>NW_027361986.1:2082500-2735000 GCF_039654945.1 Dendrobates tinctorius | reverse complement strand
TCTCTCTCTCTCTCTCGTGTTCTCTCTCTCTCTCTCTCTCTCGTGTTCTCTCTCTCTCTCTCTCTCTCGTGTTCTCTCTCTCTCTCTCTCTCTCGTGTTCTCTCTCTCTCTCTCTCTCTCGTGTTCTCTCTCTCTCTCTCTCTCTCGTGTTCTCTCTCTCTCTCTCTCTCTCTCTCGTGTAGGGTTCAGCTTCCCATTGGTCATCCAATTTGTGCATCCTCCTTTTCCTCTTTAGGACTTGTTCTCCTGGTGACAAGGGAACTGCAGGTGCATGTTGATTGTAGGTCTTTTCTTGTTGTCTTGCCTGAGCTAGACTCTTTTTCTACACACTCTTGTACTCTTCTGTGCTGCTGCTCCTTATCCCAGTCAGCATCTGGTGATGTTACCTCAGGTGTAAGGACTCCCATATCCAAATCAATAGGCAGCTTACCAGGCCTCGCTCTCATTAGGTAGGCTGGAGTGCAGTTGGTGGAATTCACAGGAATGTGGTTGTAGAGGTCTACCAGATCTGGCAACTTTTCTGGCCACAGATTCCTCTCTTCCAAAGGCAAGGTCTTCAGTAGGTCGATCACCACCTGGTTCATCTTTTCACACATGCCATTGGTCTGTGGATAGAACGGTGTGGTCCTGATCATCTTGCAACCATACAAGTTACAGAATTCCTGGAACACTTCTGCCTCAAAGGCTGGACCTTGATCTGTAAGCACTCGCTCAGGATATCCGTGTGGTCGACAAGTGCTGTTGGAATGCTCTGGCTGTTCGATCCTTGACAGGCATGACTACCAGGAATCTTGAGTAGTGGTCAATGATGGTAAGAACATAAATGTAGCCTGAACGGCTTGGGACCAGCTTCACATGGTCCAGAGCTACTAACTCGAGTGGCTGTTTGGTTATTATTGGCTGCAAAGGAGCTCGCTGGCTGTTAAGGTCCTTTCTGCGCAGGTTGCATTGTCCACACTCCCGACACCAATTTTCCTTGGCCTTCCTCATACCAGCCTAGTAGAATCTCTCCTGGAGCAAGGCCTCCAACTTCTTCCATCCAAAGTGTCCAGCTCCATTGTGGTATGCTTCCAAGACCATTGATGCCTCCCTCTTTGGGACTACCACCTACCAGACCAACTCATGAGTGCAGGCATTGATACTCCTCCGACACAGCTTTCCCTCATAGATGAACAGCCTGCCTCTTTCCTTCCACAACTGCTGGGTTTCTTCAGGAGCATCTGAACCTGGGCGTGAGTTAGCTTGTGACAGTAGCTCCTTTACCAGGCAGACTGCGGGTTCGCTATCCTGCATTTCTGCCCAGTCATGATGAGGCAATGGATTTAGGTTGGCCTCTTTCATGACAGACTGTCTATTTCTCACTCCTTGGGCACGTTGGGCCGCAATTGGCCAGTGGAAGGCACGTAGCTCAATTTCTTCGAGGGCCTCAGGGTCTTCTCCTGCATCTGGAAGATTAGGCATCCTGGACAGCGCATTGGCATTCTTGTGCCCTGCTCGGTACTTGATGGTGAATTCATAGTTAGACAGCCGAAGCATCCATTGCTGCTCCAGTGCACCTAGTTTTGCAGTTTCCAAGTGAACCGGGTTGCTGTCCCTGAAGAAGGTAAACTTGGCTGAAGCTAGGTAATGCTTGAATCGTTCAGTCACAGCCCAGACTATGGCAAGGAACTCCAGTTTGAAGGAACTGTAGTTGTAGGGTTCCTTTCAGTGGGACGAAGCTTCCTGCTGGCATAGGAGATCACTCTTTGCCACTCTGTACCTGTGACAGTACTGCTCCCAGTCCCACGTTGCTGGCATCAGTATACAACACAAATGGCTGGTCATAATCTGGGTAGGCCAGAACTTCATCTCCTGTGAGCCATTTTCAGTCAAGTGAAGGACCTCTCCAGTTCCTCATTCCATTCAAATGTAGGACTCTTCTGGAGGGCCAGGCCAAGAAAGCCAGAAAGAAGATTTTGCAAAGGCGTGGCTATCTCAGTGAAGCCTTTGATGAACCTTCGATAGTAGCCTACCAACCCGAGTAACTGACATACTTCATGGAGGTTGCTGGGCTTCTGCCAATCCTGGATGACAGTGACTGTCAGGGTCCAGTGCCACACCTTCTGCACTCACTACATGACCGAGGTACTGTACCTTGGGCTTCAGGAGGTGTCATTTGGATGGCTTCACTTTCAGGCCAAAGTTGGACAGGGCTTCAAACACCTCAGCCAGGTGCTCCAAATGATCTTCATAAGTCTTGGAGAAAACAATGACATCATCAAGGTACAACAGAACTATTTCGAAGTTCTTGTGTCCAAGACAGCACTCCATTAGCCGCTGAAATGTCCCTGGGGCGGTGCAAAGCTCGAACGGCATGTAGTTGAACTCGGAGACCCATTGGTGTAGTAGACACTGTTTTCTCCTTGTCTGCCTCTGCCATGGGAACCTGCCAATACCCACTAGTGAGATCTAAGGTGGAAAAGTAGTTAGCCGTTATAAGTGCAGCTAACGATTCCTCAACTCTGGGTAATGGGTAGGCATAATTATATGTAATGCTGTTAATTTTTCTGTAATCAACACACATTCTCATGATACCATCTTTTTCACAAAGACTATTGGGGCTGCCCAGGGGCTACAACTGTCTCTGATCACCCCAGCCTCCTTTATTTCCCGCAACATACTTTTGGCACATTGATATTGTGTTGGGGGTATAGGCCGGTACCTTTCTTTAATGGGTGGAAGATCTCCAGTGGGGATATGGTGTTGAACCCCTTTTGCCTCCCAAAGTCTAGAGGATGTTTACTGAATACCCGCTCATACTCCCTGAGTCACTCGGTAAACACCACTCTTTTGGTATGAAGGGGTGGAGTCAGTTCCCACCTGCAGCTGCTGACACCACTCCTCCAGCTGCTTTACAGAGCCATTGTCTTCCACCTGGTCAGATGAGACCAAGGGCTCTGCTGCTGGTATTGCGTTGTTACTGACATGCCACAGTTGCTAAGCTGCTTACTACCGAGGTATTGTGGCTTCCTCTTCCCCACAATTCAAGAGGTGTACAGGTACTCTCCCTTTGCGAACATCAACTACCCCTCTGGCTGTCAGGACAGTGGGCCGGCTATCAGAGTACAGTGGCTCTACCAAAGCTTGGTAATCTTTTCCTCTGAGGCCTATGGCTGCCTGACACCAAATTAACACTTCACATCTGGGGAGTATTGCAATGGGGAAAGAATTACTCACTCTGATGCTGCCAATTTCTCTGCCAGACTGTTCTACCTGCTGTCTTTGCATCAGGGCCTTGATCTCCTTCTGCAGGACTCGTTGTTCACTGGAACCAGCAGTCTCAGCCACCTGTTGCAACAAGACAACCTCGGAAAGCCAATTTTCAATCACATTGGTACCTAGAGTCATCATTGGGTTACATTCTCGTCGATCAATATCTACAACTATCAGACCTTGATATTTTAACTCTACTCTCCCCACTTTAATAGTAACTTCTTTGCATCCTTCTTGAAGGTATGTGATCACTGGGCGCCTAGGGGGGTGCTGGACGGCTGACATTTGGTTCATGCAGCACCCGGATAGCACTTGCTGAGGAAGGATATTGATTTGTGTGATGGGATCAAAATATTTACTTTCTCATCTCAAGGGTCCTGGTTCCCCAATGTGCCCAGTCCAGTGTGTTATGGGTCCCTCCTTTAGAATCTGGACTGCTACTGACGATGCAAGGAGCAGATTAAGTGAAGTGGGTCGGCAAGCCTGAATCAGCTAAATGTGGGTATTGTGTGGCTTGACTAATTAGGTGTGTGTGTGTGTGTGTGTGTGTGTGTGTGTATATATATATATATAATATATATAAAAATATTTTAAATTAAAGTGTTTCCCGCTTATTATTGTGTGATTCTGGCACATGTCCCTGGCCAAATAAAAAAAATGGACATCTTGCTTTGCTGGTGCAATTGTCTGTCACAGTGCAGAGAAGTCACTCCTGCGCTAGTCCTGCTGCTGAAAGTAATAAACTTGTCAGTTAAATAACTCCACACAGGTCAGTATTCAATCTTCCAGCACTGAACTAGATTGTGCAAAACTTGTGTGGCAGTCTCTGGAGACCTCATTTGCTATTCCAAATAGTTTGTGATAAAACTGTATTAGTGGCAAATCAGAAAGCCCAAAGCCAGATTCACACTTTAAAAATCACTAGGCGTAACAGTGTTGTTCAGGTACACAATGTAAGAAAAAGAAATTGTGGCTGTTCATTTAGTGACAGGTGACTCCACCCTCTCTCAGCACAGCAGCCAGCTCTCGGTCCTGCAGTTGTGTTCACATAAAAGAATGTTGCCTCTGTAAGAAGGTGGGGTAAGGTGAGGTCAGCAGTGTGCGGTTCCCTTTAAGGACTGAACTATCAGGGCTGTCACCACTGATGGGGAGTTGTCCTCAGAGCGACCTTTCTGTTGGACAGCAGAGGGCGCAGGGTACAAAAGGAGACCTGAGCGCGGGAACGGGTCAGACTTGGCGGGAAGGCGACAGACGGTTGACTCCCTCTCCACTGCTCCTACTGACAACTCCTGTTTCCAGACCTCCGTGTGCTGACTCTGAGATTGCCCCTGATGCTATTAAGTTACCGTCTGTATCCATACCGTTGAATATCCCTGCATCACCCGAGATACTGGAACAGCCTAGAGACTACTCTGAAAGACTGGATTTTGGCGGCTAGTGCATGTACTCGCGACCCATGCCCTGTGCCATTTGAGACATTCATATAAAGGACTGTTTCCACGTTCCAACGTACCCAAGACAGGGGACTAAATCCTTCGGCAGTGTTACTTGTTTCTTCGTAACAGAACCAGAGACTTTGTAACATTTGAGACGTCGCCGGGAGATATTCCAGCCTTCCCCCTGCCAGAACTGCAACCGATAAGTGTCCCATTTATCTTGTATATTCTTTTGCCATTGCCTTTACTTCCCTGCATGGAGTACTACTGTTATTGATTGTTTAGTAATTCTGGTTAACCCTTTCTGTCTCAAGTTACTCACTGCATCCAACGAACGGTTTCCTCCCTTACACATGGCAAAGCTGAGAGTTTGAACTCTACCATCTACAATCTGTTGACCATGGAAATGCTGCCTTTCTGCCTGGTGGTTAGACTATTTTTCAGAAAGTTGATGGCTGTCAGTCCCCCACTACCAGTTTCCCAGTCACCATTACTTCTCTAAGAAAGCTGTGCCTGTGCTGCACCAGCATGTCACTGACAACATCACCTGTTCCTTGAAAATGTCTGCCAGGATGCATTTCACCACCTGGTCACGCAAACATGGGCAGGGGCGTTGCATCTCACTGACTGGGCAACTCTGGTGGCTGTGGGGGCAGGCGGTCAAGGGGCTGCTCCACAAGCCTTTGAATCCCCAAGGCTTGTGGGACAAACCTCTGTATTGAACACTGCTGCAGCCTCCACCTGTGCCCTCAATCTCTCCCTTAATCTGACACGCGTTCCAACAGTGCAGATAGACATTGATGTTTGTCATCTTGGTGTGACTGGGGAAAAAAAATTGGAAGTGTTGTATGAGGTATCAGGGCCTCCCAGATGAGGCTTACACCACTCCCATAGTCACAACATCTTAATTAAAACTTCAGTTCAAAGTTGTCAATGCTGGCCCAGACACTGATGCCTCATGCATGGCATGTGGCTGACTGCTGCTGTGCCATTACCAAGTTTCTATGTTGGGTCAATTGATACCACCTTTCATGGTGTCTGCTCCTAATTCTAATAGTTTGGGAAGCTTTTTGTCACTTAAGTTGTTGTGGAAACGTCTTTGGTTTGATCTTAGATTGTGTTTAATGGGATTCAGGTTACACCTGCCCAACATCTAAACGTTCAGCGAATCGAACCTTGGCAGGTTCGCTCTTCTCTAATCTTGAGATTTGGGGAAACATGGCTCACAGTAATTGCAGTGTGGTCACTCCATTATTCTGAGGAAAGTTTGGTGTGGGCTGAGGCTTGTGGAGAGGGTGGACAGGGCTAATGGTTAATATAGATGTGGGATATCTCTTGGTTTGGAAAGGGGCAGTGACTGTGAATTGTCAGTCAAGTTTTGAAGGAGAGATGGGGTTAATCTGAATGCTGTGGGGCTGAATACATTATGTTCAGTCTGATCATACAGGAGGACACAGAACTTGCTGTGAGGATATGATGGGACATAAATGTGAGGGGTGCAAAACGCTTATGCTGTGGATGCAGGGGACAAGGTCCTCTAAATTTGACTGTGGTGGTCACAATTTCTGGAACCCACAAGTACACTTTAAGTGGTGGCGGGTAGGGGGTACTCCTGGATTAAAGGCTGTAAAGGGCCTGTAATGTATTTTGGTGAAAGCGAGGTTAGTTACGTGTGCCTTTAACAGGGGCAAGGGTGGTAGTCATAGCGAGGGGCTGCTGCTCCATCACACCCCGACGCTCCACTACGTAATTAGAATATCCATTTTGCTGTTTGCAAGGTGTATCCATGACTTGTGGCCAATGCTCTCCTCAGTCTGCAGAGTTCCCACTTTCAGCAACGCACAAACATTTCCAGTCAAGTTCATTTTCAACAACATTTTACTTGGTTTGTCCAGTTTTGGTACAGGCACCACACAGTTTTCACATGTTAAGGATACTTTGTCCTGAGCTATCCCTGGTCCTTCCTGACACCATGTGTTCCTGCTCCATGGTCTGGTCTAGCTTGTCCCTGGTGCTCCCCATCCACTTTCTCCATCTTGGGCAAAATTACAAGATGCCGCTGCCAATCCTTGTCAGGCCAGAAGTCTTGGATGTCACAGGAGTGTCCCATAAGCCTAGCAGCTTGTACACTCATGCTGCCCAGATCCACACGTGCTTCAATGCCTGACCAACCCTTAGGGCCTTCAGCTCTTCAACTCTGCAGTGTTGCTCTTGCTATTGCCAACTCTCAGCAACAACCACTAACTACAGAGAGAACATCTCCTAACCTCTAGCTTCTTCCATGCTCTCTTCCTATTGGATTAACCATATAACTGTTACTACACTAGTTAAACCAAATTCTTTTCCCATCTGAATCTATAGTGCCCCCTTAAGGCTAACCTGCAACTACACTGTAAAAACCTCTACCAATGCTGACCTAACGCTACCACTAGATGTCCCTAACATACAAAGATATAAACACAGGTACATCAGGACAGTGTCAGCTATCACCATATTATAAAGTGTACATAATAAACACATAACATGTACCCGGTGTCATTAGGCAGGAATGCAGGGCCCAAACCAGCCCCCTAAATGCTTCTGAGCTGCTGCTTAAACACCTTGGCTTAAAACTTTAGCCTGAGGTATTTGTATACTACTGTCACAGTTCAAGGACAATCCTAAATTTCATTATTGCTTCACATGGGGTTTTTTTTTTTTTTTTTTTTTTTTTACACAAGGGATACTGTGGCAAATTTTAATCCACCCGGATGTGTAGTCTATTTTTTTTGTGGGAGTTAAAAGTTACACGCGACTCCCCAATACCCATTGTCATGCTGTCTAATAGGTTATGTAGTGCTTTTTCTGCCTCTTCTGACAGTGGGCAATGGTAGACTTTGTTGAACACCAGGCATTATAATTACCAAGACTGTATGTGTTCCATTCTGTTAAATGGGGACATGTGCACAAGTTTATGGAAGTTGGCCTGCTGCTTTGGCAATTGTACCACAAAGTGGAGCAGTGTCTCTCTCCTCCTAATGCCAGTGAGGAAAGGGGTGCTGCATGGTCCTTCCAAAATATAAAACATTGTCTGTTTTACATATATGGAGATATATAGCAAATGGAAGTTGGTTGCACCCTCATGAGTGAATGACTTTTTGTATAGCTGCTTGGCTAGCCATCAACTTTGAATTATAAAGGTTATTCCTTGCAAATAGCGCAGTGCACCAAGGTGTGCAATGACACTCATTTGTAGTGTACTAACCTTGTTTGGTTAGGATGGAGTAGATGGGGAAAAGTAGTGTGAGCATTGGTAGAATTAATGTGGATGTGTAACTGTACTTGTAGACTGACCATGTTCTTTGTTTTTCTTCTAGCGCAAGTTTTCCACTGTTGTTGCTGAATATCTAGATGAGGAAATGACTGCTACAACCAGACGGCTAGTAGAATACTTTGCCAATCAGCATACCTGCTCATTAGACGTACATCTGGAGAACTAATGTTATTTATTACATGTACAGTTTTAACTTTAGTGCAGTAACTTATTACAGCCTATTAATAAACATTTTATACATAGTTGTATGTCTTTTACTAAAACTGCTACTGTTCAAGAAGACAAATGGAATATTTCTTAAGTCTTTCCCGACATGACATATGTTGACTCCTTAACTTTGCTGCGTCCTCACTCTGAGCCTGTATCTCTCCCTACACATGATGGTTGATTTTAATCAGCAATCATGTGCCTCTAACATTTGCAGCTCCCAACCTGACAGAGGCATTTAGCACGCACATGTTACGCCACAATTTTTTTTTTTTTTTTTTTTTACTGCAAGATTGCAACAAGAGGCAATTAAAACATTGCATGTACCCTACAACGGTATCTCTTATCGCACCCTGAACAAACAAATTTCCTATTTATTTTTACCATGTAAAAAAAAAAAAATCTATACTTGTTTGGCCTATGCATGCTGGTACTGACCTGGCAAATCATTGCCAGGTCAGTCTTCCTAAATAGTGAACATGGGGGTAAAAAAAAAAAAATTTTTTTTTTTTTTTTTGGCTTGGTTTCTAGTGCATCACACAACATTCATTTTATTACAACTTTTCCTGCAAACAAAAATCCCTCATGACAGAAAAAACAAACAATTATGGCTCTTGAAACAGGAGCTAAGAATGAAAATGGCCACTGTTTAAAGGGGTTACCACAACTTATGGTGCTGTAAGCTTGGTTAGTAGTTGCATCACATACTGAATGGCTATTCAAATATATTAAAATTTGTATAGTGATCTTTTGTTTTGCTAAAGGAAAAAGTGCTTTCACATTGCAATTTTTCTCCATAGTCATTGGAGAAATGTCTGAAACCCCCAACCCCACAATGTTCTGGCGGGGCAATAGACTATCGTGTGTTGTTTACTGGCATATATACCTATTGGAGTTGGACACTCAAATGTAGTAGACTGTATCTAGATGTATGCACCTGACAATGAAGCACAACAGAGTGCACGTTCCACCATTAGGGTCTATGGCCCAGTTGGTGTATATGACTGAATAGTGTTGTGGGGGGAGATGTGATGGTATTCTGTCCCTGCTCCTGCAACTCTCTCCCTAGACTAAATCCAGACTGTATGTGATACAAGCAGCAAAGCAAATCAATACTACAGGACTCTGATTTGCTATGCTGTGCACACATAGGTCTGGACAAGCACTCTGACTCCAATACGAAGTGTCACAGAGCTGTGGAATGATGTCAGTGTGCCCAGCTAGGCAGTGCTTGTCCCTATATAATACATGTGACATGCACACATATGAACAAGTCGGTAGGACACTGTTCATACCACCCACTGACTCAAACACAAACAGAGCACAGAATGACAATTGTGCAGAAATATCCTGCAGTAAAACATATACCAGTAGTCAGCAAGTGCTGATAAAAAGATACCCTGTATTTGTTATTTAGTTGATACTTTTTTTTTTTTTTTTTAAATGTATACCAAGCTGCTCCACCATGTTAAGGTAACCCCTATTGAAGCAGTCCCTATCCATGCCTAAGCATGATTTGAGACCCCACCCCTCTCTTGGGTGACATGCACATAAAGAGCTGGCTTACACCACGTGCCCATACCAGGAAGCGCCTGTCTTCATCCTGTTCATTTAGACACTGTTCAGGTTTTAAATACATTAGATAGGGACTGCTTCAATAGGGGTTACCTTGATGTGGTGGAGCAGCTTGGTATACATTTAAAAAAAAAAAAGTATCAACTAAATAACAAATACAGGGTATCTTTTTATCAGCACTTGCTGACTACTGGTATATGTTTTACTGCAGGATATTTCTGCACAATTGTCATTCTGTGCTCTGTTTGTCCCTGTATAATCCCTGATGTCACACGGCCAGCCAATCACAGTAATTCTACAACCAAGATGGCTACGGCATTAGTGACTCACAGGCAATCACAGCATGTTTATTGACTGTGTAGCAGGTAGCAAACATGCAGGATGAGGATTTGTGTTTTAGGCTATGTGCACATGGAATGCCCTCACTCGCCAGGGCCGTGGGGTACTCGATACCGGGCCAGTTGATCTTCTCAACGGGGGTTGTCACGGCAGCAGTGGCCCTGGGGCTACATTTCAAAAGAGGTTGATTCAGTGTGCTTATGGTGGTGAAAGTTTATAAGTGATGCCACCTGTGGTGTTTGGCAAGTGTTAGCTGATGCTGCAGACAGTGTGGTGCAGCTGTGATGTTATAGCCCTCCACAGGCAGGGCTGTAGTCCCAGGGCAGTGTAGGTGAAGTGACACTTAGATGGTGTAGTGTCAGGCGCAAGGGATGTAGAAGGGCTGGGCGGGGTAGGTGGAGGACACCAGGGCATGCAGTGCCAAAGCTTTACTCAGTCTGTTGTGGTACAGGTGCCCACCTCTGGGTCAGGAGCTCAGCCAACTTCCAGGCAAGATGAAGTACTCCCTTCCAACACTCCGCCAACATATGTGCCTTTTCTGAAAGTCTCCCTCTTCGTGCCTTTGAGTGAAGTACTCACAGTACTGAGTTACACTGTAGTTCCTCCTATCAGATGTTCCTCTCAACTCTACTTGTACAGCAGACAGTTGTAGCCTACCTCGGGGACTCCTTCTACCTAGTCCCGGCTCATACACATTGCTGTTGTGCCCCCAAGTCTTGTGTGGGAATAAAGCGGTCACTACTTCTATTCCTCTGGTGTCTGCTGCAGGACCATTAGTATCCGTACAACCTCGGGGACTGGGACCCGGCCTTGTGCGTAGAACTTGAGAAGGGTTCTCCTCTAACCCTGGTCCTTGTCCTCTTATTCTCCTTACGTTCCGTGCTAATCCTTCTTCCCAATGCAGAATCAAATTTCCTTTCTCTGTCTCTTTCCTGTGCCAGCAGACCCAGATCACTGAGGCCTGCTGCAGCACTTCCTTCTTCTATCCTTCTCCCAGGGAGCTTCTCTGTCCTTCTACATCCTCACTCTGAGTGACTGACTGAATTCTTCCTGCTCTTTTATGTGAACTCAACTCCACCCACCTCCCAGCATGTTTTGTGTTCCAAGCAGGGAGGCACCAAGGGGTGCTATGCTACACTCCAAGCAGGGGGCCGCCGAAGGTGCTTTGCTACACTACTTTGTGGTGTGGGGTGCAGGTGTTGGAGTGTGGTTAGGTGTCTCCACCTTACCAAGTGAGGTAGTCCTTATCCATAAAAGGGCTATGTAAAACCAAGAGGGCACCTAAGGAGGTGCAACTATATACAATAAAGTTCTGGATCATTCAGTGTCCATGATCTCCACAGTTCAGCAAGAAAAAGCGCTGCCCACAAAGCTAAAATAACAAAAACATGATGAACCAATAAGTCACAATGGTGCTAATACCGTCCTGGGTAACAGTTAATTTAGGTAAACATTATGGCTAGTAATCCTCTCCTTGGTTGCTTTGGCTGCTTCCAGGGGAGATGCTCTGGGTGTCTTCCTGTTGGGTTGATGAATTGCTGGTATTCAGCTGGCATAGCTGCTGCCTGAGGTACAGGAGGGGTGGTGACTTGTACCAAGGGATGCTGGATTGGTACCGACGTAGCTTGGCCCACTGGTGTGGGTACAAACACAGTTTTGGTAACTACTGTGGGAGGTTTTTCTGCTGGGTGAACACACGCTTTCTTCTTCAGATAAGTTGCCAACAAATCCTCTGGTATGCAGCGTATGTTTAGGGCGTACCAGCCGCATAGCCCCTCATGCCGGGTAAAGGTGACATATTCCCCTAGCTGCAGGTCACGCGCTGGGTGTCCCCTCCGGAGGTGAGACTCAACATCTATCCGGCTGAAAAATAGGTCAGAGATCTGCTGGGAGTCGCTATGAACCCAAACCCTCATTTGTGATTAACGTTGAGGACCTGACCCCATCCGGCTGAATCCCGGGGACCATAATGTCCAGCACGGACCTTCTCCTTACGGTCCCGGTCAGGACCCTGCACTGCTAACCTCCTTTGCTCTCGTGCCCTCTCCTCGGCTGCCAGCTGGAGGATGGTCTCGTGGCATCGGGCTCTCGTCTCCTCCTCCTCTTCCCGGGACCGGCCCCTGCCCACCATGGACCGCGACACCACTGTTAGGGGTTCAGGTGTTTCCTGGTCCCAGACCAAGTCCAGCACTACCTGTCCGGCCGCTGCAGCCGGCAGGCTCCCAGTGGCCTCCCTTGCTTCAGGGGTGACGGGCATACCTGGTGCCTCCTGGCGGTGCGGCCTTGGCTCTGGTGCAGGCACTGTGCGGCTCCCGGTGGCAGCGGTGGCGGTTGGAACTGCCCGGTTAAGTACTGGAGGCGGCGGTGGAGCAGATGGCTCTGGATCCGAGGGGATCTCCGGTGGGACCTGCGCAGCCGCGTCAGGTCCAGGCGGGAGCTCTACTTCTTCCTCCTCCACTTCGGCTCCCAGGCCCTCGGACAACTCCTCTGGGCAGACAACGCTCAGCGGCGGTTGCAGCGCGGAGATGGCGTTGGGTGATGCCGGTGGTATTGCAGCCTCCTCTGGCTCCAAGGGTGCTGCCTGGGGTAGAGCTGGTGCAGCGGCGACGGGTACCAGTGGTGAAGGTACCTCCTGGGCGTGCTGCAGGTTCAGAGTCCATAAGGCTTCTTGTCTCAGCCGCAGACGTCGTGGTCAGCTGGGCTATCTCATCCTCCAGCTGCTGACGGTCCAGGTGGGAAGCCAAATCGGAGCCTTCAGCCATTGCGCCGGGGAGGTTCAGCTCAACCTCCCTTCACTCTTCAGGCCTCCTCTCTCCTTCCATCATGGCGTTCTCCCCTTTCTCTTCCTGTCTGGCCTCTCTTCCCGCCACCGGCTCCTGCTCCTCCATCTGGGGGCAGCGTCTTCTTCCTACTCCTCCATACCAAGCCAGTATACGAGCCCCTCGGGGGGTGGGCCATGTTGCTGTCGCATTGAAGTTCAGACAGGGGAGGCCCAGGACAGTTCGCGGTCTTTTCTTAGGACCACCCATGTTGTCACGCCCTTCTTCTCCGCGCTGGCGGCCATTTTTAGCATTCATTTTACAGTCTATCAAATTGGGTCTTTTGCACATTTCCACAAACTTTTAAGTCCAATAAATCGTAGGCACACAGAACCCGGTGGCACCGGGTCTCGTCATCCTGTTTGTGACGCCAAGTTGGAGCGCCCTCACTCGCCAGGGCCGTGGGGTACTCGGTACCGGGCCGGTTGATCCTCTCAACGGGGGTTGTCACGGCAACAGTGACTCGGTCCGTGGCCCTGGGGCTCCATTGCAAAAGGGGTTGATTCAGTGTGCTTATGGTGGTGAAAGTTTATAAGTGATTCGTGACGCCACCTGTGGTGTTCGGCAAATGTTAGCCGACGCTGCAGACAGATCCTCTGGGACAGATGGTGTGGTGCAGCTTTTATGTTATAGCCCTCCACAGGCAGGGCTGTAATCCCAGGGCAGTGTAGGTAAAGGGACAATTAGATGGTGTAGTGTCAGGCGCAAGGGATGTAGCAGTGCCAGGCGGGTAGGCACAGGAATAAGTAGAGGACACCAGGGCATGCAGTTCCAAAGCTTTACTCACAGTCTGTTGTGGTACAGGTGCCTGCCTCCATGTCCTCCGGGTCAGGAGCTCAGCCAACTTCCAGGCAAGATGAAGCACTCACTTCCAACACTCCGCCAACATATGTGCCTTTTCTGAGCGTCTCTCTCTTAGTGCCTTTGAGTGAAGTACTCACAGTACTGAGTTACACTGGAGTTCCTCCTATCAGATGTTCCTATCAACTCTATTTGTACAGCAGACAGCTGTAGCCTACTTCGGGGACTCCTACCTAGTCCTGGCTCACACACGTTGCTGTTGTGCGCCCAAGTCTTGTGCGGGAATAAAGTGGTCACTACTTCTATTCCTCTGGTGTCTGCTGCAGGACCATTAGTATCCGTACAACCTCGGGGACTGGGCCCCGGCCTTGCGCTTAGAACTTGAGAAGGGTTCTCCTCTAACCCTGGTCCTTGTCCTCTTATTCTCCTTATGTTTCGTGCTAATCCTTCTTCCCAATGGAGAATCAAGTTTCCTTTCTCTGTCTCTTTCCTGTGCCAGCAGACCCAGATCACTAAGGCCTGCTGTAGCACTTACTTCTTCCATCCCTCTCCCGGGGAACTTCTCTGTCTCACCCTCTGTCCTTCTACATCCTCACTCTCTGAATGACTGAATTAATTCTTCCCACTCTTTTATGTGAACTCAACTCTACCCACCTCACAGCACGTTTCGTGTTCCAAGCAGGGAGCCACCAAGTGGTGCTATGCTACACTCCAAGTAGGGAGCCGCCGAAGGTGCTTTGCTACACTACTTTGTGGTGTGAGGTGCAGGTGTTGGAGTGTGGTTAGGTGTCTCCACCTTACCTGGATAGTGGGATACCACACCTCAGGGGGAGGTGCAGTACCTCTGTGGCGACTGAACCCTCAGGAGCGCCACACACAAGGTGCAGATTCTGCTGCATCTATGCAGCGGATTTGGCCCTGCGTATACGCAGCAGAACTGCGTGTTATGTACAGTAACATTAAAACCTATGTGAAACAAAATTCGCTGTGCACATGCTGCTTTTTTTTTTTTCCGCGTGGATTTGGTGCGGAATGAAAAAAAGCAGCATGTCACTTCTTTTGTGCGCTTTTGCTGCAGTTTTCCACCTGCTCCATTCTGGAAAACCCGCACTAAACATGCAGTGAAACTGCACAAAAAAAGCACTAAGGGTAAGTGCACACGTAGTTTTCTGAGTGTGCGGATTTTAATGGTAAATCCTGCGGTTTTGCCCTGCGGTTCTACACCTCAAAATGATAAGGTGTGAAACCGCACAAAAAACTGACATGCTGCAGATTGTAACCGCAGCATGTGCACAGCGATTTTCAGTTTACCATTGAAAACAATGGTACTGTACAATGCAGCTAAATCTGCTGCGGACCCACAGAGCCTGAAACGCTGCAAATCCGCAGCAGAATCCGCACCGTGTGCACATGGCCTAAATCAGCAGGAAAAATGCAGGTCATTTGACCTGCGGATTTAGCAAATTCTGAGTGGAAAATTCCTACGCAGAATATGCACTGTATGCACATAGCCTTACATCGAGCACCACCTAATGCTTGCCGACCAACTCGTACATCCAAGCGTCCAGAAAATCTAGTGATGTCAGAGTAACAGAGAGCAGGTTTGCTCATCCTTTATGATCTATTCATGGGATAACACTGAAGATAATGACTTTACATTGTATCAGTGTAAATTTGGTGTTCCCTCTATATCACTCAATATCTAAACCGCTGGCAACAAAAGTGAAAATGGCCAAATTGTGTCTAATCAGCCATTTTCCTTCCACAGTGTTATGTGACTCATTAGTGTTACAAGTAGTCATGAGGGTATAATTTAAAGCTCTTTTTTGTGCATTGGAGACTTACATATAACATAGTAGAATGCAGTGACAGAGGATTTACAGGTGTTGGATGTACTTTATATAGGGAGAACCTGGTTAGTTTCCCTTTAAGAAGTTTATACAAATAAAATAATTAGCTGCTTATTATGAAATTATTAAAGGAGTAGTTGACCTGTCTAATATTACAAGTCACTCCTTGTGACTGCAGACTTGTGAATCCTCACATTGCGTGTGTTGCGCGCTGTGGGGATTTACCGTTGCAGGGAGCAGGCGCTCATGTGACTACAAATATGATATACATACTCCCGGCCACATTCCAACCTGACTGTGTTGAGTGAGGCTGGAAACGCTTTCATTCAGCAAAGCTGTGCCCATCTAGTCAGCATGTGAGTGGAACTATGCAAAGCATATACTTGTAGTAACGTGGCTGCCACTCCCAGCGGTAGAGAGTCCTCGCAGCGTTCAGTGCAGGCGATGTGAGCAGGGGTGAACCTAGCCTATCTGCTGCCTGAGGCGAACAGCAAAATGACGCCCCCCCGCCCCGCGCACAAAGTAAATTCTCATATCTATCCTGTAAAACTGAGTACAATAGTGGACAATTTGATTTAGATAAATAGAAAAAAAGGGGTCCAAACACAAGGATGTCAGAGACATCACACGCACATACAAGAACAACACGTAAGTATCAAGAACAAGGGTCAATAATGGCAATGGTGGGCCTGGCACAGGGCCGGACTGGGACAAAAATGCAGCCCTGCCACACAAATCCCACCAGCCCACAAACTATAACACTCATCATCCCGAACAGTGAATTTTTGCTATACTTTGTCGTCCCCTCATCACTCTCTTTAAGGAGTTATTTGAAGAGCCACATGTGAATGGCACCACAGTGCGTATGATCGACCACAGCTCCATTTACATGGTGCTCAAAGCTACATTTCCCAGGATCATGGGGGTCCCAGCGGTCTGATCCACAACAAACAGAAAGTCATCCCCTATCCCCACATAATTCTCCATACAGTATTATGGGCCTCATATATTACTGCATACAGTATATTGGGCCCCAAATATTATTTCATACAGTATAATGGGCACCATATATTACGTCATACAGTACAGTATAATGAGCCCCATATATTACTGTATACAGTATAATGGGCCCCAAATATTATTTCATACAGTGTAATGGGCCCCATATAATTCTTCTACCCAAACCCCGCTGTTCTGGTCTCCTCAGTGTATTCTGATCCTCCGCAGTGCTTGGCACAGGGACATCATTAACTTTACCTATATAATTGTCCACTTGGACTGATAGTAATAGTGATTTGTTTGTACCCTGTTGTCTGGTGCTGGCCCACTTTATGGAGGTGCTCAGGGCATATGATTATACACCAGTAAAAAGTATGAGAGGCTCAATGTGACCAGTGCCACCTAGTTTCCTACCCCTCTTATTCGACTGGTACTGTGGGCACACTGACTTGTACTGAGGAAAAGAACAGAGAGAAAAAAAAAGAGGGGAAAGAAAGATGGAAAGAAACAGAGAGAGAAAGAAAGATTCTATAAAGATACTATAGCAGCCCGGCTACCACTTTAGTGCCCACCTGAGCCTCCCGATGCAGGACATATCATGATCCACTCACATGGCTGGCATCCCAAGTCCAAGGCGATCCTGTGGTCTGCGCTGTTGGGGGAGGATACGGTGATGGATCTGAAGCATTCCCTGAAGTGCCTCCATGGTTCCGTCACAATCTCCTCCTGAAATTACCTCATTTCCAGTCAGCTTCTAGCACGTCACTTCCGGTGAAACGTCACATGCAAATTTTAAAGTGCTCCTCGGGGCTCCGCCGTGTACTCCTGTGTCCGCGGGAAAAGTAAGCTCCCAGCCGGGGCAGTGGGGCAGAATCTCTCTCAAAAATGGGACTGTCCCGCTGGGACACGGCTCTGCTCCGTACACATCTCTGCTCCGTACACATGCAGCTCTGCTCCTTACACCTCACACACATGTGGCTCCGCTCCATACACCACACACACACAAACACACCCCACACACTCGCGGGCTCTGCTCCGTACACCTCGTACACACACACGGCTCCGCTCCGTGTACACACACAGCTCCACTCCGTACACATCTCTGCTCCGTACACCTCGTACACACACAGCTCTGCTCCGTACACACACACAGCTCCACTCTGTACACATCTCTACAACGTACACCTCGTACACGTGCAGCTCTGCTCCGTGCATCTCCCACACGCGCGGCTCCGCTCCGTACACCTTGTACACACACGTGGCTCCGCTCTGTACACCTCCTACACACGGGGCTCCGCTCTGTACACCTCGTACACACGGGGCTCCGCTCCGTACACCTCGTACACACGGGGCTCCGCTCCGTACACCTCACACACTCGAGGCTCTGCTCCGTACACCTCGTACACACACACGGCTCCACTCCGCACACCTCGTACACACATACGGCTCTACTCCATACACCTCGTACACGTGCAGCTCTGCTCCGTGCACCTCGGTCCTCGTACACACGCGGCTCTGCTCCGTGCACCTCGCCCAGACGCGGCTCTGCTCCTTACACCTCATACACATGCTGCTCTGCTCCTTACACCTCATACACATGCGGTTCCGTGTACACACACAGCTCCACTCCGTACACATCTCTGCTCCGTACACCTCGTACACACACACAGCTCCACTCCGTGCACACACAGCTCCACTCCGTGCACATCTCTACAACGTACACCTCGTACACGTGCAGCTCTGCTCCGTACACCTCGTACACACGCGGCTCTGCTGCGTACACCTCGTACACACGCGGCTCCACTCCTTACACCTCGTACACACGCGGCTCCGCTCCTTACACTTCGTACACACGCGGCTCCGCTCATTACACCTTGTACACACGCGACTCCGCTCCTTACACCTCTTACACACGCAACTCTGCTCCTTATACCTCGTACACAAACAGCTCTGCTCCGTACACCTCACACACTTGCGGCTCTGCTCTGTACACCTCGTACATATACACAGCTCCACTCCGTACACATCTCTGCTTCGTACACCTGGTACACACACACACAGCTCCACTCCGTACACATCTCTGCTCCGTACACCTCGTACACTTGCAACTCTGCTCCGTACACCTCACACACTCGCGGCTATGCTACATACACCCTGTAAACCCCCTGACCCCACAAATAAACTTACTTCATCCAGGACGATGACAGCCAGCACAGACAGCAGAGTCCTGCATAAAACAAGGGCTGATGCACACAGGATCTGTGATGAGGTCATAGGAGGGGAGGAGTCAGGGTCACATGATATCCGGATTGAAGATGCTACAGATGAGGAGAGGAGCGGCTACAGGACCTGTGATGAGGTCACAGGAGGGGAGTAGTCAGGGGTCACATGATCAGGAGGCCCCTCACTCCTTCCTTCCTGTGATCTCATCAATTACAGCCTCTTGCATGACCGCAGCACCAGCGTGCAGAGGCTAAATTGTAGGTGCTGTGGGTAGAGGAGCGCATAATGCCGCCCCCTGCTGCCTGCCGCTTCAGCACCTGGCTCAACTTGGCTCATTATAGCTGTGGCCCTGGATGTGAGTATTCACAAGTCTGTAGTCACATAAAGCAACTTGTAGTTTTAGACAGGACAACCTCTTTATATACAGTACAGTCCAGCTCATTCCATGTTTACTGTATGGGGGTCTGTTATACCAACAGGCTGGGGATTATTATAAGCCCCCTGCCTCCCCACTTCCAGCCTCCCCAGACAGGGACTATTGCATGAGATTGTGTGGCGCCCCTGAGGGTTCTGTCGCCACAGAGGTACTGCACCTCCTCCTGAGGTGTGGTGCCCCACCATTCAGGTAAGGTGGAGACACCTGACCACACTCCAACACCTGCATCCCACACAACATAGTAGTGTAGCAAAGCACCCTTTGGTGGCTCCCTGCTTGGAACATGAATCATGCTGGGAGGCGGGTGGAGTTTAGTTTGCACCAAAAGAGCAGGGAGAGTTTAGGCTTTAGTCAGTCTGACAGAGTCAGTGGAAGAGTGAAGATCCCCTGAGTGGGATGGATGAAGGAAGTGCTGCAGCCGACCTCAGTGACTTGGGTCCGCTGGCACAAGAAAGGAGTATTGAAGGAAAGCCTGACTCTCTCCATAAGAAGGAAGGATTAGTACGGAACATAAGTAGAGGAGGACTAAGGATTAGGGTTAGAACTCTTCCCAAGTTCACAGCGCAAGGCCGGGGTCCGGTCCCCGAGGTTGTATGGATACTAATGGTCCTGCGACAGACACCGTAGGAATAGGAGTTGTCACCACTTTATTCCCACACAAGACTTGGGGGCACAACAGCAACGTGAGTGAGCCGGGACTTAGTAGCAAGGAGTCCCCGAAGCAGGCTACAGCTGTCTGCCGTACAAGTAGAGTTCATAAGAACATCGGACAGGAGGAACTCCAGTGTAACTCAGTACTGTGAGTACTTCACTATAAGGCGCAAAAGGGAGACGTTCAGAAAAGGCACATATGTTGAAGGAGTGTTGGATAGCAGTACTTCATCTTGCCTGGAGGTTGACTGAGCTCCTGACCCGGAGGACATGGCATAGATGCGGGCACCTGTATGCACAACAGACTGTGAGTAAAGCTTTGGAACTACATGCACTGGTGTCCTCCACTTATTCCTGCGCCAATCAACTCAGCACTGCTACATCTTAGTGCTCAACATCACATTGTGCCCCTCTTCTCCATCTACACTGCCCTGTGACTACAGCCCTACCTGTGGAGGGCCATAACATCATTGCTGCACCACACCATCTGTCCCAGTGGATCTGTCTGCAGCGTCGGCTTAACATCTTCCTTGCTGAACACCACATGTGGCGTCACGAATCATTCACTAATAAACTTTGATCATCCACGCACTCAACATTCCCCTTTTTACAATGGACACCCAGGGCCACGGACTGGGTCGCAGCTACCATGACACCCCCATTGAAAGCCACTGGGCCCGGTACCGAGTACCCCACGGCCCTGGCACGGGGCGCTCCAATTGCATATAATCTCATAACACAGTATAGTAATAAAGCCCCCAGTGACACCACCACTACCCCCTTCAGCTCCCCCTTCCCTTTCATTTCACATTGAATATAGGGCTATCCCCACCAGTGTCAGGTGTCCCAGGGTGTTGGACATCAGACAGTAGAAGCCACGGCCCTATATTCATCCTCAACACAGGTAACACCTTTTACTTATCACACCTGATCATGTAAGACTGTTTCTCCCGCTATACTGTACTTTACGAGAGAGATACTCTTTGCACTTGCACTTTTACTATTTCTGGTATCACATAGATGCACTATAGTGGGACTGATTGAGCTTTGTATCACTTTTCTTCTCATTGGACTATGACCCCCACATTGTTAATACATAAAAGTATTTTTGTGTACATTGTTAGAGCTATGATTATGCTCATTTTTTTTAGGGCTGATCCTATACTGCTTTTTTTTCTGTCAGATGTTTGCCACATTTTGAGGCACCTTGTTATTACTTCATATATATTCATTTTAATTATTTTTCGATAAAAAAGATATTTTAATTGCTGTCACATGTGTCTCTGTCATCACAAATTTGATATGTTGGTGGTGGCATTATTGATTTCATGCTAAGTTGGTGACGCCCATTATTGTTTGTTTGGACCTATCTTTCATGAAATTATATCTACTCCTCCTTTGTCAGGCCTCATCTGGAATATTGTGTCCAGTTCTTGGCAGCACATTTAAAAAAAGACATTGAAAAACAGGAGAAAGTTCAGAGAAGAGCTACCAGGATGGTGAGCGGACTGCAAAGTATGTCCTATGAGGAACGGTTAAAGGATCTGGGAGTGTTTAGCTTGCAAATAAGTAGGCTAAGAGGAGACTTAATAGCTGTCTACAAATATCTGAAGAGAATCAATACATCAAAATTAGTTCATACATTAAATACACTGGCACATCATAATACAAATCAGAACAAAGGAGGGAGTATTGGACTTATATAATATTGTTGGCGAACAGAAGAGACCCAGCAAAAATTATATTAAAATCAATATTTTTTATTAATTTATATTAAAATTAAATTTAAAATAACAAAATGGCCAGCAGGAGGCTATTCAAACGCCATTCAAAATTGACCATATATATATAAAGATGTACTTGAGGTAAATCAATAGAATAATAGCAACATTTACACAAGGCTAAATCCCAGATTAGTAGCTGCAGACACAATCACCATAATCCTAATGTACTGTTATTGTAACGGTAAAAAAGGTTCAGCATAATATTGTGCCTGTGAATGTCCAAGTTGACACAGTCTAGCCCTGAGAGAATGGTGATATTTATAGAAGCCTCCCTTACCTTAAAGGGGTTGTCCACCTTTGTTTTTTTTAACCTCTTCACCACCAATGAGGTATATTTATGTCATCGGACGTGTCCCTGCCTCTGATGTGGGTTTCAACGCTGAACCCGCATCTTTCCCTTACACTTTATGGCCCATTTAATCACATGATTGCGGGGTGATGATGGGTTGTCATGACAGTCAGGGGTCTGCTGAAGATCCCATGCCTCTCAATATGATCCTCCTGTGGCCAGTGTTCATAGGAGATCGTGACGTTTTCTATACGTATGCATAGCACATGAGAATGGACGATCGCCGCTTTTAGTCTCCTAAGGGGACTATTATGAAAAAAAAAGTAAAAATGTGGTATTGTTGCATTAAGAAACGTCTGCGCTATCAAAACAAAGTAAATTAATCTGATCGGTAAACAGTATAAAGATAAAAATTCAAAATCCAGAATGTAAGATTTTTTTAATTGCCACAACATTGTAATAAAATGCAATTACAGGTAATCAAAATAGCGCATCTGCCCCAAAATGGTATCAATGAAAGGTCATCTCGGGGCACAAAAACATAAGCCCTCACCCAGCTCTAAATCCAGGAAAAATTGGAACATTACAGGTCTTGGAAAATGGCAACAAATGTAAAAACTTTTTCCTAAAACTTTTGAATTTTTTTTCACAACTTAGACTCATCCTTCCCAAAGCTCTTCCCCTTCCTGTTGGTTCCACAGGGTTCTGCTCGGGCAGTAGGTGGCAGTCTCTAGAAACAAATGCCGCACAGCACTGGGGAATCTCATCTTCCACGCACGCTCTCTTACATTTTCCTTACAGACTGCACTCTAACACCCGAAATGCTGAGATTGAACGAGACTGCAGCATTCCAGAAGCTGGCAGAGGGCTGACAGTCCCTCCTCCTTTGAATCAGGAGGTGTGGGCACGCCGTGGGATCCCGATCGTTGCCATGGTGACCTGATGTCGTCATAATGACATCTGGGTCACCAGAGCTAGGAAACTTAATGCTCATGTGCAGTGCATGATCAGCAACTTTCCCTGTCAGTGCAGAGCTGACTGTTTCTGCAGCATGGGAATGCTGCTGCATTCCCATACTATACAAGTGATCTGTCTGCAAAAAATGATTATCCAATAGTGGGACTAAGTAAAAGAAAACGTTTTTTTTTTTTTTAAATAATTGTAAAAAATAATAAAAAATTAAAAGTTTTTGTATCTATAAATAAATATTTGAATGAAAAAAATAAATATAAACAAGTACACATATTTGGTATTGGTATCGCTGCATGCACAATGTCCCGACCTATAGAACTGTCCCGCTAGTTAACCCCTTTAGTAAACACCATAAAAAAATATAAAACAAGGCAAAAAACAACGCTTTATCATCATACTGCCAAACAAAAAGTGGAAAAAAGCGCAATAAAAAAGACAAATATAAACATGGTACCGCTGAAAATGTCATCTTGTCTCATAAAAAATCAAGCCACCATACAGCTCCATCAGCAAAAAAGTAAAGTTATAGCTCTCAGAATAAAGAGATGCAAAAATAATTATTATGTCTATAAAATAGTTTTTATTGTGTAAAAGCGCCAAAACATAAAAAAAAAGATATAAATGAAATATCGCTGTAATTGTACTGACCAAAGAATAAAACTGCCTTATCAATTTTACCATTTTACCACACACGGAACGGCATAGCTTAAAAAAAAAATCCTGAATTGCTGGTTTTTGCTCATTTTGCCTCCCAAATATCGGAATAGAAAGCGATGAAAAAAGTAACGTGCCTGAAAATGGTGCCAATAAAAACATCCCACAAAACACAAGCCATAACATGACTCTGTGGGCCAAAATAATGATAAATTATAGCTCTCACAATATGGTAATGCAAAAACTATTTTTTGCAATAAAAAGAGTCTTTTAGTGTGTGACAGCAGCCAAATATAAAAACACGATATAAACCTGATATTGCTATAATCGCTCAGACCAGAGGAATAAAGTCGCCAAATCACTTATACTGCTCGAGGAATGCCGTAAAAAAAAAATAAAACCAATTCTATACCTGCTGTAGATTTTTTTCAATCTGCCTCCCAAAGATCGCTGTAAGGCCTGGCGCACATTTATCCTGCGCTCTACACTGAGCGCTTACATTGGGGTTTCTGTGTAAATCTCTGAAATAAGTGATACAGACAGAACCTCTGGTGGAAGATTCCCTATAATGAGGCAGACGGAGGCACTAGGGATGCTGTCTGACCTGTGATATGGCAGTGTCCATCTTTTTAGGATTGCATCAAAATGCTGTCAGCCACAGTTTTCTGCACTTCTGAAAAGAAGGATACCACTGAACAGAGGTCAGACAGAGTCCAGAGTAACTCTGCTGCCTCATTATAGTGAATGGTTCCATCGGGGGTTTCATCTGAATCATGTCACTCAGAGATTTAGACGGAAATCCCAAAGTAAGTTGACAGCGTAGAGCGCTGGATAACCGTGATCCCAAATGTTATGTAAAATGTGCCCAATAAAAGCTTCAAATCTCATTCCTCATTCAAATCTGTCAACTGTTTACGGAAATATAGGGGGCTTCCACGTTACTGGCAACACAAAGGCTCTGAAAAAGCGAAATGGCTCCTCGCCTGCCAAAAGAAATTCAGCAAATTCTGTGCTCCCAAATCCAAATGCCCCCTCCCTTATTAGCCCCAGCGTGCCTAAACCACATATTGCATCCATGTTTGACATTTCTGAAGCGATGAGTGCCCGCCTAACTTACGGGTGCATGCCTCCAGAAGCATGGGTTGGGCACAACGTACTGGTGACTTCAGCGTACTGGTCACTTCAGCGGCAGTTTGCAGTTTTCACTTTGCAAGATTCATTGCTGCTTACTTCTAGAGAATACCCACTGAGTCAAAATCGTCACTACACCTGTATATAAATTCCCCAAGGGGTATAGTTTCCAAAATTCGGTCACTTGAGGGGGGATTCTGCTCGTCTAGCAATTAGGGGCTCTGTATGTGAAGTCCACAAACTGTTCTAGGAAAATCTGCACTCCAGGAGGCAAATAGCGCTCCGTTCCACCCCCCCCACCGAGTCTCTCAGTATGGCTAAGTAGTACTGTAGAGCCACATATGGGGTCTTGCCACGTTCAGTAGAAATTGTGGGACAAATTTTGGTGCCATTTTTAGCCCACTTCTTATGTGAAAATGTAAAATCTGGGGCTAAAAACAAAATTTTGGTGGTAAAAATGAAGATATTTTTCTCTTCACTGCCCAATGGTATAAAATTCTGCGATACACCCATGGTGTCAATATAACCACTGCTCCCCTAGATTGAATTCATTGAAAGGTGTAGTTTGTAAAATGGGGTAACAGTAAAATCTGGTGCTCTTTGCTTTCTGAGCTTTAGGCTATGTGCACATGTTGCGTTTTATGCAACATAGCATATGCCAAGTGTTCCTGCAAGTTTTGCATTCAAAAAGTCTAAAAGTTAGTATTCCTTCCCTTCCGAGCTCTGCAGTACACCCAAATAGTGGTTTTCTCCATAGCTGGTATCGGCGTACTCAGGAGAAATTACACAACAAATTTACGGTCCATATTTTCCTGCTACCCTTGTCAAAATAAAAAAGTTTGGATCTAAAGTCAAATTTTTGTGAAAAAAAAGTTAGGCTAGGTTCACATTAGTGTTTGTGTGCACAGCATTTTGTCTGCATGCGACAACGCATGTCAAAATGCATACAAACGAATGTTTACGCCGCGCTTTTTATCCGCATTAGCTTACGCGTGACGGCAAAAAAACCACTGCGCTTGCATGCGTTCGCGTTTTTTTTCAGTGCATGCGTTTGGAGAATTTCCTTGACACAAGCCACACCCAATGGGCGTGTCTCATTTCCCGAACATGATTATGTGAAAAACGCATGCATTTCGAATGCATGTGTATGCATGTCCTTGCGTATGCATGCGTTCCCATAGACAGTAATGTGTTTATTTGACACACCTATCTGGGTCGCCCTCACACCCAGGGCAACGGGGTACTCGGTACCGGGCCGGTGTCAGGGGGAATGTGTCACAGCAGCAGTGACCTGGTCCGTGGCCCTGGGCGCTCAATATCAATAGCGGTGATGTTAATAGTGTAATAGTTTATTTAGATAGTTTGTGATGCCACCTGTGGTGTTTGGCAAGCAAGATGTTAAGCCAACGCTGCGTGCAGATCCACTGGGACCGATGGTGTGGTGCAGCAAAGATGGTTAGCTCCCCACAGGTGGAGCTGTAGTCCCAGGGCAGTGTAGGTGCAATGGATGAGGAGAGGCGCAGAATGGTATAGATGCTGGTACCCAGGTGTAGCAGTGCTGGAATAACTGGAGGACACCAGAGTATGCGGTTCCAATGCTTTACTCACTGTTTGCAGATCACACAACTGCCTGCCTCTGCACTGTGTTCTTCAGGTCAGGGCCCCAGCCAACCTCCAGGCAGGATAGGATTCTCCCCTCCACACTCCGCCAATATGTACCTTACTGAAAGACTCCTCCAATGCGCCTTTAGGTGTGAAGCACTCTAGTACTTAGTTACCCTGTAATGCCTCTCTCTAGGTGTTCCTAGTCTCTACTTGTATGAAAGACAGCTGTAGCCTGCTTCTGGGACTCCTCTCTGCATCCCGGCTCACTATTCAAGTGCTGTTGTGTCCTAAGTCTATGATGGGAGTAAGGCGTTAGTGGCTCACTACTCCTCCGGTGTCTGTTGCCGGACATAAACATCCAATCAACCTCGGGGACCGGGCCCAGGCCTTTGCACTCTGGACTGGAAGGGTTCTCTTTCTTTCTCAACCTGCTTCTCACCATCCTTCTATTCTCCTTCGTTCCGATCTGTTCTATCTCTCTTATGGAATCTGTAGTCTCCAGTCTACGTCTCTTTCTCCTTCTCTCCTTCCCATGCCAGCTGGCCCAGTCACTGGGGCAGATGCAGCTCTCCTTCCTCCATCCCTTCTTCCAGGGATCCCCACTCCTCACCGAGTGGCTGTCCTCTCCTACTCCGCCTGCCTTCTTCTGCGGACTGAACTGAACTCCTATACCTTCCCTCTCTAGCACCTCTCGTGTTACGAAGCCAGGGACCACAAAAGGCACCCTATGACCTTTCCAGCATAAAGCATGGATGGGTCCCTGCTGAACTATCCTGTGTGGGGTGCAGGTGTTGGAATGTGGAAGGGAGTTCCCACCCTACCTGGATGGTGGGGAACCACAACTTAGGAGAAGGTGCAGTACCTCTGTGGCGACTGAAGCCTCAGGGGCGCCACATATCCACATGCGCATGAATGCGCAGATTTGATGGATTTTTGCCGCTTCCAAATATCCAACATGATGCGTTCACCGGACCCCGCCACACACCGAAAAATGACACATGCATATGCAAACGCATGCGAACTGATGCAAATGCATGCCCCTGTGTACACCATGTTAAAGATAGGGAAACATGACGCATGTGGATTGCTGAGGATGAAACACTGTGCAAATAGACGAAATGTGAAACCAGCCTTAAATGTTAATTTATTTTTTTTTCCAAAAAATTCCTGTGAAGCACCTAAAGGGTTAATAGACTTCTTGAATGTGGTTTTGAGCACCTTGAGGGGTGCAGTTTTTAGAATGGTGTCTCTTTTGGGTATCTTCTATCATATAGACCACTCAAAGTGACTTCAAATATGAGGTGGTCCCTAAAAAAAAGGTTTTCTAAATTTTGCTGGAAAATTGAAAAGTCGCTGGTCAACTTTTAACCGTTACAATTTCCTAACAAAAAAAAGTGCTGATGTAAAGTTGACATGTGAGAAATGTTGGAAAATTTCTAAATTTTCACCAAATTTCCATTTTTTTCACAAATAAACGCAAGTCATACCAAAGAAATTTTACCACTGTTATGAAGTACAATATATTACGAAAAAACAATCTCAGAATCAGTGGGTTCCGTATAAGCTTTTCACAGTTATAACCACAAAAAGTGACACTGGTAAGAATTGTAAAAATGCAAACCACCTTCGGGTAAAGGGGTTAAAATAAATTTCTTTTTTTTTGGCTGGGGGGGTGGCATTTTATTTATTATTGGTGTTGCTCTGAAGGATGAATATGAGCCTTTTTATATGGATTGTGACTGTAGGTGTTTAACCATCTATGATGATGTGAAAACGCATTTAAAGGATTATTTCCAAAATAGCTGACAGCCCATCTGCCTTTGGATAGGAGACCCCACAGCGTAACGCTGGGTCCCAGTCGCTGCCATTGTGACACCCCAGAGTCCGGTTGTCACAGTGACATTGCCTCCCTCTAAGAGGTGAAGTCATGCTTGGAGGCAGAAAGGGGACCCCCATGCCAGGCAGCATAGATTTAATCACAATTTCCTGCTGCAGGTCAGAAAAGGGAGATGCTTTATAAATTCTGGCCAGCAGAGGGGGCTGGTGAGTCAGGTAGAGGTGAGCTGAGGGGGTTGTCATGGAAACGAAGCAGCTGTGAGGAGAAATGATAATGACAGTTTAAACGTGAGGACGTGAGGTAAACGGATCTTTCTGGAAGATCCTGTTAGTTCAAGACAGGCAGCTGATCTGTGAAGAAGGAATAGGACACGAGCAGAGACGGAGAGGCTCTGGGAAAGCTAAAATACTGCATATAGCAGACCCCTGAGTGAAGCACTAATAAAGAGAAAAGAGACATCAGAGTCCTAGGCTGACAGGAACTGTACGTCCTGATAGCCGAATCTGAAGGTACAGGGGATTGTAAATTCCTGTGCACATTAATCACCTGAGGGCACGTCAGCGGATAAGTAGCCCGGGGTCGACGGTGAAGAGAACGGTACCCGTGGAATAGGCTCACGCTGACAGCCGTACAGGTTAGTGAAACCATCACGAATAGAGGGTCACAGCATAGTTATATACTGCGGAGACCCACACACAAAGCGCAGAAAGGAAGGTCCTAAATCCCCACCTGGCAAGGTGGATCCCCTGAATGCCTCCAGGCGAGCCAGACTCATTCCATCACCTGTATGTGGTACTCCGGACTGCAACCTATTACCAGTAAAAGGTAAAGAAACTGCACCTTTCTCTCATTTATCTGCACCCCAACGTTTACAGCCACTTTTATTATTTATTTAACATCTTTGCCCTGGGACTACAGCCCTACCTGTGGAGGGCTACAACATCATAGCTGCGCCCAACATCCATTCCAGAGGAACAACACCGCAGCGCTGATCACCTCCGACTAGAATACCACAGGTGGCGTCACGTATTTCACCATCTATAAACATTATCTTTATTTTTACCACAAAAATACCACACAACTTTCCCCTATTCCATTTACTGGACGCCTCTGGGCCACGGACCGGGTCGCCGCCGCCGTGACACCGTCCCCCATGGAAGTCAACGGGCCCGGTACCGTGTACCCCCAGGCCTCGCGGGGCACTCCACCATGGTAACCCGATTTTCTCATGACGACCTCCGGGTTACCAGAGCTGAGAAACTTCCTGTCATGCACAGTGCATGATCAGGAAGTCTCTCAGATCAGTGTGCACTAAGTGCAGCGCTGACAGCTTCTGTAGCATGCAGATGCTGCTTTATATGCATGCTATAGAAGCGATCAGCCTAAAAACATGATTGTCCCATAGTGGGACAAAGTGTAAAAGTTAGAATGAAGTAAAAAAAAATATTTTAAATAACTGCAAAAATATAAAAAAAAAACAATAAAAATCAATATTCTATCACTAAATAAATATTTGAATGAAAAAAAATCTAAAAAATAAAAATACATATATTTGGTATTGCTGCATCCGTAATGACCCGACCTATAAAACTCCACCACTAGTTAACTCCTTTAGTGAACACCACATAAAAAAGCAAGGCAATAAACAATGCTTTACCATCAAACCGCCGAACAAAAAGTGGAATAACTCTTGATCAAAAATATGGACATAAATAAACATGGTACTGCTGAAAACATCATCTTGTCCTGCAAAAAACGAGCTGCAATACAACATCATTGGTGAAAAAATAAAAAAGTTATAGCTGTCAGAATAAAGTGATGCAAAAACAATTATTTTTTCTATAAAATAGTTTTTCTCTATATATAAAAATGAATGTATGTGTCTGTGTACCACCAACCAATCATGAAGCATCTTTCATTTCACCAGAGCTGTTCAAAAGAAGCTCAGCTCTGATTGGTTGCTATGATCATTCGTTTTCCTTGCAGCCAATCACTAAGCATCTCTCATTTCACCAGAGCTGGTTAAAAGTAGCTGAGCTGTGATTGGTTGCTATGAGCAAGTTTTCCCACTTGACAAAACCTCAGCAGACACTGACATGGTGGGAGAAATCTAGCATCCTCAGGAACATAAGCTCCCACCCATTGTCTGCCCCCCAGAAAGGAGCACAGAGCACATGACAGAAATTAATCCCCCCCTCCCATGGATCAATGGTATGCAAGTTAGGGTTAATCCACTCAGCGTTTTGGTACTGACCCCAGGCCTTTCTTAAAGGGATCTCCGGTATGGAAGGCAGGGCAAATCCATCCAGCGCTCTGGTTCTGACCCAAGGCCCCTCTTAAAGGGATCCCCGGTATGGAAATGAGGGCAAATCCAATCTGCCCTTTGATACTGACCCCAGTTCTCTCTTAAAGGGATCCCCGGTATGGAAGTCAGGGCAACTGCCTTCAAATGCTCTGATACTGACCCCAGTATCACTTAAAGGGATCTCATGTACAGAAGTTAGGGCAAATCCCTCAGCACTCTGATTCTGACCCCAGGGTTCTATTAAAGGGATCATTGGTATGCAAGTCAGGGCAAATACACTCAGTGCTCTGGTTCTTATCCAAGGCTTTCTTAAAGGGATCCCCGGTATGGAAGTTAGGACCGTTCCACTCAGCGCTCTGGTTCTGACCCCAGGCTGCCAGGATGATGTGGGATATTAGGGGTAGTAGTCCGGTGGCTCTGGCTGATGGGATGATATGGGATATTAGGGGTAGTAGTCCGGTGGCTCTGACAGGATGATGTGGGATATTAGGGGTAGTAGTCCGGCGGATGTGACAGGATGAGGTGAGATATTAGGGGTAGTAGTCCGGTGGCTTTAACGGGATGATGTGGGATATTAGTAGTCCGGTGGCTCTGGCTGATGGGACGATGTGGGATATTATAGTGAATTTAATTCTATTAAAGGGATCATTGGTATGGTATGGAAATAAGGGCAATTCCACTCAGCGCTCTGGTTCTGACCCCAGGCTGACGGGATGATGTGGGATATTAGCGGTAGCAGTCTGGTGGCTCTGGCTGATGGGACGATGTGGGATATTATAGTGAATGTGGCTATGCGGAGTGAGCGGGGCTATACACTCTCTCTCTCTCTCTATATATATATTCATTATAATTTGTTATAACTAACCATAGTTAGCTACTATGCCCGGGCAGCTCCGGGCTCTTCAGCTAGTATTATATAAAAGTGCCAAAACATAAAAAAGATATGTATCACTGTAATTGTACTGACCCGAAGGATAAAACTGCCTTATCAATTTTACCACACACAGAATAATTTTACCCCGCAAAAAATGAAATTCATTAATTGCTGGCTTTTGCTCATTCTGTATCCCAAAAATCGGAATAGAAAGTGATCAAAAAATGTCATGTGCCTGAAAATGGTACCAATAAAAACATCAACTCATCCCGCAAAACACAAGACCTCACATGACTCTGTGGGCCAAAAATATGAAAAAATTATAGCTCTCAAAATATGGTAATGCAAAAACTATTTTTTGCTTTAAAAAGCGTCTTTTAGTGTGTGACAGCTGCCAAACATAAAAACCGCTGTAACGCCTCTTTCACACGTCCTGATATTTACAGTACTGGAGATGTCAATGTCTGTGTGTGTAATACTTGTGGCACACACGTGGCGTGTGTGTGCCGCATCAGTACCACACGGACAGGCACCAGGGAAGAAGTGTTGCAGTAAGTGCTGTTCCCCGACGCCGGGTGCTGAACACGGCTCTCATCATTCTCCACTGCTCTGCCGGTGATTGACGTGAGCAAGGAAGAATGATGAGAGTTACGTTTTACCCCTTAATGACCGCTGATACACCTTTTTACAGCCGCAGTAAAGGGTATTTAAACCACAGCGCCACTTTTTAACGGCGCTGAGGTTAAAGGTTATAGCGCCCCCCAGCGTCAGAATTTCTCCGGGGTCTCGGCTGCTGGGGGTAGCATAGACCCCAGACAACATGATTTGGGTTCTATTTTACTGACCCCTGTGTTGCGATCGCAAAAAAAAAAAAAAGTCAAATTTTCCATTTCATTTCTCTCTCCTCTGATGTGATGTGAAAATTTTCAGGATTTTCACCAAATTTCAGTTTTAAACGCAAGTCATATCAAAGAAATTTTACCACTATCATGAAGTACAATACGTCACGAGAAAACTATGTCAGAATCACCAGGATCCATGGAAGCGTTCCAGAGTTATTACCTCATAAAGGAAAAGTGGTCAGAATTGTAAAAATTGGCCCGGTCATGAACGTGCAAACCACCCTTGGGGGTAAAGGGGTTAATAATCGTCTATAAGTATCCATTATCCTATTGATCAGGGATGACAGGCTATTTTTGGAAATAAACCAATAAAGGATTTTTCCATTATCTGCTTTTCATAGCCAAGATGTTTGCTGTGCTCTGCTGTTTGTAGAACCCCCAGAAATGAATGTTTCTGCACCTCCCAATGCGGGAACGTGAGCTATGCTGTGTTGTGTAACCAGTATACCATTAATTTTTATGGGGGATGAGCAAATGGTATAGCACAGCTGCACTCAGTTGTTTTTGTAACCCCGTCTCTGCTGGTCAGGACCTATCTATCTATACCATGAAAGGTAGAGAAGAGAATAACCCTTTATATACTATAAGACAATGTAAATAAGTATAACACGTCACTCCTTGTTTTTTCAGGTGCTCAGATAAGGGTTACCATTCCCTTATAATCAATATGAAAAATAATCTGGCACTCAAATGCTTACTGCAGCAAAAAAAATTTTTATTATTTATTTTTCACAATCCAAAATATAACGTTTCGGCCTGTTCAGCGACCTTCATCAGACAGTTTATGCAAATGTGAATGAAACGTTTCGGTCTGTTCAGCGACCTTCATCAGACTGGAATAAGCAAACAAAATAGAATTATAAAGTCAAGACATGACCTATATCCAAAGAGTATACAAGAACAAAAACATGTATATGTATGTATAAAAAAGAAAGAATATATACAATTATGGCTGTATATGTGAATATCATGAAAAGGTGTACTAATAAATACACGAAAAATAAACATAATGAACTGGAGCATCTAGAAACAATGAAGACCGCCTGTGAGAACATCATCCGAAGTAAGTGACAGATCACAAGAAAAAACGGCCCAAAAAGCGTCTTACCAGTGAAGAATCATATGAAGAAAACCATGAGAACGGAGCGCTGTGTGGTAGCGGTATAAGCCGGTGAGAAATGCGCCCTGCAGTAATGGTGTCAGTAACCCTCTTAAATAGCGGTATACTTCCGGTTTGTCCTTCGGCGCTTTCATACAGCGTCTCACTAACATGGCGCACGAGACTTCCGGTATCGCACTTCCGGGTATACCGCTATTTAAGAGGGTTACTGACACCATTACTGCAGGGCGCATTTCTCACCGGCTTATACCGCTACCACACAGCGCTCCGTTCTCATGGTTTTCTTCATATGATTCTTCACTGGTAAGACGCTTTTTGGGCCGTTTTTTCTTGCGATCTGTCACTTACATCGGATGATATTCTCACAGGCGGTCTTCATTATTTCTAGATGCTCCAGTTCATTATGTTTTTGGAGCTCATTCACATTTGCATAAACTGGTAAGCGAGGTCATTTCTTTGATACTGCAGTTTGATAACCAGTTCCAAATGGAGTTTCTTTTACTATGTGTTTATGTAAATTTTGAATATTCTAATATGCATTGAATCTCTATAAGGGTCTATGTTAATGTGGTGGATCTATTTTTCGTGTATTTATTAGTACACCTTTTCATGATATTCACATATACAGCCATAATTGTATATATTCTTTCTTTTTTATACATACATATACATGTTTTTGTTCTTGTATACTCTTTGGATATAGGTCATGTCTTGACTTTATAATTCTATTTTGTTTGCTTATTCCAGTCTGATGAAGGTCACTGAACAGACCGAAACGTTTCATTCACATTTGCATAAACTGTCTGATGAAGGTCGCTGAAGAGACCGAAACATTATATTTTGGATTGTGAAAAATAAATAATAAGATTTTTTTTTGCTGCAGTAAGCATTTGAGTGCCAGATTATTTTTTATATTGATTATAAGGGAATGGTAACCCTTATCTGAGCACCTGAAAAAACAAGGAGTGACGTGTTATACTTATTTATTAAGTTTACCTCTTCCACGAGCACCCTTGACTTCACCTATTTTTTTCAATTTTTTCAAATAAATTTTTTCTATAGTGCATTAGAGATGTCCACTGTTGGCTTCTCATATAGTGATATACAAGTGGCTGAAATCATATCACAAGTTACAACATCAGGTGATTTTTTGCAAATTTTGGGCAGTGAATTTAAATCTTGTGATCTAGAACGAGAATCTCGCCATCTGGTGAGTCTGGAACTTCATAGCATTACCATTGCCGAATATATTAAAACTCAGAGGATCCCAAGAGGCCTCCATGTATCCCTAAGACCTACATTGTTTCAAGAGAATACGGATTTTTGTCAGAAGTTTGAACAGATTTTAAATAAATGTTCACTGGATTTAATGACTTTGACATTGGAGCATCTGAATAAAGAAATCAAAAGTAGTCAAGAAAAAGTATCCAGTGTGGAAACAATTGAAAGATTCTCTGTCAAAAGAAGAATTTGATACAGTAAAATCTCGTACTAAAGAAAATATAGACATTTTCAGAAAAGAAACTGAAAAACAGAAGAGACAGAAATTCATCCGTGATACTCAGGATTATTTATACAAAAGGGTATACAAATGGCAAGGCTCCTTCTCTCGTCCGAATTATCGATATCACAGAAATATGGAGGGATCTTCAGCTTCCAGCTCAGACAGCGAACGTACAGATTCCAGCAGGTCTTTTTTAGGCTTTGGCAGGAGATTCCATCAAAGAAAAGGACGAGGAGGGGTGGGCAATGTTTCAGAAACCAATCGGCACGGGATGAACACCAGATCCCAGGTAATGCCAACTTAGTGGTCAATATTTTTTCTAAAAGTCTAAATTCTCAAATACAGTTATTACAAAAAGGTTTATCGTTCTGCCCTACGTACAGATTTAATACTTTTCAGCTAGACATTGACCTGCAGAGATTCTATAGAAATCTAAGATTGAAGGCTCATTTCAGTAATTCTAGTATTTTAACAACATCTGAGACGCACTCAACACCAATAAACTTGACTGATTTAGGTTTGAAATTACGTAGTACTTTCACACCACCTAAAAATAGCCACCAGATTGAGACTTTTGTTGCATTAATCAATAGAGAAGTATCTGATTATTGTAAGAGTATTATTAGAGGTGATTTTATGGTTCGTTCTAATCTTGACCATACAGACCAAGTAGCCTTAAGAACATTAACAGAAGATAAGGATATAATAATAATAATAATAATCTTTATTTATATAGCGCCAACATATTCCGCAGAGCTTTACAGTTTAACAGTTTCAAAACAAAAGTCGCAATACAATAATTCAAGCAAAATAAGACAACCCTGCTCGTGAGAGCTTACAATCTACAATGAGGTGAGGGAGATACAAAGTACAGGTGTGTATTTACAATTGTGTATTTACAATGCAGGTCCAGCCATCTTGAGGGAGTGAAGGATGGATGGAGATAATGAATGGGCTACACACGCACACTTACACAGAGAATGACTTTGATTAGTGAACGTGATAGGCCGCTCTGTACAAGTGTGTTTTGAGGGAGCGCCTAAAACTATGCAAATTGTGGATCGTCCTGATTTCTTGAGGTAGAGCATTCCAGAGGATAGGAGCAGCACGGGAGAAGTGTTGGAGTCGGGAGTGGGAGGTATGGATTAGTGCAGAGGTTAGTCGAAAGTCGTTTGCAGAGTGCAGCAATCGGCTAGGCCGATAGACAGAAATGAGGGAAGAGATGTAAGGGGGTGCCGCACTGTGGAGAGCTTTTTGGGTGAGAACAAGTACTTTGAATTGGATCCTATAATGAATGGGCAGCCAATGTAAGGACTGGCGAAGAGCGGACGCGTCCGAGTACCGATTAGCCAGATGGACGATCCTGGCCGCTGCATTAAGTATGGACTGGAGAGGGGATAGTCGAGTGACGGGGAGGCCAATTAATAGAGCGTTGCAGTAATCCAGGCGGGAGTGGATCAATGCAACAGTGAGGGTTTTTGTTGTTTCCATAGTGAGAAAAGGGCGAATTCTAGAGATGTTCTTTAGGTGTAAGCGGCAAGAGCGGGCAAGAGATTGTATATGGGATGTGAAAGAGAGATTGGTGTCAAACATAACACCCAGACACCGCACCTGCTGCCGGGGTGTTATTGTGGTACCACCCACGGAGAGGGAAATGTCAGATTTAGGGAGGTTAGTAGATGGCGGGAGCAGAAGAAGTTCAGTTTTAGAGAGGTTGAGTTTCAGATAGAGAGTGGACATGATATTGGAGACTGAGGACAGACAGTCACTGGCGTTCTGTAGTACAGCGGGGGTAAGGTCGGGGAAGACGTGTATAGTTGTGTGTCATCAGCATAAAGATGTACTGAAAGCCAAATCTGCTGATGGTCTGTCCAATTGGGGCCGTGTAGAGAGAGAAAAGAAGGGGGCCAAGGACTGAGCCCTGAGGTACCCCGACAGCAAGAGGAAGAGGAGATGACGTGGAGCCAGAGAACAAAACACTGAAGGAGCGGTCAGAGAGATAGGAAGAGAACCAGGAGAGTGCAGTGTCCTTAATGCCTAGTGACTGGAGCCTAGAGAGTAGGAGATGTGGTCAACAGTATCGAAAGCTGCAGATAGGTCAAGAAGAATGAGCAGAGAGTTGTCACCATTACGTTTTGCTGTCAGAAGGTCATTGGTCACTTTGATGAGTGCAGTTTCAGTCGAATGTAGGGGGCAGAAGCCGGACTGTGAAGGGTCTAGAAGGGAGTGGATATAATAATATAGCCTGCTGATAAAGGGGGAGCTACTGTTATCATGGACCGTTCATATTATATTAATGAAATTTTGTCTCAATTATCCAATTTGGATGTGTATCGACCCCTTCTTAATAATCCCTCTACATTAATCAGAGAGAAGATCAAGGAAATTGTAGAAAAAGCATTTGCATCACATATTATAGATAACAAAACCAGGGATTTCCTGATCAAAAAGAATCCATTGATCCCAGTCTTTTATGGATTACCCAAAATACATAAGAGACTGGACAGGCCCACTGGCAGATCTATTGTTGCATCAACAGACTCAATCCTTTCTCCTCTGTCTATACTATTGGAAAAAAATTTAACACCCCTCATTAAAAATACTCCATCTTTTCTTCTTGATACAGGGTCTTTTTTACAACTTATACAAAGGTGGGGTAGATTACCGGAAGGTACTTTGTTAGTGACCTTTGATGTGAATAATTTATATACATCAATTCAACATCAAAAGGGCATGGAAGCTACGAAAAGATTATTGGAAGGTTCTTCCTTTGATCCGATGGTAATTTCATTTCTCATGGAACTTTTGGAACTTGTTCTTAAAGAAAATTTTTTTATTTTCGAAGATAATTTTTATCTTCAAGTTCAGGGTACAGTGATGGGGTCCAATGTGGCCCCCCCATACGCAAATTGTTTTATGTCATTTTTTGAATTAGATTACATTTATCCTAATATATTATATCAGTCCCATTGCCTATTATGGCGTCGCTATATTGACGACGTTTTTTGCTTTTGGCAAGGTTCCAGTGATAGTTTACAACAATTCTTTGCCGAAATTAACCAAGTTTGGCCTGAACTAACCTTCTCTTTAAATTTTGACAAACGTGAGATTAATTTTTTAGACACTAAAGTTTTACAGGATGACGAGGGAAATTTGACATTAGATCTCTACGTGAAAGACACGGATCGCAATAATTTATTGCTTTATCAAAGTTGCCATCCGAAAGCTATTAAAAAATCGGTTCCACTCTCCCAGTTTGAGAGAGTACGTAGGATAGTCAGTGATCCTGTAGTCCGTACACAAAGAATGAACGAGATGGAAGACAAATTTATAGAGAGAGGTTATCCTCGACAACTACTTCGACAATGTCGATATAAAACACCCATTTCTAAAAAACTTTCCACTTCGCGGAGAGTCCCTTTTATTCATACATTTCATCCTTTGATGTATAAAATACATAATAAAATACGTAAACATTGGCATATTTTGCGGGATAGTTTCCCAAATATTGAAGAATTTCAAGTTCCATTTCTTCCTTGCTTTCGTCGACCGAGTAACTTGAGGAATAAAATTATTAGGGCTGATATTGGTTCCACTCTTATAGTTCCTAGACAAACTTTCCTTCAAACACAACGAAGGGGTACGTTCCCATGCCTTCAATGCGCTCAATGCGCAAACGTTCTTAAAGGTCCAAAAGTTTCCCATCCACTCACAGGCTTGGATATCCCGATTCAGGGTTTCCACACCTGTGAGTCTAAATCTGATATATATGCCATTAAATGCCCTTGTGGCAAAGTCTATGTAGGGGAGACTACCCAAGCAATTAAAGATCGGATATCACACCACAAATCGGATATACGGTGTAAACGAAATCACCTTCCAGTACCATATCATTTTAATACTATAGGACATACAGTAGCACAGTTACGGTTTTTGGTGTTGGAGCAAGTTAATATTAACAGAAGAGGTGGGGACCTTGTAAAAAAGCTTCAACTAAGAGAAGCATATTGGATTTATTACTTACAGAGTCTTGAACCTATGGAATTAAATAGAGACTATGATGTCACAAGTCTATTCTGAAGTGACTTTGACTTTGGAGATTTATGTGTAACAATTTTGTGTACTTATGATTATTTGTAATTATTTGTTATAATTCGCTCTGCAATCATTGTAATATGCTGTTTTATTAATTGGCGGTATTTGCCGCTTGTAAGGTAATTATTTTTGGCTCTTATTGTTTTATTTTTAGACCGATCAAAATAACATTTCTTTATAATATGTTATATTTAATGTGATCCTTTTTGATATTTCCTAGGTCCCGTCTTGATATTCTTTGTTTCTATGTTTACACATTTTCCAGCGATGAGTCATCTTTCATTGAGATTCCTGGACTGCCTCCTGCACTACCTTCTTCCTGTTTGCGTTTCACCAGTGTATTCCACTGAACACTTCCTTTCAGAGAGGTCCTGGTGACGCACTTCCGGTTTGTCCTTCGGCGCTTTCATACAGCGTCTCACTAACATGGCGCACGAGACTTCCGGTATCGCACTTCCGGGTATACCGCTATTTAAGAGGGTTACTGACACCATTACTGCAGGGCGCATTTCTCACCGGCTTATACCGTTACCACACAGCGCTCCGTTCTCATGGTTTTCTCCATATGATTCTTCACTGGTAAGACGCTTTTTGGGCCGTTTTTTCTTGTGATCTGTCACTTACATCGGATGATGTTCTCACAGGCGGTCTTCATTGTTTCTAGATGCTCCAGTTCATTATGTTTTTGTAGCTCATTCACATTTGCATAAACTGGCAAGCGAGGTCATTTCTTTGATACTGCAGTTTGATAACCAGTTCCAAATGGAGTTTCTATTACTATGCGTTTATGTAAATTTTGAATATTCTAATATGCATTGAATCTCTATAAGGGTCTATGTTAATGTGGTGGATCTATTTTTCGTGTATTTATTAGTACACCTTTTCATGATATTCACATATACAGCCATAATTGTATATATTCTCTCTTTTTTATACATACATATACATGTTTTTGTTCTTGTATACTCTTTGGATATAGGTCATGTCTTGACTTTATAATTCTATTTTGTTTGCTTATTCCAGTCTGATGAAGGTCGCTGAACAGACCGAAACGTTTCATTCACATTTGCATAAACTGTCTGATGAAGGTCGCTGAACAGACCGAAACGTTATATTTTGGATTGTGAAAAATAAATAATAAAATTTTTTTTTGCTGCAGTAAGCATTTGAGTGCCAGATTATTTTTCATATAAGACAATGTAAGGCCTCATTTACATATCAGTATTTGTGTGTCAAAATGCAGAACAGGTGTCAATCTTTCCTTTATAGTCTTTCGCTGTAAGTTCCACTCCTTACTTTGGCTTACAAACACTAATGCAAAAATACTGACAAAAAGTTGCTGAAAAGGTTACCGTTAGTTACTTTCACAATATTTCCACTAGATGTCACTGTAGCTGCATTCTGCCTACCTGGGATCTGTGACTCCAGATTTCTTTGGCATTAGCACTTTCTAAATTCCATAATGGCTAAAAGCTTTATTATCAGGTTGCAGTGTGTTTTGATTTTGGTGGGAAAAAAAGAAAAGTGAATACATCATGAAATTCCCATTCCTTTTAAATCCACAACTAGTTTATCTAAATGTAACTCTGCAACTCACTATTCACTATACCTACTTGCTGTAAGTGGATGAAAACATGAAAAACTAAAAAAAAATATTTTTAACTGATATAATGCATAGAATAGTGTGGAAGAGTCCAGGCTGGTTAGACCCTTAGACAATATTAAGATATCAAGTTGACATTGCAGACTTTGCCATGGATTATGCATATTTCGATAAAGGGGGTGAAATCTGCATAATTTCTACAAGGAATTCCTAGGACAATCTTTCAAAAGACTATATGCAAACTGCTTCTTTACAGAGGAAGCGGACTAGAACTCTATAGTGCCACCTGCTGGAAACAGCATTCCTACTAGTCACTACTGACCCTTTAACAAGCCTTGCAATATGACTTAGGATAAAAGCCAAACCAGAATCTCAATTTGCAGACACAGTGTTTGTTTCAGGTTATTGCCCCTCGTCAGTGCAAAGCATGAGATCTGTTTTGGATAGGTGAGAGGCTCTGGACTCAAGTCTACAAGGTGTCATTTCTCCTTGTGGAGAGTGACATACCGGCCCTGGCATGACAAAGTAAAGAGGTTTATTCGCTGTGCAATGCTCCTTTCACGCTGGTGCCTTGGCAGGTTGGTGCGAGTGAAGGGGTTGTTGCCCCACTGTGCCACAAACCAGACTACACTGGAAGTGGCGTGACTAGGACAGCTACCTCGGTCTAAACTGGAGCCTCTGATGGTGAGGTCAGGCTTGTGCGGCAGGTAGCTGCCAGGTACCACTCCAGGGTGGTGTCTGGCTGTGGCTTCTGATCCCACTGGGGAACAGGACGCTAGGACATGTGCGACTGACAGACTAGCAGGTGAGCACGGCAGGCACAGCTGGTACTCTGGCAGGTGGGCACGGCTGAGACACTGGCAGGCGGGCATGGCTGAGATGCTGGCAGGCTGGCACGGCTGAGACAGTGGCAGGGACATGGACAGGAAGGTGTGGTGTATGGAATAGGTGGAGGCCTGTTCACACAGGAGGTGCTGGTACTGGTACGGGAAGAATGGAAATATAGATGGGCATGAAAGAACAGGTTTGGACCTGTTCACACTAGAGAAGAACCTCAAGGCTGCGGAGAGGAGCTGCAGTTAGCAGCAAGAGGTTCCGCAGCAGCAGAAGCAGAACAAAGCAGATCAAAGCAGAACCGCAGGAGTGCAGAGCACTGGCAGAGCCACAAGAATATAGAGCACAGGCAGAGCCGCAAGAGTATGGAGCAGGCAGAACAGCAAGAGTGCGGAGCATAAGCAGAGCCATAAGAGTATGGAGCAGGCAGAGCCGCAAGAGTGCAGAGCATAAGCAGAGCCGTAAGAGTATGGAGCAGGCAGAGCCGCAAGAGTGCAGAGCATAAGCAGAGCTGTAAGAGTGTGGAGCACAGACAGAGTCACAAGAGTACAGAGCACAGGCAGAGTCACAAGAGAATGGAGCACAGGCAGACGGTTTAAGGCAGACGGTGTTAGAGCTGGTTGAACTCACCAAATAATAAAATAATAGTAAGGTGTGTTCACAGCCCGGGGTCCACCATGCAGGGGTGGTAAACTGCTGCTTAGTAATGGCGGAAGTATAAAGTGGTATACAAGAGGTCACACGTGGGTTAACATCACCCAGTGTGAACAGAAGTGAACTCTGTTATGACACAGAGCCGCGCCACCGCTGAACATAAATGCCGGAGCCTGCTAAAATCACAGCACTCAGCGAGAGAGCGCTCAGTATGCGGTCACAGAACTCAGTCCCAAGGACACGAGGTCTGAGTCCCTCTAGACCTACTGAGCACGCGGCGTCACACCTGCAGACACCACTATAGCTGCTGACTAAGGTGGAGTGTCGAGCACGTGCACCGTGGTGTGCAGAGCCACCGGTGGACACTGATGTTAGTCTCAGACTCTGCCTCTAACCACACCTAAGCCTGGGCGCTTAACAGGCTAGGCTGCACAACACATGTGGACCAAGGGTAGAGGTTTCAAATGAGTCAGTCACCAGAGACATTCATACATGCATACAACACTCACTCCTCATAGTCTGGTAATGCAGTCTATACTAGCGCATGGCCGAGCGGTCATGTGAACCTTATATACAGTGGGGCAAAAAAGTATTTAGTCAGTCAGCAATAGTGCAAGTTCCACCACTTAAAAAGATGAGAGGCGTCTGTAATTTACATCATAGGTAGACCTCAACTATGGGAGACAAACTGAGAAAAAAAATCCAGAAAATCACATTATCTGTTTTTTTTTCCTTTTATTTGCATATTATGGTGGAAAATAAGTATTTGGTCAGAAACAAAATTTCATCTCAATACTTTGTGATATATCCTTTGTTGGCAATGACAGAGGTCAAACGTTTTCTGTAAGTCTTCACAAGGTTGCCACACACTGTTGTTGGTATGTTGGCCCATTCCTCCATGCAGATCTCCTCTAGAGCAGTGATGTTTTTGGCTTTTCGCTTGGCAACACGGACTTTCAACTCCCTCCAAAGGTTTTCTATAGGGTTGAGATCTGGAGACTGGCTAGGCCACTCCAGGACCTTGAAATGCTTCTTACGAAGCCACTCCTTCGTTGCCCTGGTGGTGTGCTTTGGATCATTGTCATGTTGAAAGACCCAGCCACGTTTCATCATCAATGCCCTTGCTGATGGAAGGAGGTTTGCACTCAAAATCTCACGATACATGGCCCCATTCATTCTTTCATGTACCCGGATCAGTCGTCCTGGCCCCTTTGCAGAGAAACAGCCCCAAAGCATGATGTTTCCACCACCATGCTTTACAGTAGGTATGGTGTTTGATGGATGCAACTCAGTATTCTTTTTCCTCCAAACACGACAAGTTGTGTTTCTACCAAACAGTTCCAGTTTGGTTTCATCAGACCATAGGACATTCTCCCAAAACTCCTCTGGATCATCCAAATGCTCTCTAGCAAACTTCAGACGGGCCCGGACATGTACAGGCTTAAGCAGTGGCAGTGGAACACGTCTGGCACTGCAGGATCTGAGTCCATGGTGGCGTAGTGTGTTACTTATGGTAGGCCTTGTTACATTGTCCCAGCTCTCTGCAGTTCATTCACTAGGTCCCCCCGCGTGGTTCTAGGATTTTTGCTCACCGTTCTTGTGATCATTCTGACCCCACGGGGTGGGATTTTGCGTGGAGCACCAGATCGAGGGAGATTATCAGTGGTCTTGTATGTCTTCCATTTTCTAATTATTGCTCCCACAGTTGATTTCTTCACTCCAAGCTGGTTGGCTATTGCAGATTCAGTCTTCCCAGCCTGGTGCAGGGCTACAATTTTGTTTCTGGTGTCCTTTGACAGCTCTTTGGTCTTCACCATAGTGGAGTTTGGAGTCAGACTGTTTGAGGGTGTGCACAGGTGTCTTTTTATACTGATAACAAGTTTAAACAGGTGCCATTACTACAGGTAATGAGTGGAGGAAAGAGGAGACTCTTAAAGAAGAAGTTACAGGTCTGTGAGAGCCAGAAATCTTGATTGCTTGTTTCTGACCAAATACTTATTTTCCACCATAATATGCAAATAAAAGGAAAAAAAAACAGACAATGTGATTTTCTGGATTTTTTTTCTCAGTTTGTCTCCCATAGTTGAGGTCTACCTATGATGTAAATTACAGACGCCTCTCATCTTTTTAAGTGGTGGAACTTGCACTATTGCTGACTGACTAAATACTTTTTTGCCCCACTGTAGCTTCCGGGACCTTCCCGGAAGCTATATAAGTGACCGGAGCCAGCTGGCACGGGAAAGAAAAGGAAAGAAGGAGAAGAACATTGACCTGAAGCCTGAGCTTCCATAGAAGGGAAAGGACAAGTACGGAATGTAGGACTAAAAGGGAACACAGAGGATGTGGGTTAGAGGAAGAACCCTGCCTGGAAGTTCTAAGAGCAAGGCCGGGGCCCGGTCCCCAAGGTTGTATGAACACTAATGGTTCTGCAGCAGACACCGGTGGAGTAGTGGGCTGTAAATGCACTACTCCCATCTAAGACTTGAGTGCACAACAGCAATATGAATAGAGAGCCGGGACTTAGGAGTAGAGAGTCCCTGAAGCAGGCTACAGCTGTCTGCCGTGCAAGTAGAGTTCTTGGGAACATCTGTCAGGAGGAACTCCAGTTTGAAAGAAAAGAACTTTTATGGATTAAGCGTGCGCTGCCAGACCATCACTCCTCACAAGTGGTGTGCTTTATACATTTATTCCCAACGCGTTTCAAAGTTAACAACTTCTTCCTCAGGGGATGACATGGTCTGGCAGCGCACGCTTAATCCATAAAAGTTCTTTTCTTTGAATCTGATGATTTATGACCACGGCGTGGTCATTTGGATGTGCAGCAAGCTGACCTTTGTTCCTTTATGTCTGATACTCTCCGACATAAGGTGAGTATAACGAATTAATTTACATTCTCAGTTTCTCGGGTAAGACCCTATTGCGCTCTTTTTCTTTTAGTTTCTACTAGGAGGAACTCCAGTGTAACACGGTACTGGAGATCTTTACACTTAAAGGCGCTATAGAGGAGACGTTCAGGAAAGGCACATAGGTTGGCGGAGTGTGGAAGGGAGCAGGCCATCTTGCCTGGAGGTTGACTGAGTCCCTGACCCGGAGGACACGGCACAGAAGCGGGCACTATAGACTGTGAGTAAAGCTTTGGAACTACATGCCCTGGTGTCCTCCATTCCTTCCTGCGTCCATCCGCCTGGCACTGCTACATCCCCTGCGCCGGACACTACACCATCTAAGTGTCTCCACATCTACACTGCCCTGGGACAACAGCCCTGCCTGTGGAGGGCTATACCATCCTTGCTGCACCACACCATCTGTCCCAGAGGATCTGTCTGCAGCGTCGGCTTAACACCTCCCTTGCCGAACACCACAGGTGGCGTCACAAACTATTCACTTAACAACATTCAAACCATTCATTTCTTCCCTTGTTACTTGGGCGCCCAGGGCCACGGTCCGGGTCACCGCTGCTGTGACACATCCCACTGATACTGGCCCGGTACCGAGTACCCCACGGCCCTGGGAGGGCGACCCATATATATACACAGTGGGGAAAAAAGTATTTAGTCATCCACCAATTGTGCAAGGTTTCCCACTTAAAAAGATGAGAGAGGCCTGTAATTGACATCATAGGTAGACCACAACTATGAGAGTCAAAATGAGAAAACAAATCCAAAAAATCACCTTGTTTGATTTGGCAAAATTTATTTTGCAAATTATTGTGGAAAATAAGTATTCGGTCACCTAAAAACATGCAAGATTTCTGGCTCTCACAGACCTGTAACTTCTTTAAAAGGCTCCTCTGTCCTCTAATCATTACCTGTAGTAATGGCACCTATTTGAACTTGTTATCAGTATAAAATACACCTGTCCACAACCTTAAACAGTCAAATTCCAAACTCCACTATGGTGAAGACCAAAGAGCTGTCAAAGGACACCAGAAACAAAATTGTAGCCCTGCACCAGGCTGGGAAGACTGAAACTTCCATAGGCAAGCAGCTTGGTGTGATGAAATCAACTGTGGGAGCAATAATAAGAAAATGGAAGACATACAAGATCACTAATAATCCCCCTCGATTTGGGGCTCCACACAAGATCTCACCCCATGGGGTCAACATGATCACAAGAACGGTGAGGAAAAATCCCAGAACCACACGGGGGGGGGGGGGGACCTAGGGAATGACCTGCATAGAGCTGGGACAACCATAGCAAAGGCTACCATCACTAACACACTACGCCGCTAGGGACTCAGATCCTGCAGTGCCAAACATGTCCCTCTGCTTAAGCCAGTACATGTCCGGGCCCATCTGAATTTTGTTAGAGAGCATTTGGATTATCCAGAAGATTATTGGGAGAATGTCATATGGTCCAATGAATCCAAAGTAGAACTGTTTGGTAGAAACAAAACTCATCATGTTTGGAGGAGATAGAATGCGGAGTTGGACCCAAAGAACACCATGCCTAATCTGAAGAATAGGGGTGGCAACATCATGCTTTGGGGAAGTTTCTCTGCAAAGGGACCAGGACGACTGATCTGTGTACATGAAAAAATGAATAGGGATTTTGAGTGCAAACCTCCTTCCATCAGCAAGGGTATTGAAGACCGCAGACGCCAAGAAGTACTGCTGACTGCATCGCGGCAACAGACACTGCCGCTATACGACAATGCCCGGTAGCAGGCACACTGTTGGACGCTAGCAAGGTGGAGTATGTGCACTGTGGCCTGTAGCTTGCCATTGACTGACGTTGACAATATAACTAGTTCCCTATCCACACACGTAATATCTGAGGGAGGGGAATCTTAATGAGTCATTTGCAAGTCCATGCATCCATCATCATTCACACAGTAGCAACTAGAGTCTATACTAGTGCATGGCCGAGCAGCCATGCAAACCTTTTATAGCCGGGACCTCCTGGAAGCTTCCAGATCAATGAGATGGACCAATCAGATCTGGAGAAGGACCTGTGCATGTGACTCCCGATCTCCAGAGGGAGATCGTCTCGTGAGCATGCTCAGTGGAGCTAGGGAAGGACTTAGCCTCTGGAGTGGCTTGCTGCTGAGCAGTCTGCGTTGCTATTGCTGGCCCAGAGGTGGCAGCAGCAACCAGACCTACAGAGCTGGTCTGAGCAGAGCATCGGGAATGACAGAACTGCTGAGCAGGCTCCTCTGCGGTCGATGGAGAATGGGAGACCGCTGAATGTGAGGCTCTGGATCCCTGCTGTGCAGTTGCAGGAACCCGACGCCTAACAATATGAGGCATTACATTGTAAAGTTTCCTGGATGCATTTGGTCAGAAAAGGGCAAGGCTCGGTTACTCACATTATACAGTTATCTGCTATTACAGTGAAATCCTGTGGTTTTGAGGGTTTTGTAGAAATTGATTTTGTCTAAGAGCTGCTGCATTCTGTTTCTGTGTAGAGGACACTAAATTTCTAAAATTCTGATGGGAGGGGAGAATGATGCCCCTGCGCGACTGCTCTTGTGTGTTTCTCCTCTCCGATCTTATCTATGCTGAGTGTCTAATGGGAGAATGCACGGAGCTGCGCTCAAAATTCTCTGTATTTCTGTCCTTGGTGTAATGCTCGCTAGGAGATTTGTGCATTTTAAAGCAACAGTACTTAATTGAAGTGGAATGAAATTTTATAAGTTGAAGTTGGAAGTTGAAAGTATAATATGGTGCCTAATTTAGACAGACACTTATAAGTGATTGTTTGGTTATTAATGTGTTTGTACCTGCTTCTAGTTGTGTGATTGATATATAGCAAATTGAGGATCAGCAGAAGGAGGTAGCCAACTGCACGGCTGCTATAGTAGGTTAGAGGCCTATCACATCTGGGCCTTCTTACTTTAGTCAGCGGGTTTATTTGTTGTGGGTGGAGGCAAGGGCAAGGAGCCTTCCAGCTACTCCTTGGCAGGCTCGTTCTGACTTGCTATGTGTGGCCTGTAAGACAAGGTCAAGGCACACTAGAAGGGCTTTTCAGAATAAAGGTGAGCTTTCTAAGTTGAAGCAGCCTTCCCACGTTCCATGGAGCTGGACTAGTAGGTAAAAGGCCTATTCCTATTCTAGTCAGCTGATCTACCAGGTAAGATGCAAGGAGCCTTCCTGCTACACCTTGGCAGGCTCGCTCTGACTTGCTACGAGTAGCCTGTAAGACAAGGTCCAGGCACACTAGAAGGGCATTTCAGAATAAAGGTGAGCTGTCTGACGAATAAACTGAAGCCATGGCAACTTATTCTGTGTGTGCAGTCAGGGCCCCCCAATGGGATTCCACCGCTATGCAGATTGTAAAAGACAGAGAAGAAAGGAAGCAGAAAAACAGATGGGACCAATATTGAAAAAGGCAAAAATGCTAGAGTGTGAATATTTGGATGTACATAAAAAGGCAAAGCCAAGGGAAGAAAATAGCAAGTGAATAAATGATGTTTGAGAATGTGCAGCAGTACGGAAGTAAGGTGTATTATGAATGTTTTGATGGACAAAGTTTAACCAGAGACCCAGACAAAACAGATGGACTTCTAAACACTGTGGTCAGACTCAGACAAACCCAAACTGAATAGCTACTTGTGTGACCTGTGCTACCGACCTAAATGAGTTGCGCTAAATCCTGTCCAGACAAGATCATATGTATTGACTAGAGTTGAGCGAAACGGGTCGAAAAAATTCAAAAGTCGCCGACTTTTGGCAAAGTCGGGTTTCATGAAACGAAACCCGACCCTAGGATGAGGTCGGCCACGAGGTCGGCGACTTACGCGCCAAAGTCGCGTTTCAAAAGTTTGTTTTGCGCTCTTTTTCAGCCAATCAGGATCCACGGACACTGTGGGCAACGTGATGACATAGGCACGGGTCACCACCATCTTTCAGAAGGGCATGCAAGTGATTGGCTTGCTTTCGTGGGCGTCACAGGGGGTATAAAAGGGCGTGCACGCCGACCGCCATCTTACTTCTGCCGATCTTAGTATAGGGAGAGGTTGCTGCTGATTCTGTAGGGAGAGCGTTAGGCAGGGAAGAAGACAAAAAAACTGCTTCTGCTGCTAGCGATTTGGTCTGCACAACACACAAGTCACTGTGTGTGCAGTGCAAGGGGAGGCTATATTGTGGTGTATCAGTGGTGTTGGTTGTTGGGCTGCCTTTTAAGGCTTCCTGACACGCTGGCATTGTTGTTTACCCACTGCTCCGCAAACTGCTTTTTTAAAAGCAATCCAATCTCCCTTATCCTCTCGTCACTTTGGTCACAGGCAGCTGTGCCATCGAGCGTGTCACATAGCGCTCAGATATCAGTGGGCCGCACACAATCCACAAGTGTCCACTGTCCACAAGTGTAGGCAGAGATTCAAAATCTCCATTATCCTCTCGTCACTTTGGTCACAGGCAGCTGTGCCATCGAGCGTGTCACATAGCGCTCAGATATCAGTGGGCCGCACACAATCCACAAGTGTCCACTGTCCAAAAGTGTATGCAGAGATTCAAAATCTCCATTATCCTCTCGTCACTTTGGTCACAGGCAGCTGTGCCATCGAGCGTGTCACATAGCGCTCAGATATCAGTGGGCCGCACACAATCCATAAGTGTCCACTGTCCACAAGTGTACGCAGAGATTCAAAATCTCCATTATCCTCTCGTCACTTTGGTCACAGGCAGCTGTGCCATCGAGCATGTCACATAGCGCTCAGATATCAGTGGGCCGCACACAATCCACAAGTGTCCACTGTCCAAAAGTGTACGCAGAGATTCAAAATCTCCATTATCCTCTCGTCACTTTGGTCACAGGCAGCTGTGCCATCGAGCGTGTCACATAGCGCTCAGATATCAGTGGGCCGCACACAATCCACAAATGTCCAGTGTCCAAAAGTGTACGCAGAGATTCAAAATCTCCATTATCCTCTCGTCACTTTGGTCACAGGCAGCTGTGCCATCGAGCGTGTCACATAGCGCTCAGATATCAGTGGGCCGCACACAATCCACAAGTGTCCACTGTCCAAAAGTGTACGCAGAGATTCAAAATCTCCATTATCCTCTCGTCACTTTGGTCACAGGCAGCTGTGCCATCGAGCGTGTCACATAGCGCTCAGATATCAGTGGGCCGCACACAATCCACAAGTGTCCACTGTCCACAAGTGTACGCAGAGATTCAAAATCTCCATTATCCTCTCGTCACTTTGGTCACAGGCAGCTGTGCCATCGAGCGTGTCACATAGCGCTCAGATATCAGTGGGCCGCACACAATCCACAAGTGTCCACTGTCCACAAGTGTACGCAGAGATTCAAAATCTCCATTATCCTCTCGTCACTTTGGTCACAGGCAGCTGTGCCATCGAGCGTGTCACATAAAATGGGGTAACAGTAAAATCTGGTGCTCTTTACTTTCTGAGCTTTAGGCTATGTGCACATGTTGCGTTTTATGCGACATAGCATATGCCAAGTGTTCCTGCAAGTTTTGCATTCAAAAAGTCTAAAAGTTAGTATTCCTTCCCTTCCGAGCTCTGCAGTACACCCAAATAGTGGTTTTCTCCATAGCTGGTATCGGCGTACTCAGGAGAAATTACACAACAAATTTACGGTCCATATTTTCCTGCTACCCTTGTCAAAATAAAAAAGTTTGGATCTAAAGTCAAATTTTTGTGAAAAAAAAGTTAGGCTAGGTTCACATTAGTGTTTGTGTGCACAGCATTTTGTCTGCATGCGACAACGCATGTCAAAATGCATACAAACGAATGTTTACGCCGCGCTTTTTATCCGCATTAGCTTACGCGTGACGGCAAAAAAACCACTGCGCTTGCATGCGTTCGCGTTTTTTTTCAGTGCATGCGTTTGGAGAATTTCCTTGACACAAGCCACACCCAATGGGCGTGTCTCATTTCCCGAACATGATTATGTGAAAAACGCATGCATTTCGAATGCATGTGTATGCATGTCCTTGCGTATGCATGCGTTCCCATAGACAGTAATGTGTTTATTTGACACACCTATCTGGGTCGCCCTCACACCCAGGGCAACGGGGTACTCGGTACCGGGCCGGTGTCAGGGGGAATGTGTCACAGCAGCAGTGACCTGGTCCGTGGCCCTGGGCGCTCAATATCAATAGCGGTGATGTTAATAGTGTAATAGTTTATTTAGATAGTTTGTGATGCCACCTGTGGTGTTTGGCAAGCAAGATGTTAAGCCAACGCTGCGTGCAGATCCACTGGGACCGATGGTGTGGTGCAGCAAAGATGGTTAGCTCCCCACAGGTGGAGCTGTAGTCCCAGGGCAGTGTAGGTGCAATGGATGAGGAGAGGCGCAGAATGGTATAGATGCTGGTACCCAGGTGTAGCAGTGCTGGAATAACTGGAGGACACCAGAGTATGCGGTTCCAATGCTTTACTCACTGTTTGCAGATCACACAACTGCCTGCCTCTGCACTGTGTTCTTCAGGTCAGGGCCCCAGCCAACCTCCAGGCAGGATAGGATTCTCCCCTCCACACTCCGCCAATATGTACCTTACTGAAAGACTCCTCCAATGCGCCTTTAGGTGTGAAGCACTCTAGTACTTAGTTACCCTGTAATGCCTCTCTCTAGGTGTTCCTAGTCTCTACTTGTATGAAAGACAGCTGTAGCCTGCTTCTGGGACTCCTCTCTGCATCCCGGCTCACTATTCAAGTGCTGTTGTGTCCTAAGTCTATGATGGGAGTAAGGCGTTAGTGGCTCACTACTCCTCCGGTGTCTGTTGCCGGACATAAACATCCAATCAACCTCGGGGACCGGGCCCAGGCCTTTGCACTCTGGACTGGAAGGGTTCTCTTTCTTTCTCAACCTGCTTCTCACCATCCTTCTATTCTCCTTCGTTCCGATCTGTTCTATCTCTCTTATGGAATCTGTAGTCTCCAGTCTACGTCTCTTTCTCCTTCTCTCCTTCCCATGCCAGCTGGCCCAGTCACTGGGGCAGATGCAGCTCTCCTTCCTCCATCCCTTCTTCCAGGGATCCCCACTCCTCACCGAGTGGCTGTCCTCTCCTACTCCGCCTGCCTTCTTCTGCGGACTGAACTGAACTCCTATACCTTCCCTCTCTAGCACCTCTCGTGTTACGAAGCCAGGGACCACAAAAGGCACCCTATGACCTTTCCAGCATAAAGCATGGATGGGTCCCTGCTGAACTATCCTGTGTGGGGTGCAGGTGTTGGAATGTGGAAGGGAGTTCCCACCCTACCTGGATGGTGGGGAACCACAACTTAGGAGAAGGTGCAGTACCTCTGTGGCGACTGAAGCCTCAGGGGCGCCACATATCCACATGCGCATGAATGCGCAGATTTGATGGATTTTTGCCGCTTCCAAATATCCAACATGATGCGTTCACCGGACCCCGCCACACACCGAAAAATGACACATGCATATGCAAACGCATGCGAACTGATGCAAATGCATGCCCCTGTGTACACCATGTTAAAGATAGGGAAACATGACGCATGTGGATTGCTGAGGATGAAACACTGTGCAAATAGACGAAATGTGAAACCAGCCTTAAATGTTAATTTATTTTTTTTTCCAAAAAATTCCTGTGAAGCACCTAAAGGGTTAATAGACTTCTTGAATGTGGTTTTGAGCACCTTGAGGGGTGCAGTTTTTAGAATGGTGTCTCTTTTGGGTATCTTCTATCATATAGACCACTCAAAGTGACTTCAAATATGAGGTGGTCCCTAAAAAAAAGGTTTTCTAAATTTTGCTGGAAAATTGAAAAGTCGCTGGTCAACTTTTAACCGTTACAATTTCCTAACAAAAAAAAGTGCTGATGTAAAGTTGACATGTGAGAAATGTTGGAAAATTTCTAAATTTTCACCAAATTTCCATTTTTTTCACAAATAAACGCAAGTCATACCAAAGAAATTTTACCACTGTTATGAAGTACAATATATTACGAAAAAACAATCTCAGAATCAGTGGGTTCCGTATAAGCTTTTCACAGTTATAACCACAAAAAGTGACACTGGTAAGAATTGTAAAAATGCAAACCACCTTCGGGTAAAGGGGTTAAAATAAATTTCTTTTTTTTTGGCTGGGGGGGTGGCATTTTATTTATTATTGGTGTTGCTCTGAAGGATGAATATGAGCCTTTTTATATGGATTGTGACTGTAGGTGTTTAACCATCTATGATGATGTGAAAACGCATTTAAAGGATTATTTCCAAAATAGCTGACAGCCCATCTGCCTTTGGATAGGAGACCCCACAGCGTAACGCTGGGTCCCAGTCGCTGCCATTGTGACACCCCAGAGTCCGGTTGTCACAGTGACATTGCCTCCCTCTAAGAGGTGAAGTCATGCTTGGAGGCAGAAAGGGGACCCCCATGCCAGGCAGCATAGATTTAATCACAATTTCCTGCTGCAGGTCAGAAAAGGGAGATGCTTTATAAATTCTGGCCAGCAGAGGGGGCTGGTGAGTCAGGTAGAGGTGAGCTGAGGGGGTTGTCATGGAAACGAAGCAGCTGTGAGGAGAAATGATAATGACAGTTTAAACGTGAGGACGTGAGGTAAACGGATCTTTCTGGAAGATCCTGTTAGTTCAAGACAGGCAGCTGATCTGTGAAGAAGGAATAGGACACGAGCAGAGACGGAGAGGCTCTGGGAAAGCTAAAATACTGCATATAGCAGACCCCTGAGTGAAGCACTAATAAAGAGAAAAGAGACATCAGAGTCCTAGGCTGACAGGAACTGTACGTCCTGATAGCCGAATCTGAAGGTACAGGGGATTGTAAATTCCTGTGCACATTAATCACCTGAGGGCACGTCAGCGGATAAGTAGCCCGGGGTCGACGGTGAAGAGAACGGTACCCGTGGAATAGGCTCACGCTGACAGCCGTACAGGTTAGTGAAACCATCACGAATAGAGGGTCACAGCATAGTTATATACTGCGGAGACCCACACACAAAGCGCAGAAAGGAAGGTCCTAAATCCCCACCTGGCAAGGTGGATCCCCTGAATGCCTCCAGGCGAGCCAGACTCATTCCATCACCTGTATGTGGTACTCTGGACTGCAACCTATTACCAGTAAAAGGTAAAGAAACTGCACCTTTCTCTCATTTATCTGCACCCCAACGTTTACAGCCACTTTTATTATTTATTTAACATCTTTGCCCTGGGACTACAGCCCTACCTGTGGAGGGCTACAACATCATAGCTGCGCCCAACATCCATTCCAGAGGAACAACACCGCAGCGCTGATCACCTCCGACTAGAATACCACAGGTGGCGTCACGTATTTCACCATCTATAAACATTATCTTTATTTTTACCACAAAAATACCACACAACTTTCCCCTATTCCATTTACTGGACGCCTCTGGGCCACGGACCGGGTCGCCGCCGCCGTGACACCGTCCCCCATGGAAGTCAACGGGCCCGGTACCGTGTACCCCCAGGCCTCGCGGGGCACTCCACCATGGTAACCCGATTTTCTCATGACGACCTCCGGGTTACCAGAGCTGAGAAACTTCCTGTCATGCACAGTGCATGATCAGGAAGTCTCTCAGATCAGTGTGCACTAAGTGCAGCGCTGACAGCTTCTGTAGCATGCAGATGCTGCTTTATATGCATGCTATAGAAGCGATCAGCCTAAAAACATGATTGTCCCATAGTGGGACAAAGTGTAAAAGTTAGAATGAAGTAAAAAAAAATATTTTAAATAACTGCAAAAATATAAAAAAAAAACAATAAAAATCAATATTCTATCACTAAATAAATATTTGAATGAAAAAAAATCTAAAAAATAAAAATACATATATTTGGTATTGCTGCATCCGTAATGACCCGACCTATAAAACTCCACCACTAGTTAACTCCTTTAGTGAACACCACATAAAAAAGCAAGGCAATAAACAATGCTTTACCATCAAACCGCCGAACAAAAAGTGGAATAACTCTTGATCAAAAATATGGACATAAATAAACATGGTACTGCTGAAAACATCATCTTGTCCTGCAAAAAACGAGCTGCAATACAACATCATTGGTGAAAAAATAAAAAAGTTATAGCTGTCAGAATAAAGTGATGCAAAAACAATTATTTTTTCTATAAAATAGTTTTTCTCTATATATAAAAATGAATGTATGTGTCTGTGTACCACCAACCAATCATGAAGCATCTTTCATTTCACCAGAGCTGTTCAAAAGAAGCTCAGCTCTGATTGGTTGCTATGATCATTCGTTTTCCTTGCAGCCAATCACTAAGCATCTCTCATTTCACCAGAGCTGGTTAAAAGTAGCTGAGCTGTGATTGGTTGCTATGAGCAAGTTTTCCCACTTGACAAAACCTCAGCAGACACTGACATGGTGGGAGAAATCTAGCATCCTCAGGAACATAAGCTCCCACCCATTGTCTGCCCCCCAGAAAGGAGCACAGAGCACATGACAGAAATTAATCCCCCCCTCCCATGGATCAATGGTATGCAAGTTAGGGTTAATCCACTCAGCGTTTTGGTACTGACCCCAGGCCTTTCTTAAAGGGATCTCCGGTATGGAAGGCAGGGCAAATCCATCCAGCGCTCTGGTTCTGACCCAAGGCCCCTCTTAAAGGGATCCCCGGTATGGAAATGAGGGCAAATCCAATCTGCCCTTTGATACTGACCCCAGTTCTCTCTTAAAGGGATCCCCGGTATGGAAGTCAGGGCAACTGCCTTCAAATGCTCTGATACTGACCCCAGTATCACTTAAAGGGATCTCATGTACAGAAGTTAGGGCAAATCCCTCAGCACTCTGATTCTGACCCCAGGGTTCTATTAAAGGGATCATTGGTATGCAAGTCAGGGCAAATACACTCAGTGCTCTGGTTCTTATCCAAGGCTTTCTTAAAGGGATCCCCGGTATGGAAGTTAGGACCGTTCCACTCAGCGCTCTGGTTCTGACCCCAGGCTGCCAGGATGATGTGGGATATTAGGGGTAGTAGTCCGGTGGCTCTGGCTGATGGGATGATATGGGATATTAGGGGTAGTAGTCCGGTGGCTCTGACAGGATGATGTGGGATATTAGGGGTAGTAGTCCGGCGGATGTGACAGGATGAGGTGAGATATTAGGGGTAGTAGTCCGGTGGCTTTAACGGGATGATGTGGGATATTAGTAGTCCGGTGGCTCTGGCTGATGGGACGATGTGGGATATTATAGTGAATTTAATTCTATTAAAGGGATCATTGGTATGGTATGGAAATAAGGGCAATTCCACTCAGCGCTCTGGTTCTGACCCCAGGCTGACGGGATGATGTGGGATATTAGCGGTAGCAGTCTGGTGGCTCTGGCTGATGGGACGATGTGGGATATTATAGTGAATGTGGCTATGCGGAGTGAGCGGGGCTATACACTCTCTCTCTCTCTCTATATATATATTCATTATAATTTGTTATAACTAACCATAGTTAGCTACTATGCCCGGGCAGCTCCGGGCTCTTCAGCTAGTATTATATAAAAGTGCCAAAACATAAAAAAGATATGTATCACTGTAATTGTACTGACCCGAAGGATAAAACTGCCTTATCAATTTTACCACACACAGAATAATTTTACCCCGCAAAAAATGAAATTCATTAATTGCTGGCTTTTGCTCATTCTGTATCCCAAAAATCGGAATAGAAAGTGATCAAAAAATGTCATGTGCCTGAAAATGGTACCAATAAAAACATCAACTCATCCCGCAAAACACAAGACCTCACATGACTCTGTGGGCCAAAAATATGAAAAAATTATAGCTCTCAAAATATGGTAATGCAAAAACTATTTTTTGCTTTAAAAAGCGTCTTTTAGTGTGTGACAGCTGCCAAACATAAAAACCGCTGTAACGCCTCTTTCACACGTCCTGATATTTACAGTACTGGAGATGTCAATGTCTGTGTGTGTAATACTTGTGGCACACACGTGGCGTGTGTGTGCCGCATCAGTACCACACGGACAGGCACCAGGGAAGAAGTGTTGCAGTAAGTGCTGTTCCCCGACGCCGGGTGCTGAACACGGCTCTCATCATTCTCCACTGCTCTGCCGGTGATTGACGTGAGCAAGGAAGAATGATGAGAGTTACGTTTTACCCCTTAATGACCGCTGATACACCTTTTTACAGCCGCAGTAAAGGGTATTTAAACCACAGCGCCACTTTTTAACGGCGCTGAGGTTAAAGGTTATAGCGCCCCCCAGCGTCAGAATTTCTCCGGGGTCTCGGCTGCTGGGGGTAGCATAGACCCCAGACAACATGATTTGGGTTCTATTTTACTGACCCCTGTGTTGCGATCGCAAAAAAAAAAAAAAGTCAAATTTTCCATTTCATTTCTCTCTCCTCTGATGTGATGTGAAAATTTTCAGGATTTTCACCAAATTTCAGTTTTAAACGCAAGTCATATCAAAGAAATTTTACCACTATCATGAAGTACAATACGTCACGAGAAAACTATGTCAGAATCACCAGGATCCATGGAAGCGTTCCAGAGTTATTACCTCATAAAGGAAAAGTGGTCAGAATTGTAAAAATTGGCCCGGTCATGAACGTGCAAACCACCCTTGGGGGTAAAGGGGTTAATAATCGTCTATAAGTATCCATTATCCTATTGATCAGGGATGACAGGCTATTTTTGGAAATAAACCAATAAAGGATTTTTCCATTATCTGCTTTTCATAGCCAAGATGTTTGCTGTGCTCTGCTGTTTGTAGAACCCCCAGAAATGAATGTTTCTGCACCTCCCAATGCGGGAACGTGAGCTATGCTGTGTTGTGTAACCAGTATACCATTAATTTTTATGGGGGATGAGCAAATGGTATAGCACAGCTGCACTCAGTTGTTTTTGTAACCCCGTCTCTGCTGGTCAGGACCTATCTATCTATACCATGAAAGGTAGAGAAGAGAATAACCCTTTATATACTATAAGACAATGTAAATAAGTATAACACGTCACTCCTTGTTTTTTCAGGTGCTCAGATAAGGGTTACCATTCCCTTATAATCAATATGAAAAATAATCTGGCACTCAAATGCTTACTGCAGCAAAAAAATTTTTTATTATTTATTTTTCACAATCCAAAATATAACGTTTCGGCCTGTTCAGCGACCTTCATCAGACAGTTTATGCAAATGTGAATGAAACGTTTCGGTCTGTTCAGCGACCTTCATCAGACTGGAATAAGCAAACAAAATAGAATTATAAAGTCAAGACATGACCTATATCCAAAGAGTATACAAGAACAAAAACATGTATATGTATGTATAAAAAAGAAAGAATATATACAATTATGGCTGTATATGTGAATATCATGAAAAGGTGTACTAATAAATACACGAAAAATAAACATAATGAACTGGAGCATCTAGAAACAATGAAGACCGCCTGTGAGAACATCATCCGAAGTAAGTGACAGATCACAAGAAAAAACGGCCCAAAAAGCGTCTTACCAGTGAAGAATCATATGAAGAAAACCATGAGAACGGAGCGCTGTGTGGTAGCGGTATAAGCCGGTGAGAAATGCGCCCTGCAGTAATGGTGTCAGTAACCCTCTTAAATAGCGGTATACTTCCGGTTTGTCCTTCGGCGCTTTCATACAGCGTCTCACTAACATGGCGCACGAGACTTCCGGTATCGCACTTCCGGGTATACCGCTATTTAAGAGGGTTACTGACACCATTACTGCAGGGCGCATTTCTCACCGGCTTATACCGCTACCACACAGCGCTCCGTTCTCATGGTTTTCTTCATATGATTCTTCACTGGTAAGACGCTTTTTGGGCCGTTTTTTCTTGCGATCTGTCACTTACATCGGATGATATTCTCACAGGCGGTCTTCATTATTTCTAGATGCTCCAGTTCATTATGTTTTTGGAGCTCATTCACATTTGCATAAACTGGTAAGCGAGGTCATTTCTTTGATACTGCAGTTTGATAACCAGTTCCAAATGGAGTTTCTTTTACTATGTGTTTATGTAAATTTTGAATATTCTAATATGCATTGAATCTCTATAAGGGTCTATGTTAATGTGGTGGATCTATTTTTCGTGTATTTATTAGTACACCTTTTCATGATATTCACATATACAGCCATAATTGTATATATTCTTTCTTTTTTATACATACATATACATGTTTTTGTTCTTGTATACTCTTTGGATATAGGTCATGTCTTGACTTTATAATTCTATTTTGTTTGCTTATTCCAGTCTGATGAAGGTCACTGAACAGACCGAAACGTTTCATTCACATTTGCATAAACTGTCTGATGAAGGTCGCTGAAGAGACCGAAACATTATATTTTGGATTGTGAAAAATAAATAATAAGATTTTTTTTTGCTGCAGTAAGCATTTGAGTGCCAGATTATTTTTTATATTGATTATAAGGGAATGGTAACCCTTATCTGAGCACCTGAAAAAACAAGGAGTGACGTGTTATACTTATTTATTAAGTTTACCTCTTCCACGAGCACCCTTGACTTCACCTATTTTTTTCAATTTTTTCAAATAAATTTTTTCTATAGTGCATTAGAGATGTCCACTGTTGGCTTCTCATATAGTGATATACAAGTGGCTGAAATCATATCACAAGTTACAACATCAGGTGATTTTTTGCAAATTTTGGGCAGTGAATTTAAATCTTGTGATCTAGAACGAGAATCTCGCCATCTGGTGAGTCTGGAACTTCATAGCATTACCATTGCCGAATATATTAAAACTCAGAGGATCCCAAGAGGCCTCCATGTATCCCTAAGACCTACATTGTTTCAAGAGAATACGGATTTTTGTCAGAAGTTTGAACAGATTTTAAATAAATGTTCACTGGATTTAATGACTTTGACATTGGAGCATCTGAATAAAGAAATCAAAAGTAGTCAAGAAAAAGTATCCAGTGTGGAAACAATTGAAAGATTCTCTGTCAAAAGAAGAATTTGATACAGTAAAATCTCGTACTAAAGAAAATATAGACATTTTCAGAAAAGAAACTGAAAAACAGAAGAGACAGAAATTCATCCGTGATACTCAGGATTATTTATACAAAAGGGTATACAAATGGCAAGGCTCCTTCTCTCGTCCGAATTATCGATATCACAGAAATATGGAGGGATCTTCAGCTTCCAGCTCAGACAGCGAACGTACAGATTCCAGCAGGTCTTTTTTAGGCTTTGGCAGGAGATTCCATCAAAGAAAAGGACGAGGAGGGGTGGGCAATGTTTCAGAAACCAATCGGCACGGGATGAACACCAGATCCCAGGTAATGCCAACTTAGTGGTCAATATTTTTTCTAAAAGTCTAAATTCTCAAATACAGTTATTACAAAAAGGTTTATCGTTCTGCCCTACGTACAGATTTAATACTTTTCAGCTAGACATTGACCTGCAGAGATTCTATAGAAATCTAAGATTGAAGGCTCATTTCAGTAATTCTAGTATTTTAACAACATCTGAGACGCACTCAACACCAATAAACTTGACTGATTTAGGTTTGAAATTACGTAGTACTTTCACACCACCTAAAAATAGCCACCAGATTGAGACTTTTGTTGCATTAATCAATAGAGAAGTATCTGATTATTGTAAGAGTATTATTAGAGGTGATTTTATGGTTCGTTCTAATCTTGACCATACAGACCAAGTAGCCTTAAGAACATTAACAGAAGATAAGGATATAATAATAATAATAATAATCTTTATTTATATAGCGCCAACATATTCCGCAGAGCTTTACAGTTTAACAGTTTCAAAACAAAAGTCGCAATACAATAATTCAAGCAAAATAAGACAACCCTGCTCGTGAGAGCTTACAATCTACAATGAGGTGAGGGAGATACAAAGTACAGGTGTGTATTTACAATTGTGTATTTACAATGCAGGTCCAGCCATCTTGAGGGAGTGAAGGATGGATGGAGATAATGAATGGGCTACACACGCACACTTACACAGAGAATGACTTTGATTAGTGAACGTGATAGGCCGCTCTGTACAAGTGTGTTTTGAGGGAGCGCCTAAAACTATGCAAATTGTGGATCGTCCTGATTTCTTGAGGTAGAGCATTCCAGAGGATAGGAGCAGCACGGGAGAAGTGTTGGAGTCGGGAGTGGGAGGTATGGATTAGTGCAGAGGTTAGTCGAAAGTCGTTTGCAGAGTGCAGCAATCGGCTAGGCCGATAGACAGAAATGAGGGAAGAGATGCAAGGGGGTGCCGCACTGTGGAGAGCTTTTTGGGTGAGAACAAGTACTTTGAATTGGATCCTATAATGAATGGGCAGCCAATGTAAGGACTGGCGAAGAGCGGACGCGTCCGAGTACCGATTAGCCAGATGGACGATCCTGGCCGCTGCATTAAGTATGGACTGGAGAGGGGATAGTCGAGTGACGGGGAGGCCAATTAATAGAGCGTTGCAGTAATCCAGGCGGGAGTGGATCAATGCAACAGTGAGGGTTTTTGTTGTTTCCATAGTGAGAAAAGGGCGAATTCTAGAGATGTTCTTTAGGTGTAAGCGGCAAGAGCGGGCAAGAGATTGTATATGGGATGTGAAAGAGAGATTGGTGTCAAACATAACACCCAGACACCGCACCTGCTGCCGGGGTGTTATTGTGGTACCACCCACGGAGAGGGAAATGTCAGATTTAGGGAGGTTAGTAGATGGCGGGAGCAGAAGAAGTTCAGTTTTAGAGAGGTTGAGTTTCAGATAGAGAGTGGACATGATATTGGAGACTGAGGACAGACAGTCACTGGCGTTCTGTAGTACAGCGGGGGTAAGGTCGGGGAAGACGTGTATAGTTGTGTGTCATCAGCATAAAGATGTACTGAAAGCCAAATCTGCTGATGGTCTGTCCAATTGGGGCCGTGTAGAGAGAGAAAAGAAGGGGGCCAAGGACTGAGCCCTGAGGTACCCCGACAGCAAGAGGAAGAGGAGATGACGTGGAGCCAGAGAACAAAACACTGAAGGAGCGGTCAGAGAGATAGGAAGAGAACCAGGAGAGTGCAGTGTCCTTAATGCCTAGTGACTGGAGCCTAGAGAGTAGGAGATGTGGTCAACAGTATCGAAAGCTGCAGATAGGTCAAGAAGAATGAGCAGAGAGTTGTCACCATTACGTTTTGCTGTCAGAAGGTCATTGGTCACTTTGATGAGTGCAGTTTCAGTCGAATGTAGGGGGCAGAAGCCGGACTGTGAAGGGTCTAGAAGGGAGTGGATATAATAATATAGCCTGCTGATAAAGGGGGAGCTACTGTTATCATGGACCGTTCATATTATATTAATGAAATTTTGTCTCAATTATCCAATTTGGATGTGTATCGACCCCTTCTTAATAATCCCTCTACATTAATCAGAGAGAAGATCAAGGAAATTGTAGAAAAAGCATTTGCATCACATATTATAGATAACAAAACCAGGGATTTCCTGATCAAAAAGAATCCATTGATCCCAGTCTTTTATGGATTACCCAAAATACATAAGAGACTGGACAGGCCCACTGGCAGATCTATTGTTGCATCAACAGACTCAATCCTTTCTCCTCTGTCTATACTATTGGAAAAAAATTTAACACCCCTCATTAAAAATACTCCATCTTTTCTTCTTGATACAGGGTCTTTTTTACAACTTATACAAAGGTGGGGTAGATTACCGGAAGGTACTTTGTTAGTGACCTTTGATGTGAATAATTTATATACATCAATTCAACATCAAAAGGGCATGGAAGCTACGAAAAGATTATTGGAAGGTTCTTCCTTTGATCCGATGGTAATTTCATTTCTCATGGAACTTTTGGAACTTGTTCTTAAAGAAAATTTTTTTATTTTCGAAGATAATTTTTATCTTCAAGTTCAGGGTACAGTGATGGGGTCCAATGTGGCCCCCCCATACGCAAATTGTTTTATGTCATTTTTTGAATTAGATTACATTTATCCTAATATATTATATCAGTCCCATTGCCTATTATGGCGTCGCTATATTGACGACGTTTTTTGCTTTTGGCAAGGTTCCAGTGATAGTTTACAACAATTCTTTGCCGAAATTAACCAAGTTTGGCCTGAACTAACCTTCTCTTTAAATTTTGACAAACGTGAGATTAATTTTTTAGACACTAAAGTTTTACAGGATGACGAGGGAAATTTGACATTAGATCTCTACGTGAAAGACACGGATCGCAATAATTTATTGCTTTATCAAAGTTGCCATCCGAAAGCTATTAAAAAATCGGTTCCACTCTCCCAGTTTGAGAGAGTACGTAGGATAGTCAGTGATCCTGTAGTCCGTACACAAAGAATGAACGAGATGGAAGACAAATTTATAGAGAGAGGTTATCCTCGACAACTACTTCGACAATGTCGATATAAAACACCCATTTCTAAAAAACTTTCCACTTCGCGGAGAGTCCCTTTTATTCATACATTTCATCCTTTGATGTATAAAATACATAATAAAATACGTAAACATTGGCATATTTTGCGGGATAGTTTCCCAAATATTGAAGAATTTCAAGTTCCATTTCTTCCTTGCTTTCGTCGACCGAGTAACTTGAGGAATAAAATTATTAGGGCTGATATTGGTTCCACTCTTATAGTTCCTAGACAAACTTTCCTTCAAACACAACGAAGGGGTACGTTCCCATGCCTTCAATGCGCTCAATGCGCAAACGTTCTTAAAGGTCCAAAAGTTTCCCATCCACTCACAGGCTTGGATATCCCGATTCAGGGTTTCCACACCTGTGAGTCTAAATCTGATATATATGCCATTAAATGCCCTTGTGGCAAAGTCTATGTAGGGGAGACTACCCAAGCAATTAAAGATCGGATATCACACCACAAATCGGATATACGGTGTAAACGAAATCACCTTCCAGTACCATATCATTTTAATACTATAGGACATACAGTAGCACAGTTACGGTTTTTGGTGTTGGAGCAAGTTAATATTAACAGAAGAGGTGGGGACCTTGTAAAAAAGCTTCAACTAAGAGAAGCATATTGGATTTATTACTTACAGAGTCTTGAACCTATGGAATTAAATAGAGACTATGATGTCACAAGTCTATTCTGAAGTGACTTTGACTTTGGAGATTTATGTGTAACAATTTTGTGTACTTATGATTATTTGTAATTATTTGTTATAATTCGCTCTGCAATCATTGTAATATGCTGTTTTATTAATTGGCGGTATTTGCCGCTTGTAAGGTAATTATTTTTGGCTCTTATTGTTTTATTTTTAGACCGATCAAAATAACATTTCTTTATAATATGTTATATTTAATGTGATCCTTTTTGATATTTCCTAGGTCCCGTCTTGATATTCTTTGTTTCTATGTTTACACATTTTCCAGCGATGAGTCATCTTTCATTGAGATTCCTGGACTGCCTCCTGCACTACCTTCTTCCTGTTTGCGTTTCACCAGTGTATTCCACTGAACACTTCCTTTCAGAGAGGTCCTGGTGACGCACTTCCGGTTTGTCCTTCGGCGCTTTCATACAGCGTCTCACTAACATGGCGCACGAGACTTCCGGTATCGCACTTCCGGGTATACCGCTATTTAAGAGGGTTACTGACACCATTACTGCAGGGCGCATTTCTCACCGGCTTATACCGTTACCACACAGCGCTCCGTTCTCATGGTTTTCTCCATATGATTCTTCACTGGTAAGACGCTTTTTGGGCCGTTTTTTCTTGTGATCTGTCACTTACATCGGATGATGTTCTCACAGGCGGTCTTCATTGTTTCTAGATGCTCCAGTTCATTATGTTTTTGTAGCTCATTCACATTTGCATAAACTGGCAAGCGAGGTCATTTCTTTGATACTGCAGTTTGATAACCAGTTCCAAATGGAGTTTCTATTACTATGCGTTTATGTAAATTTTGAATATTCTAATATGCATTGAATCTCTATAAGGGTCTATGTTAATGTGGTGGATCTATTTTTCGTGTATTTATTAGTACACCTTTTCATGATATTCACATATACAGCCATAATTGTATATATTCTCTCTTTTTTATACATACATATACATGTTTTTGTTCTTGTATACTCTTTGGATATAGGTCATGTCTTGACTTTATAATTCTATTTTGTTTGCTTATTCCAGTCTGATGAAGGTCGCTGAACAGACCGAAACGTTTCATTCACATTTGCATAAACTGTCTGATGAAGGTCGCTGAACAGACCGAAACGTTATATTTTGGATTGTGAAAAATAAATAATAAAATTTTTTTTTGCTGCAGTAAGCATTTGAGTGCCAGATTATTTTTCATATAAGACAATGTAAGGCCTCATTTACATATCAGTATTTGTGTGTCAAAATGCAGAACAGGTGTCAATCTTTCCTTTATAGTCTTTCGCTGTAAGTTCCACTCCTTACTTTGGCTTACAAACACTAATGCAAAAATACTGACAAAAAGTTGCTGAAAAGGTTACCGTTAGTTACTTTCACAATATTTCCACTAGATGTCACTGTAGCTGCATTCTGCCTACCTGGGATCTGTGACTCCAGATTTCTTTGGCATTAGCACTTTCTAAATTCCATAATGGCTAAAAGCTTTATTATCAGGTTGCAGTGTGTTTTGATTTTGGTGGGAAAAAAAGAAAAGTGAATACATCATGAAATTCCCATTCCTTTTAAATCCACAACTAGTTTATCTAAATGTAACTCTGCAACTCACTATTCACTATACCTACTTGCTGTAAGTGGATGAAAACATGAAAAACTAAAAAAAAATATTTTTAACTGATATAATGCATAGAATAGTGTGGAAGAGTCCAGGCTGGTTAGACCCTTAGACAATATTAAGATATCAAGTTGACATTGCAGACTTTGCCATGGATTATGCATATTTCGATAAAGGGGGTGAAATCTGCATAATTTCTACAAGGAATTCCTAGGACAATCTTTCAAAAGACTATATGCAAACTGCTTCTTTACAGAGGAAGCGGACTAGAACTCTATAGTGCCACCTGCTGGAAACAGCATTCCTACTAGTCACTACTGACCCTTTAACAAGCCTTGCAATATGACTTAGGATAAAAGCCAAACCAGAATCTCAATTTGCAGACACAGTGTTTGTTTCAGGTTATTGCCCCTCGTCAGTGCAAAGCATGAGATCTGTTTTGGATAGGTGAGAGGCTCTGGACTCAAGTCTACAAGGTGTCATTTCTCCTTGTGGAGAGTGACATACCGGCCCTGGCATGACAAAGTAAAGAGGTTTATTCGCTGTGCAATGCTCCTTTCACGCTGGTGCCTTGGCAGGTTGGTGCGAGTGAAGGGGTTGTTGCCCCACTGTGCCACAAACCAGACTACACTGGAAGTGGCGTGACTAGGACAGCTACCTCGGTCTAAACTGGAGCCTCTGATGGTGAGGTCAGGCTTGTGCGGCAGGTAGCTGCCAGGTACCACTCCAGGGTGGTGTCTGGCTGTGGCTTCTGATCCCACTGGGGAACAGGACGCTAGGACATGTGCGACTGACAGACTAGCAGGTGAGCACGGCAGGCACAGCTGGTACTCTGGCAGGTGGGCACGGCTGAGACACTGGCAGGCGGGCATGGCTGAGATGCTGGCAGGCTGGCACGGCTGAGACAGTGGCAGGGACATGGACAGGAAGGTGTGGTGTATGGAATAGGTGGAGGCCTGTTCACACAGGAGGTGCTGGTACTGGTACGGGAAGAATGGAAATATAGATGGGCATGAAAGAACAGGTTTGGACCTGTTCACACTAGAGAAGAACCTCAAGGCTGCGGAGAGGAGCTGCAGTTAGCAGCAAGAGGTTCCGCAGCAGCAGAAGCAGAACAAAGCAGATCAAAGCAGAACCGCAGGAGTGCAGAGCACTGGCAGAGCCACAAGAATATAGAGCACAGGCAGAGCCGCAAGAGTATGGAGCAGGCAGAACAGCAAGAGTGCGGAGCATAAGCAGAGCCGTAAGAGTATGGAGCAGGCAGAGCCGCAAGAGTGCAGAGCATAAGCAGAGCCGTAAGAGTATGGAGCAGGCAGAGCCGCAAGAGTGCAGAGCATAAGCAGAGCTGTAAGAGTGTGGAGCACAGACAGAGTCACAAGAGTACAGAGCACAGGCAGAGTCACAAGAGAATGGAGCACAGGCAGACGGTTTAAGGCAGACGGTGTTAGAGCTGGTTGAACTCACCAAATAATAAAATAATAGTAAGGTGTGTTCACAGCCCGGGGTCCACCATGCAGGGGTGGTAAACTGCTGCTTAGTAATGGCGGAAGTATAAAGTGGTATACAAGAGGTCACACGTGGGTTAACATCACCCAGTGTGAACAGAAGTGAACTCTGTTATGACACAGAGCCGCGCCACCGCTGAACATAAATGCCGGAGCCTGTTAAAATCACAGCACTCAGCGAGAGAGCGCTCAGTATGCGGTCACAGAACTCAGTCCCAAGGACACGAGGTCTGAGTCCCTCTAGACCTACTGAGCACGCGGCGTCACACCTGCAGACACCACTATAGCTGCTGACTAAGGTGGAGTGTCGAGCACGTGCACCGTGGTGTGCAGAGCCACCGGTGGACACTGATGTTAGTCTCAGACTCTGCCTCTAACCACACCTAAGCCTGGGCGCTTAACAGGCTAGGCTGCACAACACATGTGGACCAAGGGTAGAGGTTTCAAATGAGTCAGTCACCAGAGACATTCATACATGCATACAACACTCACTCCTCATAGTCTGGTAATGCAGTCTATACTAGCGCATGGCCGAGCGGTCATGTGAACCTTATATACAGTGGGGCAAAAAAGTATTTAGTCAGTCAGCAATAGTGCAAGTTCCACCACTTAAAAAGATGAGAGGCGTCTGTAATTTACATCATAGGTAGACCTCAACTATGGGAGACAAACTGAGAAAAAAAATCCAGAAAATCACATTATCTGTTTTTTTTTCCTTTTATTTGCATATTATGGTGGAAAATAAGTATTTGGTCAGAAACAAAATTTCATCTCAATACTTTGTGATATATCCTTTGTTGGCAATGACAGAGGTCAAACGTTTTCTGTAAGTCTTCACAAGGTTGCCACACACTGTTGTTGGTATGTTGGCCCATTCCTCCATGCAGATCTCCTCTAGAGCAGTGATGTTTTTGGCTTTTCGCTTGGCAACACGGACTTTCAACTCCCTCCAAAGGTTTTCTATAGGGTTGAGATCTGGAGACTGGCTAGGCCACTCCAGGACCTTGAAATGCTTCTTACGAAGCCACTCCTTCGTTGCCCTGGTGGTGTGCTTTGGATCATTGTCATGTTGAAAGACCCAGCCACGTTTCATCATCAATGCCCTTGCTGATGGAAGGAGGTTTGCACTCAAAATCTCACGATACATGGCCCCATTCATTCTTTCATGTACCCGGATCAGTCGTCCTGGCCCCTTTGCAGAGAAACAGCCCCAAAGCATGATGTTTCCACCACCATGCTTTACAGTAGGTATGGTGTTTGATGGATGCAACTCAGTATTCTTTTTCCTCCAAACACGACAAGTTGTGTTTCTACCAAACAGTTCCAGTTTGGTTTCATCAGACCATAGGACATTCTCCCAAAACTCCTCTGGATCATCCAAATGCTCTCTAGCAAACTTCAGACGGGCCCGGACATGTACAGGCTTAAGCAGTGGCAGTGGAACACGTCTGGCACTGCAGGATCTGAGTCCATGGTGGCGTAGTGTGTTACTTATGGTAGGCCTTGTTACATTGTCCCAGCTCTCTGCAGTTCATTCACTAGGTCCCCCCGCGTGGTTCTAGGATTTTTGCTCACCGTTCTTGTGATCATTCTGACCCCACGGGGTGGGATTTTGCGTGGAGCACCAGATCGAGGGAGATTATCAGTGGTCTTGTATGTCTTCCATTTTCTAATTATCGCTCCCACAGTTGATTTCTTCACTCCAAGCTGGTTGGCTATTGCAGATTCAGTCTTCCCAGCCTGGTGCAGGGCTACAATTTTGTTTCTGGTGTCCTTTGACAGCTCTTTGGTCTTCACCATAGTGGAGTTTGGAGTCAGACTGTTTGAGGGTGTGCACAGGTGTCTTTTTATACTGATAACAAGTTTAAACAGGTGCCATTACTACAGGTAATGAGTGGAGGAAAGAGGAGACTCTTAAAGAAGAAGTTACAGGTCTGTGAGAGCCAGAAATCTTGATTGCTTGTTTCTGACCAAATACTTATTTTCCACCATAATATGCAAATAAAAGGAAAAAAAAACAGACAATGTGATTTTCTGGATTTTTTTTCTCAGTTTGTCTCCCATAGTTGAGGTCTACCTATGATGTAAATTACAGACGCCTCTCATCTTTTTAAGTGGTGGAACTTGCACTATTGCTGACTGACTAAATACTTTTTTGCCCCACTGTAGCTTCCGGGACCTTCCCGGAAGCTATATAAGTGACCGGAGCCAGCTGGCACGGGAAAGAAAAGGAAAGAAGGAGAAGAACATTGACCTGAAGCCTGAGCTTCCATAGAAGGGAAAGGACAAGTACGGAATGTAGGACTAAAAGGGAACACAGAGGATGTGGGTTAGAGGAAGAACCCTGCCTGGAAGTTCTAAGAGCAAGGCCGGGGCCCGGTCCCCAAGGTTGTATGAACACTAATGGTTCTGCAGCAGACACCGGTGGAGTAGTGGGCTGTAAATGCACTACTCCCATCTAAGACTTGAGTGCACAACAGCAATAGGAATAGAGAGCCGGGACTTAGGAGTAGAGAGTCCCTGAAGCAGGCTACAGCTGTCTGCCGTGCAAGTAGAGTTCTTGGGAACATCTGTCAGGAGGAACTCCAGTTTGAAAGAAAAGAACTTTTATGGATTAAGCGTGCGCTGCCAGACCATCACTCCTCACAAGTGGTGTGCTTTATACATTTATTCCCAACGCGTTTCAAAGTTAACAACTTCTTCCTCAGGGGATGACATGGTCTGGCAGCGCACGCTTAATCCATAAAAGTTCTTTTCTTTGAATCTGATGATTTATGACCACGGCGTGGTCATTTGGATGTGCAGCAAGCTGACCTTTGTTCCTTTATGTCTGATACTCTCCGACATAAGGTGAGTATAACGAATTAATTTACATTCTCAGTTTCTCGGGTAAGACCCTATTGCGCTCTTTTTCTTTTAGTTTCTACTAGGAGGAACTCCAGTGTAACACGGTACTGGAGACCTTTACACTTAAAGGCGCTATAGAGGAGACGTTCAGGAAAGGCACATAGGTTGGCGGAGTGTGGAAGGGAGCAGGCCATCTTGCCTGGAGGTTGACTGAGTCCCTGACCCGGAGGACACGGCACAGAAGCGGGCACTATAGACTGTGAGTAAAGCTTTGGAACTACATGCCCTGGTGTCCTCCATTCCTTCCTGCGTCCATCCGCCTGGCACTGCTACATCCCCTGCGCCGGACACTACACCATCTAAGTGTCTCCACATCTACACTGCCCTGGGACAACAGCCCTGCCTGTGGAGGGCTATACCATCCTTGCTGCACCACACCATCTGTCCCAGAGGATCTGTCTGCAGCGTCGGCTTAACACCTCCCTTGCCGAACACCACAGGTGGCGTCACAAACTATTCACTTAACAACATTCAAACCATTCATTTCTTCCCTTGTTACTTGGGCGCCCAGGGCCACGGTCCGGGTCACTGCTGCTGTGACACATCCCACTGATACTGGCCCGGTACCGAGTACCCCACGGCCCTGGGAGGGCGACCCATATATATACACAGTGGGGAAAAAAGTATTTAGTCATCCACCAATTGTGCAAGGTTTCCCACTTAAAAAGATGAGAGAGGCCTGTAATTGACATCATAGGTAGACCACAACTATGAGAGTCAAAATGAGAAAACAAATCCAAAAAATCACCTTGTTTGATTTGGCAAAATTTATTTTGCAAATTATTGTGGAAAATAAGTATTCGGTCACCTAAAAACATGCAAGATTTCTGGCTCTCACAGACCTGTAACTTCTTTAAAAGGCTCCTCTGTCCTCTAATCATTACCTGTAGTAATGGCACCTATTTGAACTTGTTATCAGTATAAAATACACCTGTCCACAACCTTAAACAGTCAAATTCCAAACTCCACTATGGTGAAGACCAAAGAGCTGTCAAAGGACACCAGAAACAAAATTGTAGCCCTGCACCAGGCTGGGAAGACTGAAACTGCCATAGGCAAGCAGCTTGGTGTGATGAAATCAACTGTGGGAGCAATAATAAGAAAATGGAAGACATACAAGATCACTAATAATCCCCCTCGATTTGGGGCTCCACACAAGATCTCACCCCATGGGGTCAACATGATCACAAGAACGGTGAGGAAAAATCCCAGAACCACACGGGGGGGGGGGACCTAGGGAATGACCTGCATAGAGCTGGGACAACCATAGCAAAGGCTACCATCACTAACACACTACGCCGCTAGGGACTCAGATCCTGCAGTGCCAAACATGTCCCTCTGCTTAAGCCAGTACATGTCCGGGCCCATCTGAATTTTGTTAGAGAGCATTTGGATTATCCAGAAGATTATTGGGAGAATGTCATATGGTCCAATGAATCCAAAGTAGAACTGTTTGGTAGAAACAAAACTCATCATGTTTGGAGGAGATAGAATGCGGAGTTGGACCCAAAGAACACCATGCCTAATCTGAAGAATAGGGGTGGCAACATCATGCTTTGGGGAAGTTTCTCTGCAAAGGGACCAGGACGACTGATCTGTGTACATGAAAAAATGAATAGGGATTTTGAGTGCAAACCTCCTTCCATCAGCAAGGGTATTGAAGACCGCAGACGCCAAGAAGTACTGCTGACTGCATCGCGGCAACAGACACTGCCGCTATACGACAATGCCCGGTAGCAGGCACACTGTTGGACGCTAGCAAGGTGGAGTATGTGCACTGTGGCCTGTAGCTTGCCATTGACTGACGTTGACAATATAACTAGTTCCCTATCCACACACGTAATATCTGAGGGAGGGGAATCTTAATGAGTCATTTGCAAGTCCATGCATCCATCATCATTCACACAGTAGCAACTAGAGTCTATACTAGTGCATGGCCGAGCAGCCATGCAAACCTTTTATAGCCGGGACCTCCTGGAAGCTTCCAGATCAATGAGATGGACCAATCAGATCTGGAGAAGGACCTGTGCATGTGACTCCCGATCTCCAGTGGGAGATCGTCTCGTGAGCATGCTCAGTGGAGCTAGGGAAGGACTTAGCCTCTGGAGTGGCTTGCTGCTGAGCAGTCTGCGTTGCTATTGCTGGCCCAGAGGTGGCAGCAGCAACCAGACCTACAGAGCTGGTCTGAGCAGAGCATCGGGAATGACAGAACTGCTGAGCAGGCTCCTCTGCGGTCGATGGAGAATGGGAGACCGCTGAATGTGAGGCTCTGGATCCCTGCTGTGCAGTTGCAGGAACCCGACGCCTAACAATATGAGGCATTACATTGTAAAGTTTCCTGGATGCATTTGGTCAGAAAAGGGCAAGGCTCGGTTACTCACATTATACAGTTATCTGCTATTACAGTGAAATCCTGTGGTTTTGAGGGTTTTGTAGAAATTGATTTTGTCTAAGAGCTGCTGCATTCTGTTTCTGTGTAGAGGACACTAAATTTCTAAAATTCTGATGGGAGGGGAGAATGATGCCCCTGCGCGACTGCTCTTGTGTGTTTCTCCTCTCCGATCTTATCTATGCTGAGTGTCTAATGGGAGAATGCACGGAGCTGCGCTCAAAATTCTCTGTATTTCTGTCCTTGGTGTAATGCTCGCTAGGAGATTTGTGCATTTTAAAGCAACAGTACTTAATTGAAGTGGAATGAAATTTTATAAGTTGAAGTTGGAAGTTGAAAGTATAATATGGTGCCTAATTTAGACAGACACTTATAAGTGATTGTTTGGTTATTAATGTGTTTGTACCTGCTTCTAGTTGTGTGATTGATATATAGCAAATTGAGGATCAGCAGAAGGAGGTAGCCAACTGCACGGCTGCTATAGTAGGTTAGAGGCCTATCACATCTGGGCCTTCTTACTTTAGTCAGCGGGTTTATTTGTTGTGGGTGGAGGCAAGGGCAAGGAGCCTTCCAGCTACTCCTTGGCAGGCTCGTTCTGACTTGCTATGTGTGGCCTGTAAGACAAGGTCAAGGCACACTAGAAGGGCTTTTCAGAATAAAGGTGAGCTTTCTAAGTTGAAGCAGCCTTCCCACGTTCCATGGAGCTGGACTAGTAGGTAAAAGGCCTATTCCTATTCTAGTCAGCTGATCTACCAGGTAAGATGCAAGGAGCCTTCCTGCTACACCTTGGCAGGCTCGCTCTGACTTGCTACGAGTAGCCTGTAAGACAAGGTCCAGGCACACTAGAAGGGCATTTCAGAATAAAGGTGAGCTGTCTGACGAATAAACTGAAGCCATGGCAACTTATTCTGTGTGTGCAGTCAGGGCCCCCCAATGGGATTCCACCGCTATGCAGATTGTAAAAGACAGAGAAGAAAGGAAGCAGAAAAACAGATGGGACCAATATTGAAAAAGGCAAAAATGCTAGAGTGTGAATATTTGGATGTACATAAAAAGGCAAAGCCAAGGGAAGAAAATAGCAAGTGAATAAATGATGTTTGAGAATGTGCAGCAGTACGGAAGTAAGGTGTATTATGAATGTTTTGATGGACAAAGTTTAACCAGAGACCCAGACAAAACAGATGGACTTCTAAACACTGTGGTCAGACTCAGACAAACCCAAACTGAATAGCTACTTGTGTGACCTGTGCTACCGACCTAAATGAGTTGCGCTAAATCCTGTCCAGACAAGATCATATGTATTGACTAGAGTTGAGCGAAACGGGTCGAAAAAATTCAAAAGTCGCCGACTTTTGGCAAAGTCGGGTTTCATGAAACGAAACCCGACCCTAGGATGAGGTCGGCCACGAGGTCGGCGACTTACGCGCCAAAGTCGCGTTTCAAAAGTTTGTTTTGCGCTCTTTTTCAGCCAATCAGGATCCACGGACACTGTGGGCAACGTGATGACATAGGCACGGGTCACCACCATCTTTCAGAAGGGCATGCAAGTGATTGGCTTGCTTTCGTGGGCGTCACAGGGGGTATAAAAGGTCGTGCACGCCGACCGCCATCTTACTTCTGCCGATCTTAGTATAGGGAGAGGTTGCTGCTGATTCTGTAGGGAGAGCGTTAGGCAGGGAAGAAGACAAAAAAACTGCTTCTGCTGCTAGCGATTTGGCCTGCACAACACACAAGTCACTGTGTGTGCAGTGCAAGGGGAGGCTATATTGTGGTGTATCAGTGATGTTGGTTGTTGGGCTGCCTTTTAAGGCTTCCTGACACGCTGGCATTGTTGTTTACCCACTGCTCCGCAAACTGCTTTTTTAAAAGCAATCCAATCTCCCTTATCCTCTCGTCACTTTGGTCACAGGCAGCTGTGCCATCGAGCGTGTCACATAGCGCTCAGATATCAGTGGGCCGCACACAATCCACAAGTGTCCACTGTCCACAAGTGTAGGCAGAGATTCAAAATCTCCATTATCCTCTCGTCACTTTGGTCACAGGCAGCTGTGCCATCGAGCGTGTCACATAGCGCTCAGATATCAGTGGGCCGCACACAATCCACAAGTGTCCAGTGTCCAAAAGTGTACGCAGAGATTCAAAATCTCCATTATCCTCTCGTCACTTTGGTCACAGGCAGCTGTGCCATCGAGCGTGTCACATAGCGCTCAGATATCAGTGGGCCGCACACAATCCATAAGTGTCCACTGTCCACAAGTGTACGCAGAGATTCAAAATCTCCATTATCCTCTCGTCACTTTGGTCACAGGCAGCTGTGCCATCGAGCGTGTCACATAGCGCTCAGATATCAGTGGGCCGCACACAATCCACAAGTGTCCAGTGTCCAAAAGTGTACGCAGAGATTCAAAATCTCCATTATCCTCTCGTCACTTTGGTCACAGGCAGCTGTGCCATCGAGCGTGTCACATAGCGCTCAGATATCAGTGGGCCGCACACAATCCACAAATGTCCAGTGTCCAAAAGTGTACGCAGAGATTCAAAATCTCCATTATCCTCTCGTCACTTTGGTCACAGGCAGCTGTGCCATCGAGTGTGTCACATAGCGCTCAGATATCAGTGGGCCGCACACAATCCACAAGTGTCCACTGTCCAAAAGTGTACGCAGAGATTCAAAATCTCCATTATCCTCTCGTCACTTTGGTTACAGGCAGCTGTGCCATCGAGCGTGTCACATAGCGCTCAGATATCAGTGGGCCGCACACAATCCACAAGTGTCCACTGTCCACAAGTGTACGCAGAGATTCAAAATCTCCATTATCCTCTCGTCACTTTGGTCACAGGCAGCTTTGCCATCGAGCGTGTCACATAGCGCTCAGATATCAGTGGGCCGCACACAATCCACAAGTGTCCACTGTCCAAAAGTGTACGCAGAGATTCAAAATCTCCATTATCCTCTCGTCACTTTGGTCACAGGCAGCTGTGCCATCGAGCGTGTCACATAGCGCTCAGATATCAGTGGGCCGCACACAATCCACAAGTGTCCACTGTCCAAAAGTGTACGCAGAGATTCAAAATCTCCATTATCCTCTCGTCACTTTGGTCACAGGCAGCTGTGTCATCGAGCGTGTCACATAGCGCTCAGATATTAGTGGGCCGCACACAATCCACAAGTGTCCAGTGTCCACAAGTGTACGCAGAGATTTAAAATCTCCATTATCCTCTCGTCACTTTGGTCACAGGCAGCTGTGCCATCGAGCGTGTCACATAGCGCTCTGATATCAGTGGGCCGCACACAATCCACAAGTGTCCACTGTCCAAAAGTGTACGCAGAGATTCAAAATCTCCATTATCCTCTCGTCACTTTGGTCACAGGCAGCTGTGCCATCGAGCGTGTCACATAGCGCTCAGATATCAGTGGGCCGCACACAATCCACAAATGTCCACTGTCCACAAGTGTACGCAGAGATTCAAAATCTCCATTATCCTCTCGTCACTTTGGTCACAGGCAGCTGTGCCATCGAGCGTGTCACATAGCGCTCAGATATCAGTGGGCCGCACACAATCCACAAGTGTCCAGTGTCCAAAAGTGTACGCAGAGATTCAAAATCTCCATTATCCTCTCGTCACTTTGGTCACAGGCAGCTGTGCCATCGAGCGTGTCACATAGCGCTCAGATATCAGTGGGCCGCACACAATCCACAAGTGTCCACTGTCCACAAGTGTACGCAGAGATTCAAAATCTCCATTATCCTCTCGTCACTTTGGTCACAGGCAGCTGTGCCATCGAGCGTGTCACATAGCGCTCAGATATCAGTGGGCCGCACACAATCCACATGTGTCCACTGTCCACAAGTGTACGCAGAGATTCAAAATCTCCATTATCCTCTCGTCACTTTGGTCACAGGCAGCTGTGCCATCGAGCGTGTCACATAGCGCTCAGATATCAGTGGGCCGCACACAATCCACAAGTGTCCACTGTCCAAAAGTGTACGCAGAGATTCAAAATCTCCATTATCCTCTCGTCACTTTGGTCACAGGCAGCTGTGCCATCGAGCGTGTCACATAGCGCTCAGATATCAGTGGGCCGCACACAATCCACAAGTGTCCACTGTCCAAAAGTGTACGCAGAGATTCAAAATCTCCATTATCCTCTCGTCACTTTGGTCACAGGCAGCTGTGCCATCGAGCGTGTCACATAGCGCTCAGATATCAGTGGGCCGCACACAATCCACAAGTGTCCAGTGTCCAAAAGTGTACGCAGAGATTCAAAATCTCCATTATCCTCTCGTCACTTTGGTCACAGGCAGCTGTGCCATCGAGCGTGTCACATAGCGCTCAGATATCAGTGGGCCGCACACAATCCACAAGTGTCCACTGTCCACAAGTGTACGCAGAGATTCAAAATCTCCATTATCCTCTCGTCACTTTGGTCACAGGCAGCTGTGCCATCGAGCGTGTCACATAGCGCTCAGATATCAGTGGGCCGCACACAATCCACAAGTGTCCACTGTCCAAAAGTGTACGCAGAGATTCAAAATCTCCATTATCCTCTCGTCACTTTGGTCACAGGCAGCTGTGCCATCGAGCGTGTCACATAGCGCTCAGATATCAGTGGGCCGCACACAATCCACAAGTGTCCAGTGTCCACAAGTGTGTGCAGAAATTCTAAAACTCCCCTGTCCTATAGACACCTTGTACCTTGTTTTACATTACTATATAGTTTGTTGGATTTTGTCTACATTTCTACCAAAAATGAGGAAGGCTGGTGGAAGAGGCCGTGGAATTGGGCGGGGGTTGGCAGCTGGTAATGATGGTGTTGGTGGTGGATCTGATGGTAGTGGCAAGAGCAAAATAGGACCGAATGCAGGAGGTGCTGACCCTGCGTCATCGTCTGGCTACATAAGGCCTCGAACGCTTAGTTTTCTAGGAGTTGGCAAACCGCTTTTAAAGGCAGAGCATCAGGAAAAAGTTTTGTCTTACATTGCTGACTCAGCCTCCAGCTCTATCGCCTCCTCTTCTTCAGTTGTAAAAAGTAAAAGCACTGAGTCGTCATTGGAGGCTCATGTTCATGAACCACACCTTTCCTTGTGTCCTTCACCCCAACCAAGATTGAAGGATGACGCAGGCCATACTACTGATTACTCCATGGAGCTGTTTTCACATACCATGCCTGGATTATCAAGTGAAATGGTGAATTACCCAGGCCAAGATGAATCTGACATGGAGTGCACTGATGCACAGCCGCTGATGGATGATTCTGCTGGTACATTCACTCAGAGCACTACATTGTCCTCGATGAGACTCAGGTGCCCCTTCCCGCACACTATACCACCATACACGGTGACACAGAGAAAGGTGCATATGACATAGAAGAGGAGGTGATGGATGACCCAGTTGTTGACCCAGATTGGCATCCATTGGGGGAAGAGGGTGCTGCTTCCAATAGCTCAGATGAGGAGCATCCACAGCAGACATCGACATCGCAACAGCTGTTATCTGGCAGGCCCGGAGCACTCCAAAGACAGGTTCCAAACATCAAAAGAGTTGCTGGACAGCTTGTCCAGAGGGTCAAAAGATCACAGTGTGCTAGGCCGCAAAATGTCTGCCAAAGTAGGAAGAGTGCAGTGTGGCACTTTTTTGAACAAAATCCTCATGATCAGGCCAAGGTTATCTGTAAGAAGTGCGCAAAGACCTTTAGCCGAGGGAAAAATCTGAAAAATTTGAATACCAGTTGCATGCTTAGACATTTAACCAGCATGCACTTGCAAGCGTGGACACAACACCAAACCTCAAGTGCCACATGTGCAACTGATCACAACGAAGGTAGTCAGCAACGCTACATTGTTTCCCCCACTGTAAGCCCACCGGTTAGCACAGCAGCAAATGTTGAGGTGTCGTTGCAAGGCCACAGCAGTCAGGGAATCCCACTGTTATATCAACGAAAGACTGATTCTAGGCCATCAGAAAGAACACCAACTCCATCACCATCATCAACCCTCTCTCAGTCCGCCCTGTCCACCGCTACTTCCACCATATGCAGCTCTCAAGTCCAGCTCACCCTCCCAGACACTATGAGTAGGTCAAGAAAGTACTCAGTCTCTCATCCGCGTACACTGGGTTTGAACGCCCACATTGCCAAACTAATCTCGTTTGAGATGATGCCCTTTCGGTTGGTGGAAAGCGCAGCTTTCCGCGAACTCATGGCCTATGCAGTACCACGCTATGACCTACCCAGTCGCCACTTCTTCTCTCGCAAAGCCATCCCAGCCCTCCACCATCATGTGAAAGACCGCATTGCCCATGCACTCAAGCAGTCAGTGAGCAGAAAGGTGCACCTCACAACTGATGCATGGTCCAGTCGGCATGGCCAGGGCCGTTACGTGTCCATCACTGCGCACTGGGTTAATGTGGTGGATGCAGGGTCCACAGGGGACAGCGGTGTTGGGACAGTGCTGCCTAGCCCACGGTATAGGAAACAGTTGGCTGTAGGCGTTCGACCCTCCTCCTCCTCCTCCTCCTCCAGAAGCGACAGCTCGTCCACAGAGCGCAGTCGTACGAGCACTCCATCTGCAGCTGCCACTGTTGCACACGATGTGTCCCCCTATCGAGCAGCTAGTGGAAAGCGTCAGCAGGCTGTGTTGCAGATGATGTGTTTGGGCGACAGACACACCGCCGAGGTGCTGGCCGAGTACTTGAAGCGACAAACTGAGTCATGGCTGGGCAGTGTACATCTTGAGGCAGGCAAGGTAGTTAGTGATAACGGCCGTAATTTTGTGGCAGCCATAGCCCTTTCAAAACTCAGCCACATACCTTGCTTGGCTCACACCTTGAACCTGGTGGTGCAGTGCTTCCTCAAAAATTATCCGGAGTTAACAGCCCTGCTCCAGAAGGTGCGAAGACTGTGCGCGCACATCCGCCGGTCACCTGTACACTCCGTTCGTATGCAGAAGCTGCAGCGATTGCTCCACCTTCCCAACCACCGCCTCATTATCGACATTGCAACAAGGTGGAACTCCACCCTGCACATGGTGGAGCGGCTGTGCGAGCAGAGGCAGGCCATAATGCATTTGTGGGAGGATACACGGCCAGGCACTTTGAGAGCAGACATGGAGTTGACAAGCGTGCAGTGGTCGAAGCTGAAAGACCTTTGTAAAGTCCTTCAGTGTTTTGAGGAATGCACACGGCTGGTAAGCGCAGACGACGCCATCCTAAGCATGAGCATCCCACTTATGCGTCTGCTCATGCAAACTTTGACGCACCTTAAGGAGCAGGCGTCTGCAGCCAATGTTGATGAGGAGGAAGAGGAGGAGGGAATCCTTGATGACATTCAGCCATTGTCTGCTCAGGGACCTCTCCTGGACGAGGTGGAGGAAGAAGAGGAGGAGGAGAAGGAGGATGATGGGGATGATTACTTAGGGGAGGAGGATGCATCTCGTGGGGCAAGTGAAAATGTTGGCGTGGCAAGGTCTGGTACAGGGTTTGTGCGTGACTGGAGGGATGTGGATTTGCCAGAAAGTGCTCCTCCACCCAGCACTCGCAGTGCATCATTGACACCGGGAACATTGGCCCACATGTCAGATTATGCCTTGCGGATCCTAAAAAGGGACCCCTGCATTGCCAAAATGATGAACGATGACGACTACTGGTTGGCCAGCATCCTGGATCCACGCTATAAAGGCAAATTACAAAACATCATGCCACAGGAGAACCTTGACCTAATATTGGCTAATAAACAAGCAACTCTGGTAAATCGGTTGCTTGAGGCATTCCCAGCACACAGCAGCGGTGATGGTTCTCACACGAGCCGTACGGGCCGGGGGCAGCTTGGCAGAGGTGTTCGTGGTGCACACAGCAGAAGTGGCGTTGGAGACAGGGGTTTCATGACAATGTTGTGGACTGACTTTTCAAATACCGCTCACACAACTGGTAATACTGCATCGATGGAAAGTGACAGGAGACAGCAGTTGTCAACTATGGTTACAAACTACTTTTCCTCCCATATCGATGTTCTCCCACACAGGTCATTCCCCTTTGACTATTGGGCCGCTAAACTGGACACCTGGCCTGAATTGGCCCAATATGCCTTACAAGAGCTCGCTTGCCCAGCTGCAAGTGTGCTATCGGAAAGAGTCTTCAGTGCAGCTGGATCAATCCTGACAGAAAAAAGGACCCGTCTGTCAACCCAAAATGTGGATGATCTAACCTTCATTAAAATGAACCACGCATGGGTTTCCAAGGATTTTGTCCCACCTTCCCCTGATGACACATAGGGTGACAGAAAAATGGCTTGCTTTGGTCCACCTCTTCCTGGTACTTCACCTATTTCGCCTTTTGCATCAGTTGAATGTCCAACATCAACATATGCCACTTTCTAAAACTCCCTAACTGTGCTGCCTCCCCCCCCATGGCCGGGGTCACCACCTAGCGCACGACACCGTGCGAGTGCCGTTGCCCTGGACAGGTGGGTAGGCTGACTATTGGGCGCGGGCACTGGCACAGGGTCCCTCATAGTGCAATCAAGTGCCTCTGACGGTGGTGGTGCACACCCGCCGTCAGACACACCGCTGTACTATGAGGGGCCCAGTGCCAGTACCGACGCCCACGAGTGGGCCCCCCTTGCTTGTCCAGGGCCCCAGCATTTGCAATCTTTACCTCTCCCTGCTCCTCCGCTGTGTAATCTGGGCCGTCAAATCCATACTGTGCCTGACACCGTCTGAGCCTGCCTCCTGAGACATATATTTTGAATGTGTACGCTATCCATACATGTTATCCGGGGATACGGTACCCTTTCTAACCTTTGTGCAATGACGTGCAATCCATACTGGGCCTAACATCGTCTGAGCCTGCCTCATGCTGTATAGACATATATTTTGAATGTGTACGCTATCCATACATGTTATCCGGGGATACGGTACCCCTTCTAACCTTTGTGCAATCACGTGCAATCCATACTGGGCCTAACACCGTCTGAGCCTGCCTCATGCTGTATAGACATATATTTTGAATGTGTACGCTATCCATACATGTTATCCGGGGATACGGTACCCCTTCTAACCTTTGTGCAATGACGTGCAATCCATACTGGGCCTAACACCGTCTGAGCCTGCCTCATGCTGTATAGACATATATTTTGAATGTGTACGCTATCCATACATGTTATCCGGGGATACGGTACCCCTTCTAACCTTTGTGCAATGACGTGCAATCCATACTGGGCCTAACACCGTCTGAGCCTGCCTCATGCTGTATAGACATATATTTTGAATGTGTATGCTATCCATACATGTTATCCGGGGATACGGTACCCCTTCTAACCTTTGTGCAATGACGTGCAATCCATACTGGGCCTAACACCATCTGAGCCTGCCTCATGCTGTATAGACATATATTTTGAATGTGTACGCTATCCATACATGTTATCCGGGGATACGGTACCCCTTCTAACCTTTGTGCAATCACGTGCAATCCATACTGGGCCTAACACCGTCTGAGCCTGCCTCATGCTGTATAGACATATATTTTGAATGTGTACGCTATCCATACATGTTATCCGGGGATACGGTACCCCTTCTAACCTTTGTGCAATGACGTGCAATCCATACTGGGCCTAACACCGTCTGAGCCTGCCTCATGCTGTATAGACATATATTTTGAATGTGTACGCTATCCATACATGTTATCCGGGGATACGGTACCCCTTCTAACCTTTGTGCAATCACGTGCAATCCATACTGGGCCTAACACCGTCTGAGCCTGCCTCATGCTGTATAGACATATATTTTGAATGTGTACGCTATCCATACATGTTATCCGGGGATACGGTACCCCTTCTAACCTTTGTGCAATCACGTGCAATCCATACTGGGCCTAACACCGTCTGAGCCTGCCTCATGCTGTATAGACATATATTTTGAATGTGTACGCTATCCATACATGTTATCCGGGGATACGGTACCCCTTCTAACCTTTGTGCAATGACGTGCAATCCATACTGGGCCTAACACCGTCTGAGCCTGCCTCATGCTGTATAGACATATATTTTGAATGTGTACGCTATCCATACATGTTATCCGGGGATACGGTACCCCTTCTAACCTTTGTGCAATCACGTGCAATCCATACTGGGCCTAACACCGTCTGAGCCTGCCTCATGCTGTATAGACATATATTTTGAATGTGTACGCTATCCATACATGTTATCCGGGGATACGGTACCCTTTCTAACCTTTGTGCAATGACGTGCAATCCATACTGGGCCTAACACCGTCTGAGCCTGCCTCATGCTGTATAGACATATATTTTGAATGTGTACGCTATCCATACATGTTATCCGGGGATACGGTACCCCTTCTAACCTTTGTGCAATGACGTGCAATCCATACTGGGCCTAACACCGTCTGAGCCTGCCTCATGCTGTATAGACATATATTTTGAATGTGTACGCTATCCATACATGTTATCCGGGGATACCGTACCCCTTCTAACCTTTGTGCAATGACGTGCAATCCATACTGGGCCTAACACCGTCTGAGCCTGCCTCATGCTGTATAGACATATATTTTGAATGTGTACGCTATCCATACATGTTATCCGGGGATACGGTACCCCTTCTAACCTTTGTGCAATGACGTGCAATCCATACTGGGCCTAACACCGTCTGAGCCTGCCTCATGCTGTATAGACATATATTTTGAATGTGTACGCTATCCATATATGTTATCCAGGGATACGGTACCCTTTCTAACCTTTGTGCAATCACGTGCAATCCATACTGGGCGTGAGAACGGCTGGCGAGCTGTTAAGCAAGCTACAGCACCTGTCCAGACAAGTACAGGGATTCCCTAGCGAGGAGACTTATTTGATTGTTTTCTATTTTGGGACAGCAATTTTTGGGGAGCACTATACTCTGGAGAATGATAGATGAGGCCCACCATACACTGGAACATTCCAAAGGTGGACATCAGACACTGGAGCAGCATTTACAGGGCCCATTATACACTAGAGCAGTAGAAATGGGGCCCATTATGTTTGGAGCATTATTTGGGCCCATAAGACAGTGGAGCTTCATCCATGGGGACCAACATATACTGTAGCATTATGTGGAGCTCATCATATACTGTTTCAAACATTATATGGGACCAATGATTTTGTATGGAGAAATAGATGGGCCTCGTCATGAGATGTAAAAAGTGAGGTATTTTTCATTGTACTATACCGCTATTTCTCTGCCGTATCGGAGCATGATGAGTTGTGGTATGTGTTAAAGGGGCGCTCTTTCGCCCAGGGCACATGAAAACCTGCAGCCAGCCCTCCCCCCCCACAAATTTAGCCAAATAACCCCCATTTTTCAGTGCGTAACTTGTATTATGAAGTTAATTAAGGTTGACAAGCTTAAGTAAGAAGAATTGATGCTTTTGGCATTCAAATGGGCACTGTAGGTGTGTTTCCTGTCCTCCTCTCACTGCCGACTTTTATTCCCCATTGACTTACATTGGGTTTCGTGTTTCGGGACGACCCCGACTTTTCCCTATAATCGGACGATCTTGCTCGACCCGACTTTTGGAAAAGTCGGGTTTCACGAAACGAAACGCGACCCTAAAAAAGCAAAAGTCGCTCAACTCTAGTATTGACATAAGAAGCTGAGATAATAGTGTGATTAGTGGGTAGTGGGGTCATTGACCTTTGAGGAGTAAGCTGACAGTAGACACCAGACGACCAACCACATCAGGACCTAGAAGGGTGACTAGAGTAAGAAAGATGCAGGAGTGTTATCCCTGGAGCCCCTCTGACCAGCTAGCTATGCTGAAGCAGCTGCCTGACCCTGAAAACCAACCATTCCCGTTTTACAGACACATAAAGGAAGTACAGCAGACATATAAGTGTACCTGGGCAGACCTAGAGAGGTTGGTGAGTTTAAAGGCAGGTGACGTACTAGGACACATAATTAAGACACATACAGATGTGGCAAAGAATCAGGCTTGGGGCATGGATGATAAATCTGCACGGTCTGGGGAGGCGTACTGTGAGTCACTAAAACAGTGGGCTACAGTGAAACAATCAGAGCAGTCGGTACTCCAGACTAACGTGACACAGCAAAAAGGAGAGAATGTAGAGATGTACTTTGGATGGTTACAGCTGAAAAGGGCAGACATGGGGTACAGTCGAATAAACCCACTTGATGTTAAAATACTGGTGAATGCATTCATTGACGGTATGAACAAAGACTTACGAGACGCAGTACAGACAGCCAGACCTGATTGGAGACATATAGATCCGAAAGACCTCCTTAAGGTAGCTAAAGTAGTTGAGCAAACATTGACGATAAGACAACCTGTCATGTATGCTGGAGCACAAGGAAAACAGTGGAGATGTAGTAAGGGACCTAGGGACCTAGAAACAGTGAGGTGCTGGAATTGTGGTGCTTACAAAACTTATTGTTAGTGACTACCCCTATGAATTTACTGTCATGATTAAATTGAAATAAGGAACTACTCCTCCTTGTTTAAAGCAATACCCCTTGAGCTTAGCCAAATCAATGGCCCTGAGCAGGAATATTAAAGAGTATGTTAAGGCAGGGGTTCTGGTGCAAAGATATTCTACCTGCAACACTCCTTTGTATCCCATTATGAAAAAAAGACCCAAGGGTTCGCTGAAACTTCCAGAAGGGTTCATGACTTAAGGGCTATTAATGATGTTACAGAGAGTGTGACCTCAATCGTCCCTGATCCACACACAATACTGTCAGCACCCTGGCTGTCAGTATCTTTTTTCCTTTACTCATGAAGGTAAACAATATTGTTGGTCAGTCCTCCCACAAGGGGGAAAGAAATCCCCTGCCATCTATTCAGCAGCGATGGCAGGGATCCTTGAGTAGTGGCAATCACCTCATCCACAGATTGTACTATTACAGTACGTGGATGACCTCTTGCTGTCCTACCTGGACCAGATGTCCTGCAGGGAAGCTACAGGTTTCTTGCTATGTTTTTTGGCAGAAAAGGGTTGCAAGGTGTCACTTGACAAATTACAGTATTGCAAACAAAAGGTGACATTTTTTGGGACATTGGTCACATCAGCATCTACGCACTTTCCTAGGCTTGGTGACCCACTGTAGGCCTTGGATAAGGTCTGCTTCACAAATGATGCAAGCACTTTATGACTGCTTGTCATCAGACCCCTATGATCTCACTCAGGAAGCAATTGATTCCTTCCATTCTCTCAAACTGCACATTGTGTCAGCCCCGGCCTTAGGCATTCCAAACTATGACCAGCCATTTTTCTTGTTTTGCACAGAGCAGGAAGGACATGCTACCGCAGTACTGACACAACAACATGGAGGGAAACAGAGACCAATAGCTTACTACTCTGCACAATTAGACCCAGCGATCAGAGGGTCACCTACGTGTGTCCGTGCGGTAGGAGCAGCTACACTACTACTAGGAAAGACATGTGAGATCACACTAACTTTTCCGTTGACAATTTATTCCCCACATGACATCCATGCCATACTCGTACAAGTTCAACCAAAATATCTCTCTATGGCCAGACAGCTCCGACTTGAATGCGCTCTACTTATTCCTGAATATGTCATCCTCAAAAGATGTAACGTTCTGAATCCAGCCACCCTGCTGCCTGTGGATTCAGAAAAGGGGGAATTGGAGACCGTATTAGCAAGTGAGGAAGAACACTTTGACATGACGCATGAACATGACTGCATAGAACAGATGAGTCAGGAGACAGTGGGTTTTGCACACGTTCATGAAAAACCTGACACCTCCAGCACCGCTACATCTGGGTAACAGCATCTATACCATTCTGCGCCTCTCCTCGTCCATTGCACCTTCACTGCCCTGGGACTACAGCTCCACCTGTGGGGAGCTACACCATCTTTGCTGCAACACACCATCAGTCCCAGCTGATCTGTATGCAGCGCTGGCTCAACATCTCCCTTGCCAAACACCACGGGTGGCGTCACGAACTATTCATATAAACTATAACACTATTAACATCACCGCCATTGATATTGGGCGCCCAGGGCCAAGGACCGGGTCACTGCTGCTGTGACACATCCCCCTGACACCGGCTCGGTACCGGGTACCCCGCTGCCCTGGGTGTGAGGGCGACCCAGCAGCCTAATAACCAACAGAGCTGATGCACAAAAATAGAGCCTCCCCTGTCACTGCACACAAAGTGTTGTGTTGTAAGTGGAAATCGCTAACAGCAGAAGCAGTTTTTTGGTTCTTCTTCCCTGCCTAACGCTCTCCCTACAGAATCAGCAGCAGCACCTCTCCCTATGCTAAGATCGGCATAAGTAAGATGGCGGTCGGCGTTCACGCCCTTTTATAGCCCCTGTGATGCCACACAAAGCCAGCCAATCACTTGCATGCCCTTCTCAAAGATGGTGGTGACCGATGCCTATGTCATCGCGTTGCCCACAGTGTGCGTCCTCCATCATTGGCTGAGAAAGGGCGCTGGAAGCATCTTTTGAAACGCGACTTTGGCGCTCTGGTCGCCGACCTCGTGGCCGACCTCACGTTATGGTCGGGTTTCGTTTCATGAAACCCGACTTCAGCGAATGTCGGCGACTTTTGAATATGACCGACCCGTTTCGCTCAACTGTAGTTGATACCTTTTAATGGCTAACTAAAAAGATGGTAACAAATTGCAAGCTTTCAAGACTACTTGGGTCTCTTCATCAGGCATAGAATAATGCAAAATCTGAAGAATTACATATTTATACACAACACAGCATAGAAAGAAATAGATAAGACAAGTGATGTGAAGCAGAACTACAATTATGGGAGCCACGACATGAAGCAAGGGGGCGGACGTCATCGCTAGAAGATGGCAGGCACTGGACCCGGACCTGCGATGCCCATCGGACCGCACCACCCCCAGGTGAGTATAATAAAACTTGTTTTTCTTCTCTTTCAGGTTAGATTGGGGGCTTATCTACAGCATTACAGAATGCTGTAGGTAAGCCCTGAAAGGCAGTGGCTGCAGCTTATTGCGGAAAAATTAACTGACAGGTTCCCTTTAATGTGTGGAGATTCTGGCAGCCAAACAGGGCAGAGAAACCATCCACAACACCCAGACAAAAGGGCTTTTGTCATTGGCTGCCGAAGTCACATGTTCGTCACCATATTAAAAGCAGACTTGTGGCTTTGGTACTATTTTGTGAGTGTAACTGAGGTCCAAAGTGTTTCCCCCGACAGCTGCATTCTGCTGCCCCCCGGACTGGGATTTAGCAGTTCTCTAAGACGGCTGGATGTGGACACAGTATGAGGAGTGAGAGAAAAATGTATGTGCATCAAAATAAGCAGAAGAAACGCGGACGGCACCACTATTACCGTGAATGGTCAGGTGGTGTGTGCATACGGAGCGCTGGTATGTGCAGCTTCGGGTGCTGGCCTGGAATTTCACAACGTAGTATTCATCCAGAGAGAGAGAGAAAAAGGTCGCACTCAATGAGCTGATGAAATTGTAGTGGATTTATTGGCTCATGAATTACATGTTGGCCAGGGAAGTGATGTCGGGAGTGAAGAAACAGTGGCCGTTTCTCGCCGTCTTTGTCTTACCCCTCTGTTTATGATGAGCTCTCTTGGTATCTACCCCTGGACCCCTTGACTACCCTATCTTATGGTTTGTCCATGAGTAGTGACTTAGCGCACCATTTGTGACTGTATATAAACACATGGGCCATGCACACAGTGAACAAGTCTGTAGGACAGTGTTCACACCGTCAAAAGACTGAAACACAGTATAACAAACGTATAAAAATACTCTGCTGTAAAAAAGTAACAGTGAACAGCAAGTGCTAGTAAAAAGATGATAACAAAACAGGGTATTTGGTTGAGAGGTTTTTTGCAAAAAGTGTATACTAAGCCGCTCTACCAAATGCAAAGGTAGACCCATATCAGAGCAGTCCCTAACCGATGTATTTAAAAACCTGATCATGTGTATAGTAGCTATATGAGCAGGATTCAGAAAGGCAATGTCCGATGTGGACACGCTGTGGAAGACGGCTTTTATGTGCATGGCCCACAAGGGAGGGGTGGAGATCTCCCTAATCTTGAAAAAACAAGAATCCAATTGAATATAAACACGTGGGCCATGCAAACAGTGAACAAGTCTGTACAACAGTGTTCACACCACCAAAAGACTGTCATACAAAAACTCCACGCTCCTCACTTCACCTTCCATAGAGGCCCCTGGGTGTGTGCATGCAGTTGCATTTCTGTTACTGACACCTTCAAGTTTAGTTCTAGCATAAGTTGTGTGGCAGTGGACCCCTTTAACTTTATGATGAAGAAAACTAAAGGTTTTGCAAAAATAAAGTCTTGTTTACTGAGCTTAAAACATATATAGAATGGGTAGCAAGAGCAATGCTTGGCTTTCTCTTCTGCACACTAAAAAAGCATATTTATAGTGGTTATGGTAGGTGGCACATTACTTGTGATGAACAATGCAATGTATAGTAGGTTACGCTGGGGGTCTCCACCTTTCCGGTTCCGGCGCCGGGTGTCATGGGGATGCCGTGACAGAGACTGGCCGGAAGATTGGTCTGGTTTCGTAAACTCCTGCACTAAGTACTTCACAATCTTATTAAACAGTGCAGGTTTTTTCCTTGTTGTCAGTGCAAGGGTTAATCTGTTCAGTTGAAGCTCCTGGAGCTTTCCAACCTGGATTGTCTCCACTGTTCAGTGTTGGTCACTCCCAAGAAACAGACTTGATAAACGAGGAGGAGGTGTCGCATTGTATGTTAGAAACGCGTATATCTGCACAGAGATTGAAGCTTCAGAGACTGGGAGTTCTGTGGAAACTGTTTGGGTAAGAATACAAGGACAGAACAATGGAAAGGACACCATTGTAGGCATTTACTACAGGCCGCCTGTGCAAGCTGAAGATATGGATGAACTCTTTATGCATCAAATGGCCAAGTTCTCCAAAAAATCTGACATAGTTGTCATGGGAGATTTCAACTATCCAGACATTTGTTGGGAATCTCTCTCAGGCAAAACTAACAGGTCAAGGAAATTCTTATCCTCTCTTGCTGACAACTTTATCTTCCAAAAGGTAAGGGAGAAAACAAGGGGAACTGCTACCTTGGATCTAATCCTTATAAACAGGGAGGAAATGGTTGAGGAGGTAAAAGTGGCTAGGACCCTAGGAGGTAGCGACCATGCTATTTTAGAATTTTGGATAACTAGAGGCGGAAGACCTGTGAAGACTCAGACGTCAAGGTTAGATTTCAGAAAGGCAGATTTTAAGGGATTCAGAAAGAGAATTGGAGGGATCCAATGGCTGGATATCCTTAAAGACAAAAATGTCCAGGAAGGATGGGAAATCTTGAAATATGAAATTCTCAAAGCACAGTTGTTAACAATTCCGAAAAGAGGGAAGAATAGGAAGCATTTACGGAAACCAGGATGGATGAACACAGAACTTAAGCATATGCTAAAAAGGAAGAAAAAATGTTTATAAAATGGAAAGAGGGAGGCATATCTAAAGAAGAATATAATGCTGTCTGCAGAACCTGCAGGGCACAAATCAGATTATCTAAAGCTGAAAATGAATTGAGGCTTGCAAGAGATGTCAAAAGCAATAATAAAGGATTTTGGGGATATGTCAAAAGTAAAAGAATTTTGGAATTTGTTCAGGAGATTGTTGCTTGGAATTTATTTGTGTGCACATCCACATCCTCTCCTATTTGGTTTCTCCTTCCTTTAACTCCCCTCTGTTGCTTGGTGACTGTATTCTGTGTGATTATTTTCATTTATCCCTGTCTGTCTACCCTTTTTTGTCTGGTTAGTGTTACCCTGTACATTTCAGCTTCCCACCTCCCCAGGTGGGGGAAGGGAAAGATAAGGATTGATATAGATGTTGCGCAAGGTACATGAACCCGGCGTCTCCAACTTCAGGAGTAATGCGGGGGACAGGGATTGACTAGGGCACCCCTAGTGCTATGAACCTGATTAGTGCCCACAGTCAAAAGTTACTGCGTGACAACAGGGACACATGGCTCAATATGTTACGCAGTGCCCTGTACCCCAGCTGTTCTCCATCTTCACCTTTACACTGTCTATTGCAATTTACTGCCTTCTTTCATGAGAAACAGTGACACTATCACGTATGCATGTAGATATTTCCTTGCTATATGCATGCCAAAAACCAGATTTATGATCAGCATGTGAAGGAGAAGGTAGAAAAGTCTTATGGATTAGTATCCACATCTCTTCCAAATGGGCTACATCCTCATGAAGACAAAATTGTGGCAGTCATTATGGGTACAACTCACACTTTGCATGTATTTTAAAGTTACTAATCTTTTTTTGTCTTGTGGCATATGGTGATATTTTGGGGTGCAAATATTTCAAACTGGTGCATGTGGATCATGAATTTTACACAAAATAAAAAATGATCTTCATTTTTATCTATAACCCAATTGCGACATCTTAAACTAAAAAAGATGCATGTTCCTCTAAAATGTGCCAAAAATTGTGCCAAAACAACAGTCGTAAATAAAATCACTCAGGGAGGGGGGTCTATTTGCAACAAATCTTGTGACTTTTCAAAAAGTTACAAATTATGAATCAAGTGACCTTAATCTGTAGACCCAAAACTCTGCTCACAGCGGCAAACTACAGGCGAAAATATGCTAAAAACAAAAAGTGAATTTAAAAAAGGCTCAAATGGAAAGATGAATATATTGTGAGCAAAAAAAAGCTTAAAAATGGCCAAAAACACAATAAAAAAGAAACAAGCTCAAATGCAGTAATGAATCAGACCCTATATTGTAGCAGTGCTGTTACAGTTTCCTTTTCCCTTGTTTATTTCACATATTATTCTATACAATTGGATCGCCCGCCAGGGCAGTGGGGTACTCGGTACCGGGCCGGTATCTCAGAGGGAAGCGTCACAGTAGCGGTGACCCGGTCTGTGGCCCTGGGCGTCCATGTAAAAGGGGTTAAGCGTGGCTGGTTAAAGTTTATAACTGGATGATACGTGTCGCTACCTGTGGTGCTCGGCATTGAAGGGGTTAAGCCGACGCTGCAGGCATATCCTCTGGGGCAGATGGTATAAGGCAGCAAGATGTAATAGCTCCCCACAGGTAGAGCTGTAGCCCCAGGGCAGTGAGAATAGGTGTTGAGGAAGAGGGTGCAGTGCTAGGCACAGAGATGTAGCAGTGCTGAAGGGGTTGCAGGAAGAAGGCAATGATACAACAGGGTGCAGTTTCCTTTATCTTTACTTTGCTTTGCAAATGCAGTCCAGGTTCCAGATTACAGATGGAACAGGAGTTGGTCAGCCTGGAAGCAACTCAGGAATCTCTCTATGCAGATGGGCTGTGTAGTCTCCTTTCTAGCGCTTATCTGAGGTGCATGCAGTACTGAGTTACACTGAATTTCCTCTTGCTTGCTCTCTTTTAGAACCCCCTCGTATGGCAGACAGCTGTAGCCTCCTTCTTCTGGCTCACACGTTGCTGTTGTGCCTCCGAGTCTTATGTGGTAACAGAGCATTTACAGCTTCCTATTCCTCCGGTTTCTGCTGCAGGAACATCAGTTTCACAAACAGCCTCGGGAACCGGACCCCGGAACCATGCACCTACGCTAGAAGTGAGCCTGAACTCTGCTCAATCCTCCAGCTCTTCTCCTCTCGTCCACACACTTCAACCTCCTCACACCAACTAACTAAACTTCCATTCCTGGCCCCCAGAGAGCAGCTCCTCCCCCAGTTTTGGTTCAGAGCTCCCTCTGCTGGCCTGGAGTGGGAACCGTGCTTGTGTTGATTTACCTGATAGAGAGATCCTTCATTGCTTCCAAGCATGACATCACACTCCCTAGGAGGAAGGTAATGCCACTGTGGCGACCATACTTCTGGGGGCCCAACATTATCACTGATGTTATTGGATAAGACTAGTGATGAGCGAGCATACTCGATGCTCGGAATGCTCGTTGAGCACTGAGCATTTCCAGGATTGTTCAGCGGGAGTTCAGGTCACCGCCCTGCATGTTTTGGTGCTCTTTAGAGCAGGTATGGATTGTCTGCCACACACTGTAATGCCGCAGCCATGTTGTTTGTGGCATTACAGTGATTGGCTGGCCGCACAGTGTCATCAGGTCTATATCAAACCTGGCGCCGCCCTGCTAGGCACAGTCAGCTCTGGACTCAGGCAGTGTAGGGAGAGTTTCTGCTGAGATAGGGAGAGATTTGTGATTTTCTTAGTGTGGGTATACCATTGTTCAATACACATATCCAGCTAAACCAACAGTCCTTCTAAGGACTAATTACGGGGTATATAATTGCAGTGCATTAAAAATGGACAAGGCGCATGCAAAGGGACGGGTAAGGGGACGTGATGATGATGGTGCATGCAGAGGGTGAGGTCGAGGACGTAGGTAAGCGGAAATTTGCCCACAACAAACACCCACATCTTCTCGCTCGATCTTCCTGTCACAATTACTAGGGGACCGCAGCAACACACCACTATTGGACCCAGAGCAGTGTCAAATGGTTGTTAGTTGGAGAGTGGATAATGCTTCCAGTCATTAGGCCACCAGCACCCTGTCTTCCACACAGTCAAGTCGGCGTAGTCATGAGTGCGGACCGCATATTCCTCACCCTGATACTACTTCCTCCCACAATGCCAAGTGCCATGAGACAAGTGATCCCACACTTGGACACTCAGAAGAGCTGTTCACTTTTACATTTAGAGATTCAGGCCTCTCTCCTGCTGCAGTTCAAGTGGGGCAAGAGGAGATCGCATGTAGCGATGCCCAAATATTTAAGCAGCCACGTTCACACAAAGGCGATTGTGGAAACGTGTCACAAGAGGTGGACGATGATGAGACACAATTGCCAGAAAGTCAGGAGGAGGACCAAGGTGCGGAAGTGGAAGACGAGGTGGTGGAAGACATAGTAACTGACCTAACCTTGCAGGAAGACATGCAGAGCAAGGACAGCAGCACTCAGGGGGAGGGAGGCGTAGCACCCCAACAGGCAGGAAGAAGCATTGTGTTGGCTGCAGACAGAAAACAGGCAACTGTTCCCCGTAACACTAACACGACGGAAGTTGCCAGTACACATGTTAGGTCTTCTCGAGTCTGGTTGTTTTTTTAAAGACTATGCCAATAACCCCAAACAGGCCATTTGCACCACCTGCCAGGTCTGCATCAGCAGGGGTAGCAAACCTACCAGCCTGACCACCACCAGCATGATCAGGCACTTGGAAGCAAAGCACCCAACTTTGTGGGCCGAACCACAGGGTCCAGGAACAGTGTTTGCGGGTGACACCAGTGCTTTTTCCACTGTTGTGCATGCAAGCCAATCCCCTGTCCATGGTGGCTGCGAAGATGCCTCCTGCCCTGCACCTGTCGTTGCACACACTCAACTAGCAACATCAGCAAGAACGTCCATGTCCTTGTCCCAGTGCAGCGTTCAGTTGTTCATACCAGTCCACGGACTGCAAGCGGAAATATGCAGCTAACGCCCCATAGGCCACACTACTAAATTCACACACTGCTCATCTGTTTGTGCCTGAAATGTTGCCTTTTAGGCTCGTGGAGACGGAAGCTATCCACAACCTGATGGTGGCGGCTGTCCCAGGTACTCAGTCCCCAGCCGCCACTATTTCTCCCGATGTGCTGTCCCCGCATTACACAAGCACGTGTCCCATTAGCCGTGCCCTCAACAATGTTGTTACTGGGAAAGTACACCTAACCACGGACACGTGGACAAGTGCTTGTGGGCAGAGACACTACATCTCGCTGACAACACACTGGGTTAGCATATTGGAAGTCAGGACCCAGTCGGACCTTGGGATGGAACGCGTCCTCCCGACACCAAGGATTGCGGGCCCTATCTCAATCAGGATTGCCCCCACAATCTACAACTCCTGCACCTCCACTTCCACCTCCTTTTCAGCCTCCACTGCAAAATGACCACATGAGACACAAGCTGGAAGCACTGCCTCAGCCAAGTGTCAACACGCTGTACTGAAGCTAATATGTTTAGGTGACAAACTGCACAATCTTGAAGAGTTGTGGACAGCTCTGAAAGAGCAGGCAGGTCTGTGGCCGACACCGCTGAACCTACAGCCAGGCATGGTTGTGTGTGACAATGGCCAGAACCTGGTGGCGGCTCTGAGGCGAGGCGAGCTCACACACGTGCCATGCCTGGCCCATGTGCTTAACCTCGTTCTTCAAGGGTTTCTCAAAAGCTACCCAAAGCTGCCAGATCTGCTTGTGAAAGCATGCTGCCTGTGTGCCCATTTTAGAAAATCAGCTACAGCTTCCGCTGCCCTTGCCGTGCTTCAGCAGCGTTTAATAAGCAACAAAATTGACAGTGCATAGGGCTACAGAGTAGATATATATAGTTTAGATTCAATTTAATGAAAATCCAAATAATCATATTTGTTTATATATAGCCCAACACAATTCAAAAATGGGATACACTGACTATAATACATAAAGAAACAACCGAACAAACAGTGCATAAGCATCCAAGATAAATGGAAATAACATGAATCTTTATTAAAGACACAGATAAAAATTGGCATGACAGAAGTGACACAAGAAAAATGCACAGAGGTACACAGGATCCCTAGGGTATATCAATATAGTCAAATATATCTCCATATCTGGTATACAAGCCGACTAGTCATAGTAAAGTAAAGGGAAAAAATCCCCAGACCGTCGGACAACCCCAAAAGAGGGGAGTATGGAAAATCAAGATACAGGCATAGTACTCATACCTAAGGGACCACCTGAGGAAGGAAGCGGTGTTGCTTCCGAAACGTACGTTGGGCTGTTTTCCTTGCGCCAGTGGTCCAGTGTTCCCTTAGGTATGAGTACTATGTCTGTATCTTGATTTTCCATACTCCCCTCTTTTGGGGTTGTCCGACGGTCTGGGGATTTTTTCCCTTTACTTTACTATGACTAGTCGGCTTGTATACCAGATATGGAGATATATTTGACTATATTGATATACCCTAGGGATCCTGTGTACCTCTGTGCGTTTTTCTTGTGTCACTTCTGTCATGCCAATTTTTATCTGTGTCTTTAATAAAGATTCATGTTATTTCCATTTATCTTGGATGCTTATGCACTGTTTGTTCGGTTGTTTCTTTATTCAGCAGCGTTTGCAGCTTCCGTTTCACTGACTGTTGTGTGATGTCCCCACGCTTTGGAATTCTACACTGCAGATGTTGGAAAGGATTTGTGAGCAGAAGAGGGCAGTTGTTGACTACCAGCATCAACAAGGCCGTCAGTATTCAGTTCAGACTCCACACATAAGACCTTAGTTGTTGACATGGATGTCAGACATATGTACCATCCTACAAAACTTTGAGGAGTCCACGAAGATGGTGAGCGGTGATGATGCCATAATTAGCATCACCATCCCACTTCTCTGTGTTCTGAAACACTCTCTGCTCACAATCAATGAGATGCATTGCAGGCGAAGCACGATGAGATGGAGCAAGGAAGCATACAGGGTGATTACACACAGCCCAGCCTCATGTCATCCCAACGTGGATTGGTTGACAATGAGAAAGAGGAGGAGGAGGAAGAACATGAGCTACTTTCATGCGCTATAGATGGTACTACAAGTACAACTGTCATACCGTCTGCTCAGCATGGATGGCCTGAGGTGAGGGAGGAGGAGAGCATGGTCATTCATCCTCTTGGTGAGGACACGGAAGTCTTGCCTGTTAGCAGTCTCGCATGCATGGCTGACTTTATGTTGCGCTGCCTTTCCCGTGACCCTCGTATTCTCAAAATTTTAGGTGACAGTCATTAATGATTGGTGACACTTCTAGACCCACACTACAAGGAGAACTTTCAATCTCTTCTTCCAGAGGCAGACAGGTGTACTAAAATGGTGCAGTTCCAGAAGGCCCTTATTGCAGAATTTTAAAAAAAATTCCCATCTGAAAATGCTGGCGGCAGAGGTCACAGTTCATTGGACAACCAAGGAGTACAGGCGAGAGAGACACTTCTGAAATCCAGCAGAGGCAGGGCAACACTGGCAAAGTCCTTGGAGAGTTTTCTCAGACCCACCTATCGCAGTGGCCCTGAGGCATGGGGTACTCTCACAAGGAGTGCAAAATTTTGAAAGATGCTGAGGGAATACCATGTTGACCATACCAACGTCCTCTGTGCCTTATAATTATTGGGTTTCAAAGCTGGACACGTGGCATGAACTGGCTCTCTACGCCTTGGAGGTCCTGGCCTGCCCTGCTACTAGCATTTTGTCACAGCGTTTTTTTAGTGCCGCTGGTGGAATTATAACTGATAAGTGCATCCACCTGTCAACTGAAAATGCTGACAGGCTGACTCTTATAAAAATGAACAAAGGCTGGATTGGGCCACACTTCTGTACACCACTGCATGAGAACAGTGAAACATAACCTCAAATCCAGTGTCATTTTTTGGGAAGTATATTCCCATGCACTTCTTCACACCCACACATGGGTATACGCTTCCTGATTTTGTCTATTTGCTGTTATCCTCCTCCTTCTCCTCATACTCATCATCCACCACCACTAGATCACCAGTGCGAACGTGTTCCGTGATGCAACAGTCACGCTATTCTTTTCAAAGGTGTTTATGATGGCCGCAAAAAAATGTTGACACAGAAGGTTGATATATATCCCCCAGGTTGAAATTTTTGTCAGCCCATATACTTAGTGTATGGGCATTACAAGTAGAGGAGACCCGCTCCTTTAAACTGTGAAAACATTTTTCGGAGGTCATTCTCCACATCTCTTCCGACACCACCAATAGATCACCAGGGTGAATGTGTTTCTTGATGCCACAGCCACATTATTCTTGGCAGGGGTGTTTACGATGACCATAAGAAAAGTTTGACACAGTAGCTTGATGCTTACCCCCCAGGGTGAAATGTTTGTCATTCCATACACTTAGTGTATGGGCATTACAAGTATAAGAGACCCGCTCCTTTAAAGTGGGAAAACATTTTTTGGAGGTCATCCTCCACGTCTCTTCCAAGGGGGATTGGAGTGCGTGCAATTTTGGTGCAGACCTTGTATTCACTTCATGGACAAACTTTATGTGAGTTAAAAAAATCATAATAATGAGAATTTTGGTTTCATGTGGCCATCCATTATGTGGGTTCAAAGGCTTATTGGGGTGCGTGTAACTATGGAGCAGGACAGCCCTTACATTCAATGCATAAACAAACAGTATGGGAGTACCAAATAAATCATGGAAACTTTAGTTTCATGTGGCTATCCACTACATGGGTTCAAGGGCTCAGTGGATAGCATGGCAGCATTGCAGCACTGGAGTCCTGGGTTCGATTGCCACCAAGGACAACATCTGGAAGGAGTTTGTATGTTCTCCCCGTGTTTGCGTGGGTTTCCTCCGGGTACTCCGGTTTCCTCCCACATTCCAAAGACATACTGATAGGGAATTTAGATTGTGAGCCCCATCGGGGACAGTGATGATAATGTGTGCAAACTGTAAAGCGCTGTGGAATATGTTAGCGCTATATAAAGATTATTATTATTGGGGTGACTGTAACTTTGGAGCAGGGCAGGCCTTGCATTCAATGCATAAGTAAACAGTATGGGAATACCAGATGAATACTGGGAACCTTGGTTGCATGTGACCATCCAGGAGGTCTGTTCAATGGGTTATTGGGGTGCGTACAAATTTTGGGCACCCCTGCCACTCACTGCATGTGCAATAACAGTATAAGAGATCCACTGTTTAATAATGGGAAAAACAAAGCATAGCCAGCTGATGGCTTTCTAAGAATAGTGAAGGCCGACTTCTGGCCCTATAAAACAGACTTGTGACTTTCAGAGTCCCTCCTTCATAAATGAAACAGGATGTGTCTAATGATGTGTCACACACCACATGGCCAGATAAGGTTGTAAAATGTTAAAATGACATTTACCAGTGAACGCATTTGTCTTGGTTGAAAGCAATCCTCAAGTTGAAAAACGCTACGTGTGAACATAACCCAAGTGGTGGAGGAACAACTTTGTTTTGGTTATTTATTTTGCCTTACATACAAACCATTACCCTGGAAAGGATGTTCCTTAACATATTTCCCAGGAAAATCCATTTTGGTTTCGTTTTTGTATGATTTATTGTGCGCCTGCAAAAGTGTCGTAAGACTCTGACAACATTGTTCACAGCTGTGACCTGGGAGTCAGAAATGCTTCCAGGGGTCTTCCCCATGATGTTCTCATGTCATTTCAGCACTGTTACCATTGATTTTCGACGTTTTTAGACCCTAAAAAGACCCGGGGGGGGGGGGGAGGGCACAGCAAAAATGCTCGGTATTCCCATAGACTTACATCGGGCTTGTTGCTCCAATTTGCTTGACCCGAGCAACGAGCACCCAAGCATTTTAGTGCTCGTCCATCACTAGATAAGAGTAACTTCAGGAATCAAAACTGCCCTTTATAGTGAAAAGATGGGGTGTAATGTGATCTGGATCTGCTCGGCTGTGAATCTGGACAGTTATCAAAGAGTCACTAGATGTGATAAAATAAAATCAAGTTCTGGCATTTACACTCCAACTTTTCCCTGCCCAGAACCTAGCCCCCAGTCACCTGTGCCTCCACTATGACAGATGGCAGGGAGCCCACCCCCCTCTCAAACTGTTGCAGCTAAGCCATCTGTTCAATGTGTCCTGTAAAGGCTGCCGGGCTCGAAGGGGATGAGTCAGTCAAGAGTTCCAATAACTGAGGATTTTCCCATGTAAAAGTGCACATAATGAGGTATATGAGCTGATGTTTCTTGTATATATTTTCATTGTAAACTTTTACAATAAAATCATAATAACTGAAATAATCAATGATAAGTGAAAATCAGTCTCTTTGTGTAAAATTAAGTGGGTGGACTAGCTAGGGATGATTTTGCAGATCTTGTCGTATATTAGTTAGAAGATTAAACCTATGATTTCAGATTGTAGTAAAATATATTTTCTTTTCTGTTCTTATCAGATAAAGAATTAAAAAATATGATCCAGTATTGATTAACTGTTGCACTAACTACTTATGTACCATTGTAAGAGCAAACTCTTTGAGAATTAAACTATTGAGGTCTTCTTACTTACAGCTTACTAATGACGAGCGGATATCTGCTGTTTCATAGTTTGGGACCCTGATATCCTGTTAGTGTATATCAGACTTGAAACTTCTGCATGATTTTTTTTTTCTGATGCAATTTCAGTTTCACAGAGAATCAAATCAACCATATTCTAGGATAAAGCCCTCAAACTTTGCAACAATTCTGAAGATTACAGGATGTCCTGCTGCCAAGTTGTCAGTGATCACCTGTAATGCATGTCTAGCCAAATCACCTAGCCAAATCAGTTCTCATACTTTGCACTGATGAGAGCCAATAGCTCAAAACACCGTGTCTGCAAATTGAGATTCTGATTTGGCTTTCATCCTAAGTCATATTACAAGACTCGTTAAAGGGTGACTTGTATTATCGCTACTACCAACAGGTGGCGCTAAACAGTTCAAGTCCTCTTTTTCTCTGAAGAGGCAATTTGCAATTCTAAATCTGGTAACAAGTGTCCACTGCAGTATCATCTAAGGGATTTTAACCCCTTTACCCCTAAGGGTGGTTTGCACGTTAATGAGCGGGCCAATTTTTACAATTCTGAACACAGTCCTTTTATGAGGTGATAACTCTGGAACGCTTCAATATATCTTGGTGATTCTAAGATTCTTTCTTTGTGACATATTGTACATCACGTTATTGGTAAAATTTCTTCAATATAACTTGTGTTTATTTGTGTAAAAAAATGGAAATTTGGCAAAAATGTGGAAAATTTAGCAATTTTCAAACTTTTAATTTTTATGCCCTTAAAACAGAGAAATATGCCACACAAAATAGTTAATAAATAACATTTCCCACATGTCTACTTTACATCAGCACAATTTTGGAAACAAAATTTTTTTTTGTTAGGAAGTTATAAGGGTTAAAAGTTGACCAGTGATTTCTCATTTTTACAACAAAATTTACAAAACCATTTTTTTTAGGGACCACCTCACATTTAAAGTCACTTCGAGGGGTCTATATGGCAGAAAATACCCCAAAGTGACACCATTCTAAAAACTGCACCCTTCGCACTGATCAAAACCACACTCAAGAAGTTTATTAACCCATCAGGTGTTTGACAGGAGCAGAAGCAACGTAGAAGGAAAAAATGAAAATTTAACTTTTTAGTCACAAAAATGATATTTAGCAACAATGTTTTTATTTTCACAAGGGTAAAAGGAAAAAGTGAACAGATAAAGTTGTTGTGCAACATATTCTCCTGAATATGCCGATACCCCATATGTGGGGGAAAACCAAACGCCATGTCGCATTTGGTGAGCCCCTGATGTGCCTAAACAGTGGAAACCCCCCACAAGTGACCCCATTTTGGAAACTAGACCCCTAAGGATCTTATCTAGATGTGTGGTGAGAACTTTGAAACCCCAAGTGTTTCACTAAAGTTTATAATGCCCGGGCGTGAAAATAAAAAATCCTATTTTTTTCCCGCAAAAATGATCTTTTAGTCCCCAATTTTTTATTTTCCCAAGGGTAACAGGAGAAATTGGAACTCAAAAGTTGCTTTCTAATTTGGCCTGAGTACGCTGGTACCCCATATGTTAGAAAAAACTGTTTGGGCACACGTCAGGGCTCGGAAGGGAAGTAGTGATGTTTTGGAATGCAGACTTTTATTGAATGGTCTGCGGGCGTCATGTTCTATTTGCAGAGCCCATGCTGTGCCTAAACAGTAAAAAAAAAACACAAGTGACATCATTTTTGAAACTAGACCCCCAAGGAGCTTATCTAGATGTGCCCCCTTTTTGGAACTAATCTACTGTTTCCTGTAAATCTAAGTAAATTAGTAGTGCATGGTGGTGTGATACAATTTGAAACAATCTTTCATATACAGGCCAGGTTTTTCGGGGCAGGTGTCGTATTGATAAATGGTGTCCTTGCATTTTCCCCTTTTGTAACACACTCGGCACCTTTTTTGCGGCTTACCTTTTCTTTCAGTTGGTGGGGCCACCCCTGGGAAATGCTGACCTGGTACGATACGAGCACCTTCCGTTCCGGAAGTTTGGGGCCCGTTCCTTCCTGAGTGCCAAATATCAGGGCCTTATCCACTACCTCCTGGAACTGAAGGTACGACGTATCAGTGTGTCATGCACATCGTGACAGCAGGAAAGCGATAAGCATTGCCATTTGTACGATGTGCACGGCCAGCTTTTTCTACCACACCTTGGCCTTTCTCAAAGCACTATACGATTGGAGGAGTTGATCGGAGAGATCAACAGCCCCCCATGTTTTTGTTGTACCCCAGTATACAGTCCGGTTTGCTGACCTGTGTAGAGGTACCTCATACAGTGCTGAGAGCGCTGCCATTACCGTGTATGGTGGTCAAGAGAAGGACATCACTCTTGTCCTTGTACTTGACCACCAGCAGGAGGTCACTACATTGGGCTCTGCTGTCACCCCTTCTGAGCATCTGCCCAAGTAGTGTTTTCGGGAGGCCTCTCTGATTTTTACAGACAGTAACGCAGGCTGGGTACCACGTGCAGAGAGAGATTTGTAGAGTGGGATGCTGGTATAAAAGTTGTCGGTGTAGAGGTGATAACCTTTATCCAGTAGTAGGTACACCACATCCCACACAATTTTCCCACTCACTCCCAGGACAGGAGGACATTTAGGGGGTTCAATCCTGGTGTCCTTTCCTTCGTAAACTCTAAACCTGTGGGTGTACCCTGAGGTACTCTCACATAGTTTGTAGAGTTTAATTCCATACCTGGCCCTCTTGCTGGGCAAGTACAGATGGGATCTGAGCCTTCCTTTAAAATGAACTAAGGACTCATCCACACAGATGTCACTTTGAGGCACCTACACTTCAGCAAACTTTTTGTTGAAGTGTTCGATGGCCTGCCGAACTTTGAACAGATGGTCAAAGTTGGGGTCATCTCGTGGGGGACACTGTGCATTAGCAATATAACGCAGGAATTTGTGGATGGCCTCAAAACATGTCCGGGCCATGACCATTCGGAACACTAGAGTGTTGTATAAAATATCAACACTCCAATATTGTCGAAGTTCTGGCTTCTTCAGGATCCCCATGTGAAGGACCAGGCCACAAAACTGTATAATTTCAACTGCATCTACAGGAGACCAGTTAGAATATGATTGTGATGAAGTCCGCTTACGCTGAGTCAACTTTTTCCTTAGAGTGGACACTTTGGGTCGTGGCACCCACCCACCTAGGGGGAGCTGACCTTGTGAGGAACCACCCCCTATACAGGGAGTGTCAGGGGCAAGACCAAGGGGGTAAGCCACCACGACTGCTGGCACCAGACGGCCGGCTCAAGGAAGACACAATGTGAGTGTCTGATGACCAGGGACGAGCAGGAAACAAGACAAGACAAGACAAGACGTAAGTTCAAGGTATCTTCATTAAGGCAAATTCAGGATAACACTAGGTGCAAAACGTGATAACAAGCAACACACAGCAAGGTGCGTGCATAGCACGCCAAGGTCCATGGAATAGTACGTGCTAGAAGGCAAGCCCGGTTACCGGCAAGGACACAATGGCATCGGACTCCGGACAGCTGGCAAGGATCAGGCATCAGGCTGTAGTCTTCATGCTTACGATCTCTGGCAGTGATGGCAGGTTCCGGGAATCCAGCAGGCAAACCAGGGCACAGGCAGGAGGCACGACAGATGTCCAGGCATGGTGCGTGTTAGGGAACACGACGAGGTCCAGAGCAAGATTCCAGGCAGGGTGCGTGCTAGGGCACACCAGGGTCCAGGGCAAGGTGCAAGGCAAGGTGCGTGTGTAGGGGACACGCCAGGTTCAAATGTGCAAAGTATGGCGCATGTGTAGGGGACACGCCAGGGTTCAAAGTTCAACATACAAGGCAGGGTCCTGCACGTGCCAAGGGACACGCCAGGGTCAGGTTGAAAGCAGAGTCCCGCTCGTGCAGAGGGCACGCCAGGGTCAGGGTTCAAGGCAGAGTCCTGCACGTGCAGAGAGGCACACCAGAGTCAGGGTTCAAGGCAGAGTCCTGCGCGTGCAGAGGGCACTCCAGGGTCAGGGTTCAAGGCAGAGTCCTGCACGTGCAGAGGGGAACGCCAGGGTCAAGGTTCAAGGCAGAGTCCTGCGCATGCAGAGGGCACACCAGGGTCAGAGGCGGAGTCCTGCGCGTGCAGAGGGGCACGCCAGGGTCAGGGTACAGACTAGGACCTGTACGTGCTAGAGGGCACGACAGGGTACATGGCTAGACCTGTGCGTACTTACAGAAGCACGGGGAGGTATGCCACGGGGCAGGTGAGGACCTGCACGTGCTAAGAGAGGAGCACGTAAACACAGTGCAGAGACAGCGTGAGTGCAAGGAAGCACAGTGAGCATGGCTGGGGCACTGGCTAGCTGGACGGGCTGCAGCACAAACAGGCGGGTAAGACTCCAGCGAACCCGACTGGGGCATAGCAGGCGACACAGCCATCACTGACCGATGAGCATGGCTGAGGCACAAGCAGGCGGGCACGGCTAGGGCAGGCACGGCTGAGGCACAAGCAGGAGGCTAGGAAGGCCAGCCGCATGCAAAGGGCACACGGAGAAACAAGGCAAGGAAAAGCAAGAAACAAGGCAAAGCTAGGCAGAGTACGGAACAATGAGCGGAACGTAGGCAGAAACACAGAGCCAGGTCAGAGCGAGAGCAGAGCTAGCAGCGGAGCGTAGGCCGAAGCCCAGAGCCGGATCAAGGGAGAACCTCGAGACTAGCGGAAATGTGCAGAGAGCACCAGAGGTAAGAGAGGAGGAAAGGTGCGTATGCCAGGAGGCACTACAGAGCACCATAGGTAAGAGAAAGGAAGCAAGGAAGAACAAGCAAAGACAGAGAGGATGAGGATGAAGAATCCGAAAAGTAAAGAAATGTGGGATCTTCTCCCTCGCTATCAGTGTTGGAGGCAAGAAAAGCATATACACCTCCTCCAATGAATAGCGCTGTTGGGATGAACGTGATGGGCTGGACTTTTTTTATTAGTATGGTGCTTGTATGTACTTTGTTTATAACTGTATGTGTGTGTGGGGGAATAGTGATTGGTGCAGCTTTCAGAGTCAAACATACGTGTCTGAGATCATACAGCCAGTGCCTGATACATACTGCCCTCGTATTGGGCAACATGTTTCAGGTGTTCTTTTTAAAGCATTACACACTGTAGTTCCCATAGACCTTGATCAAGTCGGGACTTTTAGAATTAGAGACTCTCTTTTCTGGCCAGCGTATTCTTTGGCTAATTGCTGCCAATTTGGGTAACCCCCCCGAGCTTGTCCTGTGCTCAATGATGCCCCTTGTGGTACCTCCTGTGGTTGCTACTCTCACACTCTCACATTCCGATGAACAATTAAATAATATAGTCCATGAATGACCATACCACACTACGCTTAGCATACAGTATGATACGCAAATAACAGCATTATACATAGCATATGTGACTCACATAACCATGCCATACAGTATAACCCCAATCATAAAGTGCACAAATATTATACAGAACATCTGACACATTAGTGCCACACGACAATTAAATAGGCTGTCCCGTCACAAGATATTGATGACTAGTCTGTTGGATAGGACATCTACTTAGATTGAGGGGTTCTAACAACCAGCACTCCCACTGTTCAGTGATACATTATATGTATACACATTGCACTGTGCAACTCCTTTCAATGTTTAAAGAAAACAGGCCTTCAAAAGTAACCGTCGCTTTAATTTTTATTTTATATCTCTTTAGTACTTGTGAAAGTAAGCAACTTAGATCTTATCAGAGATATCTGCTTCTTTTTCTTCCTGGACTGATCATTAATTCTCAAAATTCTCCATTCATGGGTAAATCTGTATTTAGCAAAAACAGATTTTTACATTACTGAGATAGGAGATGACAGCTGCTACTGATAAGATTCTAAGTATATGTGAGGGGGGAGCTTTGAGTTTAGCTCTTCCCTTCTGTTGCCATAGAATCTTATTAGTATCAGCTGTCATCTCCTATCTCAGTAATGTAACAATCCGTCTTCACTGAATACAGATTTTACCCATTATTTGAGAATTGTGAGAATTATTGATCATTTCCTATACAGATGCACAGGCCGATTTTTGGTATCCTCTGTATAAATGCAAAACTCCCTCCAGGTATGTGAACACTGTCTTTTTCAGGTGGAGTCTGCCAGGAACTCAACTGAGAAGGTGCTGCACAATGCCAGAATGAATGAACATAAACAACAATGTCAAAATGACTTTCCATACACATGTTCCGTTTATTTCTAACTTCTTTTAACTGCCTCAGGCATAGAAAACCGAGAAGCGGCTAAAAGAAGCAACTCATTTATTCTTTTGGTGGCTTACGCTTAGAAGTTGCCACTTTTTTATATGTGGAATAGAAAAAAAAGTCTAAATGATGTAGTGTGCAGACCGTTTTTTTTTAAATCTAAACTGATGGATCCATCATTTCCCAATTGTAGAAATAGACACAAGGGGAATTTTTAAAGTCCCTTTTCCTTGTGGCTGTGTTGTGTTCAATTGCAACAAATTTCTCAGAATAACAAATGCTTGATACATTTCTAGCATCCCTACAATTAACACATAGGTATACTGTATGTATGCATTTTTTACACTTTTTTATTCAATGACTGAGTGGGAATTATGTTTTTTGCTACAGTACTTTTTTAAAGTAGTATAAAAAGTAGATGTATATATATATATATATATATACATTGTATATATGTATATATATATATCGAATATATAAAGCTCAATGTGTATACGTATGTATGTATGTGTGTATGTATGTGTGTATGTATGTATGTGTGAATGTCCAGGATTGGCATCCGCACCATCGCAGCTACAGCCACAAAATTTGACACAGTCACATGTCTGGACTCCGAGAGCATCATAGGCTATGTTATGAGGCGAAATTTTAACCCCGCGCGTTCCAATTCACCAAACAATTTTGCCCCTATCTCCATAATGGGGAAAAAGTGTGTGCGCATCAAGCCCCGCCCCTCATTATGTCATAATGGTTGCCATAGCGATGCTGATGTCATCATAGGTTGCAAGCCCCGCCGCTCATTATGATGTCATAATCGTTGACTATGGGATGGAGGATGTGTGATGGGTATATGGGCACTGGACTATGGGATGGAGGATATGTATGACGGGTATATGGGCACTGGACTATGGGATGGAGGATATGTATGACGAGTATATAGGCACAGGACTATGGGATGGAGGAAGTGTGATGGGTATATGGGCACTGGACTATGGGATGGAGGATATGTATGACGGGTATATGGGCACGGGACTATGGAATGGCGGATATGTATGACGGGTATATGGGCACGGGACTATGGAATGGCGGATATGTATGACGGGTATATGGGCATGGGACTATGGGATGGAGGATATGTATGATGGGTATATGGGCATGGGACTATGGGATGGAGGATGTGTGATGGGTATATGGGCATGGGACTATGGGATGGAGAATATGTATGAGGGACTATGGGATGGAGGATATGTATGACGGATATATGGGCACAGGACTATGGGTTGGTGGATATGTATGATGGGTATATGGGCATGGGACTATGGGATGGAGGATATGTATGACGGATATATGGGCACGGGACTATGGGTTGGTGGATATGTATGATGGGTATATGGGCATGGGACTAAGGGATTGGAGGATATGTATTATGGGTATATGGGCCCGGGACTATGGGATGGAGGATAATTATAATTTGTTATAACTAACCACAGTTAGTTACTATGCCCGGGCAGCATCGGGCTCTTCAGCTAGTATATAATATACACTGTGTTCCAAATTATTATGCAAAAAATATTTCCTCATATTTTCTCTAAATTACCTATATGAATTGCAGTCATTGTTATTTTCCAGTCATCTAATATTCTAGTATAATTGCAATGTTTTTGAACAAACTGCCTATGAAAACAGTATATTTTTAAAAATAAGAAACACTTAAAATGCATGTTCCAAATTATTATGCACAGCAGAGTTTTCAACCTTTTTATTTTTATTTTGAACAAAAAAATGGTCAATTGTGAAATTACAAGCATTATCAGCTTATTACAAAATGAAATCAAACAGTTTTCAAGTCAAAACTTTATTCTAGGTGATGTTACATTTGCACATAGGACCCCTTGTTCGAAAGAAGCTTCTGAACTCTCTCGTCTATTGAATTTGTCAGTTTTTGGATGGTTTGTGCTTCAATTGTTTTGCATGTGGACAGAATACCCTCCCAGAGCTGTTGCTTAGATGTGAACTGCCTCCCGCCATCATAGACACTCCTTTTGATGATGCTCCAGAGGTTCTCAATGGGGTTGAGGTCAGGGGAAGATGGTGGCCACACCATAAGTTTGTCCTCTTTTATGCCCATAGCAGCCAGAGATGCAGATGTGTTATTTGCAGCATGAGACGGTGCATTATCATGCATGAAAATGATCTTGCTGCGGAAAGCACGGTTCTTCCTCTTGAACCATGGCAGGAAGTGCTGTTTTAGAAACTCCACATAGATTATGGCGTTCATCTTTACCCCTTCAGGGATCCTAAAGGGGCCGACAATCTCTCTCCCCATGATTCCAGCCCAAAACATTACTCCACCTCCTCCTTGTTGGCGCCTTAGCCGTGTTTTCATGGGGTGTCCATCAACCAGCCAACCTCCACTCCATCCATGTGGACCATCGAGCGTTGCACGGCACTCATCGGTGAACAAAACAGTTTGGAAGTCAGTCTTCATGTATCGTTTGGCCCACTGGAGCCGTTTCTGCTTGTGTTCAGTGGATAGAGGTGGTCGACAGGATGGCTTACGCACAGCTGCAAACCTCTGAAGGACCCTGCATCTTGTTGTTCGGGGGTCGTTGGAGGCACCAGCAGCTTCAAAAACTTAATATAAATAACTCAGCCAACAGCGCTAGCGCTACAGACTACTCAGCAGCAAGATATTAGGACAATACCACAAAATTAGTCCAATAAAAGATAATATATAAAGGCTTAAATATCTGCGCTCATATGTAGATCTGTATAGAGGATGAACTCGCCATTAGTATAAGGGTGGAAAACTGAGTTCAGGACAGAATAGAGAAACATTCAGAGTAAGGTACCGCCCTCTTGAGAATTTCACATGAACATAAAAATCAAAAATAGCGCGGTGTACTCCAAACCCACATACATAAGCGGCATATAAAAAATCACTGTTTGGAATAAACAGAAGAAACTGTCCGCAGGAAGGTAAAGAAATTACCTGAAGAAGGAATCCGTTGATTCAGAAACGCGTTGGATGTTTTTTGAGCTTCCCCGCTCTCCATAGCTAGTCACGTGAGTCATCAAATTTAATCAGTTTCAGGGTAAACTGATTAAATTTGCTGATGACACAAAGCTAGGAGGGATAGCTAATACTAGAGAAGAGAGAGAGAGGATTCATAAAGATTTAAATAAACTGGAGAAGTGGGCAGCAACTAACAGAATGGTTTTTAACAGGGAGAAATGCAAAGTACTACATCTGGGCAATAAAAATGAAAAAAGCATATATAGAATGGGAGGAATAGGGCTAAGTGACAGCACATGTGAAAAAGACTTGGGTATACTAATAGATCACAGACTGAATATGAGTCAACAGTGTGATGCAGCAGCAAAAAAGGCAAATGCAATTCTAGGATGTATTAACAGAAGCATACAGTCTAGATCACGTGAAGTAATTATTTCCCTCTACTCCTCTTTGGTCAGACCTCATCTGGAATATTGTGTCCAATTTTGGGCACCACATTTTAAAAAAGACATCAACAAACTGGAGCAAGTTCAGAAAAGAGCGACCAGAATGGTGACCGGTCTGCAAACCCTGTCTTATGAGGAAAGGTTGCAGGATTTGGGAATGTTTAGTTTGCAAAAGAGAAGACTGAGAGGAGACTTAATAGCTGTCTACAAATATCTAAAGGGCTGTCACATTGTAGAAGGATCAACTTTATTCTCATTTGCACAAGGAAAGACTAGAAGCAATGGGATGAAGCTGAATGGGAGGAGACACAGATTAGATATTAGAAAAAACTTTTTGACAGTTAGAGTGATCAATGAGTGGAACAGGCTGCCACGAGAAGTGGTGAGTTCTCCTTCAATGGAAGTCTTCAAACAGAGGCTGGACAGACATCTAACTGGGATGATTTAGCGAATCCTGCTTTGAGCAGGGGGTTGGACCAGATGGCCCAGGAGGTCCCTTCCAACTCTACCATTCTATGATTCTATGATTCTATCTCTATAAAGATCTACGTATGAGCTTCAAAAACTTGTCTGCTGCTATGACAAGGCATTTTTGCAGCTGCTCTTTTAACCTGACGCAATTGCCTGTTGGAAAGAGTCCTCAATTTTTCCTTATCAGCACGCACACGTGTGTGCTGGGAATCAGCTACATACTTCTTGATTGTGCGATGATCACGATGAAGTGTCTTGGCAATGTTGATTTTAGTAATGCCTTGACCTAAATACTCCACAATTTGTTGCTTCTCAGCAGCCGACACATCCTTTTTCTTTCCCATTTTGGCAAAAAATGTAGGCTGCTTAATAATGTGGAACAGCCTTCTTAAGTAGTCTTGCCTTTATTTGGACACACCTGCCAAACTAATTTGCACAGTTATCTGCAATTGCTTTCTGTGATATAAAGAGCCCTGACACACATCACCATCAATGAGTTTAAATGACAAACAAAAAAATTCTAACCTTATCACTCCTAAACTCTTTTTGCATAATAATTTGGAACACAGTTTATATAACTGTTAGGCGTCTGGTTTCTGCAGGAATCCAGAGCCTCACATCCTGCGGTCTCCTGCTGTCTATCTACTGCAGAGAAGATTACTTTGCAGCAGACCGCTCCAGAGACTAAGTTCCTCTGTGCTCCTACTGGGCATGCTCACGAGGCGATCTCCCGTTGGAGATCAGGAGTCATGTGCCCAGGTCCTGCTCCAGATCTCATTGGTCCATCTCGGAGATCTGGAAGGTTCCGCACGGCTATAAAAAGCACGCATGACCGTTCGGCCATGCGCTAGTATAGACTTTTCAAGCTAAATGTGTGAATGGTGACGAATGTATGACTCTGGTGACTGACTCATTTGAAACCCCTTCCCTCTGATATTACACATGTGGATAGAGAATTAGTGCAACAGTCAGCGCCAGTCAGTGGCAAGCCTTAGGCCACTGTGCACTCCGCACCTCTACTCTAGCGTCTGACATTGCGCCTGCCTCCTAGCTTTGTCGACCAGCGGCCGTGCCCTACGCCGCGCTGCAGTTGCAGTCCTTCTTGGCGTCCGCAGTAGCGACGCTGCACACACGGTAGGTCTAGACGTACACAGCTCCTCTGCCTTGGGTCCTGCTCCTGTGACCAGATACCGTGTGTGCATTTCCCTGTGGTCTGTGACTCTAACAGACTCAGTGTTTTTGTATGTTTATGTTGCGGCGCCTCTGTGTGTGAACAGAGCCCGCTTTGCGCACTTCGGGTGAAGTATAACCCGTGCGTATTATACCGCCATATTGCTCGTCTGTCATTACCTAGCAGCGGTGTAACATCTACTGCACGGTGGACCCCGAGCGGCAAACGCACTTTATCATTTATTTTTATTTAGTGCGTTCTGCCGTTCCTAACATATAACTACTTTTACTACTTTAAAAAAGTACTGTAAAAGTACTCTGACAAAAAACATAATATATATAATGTGCATACTGTATATACTCGAGTATAAGCCGACCCGAGTATAACCCAAGGCCCCTAATTTTGCCACTGAAAACTGGGTAAGCTTATTGACTCGAGTATAAGCTGGGTATGCATTGTCCCCTCATCCCTGTCCTGCTCTGTGTGGCTTTCCTCCTCCCAGTATGCATGGCTTGGCTCCCCCATCCCATCCTTCTATGTATGGCTCAGCTCCCTGTCCTCCCCTGTCCTCATCAGTGCACCCCTGCCCTCCTCAGTGCTCCCCCTGTCCTCCTCTGTGCTACCCCCATCCTGCTCCGTGCACCCCCGTCCTCCTCAGTGCTCCCCTGTCCTGCTCCATGCTCTTCCGTGCTCCCCCATCCTGCTCCATGCTCCCCCATGCTTCCCCCATTATCCCCATCCTCCTCCGTGCTCCCCCCATCCTCCCCCATCATACTGACCCTCCTGTGTCATCGCTGAGCGTCCCTGCATCCTCCATTGTCCCAAGGTTATGAATGGTGACGGCACGCCTATGAGAGTGGCGTTGCGTCCATTTTCATAACCTTAATGAGCGGTACCATGTGACCGCTCAACACAGGAAGATGCTGCCAGCCCTGGGACAACGGAGGATGCAGGGACGTTCAGCGATGGCACAGAAGGGTGAGTATAATGTCCCAGCAACCTTCTCCTGCCACTGCTCCCCCTCCCCCGCTGGTTTCTGCATAATGACTCGTGTATAAGCTGAGGGGGTATTTTCAGCACAAAAAAAGTGCTGAAAATCTCAGCTTATACACGAGTATATATGGTGTATATATTTATCTATATAAATGTGTGTATATATATATATATATATATATATATATATATAATGAGGGAAATAAGTACTTGATCCCTTGCTGAATTTGTAAGTTTGCCCACTGACAAAGACATGAATTGTCTATAATTTTAAGGGTAGGTTAATTTTAATATTGAGAGATAGAATATCAAACATAAAATCCAGAAAATCACATTGTATAAATTATATAAATTTATTTGCATTTTGCAGTGAGAAGTAAGTATTTGATCCCTCTGGCAAACAAGACTTACCATAATACTTGGTGGCAAAACCCTTGTTGGCAAGCACAGCAGTCATTTTTTGTAGTCGATGATGAGGTTTGCGCACATGTCAGGAGGAATTTTGGTCCACTTCTCTTTGCAGATCATCTCTAAATCATTACCAATTTTTTGCACAATGAGGAATAAAAAACCTTGATAAATTTCCTCAATATCTTTTTTTCAAAATTGCATTTGATTGAAAAATAGCTAAATAAGTGATCTTGCTTTTTTATTTTGACATCACCAGCATTAAAGATTGACAGCAGTTGTCACAAGTCGTAGATGCTACATCATTGTTGCAGTACTGTCAATAAGGAGCTGTAGCAGCTAATGGATAACTAATATTTTTTTTCCAAAAATTACCTACCCTAGGTCCATTTTTATTTTTTTTGCAACCCCATAAAGGCAAATATATTGAACTCTTTTTTGACCAACACTCTACTGTGCTTACAGAATGTAAGGGTTTGTGCAGAAGACCATAAAAAGATGAGTGCGATCTGTCGTTTTGATGAATAACACTCATCAACATGTTATTCTATTGGGCTATGCACATGTCGAATTTTCTTTTACTCGAACCAAATTGTAGCATGCACGACTTGCCTCTGATTGGATGGCACTTGGGCATTAATATCTATAGGTCCATGGAAAACTTTGGATTGCACTGGGATGACATTGATTTCAATGGACAGACTGAATAAAGAATGTTGAGAAACTTTTTTTTTCCTCAACCACCAAAAAAAAAAATTGGATCACACTCTGATCACCCTGTGATCAAACTCTGATCAGAGTGTGATTAGCATTTTTGGACCAATCTTCTTGGGTGGAGAGAAAAATGGTCATGTGACCCAAGCCTGATGTACTTTGTGTACTGTAGGACACAGCCTATGGGGGCTAGCATACGGCCTGCCGACAGTCACTGAATCTTACATAATCAAAAATCTCCATATAACCTTGGTGGCAATTTATTCATGTAAAAGGTTCCTACATTGCCGTTTATATGTGTGCCATATTTTTGTAGAGATCTTTCACCAGTCCTTATGAATATCTCATTGCATTGGACTGCATTCCTCATGAATGCTCACATTATAAAGCACACATCATGCCCCATCTATGGAAGCAGAACCAGATTAAAATAAACATTTCCACTAGAGAATGAACATTCCCTGTACAGCAGGCACATTTATTCATGTCCATGACATGAAAATATAGCATACAAAGGTGTCTACATGGAATAGAGAAATGCGGACATGTGTGTCGTTCACTAGGAGGGTGAGGCATTAAGAGGAGGGGTCAGGTGGGACCAAGCTGATTCTCTGCCATCTGTCTAGTTCTCTAAAACTCAGTGGAGAACTCTAGACCTATGGCTCTGTTCACGAGGGGAGAGATTTAGACCTCTCAGGAAATATCCCAGTGTAGGCCACACCTGAGCACTGCTGTACACCCCCAAGAGAAACACGTTATTCTTTCCTTTATGCTAATTTGGGATGCGTGCCATCACTGCATCTGTGGGCAGACTGATGCTCGCTGTTCGTCGAAACTACAGTACTGTATATCCTCGTTATAGGATCTGGAGTTAACTTAAGTTAGCAGCAAGCATAAGGCTGTGTGCCCACGTTGCTTTTTTTAGCATTTCCGCCACATTTTTGCAGCCGCGGAAATGCTTAAAAAACGCACCCCCATGCAATCCTATGGAATTCCGCAGTTGCTCTGTCAATGCTGCGGATTTTACCGCTGCAGAATCGCATAGCTGTAAAATGCACAGAATGTCCATTATTTCTGCGGAATCGCAGTGATTCCGCCGCCATAGGATTGCATTGAAACGCTCACTTTATGCATGTGGCTATGCCCACCATGCATAAAGTGAGAGCTTCATGTGTGGATGGTACCCAGGGTCTGGAGAAGAGGAGACTCTCCTTCATGCCCTGAGTACCATAACCCTGTAAAAAATAGAATTAAAATAAAAAATAGGGATATACTCACCTTCTGTAGGCCCCCCGAAGCCCTCCCGGTCGCCATTGTCGCTGGCGGTAAGTTCCGCTCCGTCATCAGAGGTCATTGTTGCAAGGCATCCCTGGGAACGGAAGTTGCCGCCAGCGACAATGACGACCGGGAGGGCTCCGGGGGGCCGACAGAAGGTGAGTATATCCCTATTTTTTATTTTTTTTTATTATTTTTAACATTCTATCTTTTACTATTGATGCTGCATAGGGAGCATCAATAGTAAAAAGTTGGTCACACTTGTCAAGCACTATGCTTGACAAGTGTCACCAACCTGTCAATCACTTTTCCAAGCGATGCTTCAAATCGCTTGAAAAAGCGCAAGCATTCTGCAAGCTAAAAACGCTTGCAAAACGCATGCGAATTCCGCATGCGTTTTACCCGCGGCAGGGAGTTGCGGAAATGCTGCGGACATTTCTGCAGAATTTCTGCAACATGGGCACATATCCTAAAACAGTTATAGCATCAAATTTGAGCAAGAACAAAATCTGCAAGGAATTTGTATGTTCTACTCGTGTTTGTGTGGGTTTCCTCAGGGTTCTCCGGTTTTCTCCCACACTACCTAAAGCCAATGAAGTAAAAACAGTGATTTTTCTTTGGCCTTATTCTAAGGAGATTATGGTCAATTCAATGAATGCAAGGTGCCCAGAGTTTGTGGCTGCAAAACATGCCAAAATCATCACCCCTTCATCACTCACCATACTTGATAGTTGGAATAGGGCATTTGTGCCAATATGTTGTGTCTGGTTTTCACTAAACATGGCTCACAGCATTAGAGCCAACCAGCTACACTTCGGTCTCATCTGTCCAAAGTACATTGTTCCAGAAGATTTGTGGTTTGTTCACATGCAACTTTCTCCTGGTAACCCTTCTAAATCAAGCCATACTTGTTCAGTCTTTTTCTAATTGTACTTTAACTTTAAAATTTAATATGCAAACTAATGCTATCACTCCTAGGTTTTTTTTTTTACAGTATTTCTTAGCATTGAACAGTCTTATATTGGGGTGGATTTGCTGGGACGTTCACTCCTCAGAAGGTTGTCAACTGCCTTGAAGGTTTTTCATTTGTGAATAATTTTTCTCGCTGTAGAATGTGGGATTTCCATTTTTCAGGAAATGGACTTCAAACTTTCTAACCTTTTCCCGATTTATTATCCGCAACAATAGATTCTTTAAGTCTGATTGCCCCAATCTAGCAGACGGCAAAAAACTTCTGCTTTTACAGAGATGGCCACACTTACTCATGAACAATTAATCAAAGCCACTTGATTAGCAATATTTTACTTTTCCTACCGTCTTAATTCCTACAGAAGGAGGTGTACATAATTTATCATATGCTGTTTCTGCATTGTGGCCAAATTCTTGTTAATTAATGACAAGGTGTGATATTTATCTGAAGCTGTGTTAATTGTCTAAGGGCCCATCATTTTTTTATGTCTTGATACCTAAAATCATGGGTTTCAAAGATGGTATATTAAATTTTTCTCATGATTGCATGTTACCATGTCTTCAAGAGAAATGTGTCTGTGATTTTTTTTAATTGCAGGACTACAATGTCAGGCTGAGTTGGTCCTATGATGGGATACACCCCTTTTCAGTATTTGAGTCAAGTAAATCATAATGCTCTGAGGAAAAGGTGATATGTGGAATCGTGTTGTGCTGTCTCTTTACATGAGGAAGTAACTCCACATATATGTTAAAGGGAACCTGTCATGTGTCCCAACCCTCCCAAACCACCAACACTGCAAGATAGTCTCCATTTTGAGTATTGATAATAAACCCAATGTCCAAAACAGTTTACAATGTTTGAGCAAAGTCAAATTATATCATATGTAGAAAAAAATCCGGCACTCCCAAATGCGAAAAAATTAATCTGTTTTTATTCACAATTAGATAGTCTACAAGGTTTACATTCAATTGTTTGTAACGTTTCGGTCACTATCCGAACCTTCTTCAGACTAAGCATAAACAATATGACAGAAAACAAAAAGTCAGAAAAATACAGCCATATGTAACATTTAGGCTGAGTTCACACGTGGCTTTTTTTCGCGTTTCCGCGGCGGTTTTAACCGCGCGATTTTGCCGCGAAAAATAAGCATCCCATGCATTCCTATGGGATTCCGCAATGCTGTGCTAATGCTGCGGTTTTTACCGCGGCGGAATCGCTTCGCGGTAAAAACCGCAGCATGCTCATTAATTTGCGGAATCGCGGTGATCCCGCACCCATAGGAATGCATTGTTCCGCTTACTTCCCGCATGTGGCTGTGCACACCATGCGGAAAGTAAGCAGAACAATTGCGGATGGTACCCACGGTCTGGAGGAGAGGAGACTGTCCTCCGGGCTTTGGGTACCATATCCCTGTAAAAAATAGAATTATAAAATAAAAAATGTTGTTATTCTCACCCTCCGACGTCCCGCGCAGCCTTCCCGCTTCTCTTCACGCTCTCGTTCCCAGTAGTCCTTTGTGAAAATGCCCGCGATGGCGTCCGTTCTCGCGGGATCGTGAAGTCTCGCGGTCATTCGCGTGACGTCATCGCGAATTACCGCGAGACATCGCGATCCCGCGAGAACTGACGTCATCGCGGGCATTTTCACCAAGGATTACTGGGAACGGCTGCACGGGACGTCGGAGGGTAAGAATAACACCATTTTTTATTTTTTTTTACATTCTATCTTTTACTACTGATGCCGCATAGGCAGCCTACAGATCGCTTGGAAAACGCTAGCATTTTGCAAGCTAATTACGCTTGCAAAATACTAGTTTTTCCGCGGGAAAATCGCGGGAATTTAAAATGCAATTTTCCCGCGGACTGGAATTCCGGAATTCTCGCGGTAATTTCCGCGAGAGTTCCGTTACGTGTGCACTTAGCCTTAAACAACTGGTCATGTATCAAATGAAACAATACAGCCCCAAGTGAAAATAAAGTGTGGCTAAGTCTAGTGTCAAGTACCACAGGAGCGCTTCATGTATACAGTTGAGGGATATACAGTATATCCAAATTTAAATGTGCCACACATTAAAGTGAATCTGTCACCTAGCTTTGGGCCTTTAAGCTGCCGGCACCGCCACCAGGGGCTTATCTACAGCATTACAGAATGCTGTAAATAAGCCGTCGATGTACCCTGAAAGACAAGAAAAAAGAGTTATACTATACTCACCCAGGGGCGGTCCGGTTCTGGTTTTGGTCCAGTGGGTGTCGAGGTCCAGTCCGGCGCCTTCCATCTTCTAACAGTGACGTCCTCTTCTTTGCTTCCCATTCCAGCTCCGCCGCAGGCACACCGCTCTGCCCTGTTGAGGGCAGAGCAGAGTACTGCAATGCACAGGCGCTGAACCTCATTCTCAACAGGGTAGAGCAGTGCACCTGTGCCGGAGCCGGGATGAGAAGCAAAGAAGAGGACGTCACCATTAGAAGATAGATAAGCCCCTGATGGCAGTGCCGGCACCTTATAGGCCCAAAAACAGGTGACAGATTCCCTTGAACATACAGAATAATCCCAGCAAATAGCAATATCCAAAGCATATCAAATGAATAGAGAACATTGATTATCTCAGTGTGCATATAAGGGATTACATGCATAGTTACATATTGAACTAAAAGAGAATCCTTGAAAAAAAGGACAATACTAGGATTGCCTTCACATGGGAAGGTATAGGAGGGGAATTGTAAAGACTGAATGTAGCTGTTCTGTCGCCGACATTTAATTCAACATCTGATTTATTATCTGCTTGTTAATGTTTACAGTGTTTTCTGGCTCCATCTAGTGACCAGAGTCATAACTGCAGTGTTATTGTGTGTTTTACTTTCATTTTGCCATTCCCTCAATGCATTGCAATGTATTCTGGTAAGGTAGCAATGCATTCTGGTAGCCTTTTGCAAAGAATCATGGTTAGTTCAGCCCCATTTTCCCTCCAGTCCACCATTTTCCTTCTGCCTGCATTCAGGAAGCATCTCATTTCTCTTCTCCCCTTGTGACAGCATCGCTGGTATGTACGTATGTTTCCTGTATCCAATTCCTGTTTCATATTAGCCTATTTAGTTAGTTCTCCCCTGGTTAGCTATTAGTGCAGATGTGATTTATTATGTATAATATGTATCCCTGATGTACCCTGTGTTGACTCAGTGTATATATGTTTGTATTGCAGTTTCATCGCGCCAATATACCATCATGTTCAATAAAGCACAGATTCAACCTACAGTCTCCTTATTGGACCCCGGTATAGTGGTTTGGCTGCCTGTATAAGATGCAATGACGTATGTTTCATTCAGTGAGGACAGAACAGTAGCTATAATTAAATAGAGGGATACTACAGACAGATAATATATTGTCTCAAATAGGAAAAATAGAACTACAGCCAATGAAAACTAAAAACTCATTATCTCAGTAAATTAGAATACTTTATAACACCAGATTGAAAAATGATTTTAAAATCGTAAATGTTGGCCTACTGAAATGTATGTTCAGTAGATGCACTCAATACTTTGTCGGGGCTCCTTTTGCATCAATTACTGCATTAATGCGGCATGGCAGTGCCACAGGCTGATCGCCTCCATGCCACACCGCATTGATGCAGTAATTGATGCCAAAGGAGCTCCGACTAAGTATTGAGTGCATTTACTGAACATATATTTCAGTAGACCAACATTTCTAATTTACTGAGATAAAGAGTTTTTGGTTTTCATTGTCTGTAAGCCATAATCATCAACATTAACAGAAATAAACACTTGAAATAGATCACTCTGTTTGTAATGACTCTATCTAATAAATGAGATTTCATTTTTGTACTGAAGAACTGAAATGAATTAACTTTTTGATGATATTCTAATTTTGTGAGATGCACCTGTATATGTGAGGGACGCTATGTATCCCCAGGATGCACATAGAAGCGTATAAAGGACTCTGGAGAGCATTGCAGTCACAGATATAGCTGTGGTTGCAATGCAGAATAAAAGTAAGTATAGTCTTGGACAAGCTATTTGCCCAAGGCAGATTTAAGAAAACACAGCATGGGCTTTTATTTTTGGAGCAAACTACAGGATGGTAGTGGGGTTGTTTCCTCCTTCCAGGCTGGGTCTTACAAGTGGCCCATGGCCACAGAATCCATTTAAAATACCCTGTTGAAAAAGGCTGGGTGTGTCAGTCTTGGTTTGCAAACTGCAGAGCAGGTGGTTCTACATGGTGCAGCCTGCGTGAAGTAACACAAAGCCAAGCAAAGCCAAAAGACCTGACACCCCTCAGCATGACACGGTCGTATAATTACCCACGGCAAGCAGTCTCTGGTACGGACTGTCTTGATTCCCGGCTGCGATCTGGAGGATACCGTGTGCTGTTTATCTTGTGAGTTATGGACATTAAATACGTTTGCTTTTTGAACATTCCTGGGTCACTGCCTCATTACTGCACGGTGTGAACACCGTAGTACAAAAACTGGTTGTAGAATGTGGGCGGTGTGAACTGAGGCAAACCCCAATGCCAGGTGTGTCATGGTCTGCCTGGAATTTCTGTTACGGTCCTTCTAGGGTTAAACCTATGTGGCCTTTCTTTGGTTTGGGCAGGGCTATAAGTAACCGCACTGGTGCTATGTTCATTGTCAGTGATACGTCTTTTCCTGGCTGTGTAGCTGACCCTTGTATACCTGTATATTGCCTTCTTCTGTATGATTGCTCTGTGTATGACCAGGTCTGTTTCCCGTTTGATATTCGTTTGCTGATTCTGTACTTTCTGTGTTACTCTTGGTTCTACCCCAGCTACGTCCCTGACATCCTGTCCGCCTGGTTCTGCGTTGCTCTCTCTGGCTTCTGAGTCCCGGCTTGCTTCTTACTACTCTGTTCGTGTTACCCACTTGTTACTTCACTGCCCTCTGGTCTGACCTCGGCTTTACTGACGATTCTCCCGGCTCTGCTGGGTCCTACTATCCCTGCTAGGAGTTCGGGACCTAGCTCCACCCCCAGTCACTCCCCCAGTGATCACGTGTTGCAGGTCCTGTTCCTCCTGCAGCACACTTCCAGCCATGTTCACATTCCACTGCAGGAGTCCTCGGGTTTCCCTAGCACGTCTTTGGTCACGCATACAGTCTCTGGTGGTGAACCTGTTACAGTGTCCATTACAGCTGCATGTCTGTCATTAGGCCTGCCACACTGCAACCCAGGCCTGCGGACAAGATGGAGGAAATCCTGAGGAAGCTGGTCCTCACACAGCAACAACAGCAACAGACCAATAACCTGTTGCTGCAGCAAATTGTCGTCGTGAGGCCCGGAACAAGGTCCGGTCCGCTTTGAGGAAGTTGAGTCCGGAAGACGACGTGAAAGCTTTCCTCACCGTTTACGTGCACACTGCAGAGCGGAAGAATATGCTAACTTCCCAGTGGGCTGAATTGGTGGCTCTGATCCTGAGGGGTGATGCGCTAAAGGCCTCCTATGACCTCAGTTGTGAGGATGCCCAGGCCTATGCCAAGCAAAAAGGTGAGGTATAACGCGACTCTACCACATTGCGCATGTCACGCCGGACCCTGCAAGCCCAGGAGCCGGGAAAAGGGTTGCATTACCTTGCTGGGGACAATCATCCCCAAGTTCATACTGAGGGGGTACCCTGGGGTGAGAGTGACAGGAGACTAGTTTCCCCCAAAACAGTCTCAAGGACTAATGGTCCCTCCACCATCAGGTGTTGCGATACCAAGGGCCCGGACATGTGGCTGCCAACTGGCCCCTGACGGCTGAACCTATGGACTGTGGGTTTATGCGCAGGGTCTCTATGTACATCCAGTCAGTCTGCACAGCATCTACAGGCACTGCATACAGCAAACCCCAATTGTGCCAGGTACTCGTCAATGGGTACCAGACGGAAGCTCTCGTGGACTCACGGAGCTTAGTGACTTTGGTCCATGGGTCACTGGTTGCCAGGGAAAACCCCATTGGTCAGAAAGTGGGGGTAGTGTGTATACATGGGGAACTCTGAGAGTACCCGATCGCGGAGGTTACATTTTCCACCCCACGTGGAGAAGTAAAACAGCTCCAGGTTTTCGTGTGGCCCGGCCCAAAGAGTGTCAGTGGGCCTCTTTAATATATACCACAATTCATCATGCTCCGATACGGCAGAGAAATATTAGTATAGTACAATGAAAAATACTTCACTTCTTACATGACATGACTGATATCTATTTTAAATTCTCCAATAGCTTAAAAAACGGACATTATATTACTCCATACAGTATTATGGCCACAACATAGTGCGCCATATAGATTAATGAGCCCCTTATATTTCTCCATACAGAATAATTGGTCCCATATGTTCCATACAGTATATGACGAGCTCCACATAATGCTACAGTATATGTTGGTCCCCATGGATGATGCTCCACTGTCTTATGGGCCCAAATAATGCTCCATATATAATGGGCCCCATTTCTAGTGCTCCAGTGTATAATGTGCCCTGTAAATGCTGCTCCAGTGTATGATGTCCCCCATTTGGAATGCTCAAGTATATGATGGGCCTCATGGATGATGCTCCAGTGTATGATGGGCTCAAATAATGCTCCATATATAATCTGCCCCATTTAGAATGTTCCAGTATATGATGGGCCCCATGGATGATGCTCCAGTGTCTTATGGGCCCAAATAATGCTCCATATCTAATGGGCCCCATTTCTAATGCTCCAGTGTATAATGGGCCCCGTAAATGCTGCTCCAGTGTTTGATGTCCCACATTTGGAATGCTCCAGTATATGATGGGCCTCATGGATGATGCTCCAGGGTATGATGGGCCCAAATAATGCTCCATATATAATCTGCCCCATTTACAATGCTCCAGTATATGATGGGCCCCATGGATGATTCTCCAGTGTTTTATGGGCCAAAATAATGCTCCATATAAAATGGGCCCCATTTCTAATGCTCCAGTTTATAATGGGCCCCATAAATGCTGCTCCAGTGTCTGATGTCCCTCATTTGGAATGCTCCAGTATATGATGGGCCTTATGGATGATGCTCCAGGTATGATGGGCCCAAATAATGCTCCATATATAATCTGCCCAATTTACAATACTCCAGTATATGATGGGCCCCATGGATGATGCTCCAGTGTCTTATGGGCCCAAATAATGCTCCATATCTAATGGGCCCCATTTCTAATGCTCCAGTGTATAATGGGCCACGTAAATACTGCTCCAGTGTCTGATGTCCCCCATTTGGAATGCTCCAGTATATGATGAGCCAAAAGGATGATCCTCCAGTGTATGATGGTTCCCATATCTCGTTCTCCAGTGTATAGTGCTCCCCAAAAATTGCTCCCAACCTTTAAAAAAGTTAAATACCTCTCCTCGCTGGGCACTGCTCTACTCTGGACTCCTCAGCGTCAACATCTTCCAGCTCTCTGCATTTGGACTGTTTAGGCAGAGGGCATACAGAGGTGAAGTCATCATGCTCTCTGACCTGAATGTCACTGTCAGGAAACGCGGAAGACGTCACGGCAGTCGAGCAGGGAGAGGTAAGTATGCAAGTGCGACGGCCCTGTGCCGGTGCCGTCGCCCACGAGTATGCCCCCCCACCTGCTCAGGGAACCGGCACTTTCATCTGCCCCTTCCTCTGTGTCACTGTGTAAGGTGGTATAGTAGGCGGGAAGGGGCACCTGAGTTCATCAGAGTCAGATTCTGGCTCTGTAGAGTGCGAGGGGAATGTAGTGCTGTGGGTCAATGTACCAGCAGAATCATCTAGCAGTGGCTGTGCATCAGTGCACTCCATCCCTGATTCATGTTGGACTGGGGAATTCAGGATTTGACTTGATAACCCAGGCATGGTATGTGAAAAGAGCTCCATGGAGTAATCTCAAGTGTGGGCTGCTGCATCCTTCACTTTTGGTGGGGGTGAAGGACACAATGAAAGGGGTTGTTCCTGACCAGAAGCCTGCACTGACAACTCATTGCTTGCATTTTTTTGAAACTTCAGAAGAGGAGGCAATAGAGCAGGAGGCTGTTTTGGCAATGTAGGCCAAAACCAGTTCCTGATGCTCCGGCTTTAAAAGCGGTTTACCTACTCCCAGAAAAGGGAGCCTTCCAGGCCTTCCGGAGCCAGACCATGCCGCAGTCTCAACACCTCCTGCCTTAGCTGGTATTGTACTTTGGGCACTACCAGCAGATGCACCACCACCACCAACAGCACCAGCTAGCCACCCACGCCCACATCTGCGGCCTCTTAAACCATACTTACTAAATTTTTTGTGAAAATTGACCCAAAATACCAGCAGATATATGGTACTGTATCAGAAGCGTAGAGCTTTATACAGTGTAGGGGTCATTGTAAATCTCTGTATATATTTCATGAGTCAGACACAGACGCTCACAGGCTCAGTATGAATTGGACAATACTATAAAAAGTTGAAAAACGGTACAGTAACACCAAATACCAGGTATATATAGTCTAGTTTAAACATTCTAAATCTCTGTATATATTTCAGGAGGCAGATACAGACGCTCTCAGGCCCAGTATGGATTCGACAAGAATATAGAAAGTTGAGAAAGGGTACAGTATCACCTGATACCTGGTATATCCATATATATTTCCAGAGTCAGAAACAGATCAGAAACAGACTCTCACTGCCTCAGTATGGATTAGACCAGAATATAAAAAGCAGTAAATGGGTAATGTATCACAAGCGTAGAGCTGTATACAGTGTTGGGGTAATTTTTAAATCTACATATATAATTCAGGAGTAACACACAGACTCTCACACGCTCATTATGGATCACACATAATCTAAAAAGAAGATCCGCAAGAAATAATCACACATGTGGGCCAATGTTCCAGGTGTCAATGATGCACTTAAAGTGGTGGGTGGAGGAGGACTTTCTGGCAGAAAGGGTACTGTAGCAACAGATACCAAGAATATATAGTATAGTGAAAATAGATAAAATCTACGTATGTATTTCAGGAGGCAGGCACAGATGCTCTCAGGCCCAGTATGGATTAGACAAGAATGTAGTAAGTTGAGAAAGGGTACAGTATTACCAGATACCAGGTATATATAGCGTAGTATCAACATTCTAAATCTCTGTATATATTTCAGGAGGCAGACACAGACGCTCTCAGGCCAAGTATGGATTTGACAAGAATGTAGAAAGTTGAGAAAGGGTACAGTATCACCAGATACCAGGTATATATAGCATAGTTTAAACACTCTAAATCTCCTTATATATTTCCGTAGTCACCCTCAGACGCTCACTCAGTATGGATTTCACCGTAATACAAAATGTCTAACAAAGGTACTGTATCACAAGATAGGAGGTGTATATAGTATAAGTGAAAATGTAATTATATAAATTTCCTGAGTCATATACAGATAGTCAGCATGTATTTCTCCATGATACCAGCCGGGACACGGTACTGTGTGAGGAGTGTACAGCTTTATACAGTGTGTCAAATAATGAATGTTCGATCACTGCCGAAAAAAAGAATAAAAGTAGGAGTGCTGTGTAAAAAGCAGTCTGCACAGCAGAGTACACACAGCAATAGTGCTATAAGGCAGGCTAATAATCAACGCTGCTGCACACAAGAAAATCCTCCCTGTCACTGTCAGGCAGACTAATAACTAGCGCTGCTGCACACAAGAAAATCCTCCCTGTTACTGGCAGGCAGCCTAATAACTAGCGCTGATGCACACAAGAAAATCCTCCCCATGTCACTGCACAGTAACTGTACACAACAATTGCGTTCTGCACAAACGCATAACTTCTTTTTACAGGCCTAATTGTCTCCCTAATGTTAAACAGCGTCACCAACCTCTCCCTACTGTAGTGATGGTCAGAAGAAAAATGGCGGTCGGCGGTGAGGGCTTTTATACACTCCGTATATACAGTATTTCAGGAGTCACCCTCAGACGCTCACACAGTCAGTATGGATTTAACCGTAGTCCAAAATGTAGGAAAAAGGTACTGTATTAGCAGATACCAGGTGTATCCAGTCTAGGGCTAATTGTAAATCTCCGTCTATATTTCCGGAGTCAGACACAGACACTCACAGGCTCAGTATGGATTACACCAGAATATAAAAAAGAAGAAAAAGGGAAATGTATTCGAAGCGTACACCAGTATACAGTGTTGGGGTACTTTTAAATGTTCGTATATATTTCAGTATCAGTAAGCCAGTCCAGACTCTCCGCTACAAAAAACTAGATGGTTACAAGTACAGATGGAAAGTTGAGTGATTGCTGAAATTTGGAATTACTAATCACGGGAAAACCTCCAGGGAGATTTCGCAGAGGCGATGCTGACCCTCAATTACTTTGTCTGTGGAGACAGCGAAAATGGTTCTTTGTGAAGAAAGTTTGCTGTATCGCATTAGCGTGGATCCCATCACCGTAACTCGTCTCCATCAAATTGTGATCACAGGGAGAGATGTAGACATGGTCTTCACTGCCTATCATGATCTGTCTGGTCACTTTGGAGTGCAAAAGACAGAAGCCACAGGCCGTTGGCGATTCTATTAGATTGGCATGAGAGGAGACATTGTAAAATGGTGGCAGGAATGTCACTCATCTGTGACTAGGAAAACTCTGAAAGCTGATCATAAAGCACCCCTGCATCCGATTGTGTGTCGACGTCCATTACAAATGGTAGCCATTGATCATCTGAAGGTAGAGCCCAGCAGGACTGGCCATAGATATGTTTAACCATCATCGATCAATTCAGCAAAGTTGTAGTGCCTGTCCCTGTGAAGGATTTAACTGGCCAGACTACACAGCGGTGGAGCAGGGAGAGGTAAATCATGCAAGTGCTTGGGCCCTGTGCAAGCAGGGTGGGCACACTCGTGGGCGGCGGTACTGGCACAGAACCCCTCATAGTACGCCGGTGTGTCTGACGGCGAGTGGGCCCCCCCCACCGTCAAAGACACTTTATTGTACTACGAGGGGGCCTGTGCCAGTGCCATCGCCCAAGAGTGGGCCCACCCACCTGTTCAGGACAACGGCACTTGCCCGGGTGCGCCAGGTGGTGATCCCGGCCATGGGGGGGGGCAGCCCAGTTAGGGTGGTTGAAAAAATGGCATATGTTGATGTGTAGGCTGTACATTCAGCAGCTGCAAATGGAGGAAGTGGAGAAGTACGAAGAAGAGGAGGACAAAAGCGAGACATTTTTATTGCCACCTATTTGTCATCAGGGGAAGGTGGGTGGGACAAAATCCTTTGAAACCCATGCATGGTTCATTTTAATGAAGGTTAGATCATCAACATTTTGGGTCGACAGACGGGTCATTTTTTCTGTCAAGATTGATCCAGCAGAACTGAAGACTCTTTCAGATAACACACTAGCAGCAGGGCAAGCGAGCTCCTGTAAGGCATAGTGTGCCAATTCAGGCCAGGTGTCCAGTTTACAGGCCCAATAGTCAAAGGGGAATGACCGGTGAGGGAGAACATCAATATGGGAGAAGTAGTTTGTAACCATAGTTGACAACTGCTGTCTCCTATCACTTGCAATCGATTCTGTATTAGCAGTCTTGTGAGCGGTACTTGAAAAATCAGTCCACAACATGGTCATGAAACCCCTGTCTCCAATTCCACTTCAGCTGTGTGCACCACGAACACCTCTTCCATTTTGACCTCTACGGCTCGTGGGAGAACCAGCACTGCTGCTGTGTGCTGGGAATGCCTCCAACAAACAGTTTACCAGAGTTGCTTGTTTGTTAGCCAATATTATCTCTAGGCTCTCCTGTGGCATCATGTTCTGTAATTTGCCTTTATAGTGTGGATTCAGGATGCTGGCCAACCAGTAGTCATCATCCTTCATCATTTTGGCAATGCGGGGTCCCTTTTTAGGATCCACAAGTCATAATCACACATGTGGGCCAATTTTCCAGGTGTCAATGAAGCACTGCCAGTGGTGGTTGGAGGAGCACTTTCTTGGAAATCCACAACCCTCCAGTCACGCACAAACCCTGGACCTGACCTTGGCATGCCAAAATTATCTCTTGCCCCTTGAGAAGCATCCTCCTCCCCAAAATAATCATCCCCCTCATCCTCCTCCTCCTCTTCCTCTTCTTCCTCCACCTCGTCCAGGTCAGTTGCCCTCACTGACAATGGCTGACTGTCATCAAGGCTTCCCTCCTCCCATTCCTCCTCCTCTGCTGCAGACGCATGATCCTTAATGTGCGTCAAAGTTTGCATGAGCAGACGCATAAGTGGTATGCTCATGCTTATGATGGCGTCGTCTGCGCTTATCAGCCGTGTGCATTCCTCAAAACACTGAAGGACTTTACAGAGGTCTTTCAGCTTTGAACACTGCACACCCGACAATTCCATGTCTTCCCTCAAACTGCCGTGTATCCTCCCACAAATGCATTACAGCCTGCCTCTGTTCGCACAGCCTCTCAACCATGTGCATGGTGGAGTTCCACCTTGTTGCAACGTGTATGATTAGGCGGTGCTTGGGGAGGTGGAACGATCGCTGCAGCTTCTGCATACGACTGGAGTGTACAGGCGAGCGACGGATGTGCAAGCACAGTCTTCGCACCTTATTGAGCAGGACTGTTAACTCCGGATAATTATTTAGGAAGCACTGCACCACCAGGCTCAAGGTGTGAGCCAGGCAAGGTATGTGTCTGAGTTTTGCAAGGGCTATGGCTGCCACAAAATTCCTGCCGTTATCACTGACTACCTTGCCTGGCTCAAGATGTAGACTGCCCAGCCATGACTCAGTTTGTCGATGCAAGTAGTTGGCCAGTACCTCCGCAGCGTGTCTTTTGTCACCCAAAGACATCATCTTTAAAACAGCCTGCTGCAACTTACCACTAGCTGTTCGATAGTGGGACACCTCGTGTGCAACACTGGCAGCTGCAGATGGAGTGCTCGTGCGACTGCGCTCTGTCGACGAGCTTTCGCTTCTGGAGGAGGGTCGAACGCCTACAGCCAACTGTTTCCTACACCGTGGGCTAGGCAGAACTGTGGCGCCAGCATCCACCACATTAACCCAGTGCGCAGTGATGGACACATAACGGCCCTGACCATGCCTACTGGCCCATGCATCTGTTGTGAGGTGCACCTTTTCACTCACTGATTGTTTGAGTGCATGGACAATGCGGTCTTTCACATGCAGGTGGAGGGCAGGGATGGCTTTTCGAGAAAAGAAGTGCCGACTGGGTAGGTCATAGCGTGGGACAGTGTAGGCCATGAGCTCTCGTAAAGCTTCGCTTTCAACCAAATGTAAGGGCATCATCTCTAATTAGATCAGTTTGGCAATGTAGCCGTTCAAAGCCAGTGTATGCGGATGAGAGGATGAGTACTTTCTTGTCCTACTCAGAGTGTCTGCTAGGGTGAGCTGGACTTGAGAGCTGCATAGGGGGAACTAGTGGTGGACATTAAGGACTGAGAGGGGGTTGGTGGTGGTGATGGTGGTGTTGGTGATGGCCTAGATTCAGTCTTTTTTTGCAAAAACATTGTGATTCCCTGACTGCTTTGGCTTTGCGACGACACCTCAACATTTCTTGCTGGTGGTGTGCTTAGCGGTGGCCTTTCAGTGGGGGAAGCAATGGAGTGTGGCTGGCTACCTTCAGTTGGAGCAGGTGCACATGTGCTAACTGAGGTTTTGTAGTCCGTCCACGCTTGCAAGTGCATGGTGGTTAATTGCCTAAGCATGCAACTGGTGTCTAAATTTCGGAGATTTTTACCTCGGCTGAAGGTCCTTCCGCACTTCTTACAGATAAACTTTGCCTCATCAATAGGATTTTGGTCAAAAAAGTGCCACACTGCACTCTTCCTACTATGGTAAGGGCCTGCCAGATAACCGCTGCTGCGATGTCGATGCCTGCTGCGGATCATTCTCCTCTTCTGAGCTATTGCCAGCGGCACCCTCTTCCCCCAATGGATGCCAATCGGGGTCAACAACTGTTTCATCCATCACCTCCTCTTCAATTTCATCTGCACCTTCCTCTGTGTCACCGTGTAAGGAGGTATAGTATGCGGGAAGGGGCACCTGAGTTTCATCAGGGTCTGATTCAGGCTCACTAGACTGCGAGGCAAATGTATTGCTCTGCGTGAATGTACCAGCATAATCATCTAGCAGTGGCTGTGCATCAGTGCGCTCCATCTCAGATTCATCTTGGACTGGGGAATTGAGGATTTGACTTGATAACCCTGGCATAGTATGTGAAAAGAGCTCCATGGAGTAATCTGAAGTGTGTGCTGTGGCATCCTTCACTTTTGGTGTAGGTGAAGGACACAACCAAAGGAGTTGTTCCTGACCAGAAGCCTGCACTGACGACTCTGTGCTTGCAGTATATGTAACTTCAGAAGAGGAGGCAATATAGTTGGAGGCTGTTTTGGTAATGTAAGCCAAAACCTGTTCCTAATGCTCCGGCTTTAAAAGCGGTTTACCTACTCCCAGAAAAGGGAACCCTAAAGGCCTTCTTGTGCCAGACGATGACACAGGCTCAACACCTCCTGCCTTAGCTGCTATTGTGCTTTTGCCATAACCAGCAGATGCACCCCCACCACCATCAGTACCAGCTGCGTCCCCACGCCCACATCCGCGGCCTCTTCCACCATACTTCCTCATCTTTGGGAAAATGTACCAAAAATACCAGCAGAGATATGATACTGTATGAGGAGCGCAAAGCTGTGTAAGGTGTATGGAAAAATTTAAATCTCTGTATATATTTCGTTACTCACAGACGCTCTCCCAGTATGTATTTGACCGTAATCCAACCAGCAGATATATGGTACTGTATCAGAAGTGTACAGCTGTATACATTTTTGGTGAAACTGTCAATCTCCGTATATTTGTTTCCTGAGTCACACACAGACGCTCTGGCAGTATGTATTTGACCGTAATACAACCAGCAGATATACGGTACTGTATGAGAAGCAGACAGCTCTATACGGTGTATTGAAAAATGGAAATGTCTGTATATGTATTTCTGGAGTCTCACACACACACACACGCTGTGTCTGTATAGATGTGACCGTAATTCGAACAGCAGATATACGATACTGTTTAAGAAGCGGAACACAAACAAAAAGCACAGAATGACAAATGTGCAGAAATACCTTGCAGTAAGACATATGACAGTAGTCAGCAAGTGCTGATAAAAGGTAACAACAAATACAGGGTATTTATTTGATACGGGTTACCTTGACGAGGTGGAGCAGCTTGGCATACCTTTTTTTGCAAAAAAAGTATCGACTAAATACCCTGTAATTGTTGTTACATTTTATCAGCACTTGCTGACTACTGTCATATGTCTTACTGCAATGTATTTCTGCACATTTGTCATTCTGTGCTTTTTGTTTGTGTTTTGGTCAGTGGGTGGTGTGAACATTGTCCAACAGACTTGTTCACATTTGTGCATGTCACATGTGTTTTTAATCCAGTTTTTTTCGTGCTTATGCATGATTTGAGAGACCCCACCCCTCTCTTGTGTGACATGCACATAAGGAGCTGTCTTACACAACGTGCCCATACTAGAAAGCGCCTGTCTTAATCCTGCTCATTTAGACACTGTTCATATGATCAGATTTTAAATACATTAGATAGGGACTGCTTCAATACGGGTTACCTTGACGAGGTGGAGCAGCTTGGCATACCTTTTTTGCAAAAAAAGTCACTAACTGTGCAGAAAAAAGGAATACAAGTTTTTTTTTGTTTGAAAAAAGCAGTCTGCACAGCAGTGTGCACACAGCAGTGCAGCTATCAGGTACCCTTATAAGGCAGCTTAATAACCACCAGCGCTGCTGCACACAAAAGTGTGAAAAAATGAACGCTCGGTAACTGTGCAGACAAAAGGAATTAAATTTTTTTTGCTTTGAAAAAAGCAGTCTGCACAGCAGTGTGCAAACAGCAATGCAGCTATCAGGTAGCCTTATAAGGCAGCCTAATAACCACCAGCTGTTACTGCATACTGCACACTAACTGTTGTGTTGTACAGTGAAAATCGCTATCAGCAGAAGCAGTTTTTTTTCCTGCCTAAACACTCTCCCTGTTGAGAACGAGCAGCAGCAACCTCTCCCTATACCAATATCGGCAGAAGTAATATGTCAGTCGGCGTTCAGGGCTTTTATAGTCACAGTGACGCCACACAAAGCAAGCCAATCACTGCAATGCCCGTCTCTAAGATGGTGGTGGCCGCTGCCCAAGTCATCGCGTTGTAAATATATTAATTCAACCTTTATTAAGCTTATATATTTACGATTGTTGGAGTAAGGCTCCCCTTTAAACTCATATTGATTTTTTGAGCATACTTATCTATTTAACTTTAATGCCATGTCATCGCATTGCCCACAGTGTGCATCCTTGATCATTGGCTGAGAAAAGGCGTTGGAAGCATTATGGGAAACGCGACTTTGGCGCTCGAGTCGGCGACCGAATGGCTGACCTCACGCTATGGTCAGGTTTCGATCGGTGAAACCCAACTTTAGCAAAAGTCGGGGACATTTGAATTTGACCGACCCGTTTCACTCAACTCTAATGAAAACCCTTCCATATGGGACTGTGTTGGGAAGAGACTTGTCCCTGTTTTGGTCCCTGTGGGAGAACAGGGTTAACCCTTCCACGGTAAATGGGCGCGGAACACAAAGATCCCGAGTCAGGGATACCTGCTGTAGGGGTTGCCAACTTAGAGACAGAGTGTAACCCCCATAGGTTCCCCTAGAGGTATTGGCAGGAGAGGATGAGGAGACCACGAAGATCCCTGAGCTGGAAGTGTCCCCTGGTACGTTTGGTTGCAGAGCTCCAGGATCCCACCTTGGCACGGGCGCGAGAAAGGGTGGTGGAAATAAATGAGGTGGCTCAGCACCCGGCTGCAAAAACGTTTTTTCAAACATGGCTGCCAAACAAGACTTGTTGTATAGGGTTGATAAAATCCAAGATGAAGTGGTAGACAGCTAGTGGTGCCCCAGTTGTACCGTCTGGCCATGCTAGAGATGGCATACACACACATGCTTGGTGGACACTTAGGGGTAAAGAAAACCCAAGGAAGAATATTGCAGAGGTCCTTTTGGCCTGAGATTTATGCTGAGGTCCAAGAGGTATTGTGATTCCTGTCCCGAGTGCTAACTTATCACACCCACTGCGAATTTCTGGAGTCTATTGGTGCCTCTACCCATTATAGAGGTACCATTTCAGCAGATAGCAATGGATCTGGTGGGGCCTATATTGAAGTCCGCCCATGGTCATCAACATATTCTGGTCATAGTAGACTTTGCCATGTGGTACCCAGAGGCAATCCCCCTTCGACACACCTCAGCAAAACTAATCGCCCACGAGCTGTTTGCAATGTTTTGTCACCTTGGGCTACCAAGGGAGATCAGGGGACTCCTTTTATGTCCAAGGTGACCTGGGAGCTATGTAAACTGCTCCAGATTAAACAGCTCACCCACAAACCGACGGGTTGGTGGAAAGGTTTAACAAGACCCTCAAGTCCAAGCTCAAAATGATGGTTTCCAAAGACGGGAGGGATTGGGACATGTTATTGCCCTAGTTGATGTTCGTTATTTGTGAGGTACCGCTGGCCTCCACAGGGTTCTCCCTTTTTGAGCTGGTGTATGGCAAGCATACAAGGGGTTGCTCAATGTAGCTAAGGAGACGTGGGAACAGGAGCCAACTCCACATCTGAGTGTGATCAAGCATGTGACAAGCATGCAGGACCGGATTGTGGCAGTCAGGCCCATAGTAAAGGAGCATCTGATGGATGCCCAGGCCGCGCAGAGCCGCACGTATAATAAAAGAGCCATGGTCAGGAGCTTTAAAAAGGGGACTGGCTGTTGGCACTAGTGCCCACCACAGAGAGTAAACTCTTGGCCAAGTAGCAAGAGCTGTATGAGATATGGGGGAAGGTGGGAAAAGTGAATTATAGAGTGTACCAGCCCAGAAAGAGAAAACCCGAACAACTGTACCATTTAAACCTGCTAAAAACCTGGAAGGACCAGGAATGTTTGGTCATGGTTGTACTGGAGCGCCCCGCGGGACCTGGGGGTACTCGGTACCGGGCCCGTCGACTTCCATGGGGGACGGTGTCACGGTGGCGGTGACCCGGTCCGTGGCCCAGAGGCGTCCAGTAATAAAATAGGGGAATGTTGTGTGGTATTTATGTGGTAAAAATAAAGATAATGTTTATAGATGGTGAAATACGTGACGCCACCTGTGGTGTTCTGGTCAGAGGTGACCAGTGCTGCGGTGTTCTTCCTCTGGGATGGATGTTGGGCGCAGCTATGATGTTGTAGGGCTGTAGTCCCAGGGCAAAGATGTTAAATAAATAGTAAAAGTGGCTGTAAACATTGGGGTGCAGATAAATAAGAGAAAGACACAGAGAGGTGCAGTTTCTTTACCTTTTACTGGTAATTGGCTGTAGTCCGGAGTACCACATACAGGTGATGGAATGAGTCTGGCTCGCCTGGAGGCATTCAGGGGATCCACCTTGCCAGGTGGGGATTTAGGACCTTCCATTCTGTGCTTTGTGTGTGGGTCTCCGCTGTATATAACAATGCTGCCACCCTCTATTCGTGATGGTTTCACTAACCTGTACGGCTGTCAGTGTGAGCCTATTCCACGGGTACCGTTCTCTTCACCGTCAGCCCCGGGCTCCTTATCCGCTGCCGTGCCCTCAGGTGATCAATGTGCACAGGAATTTAAAATCCCCTGTACTTTCAGATTCGGCTATCAGGGCGTACAGCTCCTATCAGCCTCGGACTCTGATGTCCCTCTTCTCTTTATTAGCGCTTCGCTCAGGGGTCTGCTATATGCAGTAACATAGTAACATAGTTTTGAAGGCTGAAGGAAGACCTTATGTCCATCTAGTTCAGCCTATTTTTAGTGCAGCTGTTCTGCATTGTTGATCCTGGGGAAGGCAAAAAACCCACAGAGTAGAAGCCAATTTTCTCCATAGGGAAAAAAATTCCTTCCCCTAAGCTGGGTCAACCATCTACCTATAATATTCTGTTATTCGTAACCTTCTATACTGTTACTCACAAGAAAAGCATCCATTCCTTTCTTAAATTCATTCAGTGAGTTGGCCATCACCACTTCCTCAGGAAGAGAATTCCAGAGCCTCACTGCTCTTACCGTGAAGAACCCTCTTCTATGCTGGTGCAGAAATTGTCTTTCCTCCAAACGAAGAGAATGCCCCCTTGTTCTTGTCACAGTCCTTGGTACAAACAGTTCGTTGGAGAGATCTCTGTATTGCCCTCTGATATACTTGTACATATATATTAAGTCTCCCCTAAGTCTTCTCTTTTCTAGAGTAAATAGACCTAATTTTGATAACCTTTCTGGGTATTGTAGTGAACCAACTCCATTTATCATTTTAGTAGCCCGCCTTTGAACCCTTTCAAGTTCAGTAATGTCTTTCTTGAGCACCGGCGTCCAAAATTGCACACAATACTCCAAGTGTGGTCTGACGAGTGATTTGTACAGAGGGAGAATTATGTTTTCATCTCGTGTCCCCAGACCTCTTCTAATGCATCCCATGACCCTATTTGCTTTGGTGGCAGCTGCCTGACACTGGGCACTCCAATTTAGCTTCTTATTGACTAAGATGCCTAAGTTTTTTTCCATGTCTGATTTCCCCAGCAGTTTCCCATTTAGTAAGTAGTTATAGCATCTGTTTCTCCTTCCCATGTGCATAACCTTACACTTATCTGTGTTAAACCTCATTTGCCATTTTTCAGCCCAATTCTCCAATTTACTCAAATCTGTCTGTAGTTGCAAACTGCCCTCCTTTGTGTTAACTACCTTACATAGTTTTGTATCATCTGCAAATACTTGTATTTTACTGTATAAGCCATCCACTAGATCATTAATAAATATATTAAATAGTAGAGGGCCCAATACAGAACCATGTGGTACCCCACTAGTAACCCTGGCCCAATCTGAGTATGCACCATTAATAACTACTCTTTGCTTTCTATCACTAAGCCAGCTACCTACCCATCTACACACATTTTCCCCTAGCCCAAGCTTTCTCATCTTACTTACCAATCTTTTATGTGGGACAGTGTCAAATGCTTTTGAGAAGTCGAGATAAATGACATCCAATGATTCTCCTTGGTCCATTTGAGAGCTTACATCCTCATAGAAGCTGATCAGGTTAGTTTGACAGGAGCGATCCTTCATAAACCATGTTGATATGGAGTTAAACATTTATTAACACTGAGATATTCCATAATGGTATCCATTAGAAACCCTTCAAAAATTTACCCACAACAGATGTTAAGCTTATCGGCCTATAGTTTCCAGGTTCCCTTTTACACTCCTTTTTGAATATTGGTACCACATTTGCTTGCCGCCAATCAAAAGGAACAGACCCTGTTTCTATAGAGTCTTTACATATAAGGAATAGAGGCCTGTCTATCACATTACTTAACTCCCTTAATACCCGAGGGTGAATGCCATCAGGGCCTGGTGATTTGTCAATTATAATCTTACTAAGGTGGTTCTGCACTTCTTCCTGGGTTAGGCAAGTAATACTTAATGGGGAGTTTACAGTATTTTAGCTTTCCCAGAGCCTCTCAACTCTGCTCGTGTCCTTTTCCTCTTATCAGATCAGCTGCCTGTCTTGAACTGACAGGATCTTCCAGAAAGATCTCTTTACCTCTGTCCTCACGTTTCAACTGTCCTTTTTCCTCACAGCTCACAGCTGTTTCGTTTCCATGACAACTCCCTCAGCTGATTTCTAGCTGACTCACCAACCCCCTCTGCTGGCCAGAATTTATAAGGCATTTCCCGTTTCTGATTTGCAGCAGGAAATTGAGATTAAATCTATGCTGCCTGGCATGGGGGTCCCTTTTCTGCCTCCAAGCATGACTTTACCCAGTAGAGGGAGGTAATGTCACTGTGACAACTGAACTCCGGGGTGTCACAGTACCAAAGGGGAACCCTCTAACACCGGCCAAGGACGCGGCCGGGGGTGAGGTTAAGATAAATGATGTTCTCACAAAATAGCAGCAACGGAAGGCTCGGGTTCTGGTGCAACAGAATACGGACGTATTCTCAGAGCTGCCAGGGCGGACCTCGGTGATCCAGCATGACATTTTCACCGAGCCTTGGGTGCGGGTACAGATGAAATCCTACCAAGTGCCAGAAGCCCAGAGGCAAGCCATCACTGCTGAAGTGTAGCAAATGCTTCAGTTGGGAGTCATCGAGGAAACCCAGAGTGAGTGGGCTAGCCCATTGCACTAATTACGTTTTTCTTACAAGCAAGAGCTGATATCTAGCAAACCCTGCAAACTAGCCACAGAAGGTAAATTACTTATTGCCAGCATTCTGCAGCCCAGATATGCACTGAGATTATGTGAAAAGCCCTGACAACCCCTTTAAGGTGTAATCTGAATGAATGTCTGGACTCCAGAGGACCAGTAAAGTGCGCTGTGTGTGTTTATGTGAAGTCAGACTGAATGATGTTTGCAAGATAAACGTGGGTTAATACAACGGCTCTTCAGGAGTGCTGTCCCGGCCGGTGACAGACACTCCGCGCTCCCCTCTTCCAGTGGCGCGCCGGCGTGCAATGTGCACGATGTGAAGCTGTGGCATGAGATGAGCCAACAGGACTTTCGTGATGTCACCGGTCACATGATAGATTACAGGGAGCACAGTGGACCAATTCCTCGCCAACTAGTTTCAGAAAAAACATGGTTTCCTTCATCAGGGATGGTCCAATGGAGGAATTGGTCACCTTAAATATCTTCTGGTACAACCCTTAATTGAATCCATATAATTCAACCTCACAGTTTAAGCCCTTAGGTGCAGGACTGTCCAGATCAAAAATCCACTGCCTCTCCATGCGGGACATTTGCTTAATATAGTCTCCTTTTCGCCAACTTTTGCGCACAACTTGGAGACCTGTGATTGTTGTTCACATAGGGGATCCCCCATGATATTCGCAATAGTGTTTAGACAAGGGATGTCCTAGGAATTTTTTATTTATATTCCTAAGTGTCATGATCCAAGGTGGATCTGACAAGTAAATGGACAAAGTGAACTTTTTTTCCTTTGGCTTGGTGCCAAAGTGGGTTGATTGCCCCCGGTGGTCATTAGAATTATTACACGTGGTGTCGTTTGTTCTAAGTTGCCCCGGTGGTGGTGAGTGGTATTACACTTTAGTTTTAATGTGCACGTATTACAAATCAGGTGTGAGGCTCTATAAAAGAGTTTCAGGTGTGTTTGATGATCATTGGTGATATTGATAGTTCGTCATTTGGGAAGCAAGCCTGGGTGATGAAGAAGCTAAATGAGAGTCCTGGGCAGCCCAGCCAGAGGGGACGAGTGCCAGCTATGGAGTCTGCAGGGAGTGCTGGCATGGATTGGTGGAGTCCAACGATGTGGTCTGCAAGAAGGGCTGGCATGGCGTGGTGGAGTCGCAGTTTATGGTGTCACCTGGAAGTGCTTGCATGGCTTGGTGGAGTGGCAACTATGGTGAGAGTTGCACTCAGCATGCTGAACTTGGTTGCTGAAAACTGGACACAAGCATGCTTGACTTCTTGGCAGAAAAGTTGGACTTGAGCATGCTGGACTTTTTGGCAGAATCTGGACTCATCTTTGGGACTCTGTTTACTGGGCAGCTGCAACTGGTGGTGGACTCTGCTCCAAGGCTGCACTAGGGTGATGGATCCGGTTATGGTGATGGATCCGGTTGGAGGAGAAGATGCACGCAGGTGGTGGGCTCTGTTGCTAGGAGCGTACGCAGCAGAGCAAATCTAAGTGGTGTTCCCCTGTTTTGTCATTTTCCCTTATGTGTGTTTAGTGCAGTGGTGGGATTAGTTTCCGCACCGACCAATTCCCTAGTGAGGGTTTAGGTGCAGGGCGAGTCAGGGTTTGCGGTACGCGTGCGTCGCCCGGTGCGGAACCGGCATAGGAAACGTTAGGAGTGCAGGGACACTGGCTCAGGGGAGTACAGGAGGTCTCCATTTTCCTATTCCCTATCACAGGGCCCACCATTGTTATTGTTACCCAGGTTTCCCCTGTATTATTTAAATTCGCCTTACTGGAGGCGGGGTTTCCAGACTACTGTATATATAACATGTATCACCTAAATTCGCCAGTTGGAGGTGGTGTATCCAGCTGCACGTTTTATTATTTAAATTCGCCCTACTGGAGGCGGTGTATCCAGGGTCACGTGTGTCATGGGTTCGCCTTGCGGTACTCGCTGCGTCCAGACACACGTGACCGTGACACTAAGGTGCTCATTCACCCTTACTCGGAATGGACGCTTTGTGCGTCCTATATATAATTTATCACAGGGGCATCTTAATGAATAGATAACCCCTGCTGTGTTACACGTAATGAAATCCTGGATTTTAAGTATTTCATTTCCGTTGGATACGATAAACTGTTTTTCTGTTTTTAATGTTTTACAAATCCTGCAACCGCGGCATGGGTAATAGCCGGGTCTCTGACCAAAGGGACCAGATTGGGGATAGTCTTATCATCCCGTAAAATCCCCCAGTATTTTTTTACAATTATTCTCAGAATATGAGTATTTGCACTGTACTGGGTTATGATTGGGAAATCATCATTCATATCATATTGTGAATCACGGTTATGTTTATCTTGGAGTAAGTTATCCCTAGGAATATTATTTATTTTTTCTCTTTCATCCAGAAGGAAATCCTCTCTATATCCTTTCCCCTTAAATTTATCCATTAGTGTATTTGTTTCATTTAGAAAATCTTGTTTCCGTCAACAATTTCTATGTGCTCGTATTAGGCTACTTTCACACATCAGTTTTTGTGCATCAGGCGCGATGTGGCGAAAAGTGTGAAAACCGGATCCGGCGCCTGTTGCCACCGGATCCGGTTTTTTCCCCATAGAGTTTCATTATTGCCGCATTGCGCCGGATGCCTATGCGGCGTATCCGGTTTTTGCTGGATCCGGCAAAAACAGCCGGTCCGGCGTCTGGAAAAAACGTTACATGTAACGTTTTTTGTCTGCGGTAAAAAACCGGGAGACGCCGGATCCGGCGACATACGTTTTTTTTTATAATGGTAGTCTATGTTCGCCGGATCCGGCGGCATCCGGTTTTTGCCTGATTCCGGCGCCGGATCCGGTTTTTGCACTGAGCATGCTCCAAAAAGTATCAAATTTGGGGAAAAACACCTGCCAATCTCCACCCACCCTATAGGAAAGGTAGAGAGAGGGCATTAATCACCCTTAATACAGAGGAGAAAGAGCTACTGGAGACACACACAGCCACTGGATTCTGCCACATATACACCAGCCAGACAGACATCCAGCAACCAACTGGATTTTTGACAGCCATCCACTATTGGACCTCCAGCGAGCAGGAGTTTGAGTGTGAGTATAAAAATTTTCTTGCAAGCATAGGTTTTCGTTTTGTCTGTGTGACTGCCGATACCTGCGCACCCATCCCCGTCACAGCCAGCGACTGTCTTGCCGCCTTCCCAGATAAACTTGTCACCACCATGACCCCCACAACCGCCACTTGAACCCTCTGCCGCAGAACCCCCATCACTGCTGTCACTGCTAGCCACCACGCTGGAGTCCCATGCTGTACCTGCTGCTGCCTGCCCAGCATGTATATGTATATATACACACACACACATGTATGTTGTTCATACATTGTACTATTGTTTTTAAAAAGTTTCAGGTGTGGTCATCAGTGTGGGGGGGATTCTAATTATGAAGGACAGTGTGAAGTAGTTTGCGTGGGTGGGTGTGTGAATTTATGTGTAAATACTGTAGGGGGAGGTACTGTATATACCAAGATGTTAGGCCCATTTTTGGTGCTAAAAGTCCCCCTCTTGGCTTATACACGGATCATCTCCCTGTGGGTCAGAGGGGGAGCAGGGGTGTCACAGATCATCCTGCTGTCATATCTGTAGCCTTGCTTGCTTCTCCACTGTCTCCCTTCCTGTCTTCAGTGGTAACGTTACCATTCCTGAATCTGTGCGTTGCAAGCATAGTGATATCCACCTTTCCTGGGTCCATTGCTGCTCACTGCGGTCTCTGCTGCATCCTCAGTGGGTGCGTTGATGTGAGAAGTGCGTGTCCCCCTCTGCTGGATGAACAGTCACTGACACAAGAAGTGGCAGACAGGGGCGATGGACCCACAATAGGTTTTTTTTTTTTTTTTGGCATATGGGGGCATATTCTATGGAACAGCATATGGGGCCATAGTGTATGGGTTACACACTGGGCTTATGTGTTCCCAATTTTTGGGCCGGTGCGGCTTATACACGAGTATATACATAGTAATTTTGCGATGGTTTGTTGTCCAAGCTGCATTTTATAGCATGGTGAGAGTGGAATTCAAAAAATCTTATTTTTTACTATTTTTGTTGTTTTGTTTGATTGTAAAAATAAATGTTGCACACAGCACAAATCTAAACTACATTGTGCTTTTTTCATGCAGGAACTTGCCCAGGACACTACTGCAAAATCCTAATTTGCAACCCATATTGTAAGTATACAGGCCTGAAAGCTTTGAATATGGTTAGTGTTGTAGGTAACAATTGTTTTCATTACAGAATTTCAGCCAGACATGTCTTCTTCTGGGAGCCCTCCCTCACATCGCCAGCGAAATGAGGTATTTTTTTTTTTTTATTATTGCCAGAACATTCTTGGTACACATAACCCTATATATGCATTCTAGTTTAATAGGAAGCTGAACCAGAGGGTCTCTCAGAAGGAGACGGGCGTAGCGGAGAAATGCCTGGAGTGGGCTCCCCGCATGTAAGTATCTTTGCATTAATTGCACTAAAACATGTTCTTACACATCACTGGACCTAAAAACAAGATCAACATAACAGCATTTAATTTTCCTTTTCTTCTTTTTTTTTTTCATTATAGGCTTCTGAATCTGTGGCTCGTCCGAGAGTTCCTCAAAGTGCCTCCCAGAGTCGTCGGCAACCACGCCGGGGCGGTCGCCATAGAGTAAGGTTTTTTTTTTTTAGGACTTTTATAAGGTTTGTACATAATGCTGTGATTGTTATGTTTACCTTTTTTGTCTTTAAACAGGCTTCACAGCGTGCTCACGATTCCGACAGTGAGGATGTGGCTATTGATGTGGACCTCTTGATTGATATGGTGAGAGATCGTGAGCCGCTCTGGAATATGGCGGACCGCTTCCATGCAGATGCTTGTGTTACTAGACGACTCTGGGAGGAAGTGTGCCAGGCTGTGCTATCTAACTGGGAGGAACTCCATTCTCGGGCACAGAAAGAACAGCGTAAGTATTCACATTTCAGTAATGTTTCCGGATGTATTATGCTTGATCCTAATCATTTTGTGTTTTCAATTTTCAGGGGAAAGAGTTCAGTTGCGGTGGCGGTCAATGCGGGATCGCTTCAAGAAGGAGTTCAACAAAGAGATGCAGGCTCCCAGCGGATCAAGAGGACGCAGGAGCCGCTATAAGTATTCTGAGGCCCTGTCATTCCTGAAATCAACTATGGTGACAAGAAGGTAAACATTCCTACCAGAAGTGACTAAATAAAAAATGGTCAAATGTGTAATCTTTTTTTTGGCAGCCAGGGCTAATGAATATCATGATATTAATGTCTATTTTTTTCTACTTTTTTGAACAGCACCTTCAGCAGCACGCGGGAGCCTGCATTGAACCCTTCTGGAGCGATCCCCCAGGAGGCCGCCACCATGGACCACAACATACCCAACCCCTCTGCACCCTCCCTGCCTTCCCTTGTGTGTGATCCCTCAGCCCCATCCACCTCTGCTGGAGCATCTGTGCAGGCTTCATTACATGAAGCTGCTGTTGACGAGGTAGGCTTTCCTTTACCTCACCCCTCTGACACAGCTGCCCTCTATAGAACACCTTTGAGTTCTGGGCGGCTGCGTCAGCGGGGTCAGGAAAAGCAGTTGGCTGCAGAGTTTATGAATCTACATGCATCCTTTCAAAACACTATGAAAGTCATGACCCAGCAAATGTCTGCTGGGTTCAATCTTGTTACTAGAGAGGTGCTTGATTTAGGCACGCGTGTTGAAAGGATGCATCTAGATGCAAATAAAGCGCCGCATCATTCTTTTTTCAAAGCTGTGATTGAGCGGCTGGACAACCTAACTCCTGAACAGCAGCTACATGTAATGCAAGCCTGCCAGGTGGCCTTAGCACAGGTGACATCAGCAGCCCCTCCAACAGGCCCAGTAGTTGCTCCAGGCCCGGTCCTTCCTACCCCTCCTGTACCATACCATTTTACCCAGTACCAACCTCCTGCCCCTTTCCAGTCTGCTTCCCCGTACCAGTTCCCAACTGCATCCGTGCCTACACTCCCTTCCCAACCTACACTCCCTTCCCAACCTACACTCCCTTCCCAATACATCCAGTCTCCTTCCACATCCCAAATTCAAGCGTCCTTCACCCACAGTTTAGTTTCCCCCCCGTCTATTGTTTTCTCCACCCCTTCATCAGCTTTATCCACCCCTTCACCTTCTTTCTCCATTCCTATACCTTGTCCTTTGCTATCTGACCCCTCACAAACTACATCCTCCCACAACACCCCTGTTGAAGTGGTCCAAACTGAGAGCCCCTCCAATACTATTTCCGCTACACATTACACCAATCTTTAATGTGTTTTGTTGTTACCAATAAAAAAGTTTTATTACAAAAATATAAAAGAAAAAATTCCAGCTAAAGCTGATAAAAATAAAAATTTTTTTTCAGTCTGTCAAATGTTTTTGTTTGTTTTACTGTTAATATAACATGTCGATGTATAAAACTCAATGAGTGTGTGTGAGTGATTGTGCGAGAGTAGGTGTGTGTGAGTATGTGAATGTATGGGAGTGTGTGTACAAGAACATGTATGAGTAATTACGTACGTGTGTGGCGGTGGGGGGAGGCCTGCTGGTGGGCAGTACTGTGGAAGGTCCTTGGATACCGCTTTATAGCCCCTATATTATTTTCTACACACCACACTACATGATTTAGTAGAAAGTTTTTAACTAAATGATAATTTTTGTTCAATTTTAAAAGAGCTTTGTCAGGAATTTAAAAAATGGGAATATTTTGGTACAAAAAATAGGTAGTAAAACAATATAGAATACTGATACAAAGGTACTAATACTTTACCAAAATTGAAGGGTACAGTAACTTAAACCACAGAAATGGTTTGGTACAACAAGGTTAAAAATTGGTTTTAACATCTCAAACCATGTCATCCTGCCATTCAACTCTACCTTCAGGTGACATAAAGTACTCGGCAAATGTGTCCCTCATTCTGGACACTGCTAGAGTACTTCGCACATTAACACTGCGATAATCATGCAATGTGGTTTCAACATCATTGTCTTCGATGGCAATCTGTTCCTTACTAATAACCAAATTGTGTAGCACAACACATGCTTTTACCACCTCATCCACATTTTCTGTTTTCAAGTTAATTGCGGTCAACAGTACTCTCCATTTAGCGGTAAGAATTCCAAACGAACACTCCACCATCCGCCGTGCTCGTGTCAGGCGATAGTTGAACACTCTTTTTGTTGGTGTCAAGTCTCTGCTTGCGTACGGCTTCAGCAGGTGTTCTGACAGCTGAAACGCTTCATCACCTACGCAGACAAATGGCAGTGGTGGCCCAGAAGTTTGAGGAAGCGGTCTTGGAGGTGGGAATTGGAATGTGTTTCCGTACAAATTACGTCCCATTGCTGAAATTTTAAAAACTTGTGAGTCATTGGAGCGTCCATAGGCCCCAATATCCACCGCAATGAATTTGTACTTGGCGTCTGCAATCGCCATCAGGACTATTGAGAAATATTTTTTATAATTAAAAAACTCAGATCCCGATCCTGCTGGTTTAGTGATCCTGATGTGCTTGCCATCAACTGCACCCAGGCAATTCGGAAACTGACAGATGCTGTAAAATTGGTCAGATATTTCGAGCCACCTCTCTGTTGTGGGCTGTGGGATAAACTCTTCATGTAGACTGTCCCACAATGCGCGGCATGTATACTTGATGATACCTGATAATGTTGAAATCCCAATCCTATACTGGTACTGTAGCGACGAAAGCGATTCGCCTGTTGCAAGGAATCTGTGGGAAAAGTTAAAAAAATAATTAATGCAAAATAACTGCAACAACAGGAGGAGACACATTTCCAGTATACTGAAGTCTGCTTTGAAGGACAAAGAATAACAATTGCTTACCGGAGAGTGACCATCAAACGCTCCGGTGGTGAGATGGAGAAGTGGCAGTAGGTGTCACGTCTCCGGATCAGTTCTCCAACCCTGTCCAGCAAAAAATCAAAAGTTTCCACTTTCATCCTCGTATACTGAAAAAACTTCTCTGGATTTCCTCGCAACGACAGATATAACGTTGCAAACACTCCCAGTGTCAGCCTCTGTGCAGTTATAGGGTGAATCCAGAAACGACGTCGGCGCAGACGCATGATACGCTGCCTTTGTCGCTCCTTCGTCATGACAATTGCTGCCAAAGAATTGGCCTCAAAAGTGAAATCAATGTAAGCCTGAGCGATGTTCCCAATAATGGCTTCCATCTTGCTTCAAAACAACAACCTCTCAACAGGGTGTATACCAAGGTATATATAGGATTTTCTGTAAATGCCAGTAGCCAATGGTGGCTTTTGGGCGTTTTTTTAAAAACCGGATCCGGCAAAAAAACGGACAAAACGGATGGAAAAACTGATAAAAACTGATGCACCGGTTCCGGTTTTTTGCCGGATCCGGCATAATCCGTTGACCGGATCCGGTAAAAAACCGGAACCGGTGCATCAGTTTTTTCACATGTTATGCCGGATCCGGCAATGCGGCACGGCGCCGCATCGCGCCTGATGCACAAAAACTGATGTGTGAAAGTAGCCTTAATTGACTCTTTGGGACATTGATGAGCCAAGTGGGTAAATGACAACTGTTCAGGGAAATATACCGTATTTTCCGCTTTGTAAGACGCACTTTTTTTCCCCCAAAATTGAGGGGAAAAAGGGGGTGCGTCTTACAAAGAGGATATACATTTGCGCTGCCACTGAGGGTACTTGCCGCGGCACTCTGTGCCCTGATGCTGCCGCTGCGCTGTCCTCCACCGCCGCGCTCCTGTCCTCCGGTGGTTTCTTCCGCCCCACCGCCGCCGCCGCGCTCTGTCCCGTTCAGCGTGGGGGGTCTCTGTCGCTCCATGCCTGCTTTCTTCCTGGAAAATGGCCGCCGCGCATGCGCAGACGGACATCTCGGCGCTGAAATCTCATCTCCCGAGATTTCAGTGCCGAGATGTCCGTCTGCGCATGCGCGGCGGCCATTTTCCAGGAAGAAAGCAGGCATGGAGCGACAGAGACCCCCCACGCTGAACGGGACAGAGCGCGGCGGCGGCGGTGGGGCGGAAGAAACCACCGGGGGACAGGAGCGCGGCGGTGGCGGACAGCGCAGCGGCAGCATCAGGGCACAGAGTGCCGCGGCAAGTACCCTCAGAACGGGACAGAGCGCGGCGATGGCGGCAAACACCGGGGGATAGGAGCGTGGCGGTAAGAACCGGGGGACAGAGCGCGGTGGTGGCGGTAAGAACCGGGGGAGAGCGCGGCGGTGGTGGCAAGCAGGCACCGGGGGACAGCGTGGCGGTGGTGGCAAGCACTGGGGGACAGAGTGCGGCAGTGGTGGCAAGCAGGCACCGGGGGACAGAGCGTGGCGGTGGTGGCAAGCATCAGGGGACAGAGGGCGGCGGCAGTAACAGACACCGGCAGCGGCACGCTGCACATCAAAACACCCCCTCATCCCAGCAGCAATGTTCCACTCCGGCCTCCTCCATCACCACCCCTGGAAAGCAATAAGACGCATGGATTATAAGATGCACCACCATTTTATTAAAAATAAAGTTTTTTTCCTATTTTTCTCCTCAAAATTTAGGGTGCGTCTTATAATCCGGAGCGTCTTATAAAGCGAAAAATACGGTAGTTATTAGAGTCAGTCGGTTTATGATATGTTTTAGTGTGGATAGTTCCATTGTCTATAAAAATATTAAGATCTAAAAAATGTATTGACACCCTACTCGTCACCGCACTAAAATTTAAAACATATTGATTTTTACTTATGTCCGTTAAAAACTGTGTCAATGTGTCTGGACCCCCTGACCAAATAAAAAGGACATTGTCGGGGTTCATTATTAAGTGCAAATTTTAATTATTTACCGTATTATGATTTATAATTGGTTACATTTGCTCTGTCTTCTTTTGGTTTTGTGAAGTCTCATTATTTATTACAATTTGGCATTTTTTCTGACAGAATTGTAACTGGATAATCAGAAACCAGATTTTATGAAACATATAGATTTATACACCTTTAGCGAATGAGTCGTTTTGAGATATGACTTCTGTATACTACAGTAATTCAAAAGAGAAAACAATTCTCTTCATGGCCCAAAACCATTTAGATGGGTGCCATTCAGCACATTGTTGGGTCCAGAGGACATTCACAATTCACATAAAAAGAAATCCACATCACTTCTAATTCCAAGTATTGATGTCTTCTATTCTCCAGGAATGCAAAGTTTCAAGCATTTTGGACTTTGTAATGCTTGATAAAAAAACAATATGGTTAAGACATTATATGCATGAATTAAAAAATACATCAATGTATGGAATTAAGTTGGAGTTCTGAGAATGTCTCTATTTATGAGATCTGTTTACTAGCTTTTATTATTATTATTTTAGTTATTTAAAATATTAAAAAAATAGGAAAAAATACGTAAAATAAATATCAGAAGCCACCAGCACAGGGCCATCATGTCATGTAAAGCCATTGTAGGGTGTGTGTTAGTGTGTGTGTCAGGGCTGTTTCACTCCCATTCTGAACTTGAAAGCCCAATCCACAAATCACACCCCCTCCCACTGGGAATAGAGCACAGCCATTGCCTCCGGCCACCAATTAAGGAACCATTAAACTAAATGTGAATCATATAAAGAGACAAGTTTCCCACCAGTTTCTTACATAACAAATAACCTCTCCATACAACTATGCAAATGTATGGATGATGTCTTTGCCAACAATCATTCTCACAGATTCTGTAAGTCACCATAAGCCATCAAAACCGCTTCATATTTAACAGAAACAAACTGTGCACATAAGAAAATTAGGATCTGAATGGGCACCAACATAGATGAAATAAAAAAATGTATTTATTGGATAAAAGACAATTCAAAAGCGTTTTGCATCTGGTCTGGTTACTTCCTCAGATGCAAACGGCAATACATGCAGTCACTATGCTGATGTCATGAATGATGTGACTGCCAGGGTATGTAACCATTTACTGTATATATGACTGCATGTAATGCCAGATGTCTGGCAGTGTATGGCCAGCACTGGCAACCCCAGCAACAGCAGCAACTCTGTATACAGTAGATACATAATGAAGAACTAGCAGGAGATGCTGGACTAGGCACTTGTGGCAGCTGGACAATGTAAAACTAAATGGACAGGCAGGCAGATGGTATTGTAAGGTGGCCAGGGTGGTAGTCATGGCAACGGGCTGTACTGTTTTCACACCCTGATGCCCCACAGATAAAACACAGTGTCCTTTCTTCTGCATGTGCAGTGTGCGCAGCAGTACACTTACGTTCACTATCAGAGTCCTTTCAAGTTCTGTCATCCCGGCTCTGCATTTCCAGCTCCACAAAACATTTCAGAGACAGTCCTTTTCCAAAAGTTGAACTTTACTAATCAGTAGGGCATTCATCACATTTGCAGCACAGGTTTCAAAAATGGACATCTTCTGATCTTTCCCTGCCTTCCCGGCAGCCTCTACTCTTCCTATAAACTTTTGTCTCTCTTCTTCCAGCAATCCATGCCTTATCTCCAGACAATCTCTGTCTTGTCCGTGCCTTCAGTGTCACCAGCTCCCTGCCAGTTCCCTCGTCCGGTTCCAATAGGGAAAGGTGCCCCAGATCCTTCTTGGGATGGTCCTTCTAGCTGGTACCCGACTGCACAATCCTCAGCCTGGGGCCCCTTCCTGCTGTAGCAGCTTTATCCCCACGACTGGTAAAACCATCTGCTTCACTGCTTCTAACACCTTGCCCTGGGCAAGGCTGCCCGGGCTCTGCTACCTAATCAGGAAATGTCCTGACTGTATCCCTTGCTCTGCACTGCACTGCCCTATAGCTCCTCCCAACTGCTACACCCCTATGCTAACTGTACCTAACTAACACTTTTATTCTATTCTATTCCCTATCTCTATGATTCATCCACTATTCTAATCCCCCTACGGTCCTATACTGTATAAAAGCCTATGCTAACGCTAACTCTATGCAGAACACATATTAAAGAAATTTAGGAAGGGGAAAGGGAAATTTGTGCTCACCAAAATAGTCCTATAAGCCGGTCGTGCCTAGGGATCAAATGGCTGACCACCATGTGTTGCAAACATGAAGAGAGAAGGAAGATCCGGCACTGGAGACTTGATAAAATCCATGATAAGTTTTGTTCACATAATTTCATGATAAAACCATAAAGGGGAAAACAGACCCCCACGCCTGACGCGTTTCGAACCTTACACCAGGTTCTTCCTCTGGTCTGTTTTCCCCTTTATGGTTTTATCATGAAATTATGTGAATAAAACTTATCGTGGATTTTATCAAGTCTCCAGTGCCGGATTTTCCTTCTCTCTTCATGTTTGCAACACATATTAAAGACATCCACATTACAGTACATGACAAATGCATCACAATACAGTACACAAGTATCATAACATTAGAGAACAATAAGGTGCTGCACACAATCATATGAACAGCATCCAGGGGAGAGGAGGCATGTGATGGTCCCCGACAAATCCTTACACTATGACCGATATAATCGTTGGCATCGGCCACAGGTGAATGAAGATCTGCATTGATCCATGCTTGATTAATTTGACAATATAAGGTCTTCCATGATTGTGGAGGATAATCTGGTCTTTTGGGGCATTACAAAGCCACCTGTTGTGCTGAATACCCTCTCTAACAATACACTCGAGAACTGACATGAGTCTACGCCAATGGAAAACTGGGACGGTTCTTTCCATTGATCCAATCTGCTGACACTGAAGTTGATGGGGCTCAGGAGATCTTCTGGAGAAAGAGCACAGTCCAGGTATGACTGAATCTGGCTGAAGTGCAATAGGTTGGAGCGGTGGCAGATAAAACATCTGGTCCATCTTGTCATATGCATTGTAATCGGTGCTGCTACTGCCTCAACTACTTGTTCTAACCCTAGCTATGGCTGAAGTGAGGGAGCATTGGCTCTGTGGGGACCAAAGACGGGTCTTCTGGTCAGACATATGGTTGGTCGTCATCTGCTTGGCAAAAGCTTCACCATGCTATCCAATAGTCATCCCTTTTCTTGATGCTAATGATACACCTGTAAGCCCACAACTAATCAAGCATACAGCTTGACTTGCATGCCAGCACGACTGAGAGCCTTGTTGGTTCACTTACTGTACCATAAATATGAGGAGAAAGTCATCTTTGATGCAACAGTTCTCCCTACCGACAAACTTGCTGAGTTCACGCTATCATTTTGCTGGATAAAGTTTTCAGAAAATACAGCACTCCATAAATCAATTTCTTTATTTGAAAAATTGAAATAGATACTTGTCGTACCATACACATTTCAAGCGTTCCTGCCTTAATCCTGTCTAGGATAAAGAAATTGGTTTTAGAAAGTGCTTATTTTCTGAAACCTTTACTTGATTTGACTCGGAGCCAGCGAGAAATCCATAGGATCCATCATAAAAGGTACACCTTTGTGTGTGTAACATGCCACAATAATTTAACTTTACTCGTGCAAGTAGTTTTTGGATGACTATGTTGGTGATGATAACACCGACAAGGTCATACTTGAGGATTTGGCTTAGTATCCCAAGGAGAAGGGGTAGGAGAACAACATGCAGGCTTGTTCAGTTGCTGGCTAGTTTGGTTTTTCCAAATAAGCAGGTGATGTTGGTTTATCTTCTGATGAAGAGCCATATTTTCTAGTCTATTTGAGTCTGCTGCATGTCCTGCAGACTGCCAAAAAACTCCCTTACTGGAGATGCCCACACATAGAATTTACCACCACCTCATTCACAACAAAACCTTTCAGGTGCTGTTGACTTTCCATCACCAACATGAGCAGGGTTGCCAATCTCTTAAAAAAAAATAATTTCTGGACAACTGGGCTCAAATTCACGGACAGCTTAAAATTTTTATGGATATTTGATGCACTCCCTGAAGACCACGCTCCAAAAATGACAAGAATAGGTGCCTAAGGTATATATATATATATATATATATATATATATACAGTCATATGTAAAAGTTTGGGCACCCCTATTAATGTTAACCTTTTTTCTTTATAACAATTTTGGTTTTTGCAACAGCTATTTCAGTTTCATATATCTAATAACTGATGGACTCAGTTATATTTCTGGATTCAAATGAGGTTTATTGTACTAACAGAAAATGTGCAATCTGCATTTAAACAAAATTTGACCGGTGCAAAAGTATGGGCACCCTTATCATTTTCTTGATTTGAACACTCCTAACTACTTTTTACTGACTTCCTGAAGCACTAAATTGGTTTTGTAACCTCATTGAGCTTTGAACTTCATAGCCAGGTGTATCAAATCATGAGAAAAGGTATTTAAGGTGGCCACTTGCAAGTAGTTCTCCTATTTGATTCTCCTATGAAGAGTGGCATCATGGGCTCCTCAAAACAACTCTCAAATGATCTGAAAACAAAGATTATTCAACATAGCTTTTCAGGGGAAGGATACAAAAAGTTGTCTCAGAGATTTAACCTGTCAGTTTCCACTGTGAGGAACATAGTAAGGAAATGGAAGAACACAGGTACAGTTCTTGTTAAGCCCAGAAGTGGCAGGCCAAGAAAAATATCAGAAAGGCAGAGAAGAAGAATGGTGAGAACAGTCAAGGACAATCCACAGACCACCTCCAAAGACCTGCAGCATCATCTTGCTGCAGATGGTGTCACTGTGCATCGGTCAACAATACAGCGCATGCATAACGCCTTTTTGTATGACCAAACAACTCAATCTTTGTTTCATCAGTCCACAGGACCTTCTTCCAAAATGTATCTGGCTTGTCCAAATGTGCTTTTGCATACCTCAGGCGACTCTGTTTGTGGCGTGCCTGCAGAAACGGCTTCTTTCGCATCACTCTCCCATATAGCTTCTCGTTGTGCAAAGTGCGCTGTATTGTTGACCGATGCACAGTGACACCATCTGCAGCAAGATGATGCTGCAGGTCTTTGGAGGTGGTCTGTGGATTGTCCTTGACTGTTCTCACCATTCTTCTTCTCTGCCTTTCTGATATTTTTCTTGGCCTGCCACTTCTGGGCTTAACAAGAACTGTACCTGTGTTCTTCCATTTCCTTACTATGTTCCTCACAGTGGAAACTGACAGGTTAAATCTCTGAGACAACTTTTTGTATCCTTCCCCTGAAAAGCTATGTTGAATAATCTTTGTTTTCAGATCATTTGAGAGTTGTTTTGAGGAGCCCATGATGCCACTCTTCATAGGAGAATCAAATAGGAGAACTACTTGCAAGTGGCCACCTTAAATACCTTTTCTCATGATTTGATACACCTGGCTATGAAGTTCAATGCTCAATGAGGTTACAAAACCAATTTAGTGCTTCAGGAAGTCAGTAAAAAGTAGTTAGGAGTGTTCAAATCAAGAAAATGATAATGGTGCCCAAACTTTTGCACCGGTCAAATTTTGTTTAAATGCAGATTGCACATTTTCTGTTAGTACAATAAACCTCATTTGAATCCAGAAATATAACTGAGTCCATCAGTTATTAGGTATATGAAACTGAAATACCTGTTGCAAAAACCAAAATTGTTATAAAGAAAAAAGGTTAACATTAATAGGGGTGCCCAAACTTTTACATATGACTGTATATATATCTATATAGTATACATGCTGCCCTGGTGCCCGTGCGCTTTAAAGTATACATGCGGGTGGTGCTGGTGCCCTTTAAGGTAGTATACAGTGGCTTGCAAAAGCATTCACTCCCTTAGGTGCTTTTTGTGGTTTTCTACCTCACAACCTGGAATTTCACAGGTTTTTTTAAAAAATTTTTGTGGGTTTGTAAAGAACACACCTACTGTACAACTGTGAACATTTGGTTTTCTTTTCAATATTTATTTATTTTACTCATTTATTAAACTATTAATTCCACAGCGCTTTACAGGCATTATTAGCACCATCCCCGATGGGGCTCACAATCTAAATTCCCTATCAGTATGTTTTTGGAATGTGGGAGGAAACCGGAGTACCCGGAGGAAACCCACGCAAACACGGGGAGAACATACAAACTACTTGCAGATGTTGTCCTTGCTGCAGTGCTAACCACTGAGCCACTGTAGCGTCCGTCCGCGGATCTGGGCTGCAGTAGTGACAGCACCCCGAGAAACCCTGAGACCCTTAACCCCTATACAGGGATCTGGAATTGTAGCAATGCCCAGGGGGTGGCTGTCTAGAATCAATGCGCCAGACCAGGACGGTCACCAATAGGGAAGAAGGCAGGGAACCAAAAACGTAGTCAGAAACCGGGCGAGCAGCGGAGGTACAGAAATGGCAGGCAGAGTCGAGAGTCCAGGCCAAGGTCACAAAACGGGAGGGCGGCAAAGGTACAAAAACGGCAGGCAGTAGCAGAGTCGAATATCCAGGCCAAGGTCACAAACCAGGAGAATGGCAGAGGTACAAAATCATCAGGCAGTAGAGGGGTCAGAAATCCAGGCTGAGGTCAGAGTCAAACAATAGCAAATCACACAGTAGCACATAGGGGAACCAAGAATATATCCGGTGGCTTGCAAGACCAGTCCCATGGTATTTGAGGGATCAGGCCATCCCTCACAGGCTCCCGGACTGATGATGTCATCAGGACCGCCCCCAGGACCAGGCCAGATGGCGATGCACCAACCCCTCCTTGACCGACAGAGGAGCGGAGCCTGCATCCATCAGATGCCTGCGCAGGAGCCCCTTCTCTGTCGCCGCCATCACTCGGGGGCGAACCACGGCGCCTCCCTGTGGCTGAGGCAGGAACAGCAGACCCCGATTCTAACGGCGATGTGACAGTCCGGCGCCTCCAAGTGGCAGAGGCCGGGACATCAGGCCCCGAGTCTGACGGTGACGTGACAGTCCGGCGCCTCCTAGTGGCCGAGGCCGGGACATTAGGCCCCGAGTCTGACGGCAACGTGACAGCCCGGCGCCTCCTAGTGGCCGAGGCCGGGACAGCAGGACCCGAGTCTGACGGCGACGTGACAGCCCGGCGCCTCCTAGTGGCCGAGGCCGGGACAGCAGGCCCCGAGTCTGACGGCGACATGACAGCCCGGCGCCTCCTAGTGGCCGAGGCCAGGACAGCAGGCCCCGAGTCTGACGGCGACGTGACAGCCACCATGCCTCCCCAATATGGAGCAAACAACAAATAGGACAAAATAACTGAAAACTTCAGTGTGCATAACTATTTACCACCTTAAGTCAGTACTTTGTCGAGCCTCCTTTTGCCACAATTACATCTACAAATGACTTTGGATAAGTCTCTATGAGTTTTCCACATTTTGCCACTGGGATTTTTGCCCATTCCTCAAGGCACTTTGCTCCAGCTGCTCAAGTTAGATGGTTTCCTTTGATGAACAGCAATCTTCAAGTTTGACGACGCATTTTCAATTGGATTAAGGTCTGGGCTTTGACTTGGCCACACCAAAGCATTTACACGTTTTTATCATTGTCATATTCTCTTTCCTTTTTTTTGCTGATATCAGTGAGAAAATAAAATAAATAAGGCTGTTTTTCCTTTTTTTATGATCACAAATGAGTAGTAAAATACATTTAAAAATGTATTCCCCATATTTATCTATTTATTCCTTTTGTTTTAATTTATTTTACACATTGTCATAAAAGACCTTAAAGGGCATTTTGATATTTTAAGCATTTTATTTTCATCTTATTTCCCTTGTAACTAGGGCTGGTATGTTAGCCACAGTTACAAGGGAAATGCAACCTGCTCACTTTATAGCAGAGGTGTCTGTGTTTCCTGTGATGCACCAACTCCTGCTCGCAACCCATAAACAGCGATCATATGACCGCTATACTATTACTGCACACAGCGATTCTTTAGCGCTGTGCGTACAACGATCGAGAAGGTAAAAGCAGTGTCTTCTTTATGGGGACTTTGGCTGAAGCAATGCAGATAAATGTGTCCTTATTTGGCAAAGTGGAAAGAGGATTTTGACAGAAAATCAATTTAATTGCTTACTCTACCTAGCTTGAGTACCAAAGATGGAAATCCTGGGAATAATCTAGTTGTTAATGCCATAAAACCCTGATTGACGTTTGTGTAGTTTTCCTCTTCTCTTATTATTATTTTCTTACTGGGCTTCTTTTGTATACAGAACAGAAAAAGATCTTAACAACTGGTCTAAATCGATGTTTGCTGTCAATCTGTGTGACTGCAGACTTGTGAATCCCAACAAGCCCACACACTGTACGCTGCGGGGAGTCGCCGGTTTCTGAGCCAGGACCGGATTGTATGTATGTGGAGCGCCCCGCATGGCTGGGGGTTACTCGGTACCGGGCCGGTCAGGCTCTTTTAAAGGGGAAGTGTCACGGTGGTAGGTGGTAGTAGTGACCCAGTCTGTGGCCCTGGGTGTCCAGTGTAGATGGAAGTTCAATGAGGGGGAAGATGGTAGGATAATTATAGGGAAAGGGGAATCGTGATGCCACCCGTAGTATTCGGCTAGGGTAGCCAACGCTGCTATACAGATCCTCTGGAATGGTGGTACTGCAGCTGAGATGTAGCTCTCCACGGGCAGAACTGTGTCCCAGGGAAGCTAGGATGTTACTTGTGAGTTGGTGAATGTGATGTTATGTGCGATGTTAAGCAAGTGTGATGTGAATGACACAAATGACACAGTGAGTTGCAGTTTCACAGCTTTTACTCACACTTGACCTGTGCGCTCAGCTGTCCCACTTAGCACTGTGTCCTCCGGGTAAGGGGTCCAGCTAACGCTCAGTTAATTTGGGAAACACCGTTCCAGGACTTGCTTTTGTGTTTTCTTTTCTTTCTGGTCATCTCCCTGTGCTAATCTTTCCTTTCCTCTTGCCTAGCACCTTCACAACAGTGTCCCTAAGCCAGCAGCCTTGGACCTTGCCGGGCGACATGGGTCAGGCCCCGGGATCCTTTATCTCTACAGCTGCATTTTCAGGGAATTGATGTGGGTGTGGCTGAGGTACTTGCAGTCACGTCAGCCTCTGGCTTGCTAGCTGAGTCTGTCTTTTTCTCACTGGGCTCAGAGGCCGGTACCCTCACTGCGACCTAGTCCTTCCAAACTGGAGCGGGCCCCACGGGTGGCTTATCGCACTTCCTGTGCCCCTCAGGACTCCTTCTGTTCTCTCTAAACTCCCTTTCAGTTCTTCTCCCTTCACTCTGGCTTTGACTCCTCTTACTCCTTTGCTGTCCCATCACCAACTGACACTTTCTGGAAACTTCTCTCTCTAGATCTCCACTAACTCCTCCCACTCACTCTCTGATTGGCTACACTCTTTGTCACCCCCATCTCCTTAGCTCCTCCCCTTCTCTACCTTTCCTCACTCACCTAACTCCTCCACCTGCTTCCCGACACCCTTTCCTAGCCAGCCTGGGATGAGGCCATCCTCCAAAAGGGTACACCCAGATGCCCTGACTGAACTAGCGTGTGTTGGGTGCAAGTGTTGAAGTCCCAGGTGGTGCTCCCTCCTTACCTGAGGGTGGGATACCACACCTCTGGATGAGGTGCAGTACCTCTGTGGTGACTAGACCCTCAGGAGTGCCACATATGAGTTATACATACTATCGGACAGGGCCAGTCTAGTGAGCGTGGCCTTGCACTGTAAGAAGAGAAAGCAGTTCGTGTGTAACAGGAGACAGAGAAGGGTTAACGGTTTTTACTAAACAATAGTTCTCAGCAATACTCCATGCAGGAAGGCAATGAAATAGCGTAACAGAAATATACAAAATAATCAGTGCACTTATCAGCTGAAGTTCTGGCAGGGGGAAGGCTGGAATATCTCACGGCGGTGTCGCAAATGGCACACAAAGTCTCTGGCTCTTTTCCGCAAGAAGGAATAGCACTGTCTCCTGACAGTGCCGAAGGATGCAGTCCTCTTTGTCTTTAATGTGCTGTAGCATGTAAACAATTCTATGGATGAATGTCCCAGGAATGACGCCGGGCACGGGCCACAAGCAAGTGCACTGTCCACAACAGTTTGCAGTCTCTCTGAGTAGTCTATAGGCTGTGCCGACGGTATCCTAGCTAAAACAACAATATGCGATGATTGGCTCACAGACGGTAACTCAATAGCATCAGGGGTAGTGTTGAGCATTCCGATACCGCAAGTATCGGGTATTGGCCGATATTAGCTGTATCGGAATTCCGATACTTAGTTCCGATACTTTTTTCATATCGAATACCGGAATCCCAAGTTCCCATAATGCTAGGAGCCCGCTCGATTTGATTCAGCCAATGGGGATCCTCAGAAGTGTGGGCATATCCTGTTAGGCATGTAGGCATGTTAACTACTGGCATGGCTGTGATTGGCTGCTGAAATGATGTCATGATGCACTATAAAAAGCGCTGCAGCCGCCATTTCTGGTCACTCTGCTGTGAATTCAGTTAGGGACAGGCTGCTGTTGAAGACTGTGAGGGACAGTTAGAAATAGCGATTCCACAAAACATATAGTGCTTAACCCAGGCTACATAAACCACCACTGTAGCTTGCTTTTCCCTAGCAGCGCTGTTTTCACAGCTGTCTGCAAGGGCTGTGTGAGTGCAGACCCACGCTGTGTAGTGTGTCCTGCAGGCACGTCTGCTTGTAGGCCGGCCAGCGTGTGTCTCTGCCTCATACACATTTTTCTTTTATTGCTGCTTTTTTTTTCTCCTGTATAGTGTGCTTCCATACGTATCCATATACGTTGGTTGCAAACACTAAAGGAGTGGACAGCGGAGCCTTTCAGCAGCCTTTCAGTGCTATAGCCCATTTCTCTGCACTGTTTTTGGCTGTCTGATAGGTCTCTCTGTGTGTGAGTACAGCTCACGTTGCAGTGTGTTCTACAGCCACCGCTAGCTGTAGTCCGCTCAGCGTGCGTCACTGCCTCATACATAGTCCTTTTTTTGCAGCAAATTTAGCCAGATTTTTGCTCCTATATTAGTGTGCTTCCAACCGCATCCATTGTCATTGGTTGGTTGCAAACACTATATAGGATTAGATAGAGGAGCCTTTTTGCTGGCTTGTGCCCTTCAGGGCCAGCCAAGCTAGTATCACCCTATTTTTTGGAGCCTCATCAATTGCATTGTAGGTTAGCTTCCTGCATTGTAATCGCTCCAAAAAGTTTGTGATACTATAGCTTTCAAACTTTGGTCACATCCTTTCCTTTCCCCCCACCCAAAAAAAAAAAGGAAATAAAGTTCACCAAACACTCCACTTTACAGTTGTCTAGGCCACATTAGATCATATTAAAGTGTAGTACACACACTCTTAGCCAAATTAGTGTTTCTTATACTGGTTAGCAGGTGTTCAGGAATAAGAACACTAAGCCACCCCTTTTTTACTTTTCTGCCTATCTTTATCAGTCTACCAAGATGAAGAAGGCAGGGAGTAAGGCACGTGGTCGTGGCCGTGGAGTTTCAGCAGGGAGAGGACGGGGGGATTCAGCAGGGAGAGGACGTGGGGATTCGATATCTGCTGCGGCCACCAGTGACCCGGCATCCCCCACTTTTACCAGCTAACAGTCCTTCATGCGCAGCTTTGTAGGACCTCGCCGTACCCCACTGCTGCGTGACGAACAAATTGAAGCCGTTGTCGGATGGATGGCAGCTAACGCATCCACTTCAATGACTTCCGCATCCTCCCAAGGCCAGAGCACTGAAGAGCAACCATCTGTCTCTTCACCACCTGCCAAATTGCCCAGGCAGTCTGAGAGCCCTGGACAGGAGCCATCTCAATCTTTACTTCTGTTCTCAGAATCTGTTGGCTTGGAAAGAGGTGGCCAGCCAAGCAGCATTCTAGAGCGTGAAGAAGAGGGAGTATGCAGTGATGCGCAACTGCTTTGTCCCTCTGAATCTGAAGAGGCGGGTGGGCCAGTGCCTATGGTCAGCACACCTCAGTATGCATCAGATGATGATGAGACTCAGTTGCCAATTTCTGGTGCGTACGGTGCTGGCGAGACAACCCAGGACCAGCCGGTGCTTGAAGAGGGGAGTGGAGATGATGAGGTCCTTGACCCATCATGGCGTCAGCCACAGGAAGGTGGTGGGAGCAGCTCTGAGGAAGAGATTCCCCGAACGGCCAAAAGAGGAGGGAGAGGGCGGGGGCAGACTTGGTTGCCTTTAGCCTCCACTTTGGCACCCGTGAGGAGCAATCCTCTTCCAAAACACAAAACGGGCGCTCCCAGGACTTGCAGTGCGTGGTCTTTTTTTGACACAGTTGCAGATGACATTTGCTTTGTCAAATGCAAGCTGTGTCATCAGAAAGTGAAACGAGGGAAAAATGTGAGCAACCTCAATACCACAAATATGTGGAAACATGTGCGTACCAAGCATGAGGTGGAGTTACACAGACACACTGAAGATGTAGGCCAACCTTCAGCAGCACCTACCACCTCTTCAGCTCGTGTTGGGGTCTCTTCCTCCAGCTCACACACAGCTGGTTCGGCTTCCTCACTGGAACGCCATGGAAGAACCACTGCCACTGTTGTCCAGAGACCCAGTGAAATTCCACCCACTGAACCACGTTCGCAGTCATCAGCACCCTCCCAGGCCACTCACCAGCAATCGGTAGCACAGGCATGGGAGAAAAAGCGGCCATACTCGGCAATCCATCCCCGAGCACTGGCTCTGAATGCCGGCATTGCCAAACTACTGGCCCTTGAGATGCTGTCATTCAGGCTGGTGGAGACTGACACATTCCGGAACTTTATGTCATTGGCAGTTCCACAATACAATGTGCCCAGCCGCTTTTATTTCAGCAGGCAAGCTGTCCCTGCCCTGCAAAAGCATGTGGAGGGAAAAATTAAAAATGCGCTACTAAATGCCGTCAGTAGCAAGGTCCACCTGACCACCGATGCGTGGACCAGTAGCCATGGACAGGGACGATACCTTTCCCTCACTGCCCATTGGGTCAATGTTGTGGAGCCAGGTACAGATCTGGAGGGTGGCTCTGTACGTATTCTGCCAACTCCAAGGATTGCAGGAATGCAGTCTGTACATATTGAGTCCTCCTCCTACTCTAGTTCCTCGGAATCAGCACTGCGTGAGCCTGTTAGGCCAGATATGAGCACAGGTGTGGCCAAACGTCAACAGGCCGTCCTTAAATTAATTTCTTTGGGGAATCGGAGCCACACAGCACAGGAGCTCTGGAATGCCATCAAACAGGAGAGCGATGTGTGGTTTGTGCCAGCGAATCTCCAGCCAGGTTTGGTAGTGAGTGACAATGGCCGAAATCTAGTGGCAGCTCTGGGCCTAGGCAACCTCACTCACATACCATGTCTGGCACACGTGCTCAATTTGGTCGTGCAGAGCTTTCTGAGGGACTATCCGGATCTTGATGCACTGCTGCACAAGGTTTGCCTAGAGTGTGCTCACTTGCGGCGTTCCAGCATGGCAAGATCGCGCATTGCATCTCTGCAACGCCGATTCCGCCTGCCAGAACATCGCATCATATGTGACCTCCCCACCAGGTGGAATTCAACGTTACATATGTTGGAGCGGTTGTGTGAGCAGCAGTAATGGAGTACCAGCTGCATCAGGCACAAACAAACTGCACTTTGCGCCGGACACACTTCACCACCACTGAGTGGGCCACTATGAGGGACATCTGCCAAGTTTTGCGTGCCTTCGATGACTCCACGCGGATGGCCAGTGCAGATGATGCACTAATCAGCATGACTGTCCCCCTCATCTGTCTGCTTCAAAAAACCATACAAGCACTAAGTGAGGAGGTTTTTGAAGAGGTCGAGGATGAGCAGTCAGAAATGCCATCTGCTTCTGGCAAGTCTGCGCAACGTGCTTCCACACAAAGGCCCAGGCAGGGGACACTTAGTGAGGAGGATGACGAGGAGTCAATGGAGGAGGAGGAACACATCTCTCCAGAGGAGGGAGGTACACAAGGCTCTAGTAGTCAGTGTGTACAGCGAGGGTGGGGTGATGCTGAGCAGGCAGAGATGCTGCCTCAAGCTGGGGACAGCGTTTCCGGTCCAGTTGGCAGTCTGCAGCACATGGTTGATTTCATGCTGCAGTGCTTGTTAAATGACCGCCGCATCGCCAACATTCTCCACACGGCTGATTATTGGGTGTACACCCTCCTAGATCCTCGCTATCGGGACAACTTACAAAGCCTCATACCACAGTTGAACCGGGAGCGAAAAATGCGGGAGTACCAAGAAACACTTGTGCAGGCCATCATGTTCTCCATTCCCCCCACAAGTGTTGCTGGTAGTGCTTTTCAAAGCAGCCATGTGGGTAGAGGCAGTGGAGGAAGCTCTGCACAAAGAGGTAGCAGAGGCAGTGCCGCAGGACAAGGCAAGGCCAGTATGGCCCAAATGTGGAAAAGTTTTGTGGGACCGCCACAAACGGCTACACCATCACAGACGGCTCCAGTCAGCAGGAGGCAACGTTTCCGTCAGATGGTGACAGACTACTTGTCGTGCCCTGTTAGTGTTCTCCCAGACGGCTCTTCCCCGTTCAAGTATTGGGTCTCTAAGCTGGATACATGGCCAGAGCTTAGCCAGTATGCATTGGAGGTGCTGGCTTGCCCTGCTGCCAGTGTATTATCGGAACGTGTCTTTAGTGCTGCAGGTGGTGTGGTAACAGACCGTCGCACGCGACTATCCGCCGATAATGTTGACCGGCTTACTTTTGTGAAAATGAACAAGGCCTGGCTCTCACCTGAATTTGCCAGTCCTCTTCCAGAATAAATAATTGGCTGGCAACAGGATCCAGGTCTCCTGTTGTGTTCATGTTTCTATGACCTGAACTTTATTTCCTGGGCTACAGCAACGCCCGTTGTTGCTCAGAAGTGCTGTCCGCACAGACAAAACACTCGCTCATGTGTAAGTGGGGTTCGGTAACGTCAGCTGATCCCCTGCTGTGTGTACGGCAAACTCTCCTGCTGCCTACAACTTCTGACTACCTTTGATTTAATATGTTCTCTGATTTGCCCTCTGTCTCCACTCTGTTTTGAGTATTTCCTCCGGCCTACAACACCGCCTGTTTCTGCTCTCAAGTGCCGTCTGCACAATCCACACTTGTTCCTGTGGTACATGGGTCCTGTAACATCTGCTCATCTCCAGAGTTGAGCACGGCAATGTCTCCTGCTTTGTCTACATTCCCACTACTTGTAGTGGAAATGTGGACAGAGCAGGAGACATTGCCTGACTCACCTCTAGGGAGAAGCTGCTGTTACAGAACCCCAGTAACACAGGAACAAGTGTGGGTTGTGCAGACGGCATTTCAGAGCAGCAACTGGCGTGGTTGGAAGCCAGCGGAAATACTCGAAACAGAGTGAAGACAGAGGCCTAATTGGAGTACGTTGACAGTTAGTAGTAGTCTAGAAACAATCGCAAACTGCCACCAAGTAGGCCTCGGCCAACTACCTGATTTTCCCTGGGCTCCGACACCGCCAGTTGGTGCTCAGAAGTGCTGTCCGCACAGACAAAACACTCGCTCATGTGTAAGTGGGGTTCGGTAACGTCAGCTGATCCCCTGCTGTGTGTATGGCAAAGTGTCCTGCTCCCTCCACAGTCAAACAACCTCAGATTTACACCTGGCTCCAAGTAGGCCTCGGCCTACTACCTCATTTTCCCTGGGCTCCGACAACGCCAGTTGGTGCTCGGAAGTGCTGTCCGCACAGACAAAACACTCGCTCATGTGAAAGTGGGGTTCGGTAACGTCAGCTGATCCCCTGCTGTGTGTACGGCAAACTCTCCTGCTGCCTACAACTTCTGACTACCTCTGATTTAATATGTTCTCTGATTTGCCCTCTGTCTCCACTCTGTTTTGAGTATTTCCTCCGGCCTACAACACCGCCTATTTCTGCTCTCAAGTGCCGTCTGCACAATCCACACTTGTTCCTGTGGTACCTGGGTCCTGTAACATCTGCTCATCTCCAGAGTTGAGCACGGCAATGTCTCCTGCTTTGTCTATATTCCCACTACTTGTAGTGGAAATGTGGACAGAGCAGGAGACATTGCCTGACTCACCTCTAGGGAGAAGCTGCTGTTACAGAACCCCAGTAACACAGGAACAAGTGTGGGTTGTGCAGACGGCGTTTCAGAGCAGCAACTGGCGTGGTTGGAAGCCAGCGGAAATACTCGAAACAGAGTGAAGACAGAGGCCTAATTGGAGTACGTTGACAGTTAGTAGTAGTCTAGAAACAATCGCAAACTGCCACCAAGTAGGCCTCGGCCTACTACCTGATTTTCCCTGGGCTCCGACACCGCCAGTTGGTGCTCAGAAGTGCTGTCCGCACAGACAAAACACTCGCTCATGTGTAAGTGGGGTTCGGTAACGTCAGCTGATCCCCTGCTGTGTGTATGGCAAAGTGTCCTGCTCCCTCCACAGTCAAACAACCTCAGATTTACACCTGGCTCCAAGTAGGCCTCGGCCTACTACCTCATTTTCCCTGGGCTCCGACAACGCCAGTTGGTGCTCGGAAGTGCTGTCCACACAGAAAAACACACTCGTTCATGTGAAAGTGGGGTTCGGTAACGTCAGCTGATCCCCTGCTGTGTGGCGGGCAAACTGCTGCTGCCTCCAAATTTTAGCTACTTCAGATTTAAACATTCTCTGATTTGGCCTCTGTCTCCACTCTGTCTCTAGTATTTCCCCTGACCTCCAACACCGCCAGTTCCTGCTCACAGTTGCCGTCCACGCATTCCACACTTGTTCCTGTGTTCCTGGTGTTCTGTAACGTGAGCTGATCCCCCAATGTGTGTCCGGCACTGTTTCCTGCGCTGTCCACCTTCCCACTACAAGTGGTGGGAATGTGGACAGAGCAGAAGACATTGGCAGACAAACATCAGGGGATCTGCTGACATTACAGAACACCAGTAACACAGGAACACGTGTGGATTGGGCAGACGGCTACTGTACGCATAAACTGGCGGTGTTGGTAGTCACGTGAAATCCTGGAAACAGAGTGGAGACAGATGCCTAATTGGAGCACGCTGACAGCCTGTTGTAGCCTACAAACAATGTAAAACTGCCATCAAGTAGGCCTCGGCCTGCACCCTGGTTCTCCCTGGGCTCCAACAATGCTAGTTGGTGCTCAGGAGTGCTGTCCACACAGAAAAACACACTCGTTCATGTGAAAGTGGGGGTCAGTAACGTCACCTGATCCCCTGCTGTGTGGAGGGCAAAGTGTCCTGCTCCCTCCAAAGTCAAAATACCTCTGCTTTACACCTCGCTCCTAGTAGGCCTTGGCCTGCACCATGATTGTCCCTGGGTTCCAACAACGCTAGTTGGTGCTCGGAAGTGCTGTCCATACAGAAAAACACACTCGTTCATGTGAAAGTGGGGTTCGGTAACATCAGCTGATCCCCTGCTGTGTGGAGGGCAAAGTGTCCTGCTCCCTCCACAGTCAAACAACCTCAGATTTACACCTGGCTCCAAGTAGGCCTCGGCCTACTACCTCATTTTCCCTGGGCTCCGACAACGCCAGTTGGTGCTCGGAAGTGCTGTCCGCACAGACAAAACACTCGCTCATGTGTAAGTGGGGTTCGGTAACATCAGCTGATCCCCTGCTGTGTGTACGGCAAACTCTCCTGCTGCCTACAACTTCTGACTACCTCTGATTTAATATGTTCTCTGATTTGCCCTCTGTCTCCACTCTGTTTTGAGTATTTCCTCCGGCCTACAACACCGCCTATTTCTGCTCTCAAGTGCCGTCTGCACAATCCACACTTGTTCCTGTGGTACCTGGGTCCTGTAACATCTGCTCATCTCCAGAGTTGAGCACGGCAATGTCTCCTGCTTTGTCTACATTCCCACTACTTGTAGTGGAAATGTGGACAGAGCAGGAGACATTGCCTGACTCACCTCTAGGGAGAAGCTGCTGTTACAGAACCCCAGTAACACAGGAACAAGTGTGGGTTGTGCAGACGGCGTTTCAGAGCAGCAACTGGCGTGGTTGGAAGCCAGCGGAAATACTCGAAACAGAGTGAAGACAGAGGCCTAATTGGAGTACGTTGACAGTTAGTAGTAGTCTAGGAACAATCGCAAACTGCCACCAAGTAGGCCTCGGCCTACTACCTGATTTTCCCTGGGCTCCGACACCACCAGTTGGTGCTCAGAAGTGCTGTCCGCACAGACAAAACACTCGCTCATGTGTAAGTGGGGTTCGGTAACGTCAGCTGATCCCCTGCTGTGTGTATGGCAAAGTGTCCTGCTCCCTCCACAGTCAAACAACCTCAGATTTACACCTGGCTCCAAGTAGGCCTCGGCCTACTACCTCATTTTCCCTGGGCTCCGACAACGCCAGTTGGTGCTCGGAAGTGCTGTCCACACAGAAAAACACACTCGTTCATGTGAAAGTGGGGTTCGGTAACGTCAGCTGATCCCCTGCTGTGTGGCGGGCAAACTGCTGCTGCCTCCAAATTTTAGCTACTTCAGATTTAAACATTCTCTGATTTGGCCTCTGTCTCCACTCTGTCTCTAGTATTTCCCCTGACCTCCAACACCGCCAGTTCCTGCTCACAGTTGCCGTCCACGCATTCCACACTTGTTCCTGTGTTCCTGGTGTTCTGTAACATGAGCTGATCCCCCAATGTGTGTCCGGCACTGTTTCCTGCGCTGTCCACCTTCCCACTACAAGTGGTGGGAATGTGGACAGAGCAGGAGACATTGGCAGACAAACATCAGGGGATCTGCTGACATTACAGAACACCAGTAACACAGGAACACGTGTGGATTGGGCAGACGGCTACTGTACGCATAAACTGGCGGTGTTGGTAGTCACGTGAAATCCTGGAAACAGAGTGGAGACAGATGCCTAATTGGAGCACGCTGACAGCCTGTTGTAGCCTACAAACAATGTAAAACTGCCACCAAGTAGGCCTCGGCCTGCACCCTGGTTCTCCCTGGGCTCCAACAATGCTAGTTGGTGCTCAGAAGTGCTGTCCACACAGAAAAACACACTCGTTCATGTGAAAGTGGGGGTCAGTAACGTCACCTGATCCCCTGCTGTGTGGAGGGCAAAGTGTCCTGCTCCCTCCAAAGTCAAAATACCTCTGCTTTACACCTCGCTCCTAGTAGGCCTTGGCCTGCACCATGATTGTCCCTGGGTTCCAACAACGCTAGTTGGTGCTCGGAAGTGCTGTCCACACAGAAAAACACACTCGTTCATGTGAAAGTGGGGTTCGGTAACATCAGCTGATCCCCTGCTGTGTGGAGGGCAAAGTGTCCTGCTCCCTCCAAAGTCAAAATACCTCACCTTTACACCTGGCTCCTAGTAGGCCTCGGCCTGCACCATGATTGTCCCTGGGCTCCAACACCGCCAGTTGGTGCTCGGAAGTGCTGTCCACACAGAAAAACACACTCGTTCATGTGAAAGTGGGGTTCAGTAACGTCAGCTGATCCCCTGCTGTGTGGAGGGCAAACTGCTGCTGCCTCCAAATTGTAACTACTTCAGATTTAAACATTCTCTGATTTGGCCTCTGTCTCCACTCTGTCTCTAGTATTTCCCCTGACCACCAACACCGCCAGTTCCTGCTCACAGTTGCCGTCCACGCATTCCACACGTGTTCCTGTGTTACTGGGGTTCTGTAACGTCAGCAGATCCCCCAATATGTGTCCGCCACTGTCTCCTGCGCTGTCCACCTTCCCACTGCAAGCGGTGGGAATGTGGACAGAGCAGGAGACAGTGGCAGACACACATCAGGGGATCTGCTGACATTACAGAATCCCAGTAACACAGCAACACGTGTGGATTGGGCAGACGGCTGCTGTACGCATAAACTGCCGATGTTGTTGGTCACGTGAAATCCTGGAAACAGAGTGGAGACAGATGCCTAATTGGAGCACGTTGACAGTCTGTTGTAGCCTACAAACAATCTAAAACTACCACCAAGTAGGCCTCAGCCTACACCATGATTGTCCCTGGGCTCCAACAACGCCAGTTGGTGCTCGGCAGTGTCTTTGGCACGGGGACTCCCTGTTGCCCAGCCTGGTTCCAGCACGCCTGCTGTTTCCGGGTAGTGTCAAGGTCACTATGCCACCAATCCGTTGTCCTGTCCTCTTGCGGCCGGGTTAGCCGACTCTACGGTGCCTGCAGTTTAGGTGACTCCTATGTGGGCTGCGGGAACTGGCACTGAAGGCTGGATCCGTAGTGCCAATGGGACATGGACCCCCTGTAGGACTGTGGGTTTCGGTAACTGCGGCCGGCTTGCGGCCTGGCTACTTTGCTTTGAATGGGTACCTTCTGCTACCCACCCGGGTTCCAGCACTGTCTGCTGGTTCTCGCCAGAGCCTTTGGCCTAGGTGCCTCCATCTCGGTATCCGAGGTCCAGCACCGTCAGCTGGTCCTTGGTAGTGCTTTCTAGCACAGGTACCTCCTGCCTAGTAACCGTGGTCCAGCACCGTCAGCTGTTCCTCGGTAGTGCCATTGGCTCTTGTAGCTTTTGCTACCCATCTGGGTTCCAGCACCGTCAGCTGGTTCTCGGCAGTGTCTTTGGCACGGGGACTCCCTGTTGCCCAGCCTGGTTCCAGCACGCCTGCTGTTTCCGGGTAGTGTCAAGGTCACTATGCCACCAATCCGTTGTCCTGTCGTCTTGCGGCCGGGTTAGCCGACTCTACGGTGCCTGCAGTTTAGGTGACTCCTATGTGGGCTGCGGGAACTGGCACTGAAGGCTGGATCCGTAGTGCCAATGGGACATGGACCCCCTGTAGGACTGTGGGTTTCGGTAACTGCGGCCGGCTTGCGGCCTGGCTACTTTGCTTTGAATGGGTACCTTCTGCTACCCACCCGGGTTCCAGCACTGTCTGCTGGTTCTCGCCAGAGCCTTTGGCCTAGGTGCCTCCATCTCGGTATCCGAGGTCCAGCACCGTCAGCTGGTCCTTGGTAGTGCTTTCTAGCACAGGTACCTCCTGCCTAGTAACCGTGGTCCAGCACCGTCAGCTGTTCCTCGGTAGTGCCATTGGCTCTTGTAGCTTTTGCTACCCATCTGGGTTCCAGCACCGTCAGCTGGTTCTCGGCAGTGTCTTTGGCACGGGGACTCCCTGTTGCCCAGCCTGGTTCCAGCACGCCTGCTGTTTCCGGGTAGTGTCAAGGTCACTATGCCACCAATCCGTTGTCCTGTCGTCTTGCGGCCGGGTTAGCCGACTCTACGGTGCCTGCAGTTTAGGTGACTCCTATGTGGGCTGCGGGAACTGGCACTGAAGGCTGGATCCGTAGTGCCAATGGGACATGGACCCCATGTAGGACTGTGGGTTTCGGTAACTGCGGCCGGCTTGCGGCCTGGCTACTTTAGTTTGAATGGGTACCTTCTGCTACCCACCCGGGTTCCAGCACTGTCTGCTGGTTCTCGCCAGAGCCTTTGGCCTAGGTGCCTCCATCTCGGTATCCGAGGTCCAGCACCGTCAGCTGGTCCTTGGTAGTGCTTTCTAGCACAGGTACCTCCTGCCTAGTAACCGTGGTCCAGCACCGTCAGCTGTTCCTCGGTAGTGCCATTGGCTCTTGTAGCTTTTGCTACCCATCTGGGTTCCAGCACCATCAGCTGGTTCTCGGCAGTGTCCTTGGCACGGGGACTCCCTGTTGCCCAGCCTGGTTCCAGCACGCCTGCTGTTTCCGGGTAGTGTCAAGGTCACTATGCCACCAATCCGTTGTCCTGTCCTCTTGCGGCCGGGTTAGCCGACTCTACGGTGCCTGCAGTTTAGGTGACTCCTATGTGGGCTGCGGGAACTGGCACTGAAGGCTGGATCCGTAGTGCCAATGGGACATGGACCCCCTGTAGGACTGTGGGTTTCGGTAACTGCGGCCGGCTTGCGGCCTGGCTACTTTAGTTTGAATGGGTACCTTCTGCTACCCACCCGGGTTCCAGCACTGTCTGCTGGTTCTCGCCACAGCCTTTGGCCTAGGTGCCTCCATCTCGGTATCCGAGGTCCAGCACCGTCAGCTGGTCCTTGGTAGTGCTTTTTAGCACAGGTACCTTCTGCTTAGTAACCGTGGTCCAGCACCGTCAGTTGGTCCTCGGTAGTGCCATTGGCTCTTGTTCCTTCTGCTACCCATCCGGGTGCCAGCACTGTCTGCTGGTTCTCACCACAGCCTTTGGCCTAGGTGCCTCCATCTCGGTATCCGAGGTCCAGCACCGTCAGCTGGTCCTTGGTAGTGCTTTTTAGCACAGGTACCTTCTGCTCAGTAACCATGGTCCAGCACCGTCAGTTGGTCATCGGTAGTGCCATTGGCTCTTGTTCCTTCTGCTACCCATCCGGGTGCCAGCACTGTCTGCTGGTTCTCGCCACAGCCTTTGGCCTAGGTGCCTCCATCTCGGTATCCGAGGTCCAGCACCGTCAGCTGGTCCTTGGTAGTGCTTTTTAGCACAGGTACCTTCTGCTTAGTAACCATTGTCCAGCACCGTCAGTTGGTCCTCGGTAGTGCCATTGGCTCTTGTTCCTTCTGCTACCCATCCAGGTGCCAGCACTGTCTGCTGGTTCTCGCCAGTTTCTCAGCCTTCTTGTACCTTCTGCTACATTTCCAAGATCAAGCTTTTTGAAATTGTCTTTGGTAATCCTTATTGATCTCCATGACGATGACCCTGATGATGACGACCCTGAAGACCACACCAAAGAAGACCAGAAATATGACCCTAAATAATAAGACCAAGAGGAAAAAGAACATGAAGACAACCACCAAGATACAGAACAAAAGACAGAAGAACAAGAAGCAGAAGAAGCAAAAGCAGAAGAACAGAAAGCAGAAGAACATTAAGCATAAGACAAAAAATCAGCATAGAAGAAATCAAAATTATAAGCAGAAGAAGACTAAGCAGTAAATGGGGGTGAGTCCGTTCCTCCTCGTGGTGCCCCTGGAAAATGCCTGCTGCTGCAGGCCAAACTGAACGCGGACAAATCCTGTTGTAAATCTTTTGTAACAGGCAGAACGTAAGGTGTAATCTTATAACTTTTATAGATAAGTACTACAGGAATGCCTGTCACCATAAGAAAATGAAGAAAAAGAAGAATAGGAAGAAGATGAAGAAATAGCATATGAAAATTAATAATAGCTGAATAAGAAGAATATGAAGAATGGGAAAAAAAAATTAATGGGAAGAAGGTGAAGAAGAAGAAGATGAATAAGGTGAAGAAAAAGTTGATGAAAAAAATGCTACTGCTGCGGATCATGAAGGAGAAAGTGTGGGAGAAGTACAAAAGAAGGTGAAGAGCATGGAAGTTGCGAAACATACATATCTGACTAAATATAAAAAAGTTAACATAGTCAATATCTTTTTAACTCCGAACGTCTTGAAAAAAAAAATTGGAATTAATGCTATGCCATGTGATTTGAATAAACCACTATGCTTTTAATGTCTCCTCCACCTCCCACAATACATTCTACATGATTCTTATTTGTTTTCAATTATGTAGAATTAGCCAACAAGGAAATAAAGGCCTTTTTTTAATTCCGATACCGGAAGTCCCATTGACTTGAATGGGACTTCCGGTATCGGAATCGGCGATACCCGATATTTTTTTCGTATCGGGCGATACCATCCGATACGATATTTTTGGGTATCGAACGGTATCGCTCAACACTAATCAGGGGTAATCTGTAAGTCAGCACCCGGAGGCCTGGAAGCAGGGGAGTCATCAGTAGGAGCTGTGGAGAGGGAGTCAACCGTCTCCTGTCGCCTTCCCGCCAAGTCTGCCCCGTTCCCGCGCTCAGTCCCCCGTTAGTACTCTGCGCCCCCTGCTGTCTGACCAGATGGTTTCTCCCTCCCAGGGTAAATCTCCCCCACTAGCAGTGGTGACAGCCTCACTAGTTCCAGCCTTAAAGGGCACCGCACACCGCTGCTGATTCTGTCTTGTCTAATCTTCTTACAGCACCATACACTTGCATTGAGTGAGGCCGTGCCCCAACTATTCAGTGGGCGTGGATGACTAGAGGGCATGTGGTAATTGCAGGTACGCAGGATGCAGTGACGAGTCGCGAGACAATTTGGTCCACAGGCCCCGGCGGAGTCCTTGAACGGGTGGGCTGCAGTCCCCAGACTGGGGCAAGCGGCAGAGATGTAGGGTGGTGAATCACAGACCACCTGCGCAGCTAACAGCTGCGACGGGGAGTCCGCGGCCCGCAGAGGCTCGGCCCCTGCTGCGGACCGGAGCGGGACAGTGGTGGCCGGCAGCGGCACTGTACTTGCCCCGGCCACTGGTGAGAGCAGGGCGGCTGCGGGTGGCGAGTAACAGGTCGCAGCTGTGGGCTGGAGCGAGATGGCAGCGGCCGCAGGTGACCGCGGGTAGGCCGCAGCGGCCGCGGGTTGAACTGGGGCCGCAGTGGCCGTGGACTGGAGCGGGGCAGCAAGTCCCGGATGATTGCTTCGGTACCGTCCTTCTGGAGTCCTCGGTGAGCGTTCCCCCTGGCACTGGTGAGTCGCTCTCGCTTTCAGTTGCTCCCACGGTCTCCTGCTGTCTCTGTCTTGGTCTGCTGACTCATCGTCCCGGGGATTCCCTGCCTCCTTTATACTGGTCCCTTCCCCAGCCCATCTGTCTGTCACAACGGTCCATCCTCGAACTCTGTCCCCCGGGGACAGTTTCCCCAGGAACCCAGATGACGGCTCCCTTGGTTCCGGCCCGGACACTCGACGGGGGCCGTTCTTCCCACAGGCGTGGCCTCGATCCATGCAAGTGTATGGATGCAAGGCCGCAGCAGCTGGCAGGGCGTGCGTATAACTCATACATACCCTCTGATCCCGGCTCAGAAAACAGGCGAATCCCCTCAGTGCACAGTGACTGCAGACTTATTGATTTGGACCGGACAACCCTTTTAACAATGTAATAATTTTTAATTAAAACTTAAGCCCTTTAAATGGTTCCTCTAAACCTAATTGGGTTGTTGGAGACTAACATATTGAGGGGTTGACTTAGGCTTGTTAATTCCAGTGATGAAACATCTAGCTTTTGCATGTCAATACATTTTAGACAATTGTATGCTTCTTACTTTATGAGGAAGACATTTTTCTCTTCCCAATTAATGTACTACATAAAGAAGGATTTTTCCAGCGTCTCCAGGAGATAAAATAATAATTGCTTTATTGAGAATATAAAATCTTCATACCATCAGGTAAAAACGACATAAAGATGCGTATGGAGGGGAGCAATTTCCTTTTCCAAAGATTTTACTCTTTTAAACAATGGGGAGAGGGGAAGACGGGGGGGGGGGGGGGGAGGGATGGGAATAGGAAGAGAAGGAAAGATAAGGGGAAGTCGGGAAATTACAAGTTGACATCATGTACAGAAAATGCAAAACATGCATTAATGATGTCATTTTACAAACGTATCTTGCCAATGCCTAAATATGTAGAATACAAGATTGTACAATAGAATAACAGCAATAAAGAACATAGAAACACACAAATGAGTATAATGAGTGTCATTACAGATCTAACCCTATGTCAAATAGTAGATACAAGATCAGTTATGTCAGAGGCAAAATTAAAACAGCTTTTCTTATATCAAGATTACTAAGTGTTAAAGGATTCATTCAAGTAATAGGAGTAGGGAAAGTTTGGTCCCATTTAGACCATTTCCTGTAGAAGTTACTGAATTGGTCATTAGCCAATGCGAAATGCAACTCATGGGATCTATGTTGTGCGATCAACTGTAAGATATCATCAACTTTGGGAAGGAAACGGTTCTTCCAATGGAATGCAATGGAATTTTTTACCACAAGACAAACATGGATGACTATATCTTTTAAGGCAGGGTCCAATTCCTCTAGATTAAGGGAAAGTAGGGCCGAGTGAGGTGTGAGGGTTGTGGTTTTGCTTGTAAGTTTGCTAATGATGCGGGAAGAGATCTGTGACCACAAGATATTAACCGTTGGGCAACTCCAGAAAACATGTAGGATGTCTCCCTTCTGACCGCAGTCCCTCCAGCATAGAGGCGAGTTTGTAGTCCCAATATGGGCAAGTCTATTGGGGGTATAGTACCAACGTGATACAACCTTAAAATGGGTCTCCTGCAAAGACATGGAGAGTACGGAGTGATATGATAAAGAGAGAGAGTCCTCCCAGTCTTCTACAGTGAAGGAAGAGTTTAAGTCTTTCTCCCAACTCAGCATTGAAAGGCTTTTTGTCAAGGCCGTATCTTGGTTTTAGTTATCATAAAAAAAGCCATGACTCCAGAAAATACGATGACCACAATTATTTAGTATTTTTATGGATGACTCAGTGAAGTTTAGTTTCTTGTCGAGAAATATTTTTATATTATCCTTAAGAGTAAGGTATTCGAGAAACAGGGACGAGGAGATATTATATGTAGTTTTTAGTGTTTGAAAGGATAAAAATTCCGTCCCGTTAAAAATGTCTTCTAAGTTTGATATTTTTAAATCTGCCCAGATGGGGGATGATGAATGGTTAGTCATAGAGTAAATGAGTGTGAGGGGGAGTTTCTTAAGGATGGTCGTTTTATGGGATCCTCTCTTTGGTTTAGAGATCTTAAACCAGGCGAGTGCAACAGCTTGAAAGATTGGATGAGCAACAGAGTTTGGAAGGTTGTTAGCTATGGCATTATAGATTATGGATCTAGGGTGCTTATTGTTATTAAGTGTAGACTCTAAGTCAAGCCAAGCCGGGGGATCTGAATCTATTAACCAATGGGCACTTTGTTTAAGTAACAAAGAATAATAGTGGGCTGTGATGTTAGGGATGCTTATACCTCCATTCAATCTTTTCTTAAATAAGGTTTGAGTGGCCGTTCTGGGCTTTTTATAGCCCCAAATGAAAGAATTAATCTGTGCCTGTAAGTTAGAAAGATGGATAGAAGGGATAGGGAGTGGTATACACCTTAAAATGTATAATATTTTTGGCAAAGTAAAAAGCTTTATTGTAAGGATCCTTCCCCACCATGATAGAGATCTATCCCTGAAAATCACGCAATCCTTATTTATTAATTCAGATAGTTTTTTAAGGTTGGATTTAACTAACCCAGTGAGGTTACTGTTCACCGTGATTCCCAAATAAGCAAATTCCTTGTCACACCAGTTAAGAGGGGTTACAGTTTTAATACATCAGGTTTGGTCCATACTGATGTTTAACGGGAGAATGTTAGACTTGCGTTCATTGATTTTAAAATTGGACAATGATGAGAATTTGTTAATTTCTGAGAGAGCCTCAGGGATGGAGATCTCGGGTTTGGTTAAAGTTAGGATAACATCATCAGCAAAAAGACTGATCTTATGATGACGATTTAAGGTGTTTAATCCTACTATTTTGGGTTTTTTTCTGATCTGTTCGGCCAGAGGTTCCATAGCTAAATTAAATAGAATGGGGGAGAGGGGGCAGCCTTGTCTAGTGCCATTTGATATGGTAAGTGGCTCTGAGACATGGTTGTTACAAATTACACTGGCTCTTGGGTCTGAATATAGGGCCATGATGGAGGATGTCAGATTATCATCGAACCCGAATTTTTTGAGTGTCTGCTTGAGAAAACACCAACTAAGTCTGTTGAATGCTTTCTCGGCATCGAGTGACAACAGAGCCATGGGTGTTTTCGAAGAGTTAGCCCATTTTATGGTATTGATGATTCGCCTTGTTGCATCGGCTGGTTGTCTCCCTTTTGTAAAGCCCATCTGATCATTGCTTATCAGTTTAGGAATTATCAGACTTAGCCTATTCGCTATGATCTTAGAATACAACTTAATGTCTGTGTTAATTAGTGAAATAGGGCGGAAGTTCTCTATGGCTTCAGGATCCCCTTTCATTTGGGGGATGACCGAGATCGAAGCCATCAGCATTTCGGATGGATACACTCCCTTTCCTGAGGCATAATTGAACATCTCAGTAAGGTGAGGGGAGAGAGAATTGTTGAAGGCTTTGTAATAGGCGTTGGTTAGTCCATCGGGACCTGGGGATTTGTGAAGATTAAGTTTCTTGATGGTGTCTTCAATTTCAATAGAAGTAAACGGGGCTGACAAGAACACTATATCATCGCAAGATAAAGAAGGCATATTTATTGTTGATAGATAGTTATCAATTTTTTCTAGGTTTTGGGAAAGCGGCTTAGGGTCAGGGTTTAAATTATACAGCTTGGCGTAGAAGTTCGCAAATTCATTTGCTATTTCCTGGGGATGCGAAAGTTTAGAGCTACCATTAATCAAGTTAATTCTATTAATTTTATTATGAATTCTTTTGTTTTTGATTCGGTTGGCCATGTACCTCGTGGGTTTATTGAGAGACGTGTAATAGTTATACTTAGAAGATTTTACTATTGCTTCATAGGGGGAATTCAGCTTGTTCAGAGTCCTGAGTTCTTGTCTTAGTTTAGCAAGTTCTAATTTTAGGGTGGGAGATGGTGAGGCAAGGTTCACAATGGTACTTTCAAGTTTACGGATTGATAGTAGAGTGGCGTTAATTTTTTCTCTATTCTCTTTCTTTAATTTAGACGTAATGCTAATAATGACGCCTCTCACAAGTGCCTTGTGAGCACACCAATTAGTGAATGGGTTTGTCACTTCAGTTCTATTCTCTCTAAAGAAGTTATCTAAAGCTTCCTGGATGACAGTCTTGTGGATTGGATTATGTAAAATGTTTGCACTACACTTCCAGAGTTTGGCATTCTTCAAGGGAGGACCCAATAAAAGTTTGCCAAAAACTGGAGCGTGGTCAGAAATGGTTCTGTTTCCAATGGAGATTTCCGTAAATCTAGTGAGAGAAAATACATTTGTAACAATCAAATCAATCCTGGATGTGGATTGATGCACCTCAGAGAAATGTGAATATTCCCTTGATGTGGAATTTAAACACCTGCGCATCCAGTAACTCATTTTTATCTAACCATGCATTGAGGTTATCATGATTAGGTCTTGAGCTTGAAGAAGAATCCATAATATTGTTGGGAGTGATGTTGAAGTCACCTAAAAGGAATAAATCACCTCTTTTCACAATAGACACCTTTTTCATGACTTTGTTGAGGAATGACACTTGATCTCGGTTAGGAGCATAGATATTGACCAGTGTACATACCTGATCATTCAGTCTGCACACCAAGATATGGAATCTACCCCCCTCGTCCTTGTGTTCCTCCAAGGCTTCGAAGGGGATAGAACTCGCAATCATTGTCAATACTCCAGCTTTCTTTTTCGAGTTACAGGACTCGAAAATATGCAGATATTTATGATGATTAAAGTAAGGGTGATTCTCGTGTAGGAATTTTGATTCCTGGATACAGGCAATGTCTACACGAGAATCTAGGAGTTCCTTCCAGAGGATATGCCTCTTTCTTGGACTATTCAAGCCCCTGACATTGTACGATGCCACTTTGAAGCTCATGGTTACAATGCGGTGTGACTGACTAAGGTTAGTCTGCAGCGGAGTTACGCTGGATGCTCAAGGAGAAGGTTGAACTAGCAACACCAAAACTTATAGAACTTTGCTAACTACCAAACCTTTAGTTAACTTGTCGTCAACTGTGAATTTAGCTGCAATGAAAGGGTTAACACAATAAAGAAATTGTTCAGGTAGTTCAATTACGAAACTACCTCCTTACAACGGGGTCCAGAATGTGGATGGGAAAAAAAAGAGAAAACCTCCAATACGAGGTTAATCAGGCCAAAGCTGCCTGTTAAAACAAGGTAATCTTCCATGGCGAAGGCCTAAGTCATTTGCCATGGTTAGGTTGAGCTTCTTTAATAGACCTGAGGAAGTCTGCTCCTTCTTCCGGTGAGAACAGAGGTATTGTCCTCCCTCTGTAGAAAACCAGCAGCTTCACGGGGAATCCCCATTTGTAAAGGATGCCTTTCTCCTTCAGTGCTGATGTTATGCTTTTGAATGATCGGCGTAGATCCAGAGTCTCCTTGGAAAGGTCAGGAAACACTTTAAGATCCTTGTGTGGATCCAGGAAAGTTTTGTTGGATTTCAGATAGTTCAGAATCTTCTCTTTAGTTTGATAAAAGTGCACCCTGAGAATGGTATCTCTAGGGACCTCTATAGGGAGCTTAGGAGGACGGGGTAGCCTATGGGCTCTGTCGATGATAAGGTCAGATGGTGTTAGATCAGGGATGGCCTGCTTAAAGATATCCTGAATATGGCCCGAAAGTTCATCTTGGGAAATGCTCTCCGGGATTCCTCTAATCTTTAGATTATTTCTGCGGCCTCTATCTTCGAGATCCGCCATCTTGGTCCTGAGCTTATGTATTTCCGAAGATAGGTATTCCAGGTCCACTGAGTATTCTGACGATCTCTGCTCGAGCTTATGTATCCTCTCCTCCTGGTTTACTAATTTTTTCTCCACCGTCTCGCGGAATTCTTGAAACTGCAGGTCAAGTCTTTGACTTTGAATGTTGAGTTTTTTGTCAAGTAGGGCACTTATCTTATTGAATAGGATCTCCATGTTATCTGAGGTTTGTGATTTCGGAGGAGGAATGTCGAGATCCAAATTAGACCCAAGTGTTTCCATCTTGGACCTGCTTTTGGCTGGAGTTGTGTTTGGGGAGTAGTCACTAGATTCCTCCTCAGACTCAGATATCCCTGCCGTATTTGAGTATTTTTCACCATAGGTTCCCGGCATTCTCCGCTTGGCGTTTATGGAGGAGTCCATGCTTTCCTGTAATTGGACTTCTGGTACAAATGTAACTTTTCTACCATGATCCGCTTGGTGATAGAGGTCTCTCGGAGATCTAGATCTAATGGGGCTCCGAGCATTGACTTGGTCCCTTGAATGATGTCGGTTGTTAAATGATTTGTCAGATTTCAGAGGATTTTGAGCTTTATTTAAGGGCGAGTTTAAATTTTTCCCCCTGGTTTTAATGCCGCTCATGATGCTGTAAGAGGATCCACTTAGATGCTGAACCGCAAAAACTTCACCAGCGATCTCAGAGGGATAATAAAGTTGTTCGAGATCTCTGTTGTGACTCCAAACGAGGATGCGCAGAGGGGTCGCAGTGGGCGATATTATTTATCTCAGGATGCGTTCTGCCGGGATCACAGCTGCGATCCCAATGGAAGACGCTCAGGAGAGGTCGCAGGTGTGGTGAAATTGGAGACTGAGATGCATTCTGAGACTTTTGCAGCGTCACCGTTTATAACGCAGCTGCGATCTCGCGTCTCTGCTGATAAAGAGCGCCGACTCTAGGCAGAGTTATGGCTCTCCAGAAAGTCTATATAAGCTAAGGGGAGGAGGTCGGGGCGATCTGTTGTGTAATACTCACAGCCCCTACGATCTCCCGTGGTGAGCTTCTTTTTGCAGGCTGCAGCGTCTGGACCGGGGTCTCAAGGGAGACGCAGCTGCGTCCCTGATTATGGAACCAGAGGGGAAGGCTGGGTAAGCCTTACAATAAAATGCTGATTCCCACTTGCAGGTTGAGGGTCCTGACTAGAGTCGCTAGTGTGGGTGAGCTGGGAGCAGGTCCTGAAGGGTTGTGGAGTGTTGATTGAGGCTCTGGAAGCAGGGAGGCTGCAGCCCTGGAAGTCCGGGTGGCTGCACAGTGGTAATTTAGTCCGAGGCTTTGCGGCCCAGTGGTGTGGAAGGCCTCAGATGGTTTCTATGCTCCAGGAGGTCCAAAAACGTCGGTTTTGCTGTCAAAATGTTCCTTATAGGGTCAGGGGTCCTTCCTAAAAGGTATCCAGGCAGAATGGCATGAAATAGTCGAGTTGAGAGTCGGGTTGGGAGGTTTTTCTCAGGAGCTCCCTATTCCTAAGTCTCACATGCTAGTGAGCTAGGCCACGCCCCCGAGGGGAGCAATTTCCTACGCGTTTCACCCTAAGAGGGTGAAACGCGTAGGAAATTGCTCCCCTCCATACGCCTCTTTATGTCGTTTTTACCTGATGGTGTGAAGATTTTATATTCTCAATAAAGCAATTATTATTTTATCTCCTGGAGACGCTGGAAAAATCCTTCTTTATGTTGTGCATGCACTATACACCCGGGTCAGGGTGTTTCCATGCGTCGGAGGTGTGACCAGGAGTGAAGAGGGGTGAGCTGAATACTTCTTGTTTGTGCAATTAATGTACTACAGTTCAAGAAAAAAGGTCCATAAAGGCATGCTTGGGTGAATGGCGTGGAGAAAATGGACTGGTCTGTTATATAAAGACTATATCAGCACTCAGGTATATTCTGAAGACAGAGCAAAAGATCAACAGATCAGAGACAAAAATGGAATTCAGCTCACCCCCGGCCGGGGATGGCAGAACTCCCAAAAAAACAAGGCAAGACAAAAACAAAACTGAAGAGTACAAAGCAGAGCAGAAAAACTTAGCTTTGAGATGCAGGAATCAGACTGGCCTCCAAGAATCCAGCAGGAAAATCACCAGCCAGGAAGAAGGGCGTCGGCAGCCTTATATCCTGTCCTCAATTCCAGCCACCCAGTTATCATCTAGCTGCCCAGGAGTTTGGTAATCAGTCTCACTACCTTCCTTCACCAGAGGAGGGAGTTCATCAGGCCTCAATGGTGAAGGGAAAAATGAACTCACAACAGTACCTCCCCCTTGAGGAGGGGTCACCGAACCCTCATCCATGCCACCAGGGCGATCCGGGTGAGCCCGATGAAAGGCACGCACCAATCTTTCGGCATGAATATCAGAGGCAGAGACCCAGGAATTATCCTCCTGACCATAACCCTTCCACTTAACCAAATACTGGAGTCTCCGTCTAGCCAGACGGGAATCCAGTATCTTCTCTACCTCATATTCCATGTTACCTTCAACCAATATAGGGTCAGGAGGTGCCACCATAGGAACTACTGGTTCAACAAACCTCTTCAACGAGGACTTATGAAACACATTATGAATTTTAAATGTGACAGGAAGAGCCAACCGAAAAGAGACCGGATTAATAATCTCCAAAATCTTGTAAGGTCCAATAAATCTAGGCTTAAACTTTGGAGAAGCCACCTTCATAGCGATATTTTTTGATGACAACCAAACCATATCACCCACCTTAAACTGGGGACCAACGGTCCTACGCCGGTTGGAAAACCGCTGGGCCTTTTCCTGGGAGATAGACAACTTATCCACTACTTGGTCCCAGATCTGGTGCATTCTCTCCACCACAGTGTCAACACCTGGGCAGGCAGAAGGCTCCACCTGCCCTGAAGAAAATCGAGGGTGAAAACCAAAGTTACAAAAAAAGGTGACATCAAAGTGGCAGAACTAGCTCTATTATTTAAAGCAAATTCGGCCAAGGGCAAAAATGTAACCCAATCATCCTGATCGGCAGAAATAAAACATCTCAAATACGACTCCAAAGTCTGGTTTGTTCTCTCCGTCTGCCCATTGGTCTGAGGGTGAAATGCAGAGGAGAAGGACAACTGAATTCCCAGCTTGGAACAGAAAGTCCTCCAAAATTTAGACACAAACTGAACTCCTCTGTCAGATACAATGTTCTCAGGAATCCCGTGCAAGCGAACCACCTGTTGCAAAAACAAGGGCACCAACTCAGAGGAAGATGGCAACTTAGGGAGTGGTACAAGATGGACCATCTTAGAGAATCTATCACAAATAACCCAAATAACAGTCATTCTCTGAGAGACAGGCTTATCAGAGATAAAATCCATTGAAATATGGGTCCATGGCCTCCTGGGCACTGGCAAAGGCATCAACAAGCCACTAGAGCGAGAACAAGGTTTAGACCGGGAGCAAGTCCCACAGGACTGCACAAAATTCCTGACATCACGAGACAAGGCGGGCCACCAAAAAGACCGACTCACCAGATCTCTAGTACCAAAAATACCTGGATGACCAGCCAATGCAGAGCAATGAACTTCAGACATCACTCTCTTCCTCCACTGGTCAGGAACATACAACTTTCCACTGGGACAACGCTCAGGTTTGTCCTCCTGAAACTCTTCCAGAGCACATCTCAAATCGGGCAAGATGGCAGAAAGAACTACCCCCTCACCTAAGATGGTAGCAGGCTTAGTCACAACAGGAGAATCAGCAAGGAAACTCCTAGAGAGGGCGTCTGCCTTGACATTCTTAGTGCCCGGAAGAAAAGAGACCACAAAATCAAAACGTGTGAAAAACAAGGCCCACCTAGCCTGTCTAGGATTCAAGAGCTTGGCCGACTCCAGGTAAATCAAATTCTTGTGGTCAGTAAGGACCACGACTTGGTGTTTGGCTCCCTCCAACCAATGTCTCCACTCCTCAAATGCCCATTTCATGGCCAACAGTTCCCGATTCCCCACATCATAGTTACGTTCGGATGGGGAGAACTTTCGGGAAAGGAAAACACAAGGATTCATTTTAGATGTCACAGGATCTTTTTGGGACAACACCGCTCCTGCACCAATCTCAGAAGCGTCCACCTCCACCTGAAACGGGAGTGAGACATCAGGTTGCCGCAAAACCGGAGCAGAAGTGAATCTTCGCTTCAGCTCCTGAAAGGAAGAAACAGCCTCCGGAGACCAATTCAGCACATCAGCACCCTTCCTAGTCAAATCCGTCAATGGCTTGGCAATACCAGAAAAATTAGCTATAAATTTCCGATAAAAATTAGCAAAACCCAAAACTTCTGGAGGGCCTTCAAAGAAGTGGGCTGAACCCAATCATAAATGGCCTGTACCTTGGCCGGGTCCATTTCAATAGTTGACGGAGACAAAATAAATCCCAAAAATGAAACCCTCTGTACCCCAAAAAGGCATTTCGATCCCTTGACATACAGGGAATTCTCCCTCAAAATCCGGAACACAGTCCGAACATGTTCCACATGAGAGTCCCAATTCTTGGAGAAGATCAAAATATCATCCAGATAGATAATCAAAAATTTATCCACAAAATCTCAGAATATATCGTTCATGAAGCACTGGAAGACAGAAGGGGAATTAGTGAGCCCAAAAGGCATCACCAGGTACTCAAAATGTCCCTCCGGAGTATTAAACGCCGTCTTCCATTCATCCCCATGCTTAATGCGAATAAGATTATACGCCCCCCTGAGGTCAAGCTTGGTAAACCAGCAAGCACCTTTATCTCTGGAGAATAGATCAGAAATCAGGGGTAATGGATACTGATATTTAACAGTAATTTTGTTGAGGGCACGATAGTCAATACAAGGCCTTAATGAACCATCCTTTTTAGCCACGAAAAAAAACCCAGCACCTAAGGGTGAAGAGGATGGTCTAATATGACCCTTCTCCAATGCCTCCTTAATATAGGATCGCATAGCCTCGTGCTCGGGTACAGATAAATTGAAAAGCCGACCCTTGGGGAATTTACACCCCGGGTTCAGCTCAATTGCACAGTCATAACTCCGGTGAGGAGGCAAAGACGCAGACTCATTCTCACTAAATACATCATAAAAGTCAGCCAAATAGTCAGGAACATCATGCGACTGGGGAGAGGTGGAGAAAACAGGAGCATCACTAAGGGCACACCGACAACTCCAACTCACCACAGACAAAGATTTCCAATCCAGAACTGGATTATGGATTTGCAACCAGGGAAACCCCAGAACAATGGTATCATGCAAATTATGCAACACCAAAAATCTGCAATTTTCTTGATGGTCTGGGGCGACCCGCATTACCACCTGGGTCCAAAACTGAGGTTTATTCTTCGCCAAATGAGTAGCATCAATACCCCTCAAAGGGATAGGCGTCCGCAGAGGTGTCATAGGAAATCCACAACGTTTAGCAAAATCCAAGTCCATCAGGTTCAGAGCTGCTCCAGAATCCACAAAAGCCTTGGCGGAAAATGTGGACAGGGAGCAGATCAGAGTAATTGCCAGAAGAAACTTAGGTTGAACACCACCCACAGAAAACGTGTGTGGACAACGTTTCTCTCGTTTAGGGCAGACAGAAATAATATGCGAGGCATCTCTACAAAAAAACCACAGCTTATTACGCCTTCTGAACTCCTGATGCTGCACCCTAGACAAAACTCTATCACATTACATAGGTTCAGACATTTGTTCAACAGGTGGCAACATCTCTCGTGTAGTTTTGCGTTCATGTAAACGCCGATCCACCTGAATGGCTAATGACATAGAATCGTCAAGACCAGAGGGAACAGGAAAGCCCACCATAGTATCTTTTACAGTTTCTGACAAACCCTTCCGAAAGAGGGCTGCCAAGGCACCATCATTCCAGGTAGTAAGGACCTCCCACTTTCGGAATTTTTGACAGTACAACTCTGCCTGATCAATAGCATTAGGTTCATCATACAACAACCCCAAGGCTTGAAAAAATGCGTTCACATTATTCAGAATAGGATCATCAGGTTTCAAAGAAAACGCCCAATCCTGGGGATCGCCGCGCAGCAAAGAGATGACAATTTTAACCTGCTGCGCGGAGTTCCCCGACGAGTTAGGCTTCAAGGCAAAAAATAATTTACAATTATTTACAATTATTCTTGAAATTCAAGAATTTTGACCGATCCCCAAAAAACACATCAGGAGTAGGAATCTTTGGTTCAGCAGCATGTGAATGAGCAAGATAGGCGGAAATTCCCCGCACTTCAGCAGCGAGCTGCTCCACACGATCAGACAATTGCTTCATCTCCATTGAGAGAAAAATTCCCCCTACGGCCTCAGAGATATAGAGGAAAAAATATCCACACAAAAAAAAAAATTCTGACACTTTTTTTTTTCATTTTTTTTATTACAATTCTCTCCTGCTATTGAGTACCCTAGGATCTGCGGTATGGCTGGTGATTCTGTTATGATGAGTCACCGAAGGAGGAAAAAACAAAATACCAGAAAAACCAGAGAGGTTGGCAGATGTCGGATTGCAGACCCCTGAACCTATCCACAACAACTAGCAGTAGCCGTGGGGGGTTCCTACGGTGCCCTAGACCCCTCGATCACAGCCGGAGAGCTACATAGCCTAAAGACAGAAAGGGGAAAAACTAAACTGCCCCAGAGCAGACCCCAAAGCAATACGCAGCCCCAACATATAATGACGGTGAAGCAAGATGAAAACACTAACACAGATAGAAAGATAGGTTGAGCAAATGATGGGGCCCAAGCTAACTACATAGGACAGGATAGGAAAGCTGCTGCCATCCGCAAAAACCCTATCAAAAAGAGCCAACCGACTGATAGGAAAAACAGGCCCTGAAGTCGCTAGGCTTCAAAAGACTATATCAGCACTCAGGTATATTCTGAAAACAGAGCAAAAGATCAACAGATCAGAGACAAAAATGGAATTCAGCTCACCCCCGGCCGGGGATGGCAGAACTCCCAAAAAATCAAGGCAAGACAAAAACAAAACTGAAGAGTACAAAGCAGAGCAGAAAAACTTAGCTTTGAGATGCAGGAATCAGACTGGTCTCCAAGAATCCAGCAGGAAAATCACCAGCCAGGAAGAAGGGCGTCGGCAGCCTTATATCCTGTCCTCAATTCCAGCCACCCAGTTATCATCTAGCTGCCCAGGTGTTTGGTAATCAGTCTCACTACCTTCCTTCACCAGAGGAGGGAGTTCATCAGACCTCAATGGTGAAGGGAAAAATGAACTCACAACACTGGCCTTATTGAGCCTTAACCTCATCTTTATCAGACACTTTTGGTATGAACTAGAATGGAGATTACCAGCCAGGCTCTTTCCACTAATATCAATGTATGACCTCACAAATGAACTTCTGGATGAGTGTGCAAAAACTGTGATGTCCCACAACTTGGGAATCACACAGTATTGTATTGTTGCTGTTGCATTGCTGTGCAATAAGGTTTGCCTTTTAGAAGTTTGTCCAGCCTCTTTCCCTGTCGGCCTCCTTAACTCTGAAGGCAGTAACCCCACTCTTCTTCTTCTTCTTCATTCTCTGTATGCCCGACATTTTAGGAACCTCAAGTCTTGAAGCTATGGTTCAGAATAGTGTTTTATTTACCTACCTGCAGTTTTTACATCTACTGCTACTGTAATTGTGCATAACGACAACAATTCAGCTTGCAAAAAATCTTCTTCTGGAATCTTCATAGGTGTTAGGGACGGCGGAACGCACTAAATATTAAATAATAGAAAGTGCGTTCGCCGCATGGGGTCCACCGTGCAGTAGGTGTTAAAACCGCTACTAGACAATGGCAGACGCGCTATATGGTGGTATGATGCGCACGGGTTCAACGTCACCCGATGTGCGCAGAGCGGACTCTGTTAACTCACAGAGGCGCTGTAACATAAACACCGAGCCAGTTAGACTCACAGGTCTCAGCGAAATTGCACGCACGGTATCAGGTCACTGGACATGGGTCCAAGACAGGGGACGGTGTCCGTCTAGACCTACCGTGCGTGCAGCGTCGCTACTGTGGACGCCGGTAAATGCTGCCGAATGCAGCGTGGTGGCAGATAAAGCCGTTATGCGATAGTGCCGTAAAAGACGTGAAACCACCGGACGCTAGTGTAGAGGTGTGGTGTGCACAGGGGCCTAAGGTTTGCCACTGACTGGCGCTGACTCTTTCCCTATCCACATGAGGGAGGGGAATCTTAATAAGTCAGTCACCAGAATCATACATCCATTACCATTCACACGTCTAGCTAGAAGAGTCTATACTAGCGCATGGCCGAGCGGCCATGCGGGCCTTATATAGCCGTGCGCTGCCGGAACCTTCCAGATCTCTGAGATGGACCAATCAGATCAGGAGAAGGACCTGAGCACATGACTCCCGATCTCCAATGGGAGATCATCTTGTGAGCATGCCCAGTAGCGGGACGAGAGAACTTAGCCTCTGGAGTGGCTTGCTGCAGGACAGCCTGCGCTGCTATTGCTGACCCAGAGGCGGCGGCAGCAACAACCAGTCCTACAGAGCTGGTCTGAGCAGAGCATCTGGGACGCCGAGATTGCTGTGCAGGCTCCTGAGCAGTTGGTGGAGAATGGGAGACCACTGGATGCAAGGCTCTGGATTCCCGCTGTGCAGCTGCAGGAACCTGACGCCTAACATTACCCCCCCTCCTATGGCCCCCCCTCTGAGCCTCGTTATGCTCAAAGGCCGAGATCAGGAGTGGAGTGTGGATGTTCTCCACTGGCTCCCAGGTCCGGGCCTCTGGACCATGACCCTTCCAATCCACCAAATAAAAATTTTTGCCGCGCACAATCCTGCGTCCCACAATGGCGTTAACCTCAAACTCAACCAAAGACAAGTCTGATGACCCAGAGAACCGGGCCATGTGAACAGGTTTGAGAAGGGACACGTGGAAGACGTCAGAGATGGCTAAATGTGGTGGAAGAGCCAGGCGGTAGACCACTGAGCTGATTCGCTCGAGAACCTTTAAAGGTCAAATGTATCGCGGTGCGAAATTGGTGGACTTGGCCCGCAGCTTGATATTTTGAGCAGAGAGTCACACCAAGTCGCCGCGGGAAAAGGTTGGAGCGGGGCGCCGATGTGTGTCGGCGGACGCCCTCATCCTTTCTTTAGAGGCTCGAATAGCATCCTGGGTGTGATCCCAAATGTCGCAAGCCTCCACTGCTCAGTCTGCCACCCTGGAATCAGTGGAGGACACTGGCATCAGGACAGGGACACGGATGCTGGCCGTAATTAAGAAGGAACGGCGTCTGACCAGTGCATTATTCAGGGCAAATTCAGCCCATGGTAGTAAGGATGCCCAGTCATCCTGCCTGGCAGAGACAAAATGTTGCAGGTATGTGACCAGAGTTTGGTTGGCTCTCTCAACCAACCCGTACGTCTCGGAATGATAAGCGGAGGACAGATTTAGCTCAATACTGAGTAGACTGCATAGCTCCCTCCAAAACCGAGACACGAATTGGGGACCTCGGTCACTAACAATTTTGTCCGGCATGCCATGCAAACGGAATACATGTTTTATGAACAGTGTGGCAAGATTACGAGCGGAAGGTAGCCGCGCGAGTGGCACCAGATGCACCATTTTAGAAAAATGGTCGGTGACCACCCAGATGACTGTTCTGCCACCAGACTTGGGCATGCCAACCACAAAATCCACGCCAACCATCTCCCAAGGTCTGTCTGCCACCGGCAGAGGATACAGTAACCCAGCCGGCCTCTGTCTAGACGACCTATTCCGCGCACACGGGACGCATGCCTGTATGTATTCCTTCGTGTCCCGGGCTATGTGCGGCCACCAATAAGACCTTGACAGGAGTTCTGTGGTCCACTTATTGCCGAAGTGACCACCCACCCTGGACGCATGTGCCCACGTGAGAACCTCCGGCCGTCGTTGAGGAGGGACAAAGGTCTTGCCTGGCGGCACTGACTTGAGAGCAATTGGGGCCACAGTCCTGAAACTCTCAGTAGGGAGAATTAGCCGAGGCTCAGCATCCTCTTCCTTCGCTGAAACCACCGAGCGGGAGAGAGCATCCGCACGGACGTTCTCTCTAGACAGATAGTGCAAGGTGAAGCGGAGGCAGGAGAAGAAGAGCAACCACATAGCTTGACGAGAGTTCAAGCGCTGGGCGGTTTGTAAATAGACCAGGTTTTTATAGTCGGTATACACCTGGAAGGGCAACCGAGCTCCCTCCAGGAGATGTCTCCACTCGGAAAAGACCAACTTCATTGCCAGCAGCTCCCTGTCCCCGATGGAGTAGTTCTTCTCCACCGGTGAGAAAGTCTTTGAGAAGAAAAAGCAGGGATGCTTCCGACCTTGAGCATCCTTCTGAAAAAGGACTGCTCCTGCACCGACGGAAGAAGCATCCACCACTAGGATAAAATGTTTATCCACATCGGGACGGTGTAAGATGGGAGCTCCGGCAAAATAGGTCTTCAGAGACAAGAAGGCCTTGGAGACCTGTTCTGACCAAGCCTTGGAATTAGCTTCTTTCTTAGTGAGGGCAACCAGAGGAGCTACCAGTGTGGAGAAGTGGGGAATGAACTGGTGGTAATAGTTGACGAACCCCAAAAAGCGCTGCACCGCTTTGAGCAAATGGGGCTCCTGCCAGTCCATTACCGCTTGCAATTTGGCAGGATCCATAGCCAACCCCTGGGCCGAGATGATGTAGCCCAGGAACGGCAAGGACTCCTGCTCAAACTGGCACTTCTCCAGCTTGGCGAATAGAGAATTCGCCCGCAGACGGTCGAAGACTCTGCAGACGTCTCGCCGTTGGGAAGTCAAATTTGGCGAAAAGATGAGGATGTCATCCAGATAGACCACCACCGAGGTAGAGAGAATATCGCGGAAGATGTCGTTAACGAAATCCTGGAAGACAGCAGGCGCATTACAGAGGCCGAAGGGCATGACCAGATATTCATAGTGGCCATCCCTGGTATTAAAGGCTGTCTTCCACTCGTCTCCTTCGCGAATGCGGATCAGGTTGTACGCCCCCTGTAGATCTAATTTTGTAAAGATCTGGGCCCCTCGCAACTTGTCAAATAACTCAGAGATCAACGGAAGAGGGTACTTGTTTTTAACTGTTATGGTGTTGAGACCTCTGTAGTCAATGCAGGGACGTAACTCTCCACTTTTCTTCTGCACGAAGAAGAACCCTGCATCAGCTGGCGACACCGACTTTCTGATAAAACCTCTTGCCAGGTTCTCCTGGATATATTGAGACATAGCCTCCATCTCGGGGAGTGATAGAGGATACACGCAGCCTCTAGGAGGTTCTGTGCCTGGCAATAGATCTATCGGACAATCGTAAGGACGGTGCGGCGGAAGCGTCTCCGTAGATTTTTTAGAGAAGACGTCCGCATACTGGTGGTATGGCTTGGGAAGCGCGGAGAGATCCGCGGGCACTTCAGTGGAGGCTACCTGAACACTGCCCCTCAGGCACCTTCCCTCACAGTCCTTGCTCCAACCCAGTATATTCCTCGAAGCCCAATCAATATGAGGGGAATGGCAACGGAGCCAGGGAACTCCGAGAAGCATCTGGTCGACGCCATCTGGCAAAATGAACTGGAACATAATCTCACGGTGGGATGGTAAGATTGAGAACCCAAGTGGTGCTGTCTGGTGGGTAATCTGATATGGTAAAGGTGCACCATTAACCACCCTGATGGTCAAGGTTTGGGGCAGTAACACCAGCGGAATAGCGTGCTTTTGGGTGAAGGATGAGGACATAAAGTTCCTTCTGCCCCGAAATCCACGGTGACCGCTGCCTCCCAGGTGGAAGCTCCGATATCTAAGGTCCCACAGAATACTGGTTTGGGAGAGAAAGGTTTCATATCTGATAGACCCCCACCTGCGACCACTTGACGTGATTGTTTTTACAACTGCTGTGAACACGTTAGCCGAGTGACCAAACTGCCGGCACTGGTAACAACGTGTGGAGCTTCGCACCGGACGCGGCTTGGGACCGGCGCGGGACGCCTCCATAGGGTCAGAAGGTATCAGCTCCTAAGCGGGAAATTTTAGAGGCTCGGAGAAGGTGGGAGCCAACACAACCCTTCTCCTGGATTGCGCACGCTCCAGCCCGCGCTCCGTAAACCGGACATCAATGCGGGTGGAAATGGCAATCAACTCCTGCAGAGTTGTGGGGACCTCTTTGGTTGCTAGAGCATCCTTGACATGCTCTGCTAACCCTCTCCAAACACAGTGACGGGTGTCTTATCTGGCCACTCCAGCTCGGAAGCCAATGTCCGGAATCGGACGGCGTAATGGCTGACCAAGCGGGACCCCTGTGTTAGGGCTAATAGTTGGAGAGAGGTGTCGTGAGTGACCCGTGGTCCCAAAAAGACCTGCTTAATGGATGTGAGAAACTGAGCGGCGCTCAGAAGCACGGGGTCATCACGCTCCCACAATGGCATAGCCCACTCTAACGCCCTGCCCGACAGGAGAGAGACAATAAACCCCACCTTAGCCCACTCTGTAGGGAACCGTGCGGCCAGTAGCTCAAGCTGAATACAGCACTGGCTCACAAATCCCCTACAGGTGGCACTGTCACCCGAAAACTTGTCGGGCAGCGGGAGGCGGGATAATGTCAGTGCCGGTGTGAGCGTGGGCATACGTGAGACAGCCTCTGCGACTGCCTGAACAGCGGCCGCAGTAGCATTCGCAGCTGAGGTGGGACTCTCGAGAGCCGCCAACCTGCCCACCAGCTGCCGAATGTACCGCCGCAGCTGCTGTTTGTCCGCCATTACTAGCCAGACCCTGGCGCTAGTATAATGTTAGGGACAGTGGAACGCACTAAATATTAAATAATAGAAAGTGCGTTCGCCGCGTGGGGTCCACCGTGCAGTAGGTGTTGAAACCGTTGCTAGACAATGGCAGACGCGCTATATGGTGGTATAATGCGCATGGGTTCAACGTCACCCGATGTGCACAGAGCGGACTCTGTTAACTCACAGAGGCGCTGTAGCATAAACATAAACACAGAGCCTGGTAGACTCACAGGTCTCAGCGAAATTGCACGCACGGTTTCAGGTCACAGGACACGGGTCCAAGACAGGGGACAGTGTCCGTCTAGACCTACCGTGAGTGCGGCGTCGCTACTGCGGACGCCGGTAAATGCTGCTGAATGCAACGCGGCGGCAGATACAGCCGCTATGCGATAGTGCCGTGAGAGACGTGACACCGTGGCCTAAGGTTTGCCACTGACTGGCGCTGAATCTTTCTATAGTTCCCTAACCACATGCGTAATATCAGAGGGAGGGGAATCTTAATAAGTCAGTCACCAGAATCATACATCCATCACCATTCACACATCTAGCAAGAAGAGTCTATAGTAGAGCATGGCCGAGTGGCCATGCGGGCCTTTTATAGCCGTGCGCTGCCGGGACCTTCCAGATCTCTGAGATGGACCAATCAGATCAGGAGAAGGACCTGAGCACGTGACTCACGATCTCCAATGGGAGATTGTCTCGTGAGCATGCCCAGTAGCGGGACGAGAGGACTTAGCCTCTGGAGTGGCTTGCTGCAAGACAGCCTGCACTGCTATTGCTGACCTAGATGTGGCAGCAACAATCAGTCGTACAGAGCTGGTCTGAGCAGAGCGTCTGGGGCACCGAGCTTGCTGTGCAGGCTCCTGAGCGGTCGGTGGAGAATGGGAGACCACTGGATGCAAGGCTCTGGATTCCCACTGTGCAGCTGCAGGAACCCAACGCCTATCAATGGGTGCCTCTGCAGTCAAGTCAAGCTATCTGATGAAATTTCTATGTGTGAGTAATGGTACATAGAGACAGCCATAGAAATGATGTCTCAGGTGCCCTACACTCGCAACCTTGTTATAAAGTCAAATTAAACTCCCACAGGCATGTAATTAAGGGGGTTGGATGAAATAGCAGGGGAACAATCAATGAGCTATTTAATTCCTCAGATATGGCGGGAAATTGCAATAGATATATCAAAAGTTAACAAGGTGCAATAGGGATATCACAGTTAAATTTTACAATACAGAGCAAATTATGAGTCTTAAATTTCACTTTAAACAATAGGGAAGCTACTTAAGGATTATGCTTATGTCCGTCCAACAGGGGTAAAATACCCATTCCTGTAGGAGCTACTGTTCGAGCTACTCCCGTAACGATGGCCCAGCGGAGGTCTCCAATTATTCCTGATAGGTCACAAGTCCTCATAACAAAGTCTACTAAAGCACATTGGGTTTGCTTCAATTGAACCCCGCCCTGTTTGCTGCCCCAGCCCAGGCCAACCCCTCAACCATGTGAAGCGAAAAAAGAAGAAATATGCAGCACTCACCGATATAGCTGAAAAACTGTGCGTCTTTATTTCACATAAATTCCATCAAACGTGTGGACATGCAGGACGTTAGAGGAATGTTAGGGGAGGGAGGTGCCGGACAATGGCCGTTTCGCGATTACTCGCTTCTACGGGTCCACCTGGATCCGTAGAAGCGAGTAATCGCGAAACGGCCGTTGTCCAGCACCTCCCTCCCCTAACATTCCTCTAACGTCCTGCATGTCCACACGTTTGATGGAATTTATGTGAAATAAAGACGCACAGTTTTTCAGCTATATCGGTGAGCAGCGTCGGACTGGAACACCTTGGGCCCACCAGAGAAAATCATTCTTGGGGCCCACTATGTAGCTGCATAGAGTTAAATACCAGACCACCAATTGTGCGGTAAAACACGCTAATATCCGGGTATAATATAAGGCAGTACAGGTCTTAGTTATGTAGCAGGAGTTGGGGTAGCCCCCTCATAGAATATAAAGCAGCCCCCTCATAGAATATAATGTAGACCCCTCATAGAACATAAAGCAGCCCCCTCATAGAATATAATGTAGACCCCTCATAGAATATAAAGCAGCCCCCTCATAGAATATAATGTAGCCCCCTCATAGAATATAAAGCAGCCCCCTCATAGAATATAATGTAGACCCCTCATAGAATATAATGCAGCCATCTCATAGAATATAATACTGCCCCCCTCATAGGGTATAATGCACCCCCTCATAGGATATAATGCACCCCCTCATAGGGTATAATACTGCCCCCCTCATAGGGTATAATACTGCCCCCCTCATAGGGTATAATACTGCCCCCCTCATAGGGAATAATGCACCCCCTCATAGGGTATAATACTGCCCCCCTCATAGGGTATAATACTGCCCCCCTCATAGGGTATAATACTGCCCCCCTCATAGGGTATAATAATGCACCCCGTCATAGGGAATAATGCTGCCCTCCTCATAGGGTATAATGCTGCCTCCTCATAGGGTATAATGCTGCCTCCTCATAGGGTATAATGCTGCCTCCTCATAGGGTATAATGCTGCCTCCTCATAGGGTATAATGCTGCCCCCTCATAGGGTATAATACTGCCCCCCTCATAGGGTATAATGCTATATAGATATATAGATATAGAGTTAGATAGATATAGATAGAAAGATAGATGTAGAAATAGATAGATATAGAGATAGATAGTAGATAATGGATAGAAAGTAGATAATGGATAGATATAGATAGAAAGATTCATAGAGATAGATAGAGATAGATATAAAGATAGATATAGAAATAAATATAGATAGATAGATAGGTAGATAGATATAGAGATAGATAGAAAATAGATAATGGATAGATAGATAGATAGATAGATAGATATAGAGATAGATAGCTATAGATAGAAAGATATAGAGATAGATAGATATATAGATAGAGATAGATAATAGATAGAGATAGATAATAGAGATATACAGATATAATAATAATAATAATAATAATAATAATAATAATAATATAGACATATATAGATAGATATAGAAATAAATATATATAGATAGATGGCTATAAATAAAACTAGATATAGAGATACAGTGGGGAAAAAAAGTATTTAGTCAGTTAGCAATAGTGCAAGTTCCACCACTTAAAAAGATGAGAGGCATCTGTAATTTACATCATAGGTAGACCTCAACTATGGGAGACAAACTGAGAAAAAAAAATCCAGAAAATCACATTGTCTGTTTTTTTTTCATTTTATTTGCATATTATGGTGGAAAATAAGTATTTGGTCAGAAACAAAATTTCATCTCAATACTTTGTGATATATCCTTTGTTGGCAATGACAGAGGTCAAACGTTTTTTGTAAGTCTTCACAAGGTTGCCACACACTGTTGTTGGTATGTTGGCCCATTCCTCCATGCAGATCTCCTCTAGAGCAGTGATGTTTTTGGCTTTTCGCTTGGCAACACGGACTTTCAACTCCCTCCAAAGGTTTTCTATAGGGTTGAGATCTGGAGACTGGCTAGGCCACTCCAGGACCTTGAAATGCTTCTTACGAAGCCACTCCTTCGTTGCCCTGGCGGTGTGCTTTGGATCATTGCCATGTTGAAAGACCCAGCCACGTTTCATCTTCAATGCCCTTGCTGATGGAAGGAGGTTTGCACTCAAAATCTCACGATACATGGCCCCATTCATTCTTTCATGTACCCGGATCAGTCGTCCTGGCCCCTTTGCAGAGAAACAGCCCCAAAGCATGATGTTTCCACCACCATGCTTTACAGTAGGTATGGTGTTTGATGGATGCAACTCAGTATTCTTTTTCCTCCAAACACGACAAGTTGTGTTTCTACCAAACAGTTCCAGTTTGGTTTCATCAGACCATAGGACATTCTCCCAAAACTCCTCTGGATCATCCAAATGCTCTCTAGCAAACTTCAGACGGGCCCGGACATGTACAGGCTTAAGCAGTGGGACACGTCTGGCACTGCAGGATCTGAGTCCATGGTGGCGTAGTGTGTTACTTATGGTAGGCCTTGTTACATTGGTCCCAGCTCTCTGCAGTTCATTCACTAGGTCCCCCCGCGTGGTTCTGGGATTTTTGCTCACCGTTCTTGTGATCATTCTGACCCCACGGGGTGGGATTTTGCGTGGAGCACCAGATCGAGGGAGATTATCAGTGGTCTTGTATGTCTTCCATTTTCTAATTATTGCTCCCACAGTTGATTTCTTCACTCCAAGCTGGTTGGCTATTGCAGATTCAGTCTTCCCAGCCTGGTGCAGGGCTACAATTTTGTTTCTGGTGTCCTTTGACAGCTCTTTGGTCTTCACCATAGTGGAGTTTGGAGTCAGACTGTTTGAGGGTGTGCACAGGTGTCTTTTTATACTGATAACAAGTTTAAACAGGTGCCATTACTACAGGTAATGAGTGGAGGAAAGAGGAGACTCTTAAAGAAGAAGTTACAGGTCTGTGAGAGCCAGAAATCTTGATTGCTTGTTTCTGACCAAATACTTATTTTCCACCATAATATGCAAATAAAATGAAAAAAAAACAGACAATGTGATTTTCTGGATTTTTTTTTCTCAGTTTGTCTCCCATAGTTGAGGTCTACCTATGATGTAAATTACAGACGCCTCTCATCTTTTTAAGTGGTGGAACTTGCACTATTGCTGACTGACTAAATACTTTTTTTCCCCACTGTATATAGAGATAGATATAGAGATAATAGATATAGAGATAGATAGATATAGAGATAGATATAGAGACAGATAGATATAGAAAGATAGATATAGAGATAGATAGAGATAATAGCTAGATATAGAGATATGTATAGAGATAGATAGATATAGAGTTAGAAAGATAGATAGATATAGAGAGAGATAGAGATAGATAGAGATAGATGGATAGATAGATATAGATAATAGAGATAATAGATAGATATAATAGATAGATATAGAGATAGATATAGAGATAGATGGATAGATCAATAGATAGATAAAGAGAGAGAGATAGAGATAGAGATAGATAGATAATGAGATATAGATATATATATATATAGATATAGTGTTAGATAGAAAGATAGCTATAGAGATAGATAGATATAGAGATAGATATGGATATAGAGATAACAGATAGATATAGAGATAGATAGATATAGAGATAGATAGATAGATACAGAGATAGATAGATAGATATAGAGACAGATAGATAGATAGATATAGAGATAATATATAGATAGATATAGAGATAATATATAGATAGCTATAGAGAGAGATAGAGATAGATATAGAGAGAAACAGATATAGATATAGAGATAGATATAGAGATAGATAGGTAGATAGATATAGAGATAATAGATAGATATAGAGATAGATAGATAGATATAGATATAAAGATAGATAGAGATAGAGAGAGCGGTAGAGAGAGATAGATATAGAGAGAGATAGATACAGAGATCAATAAATAGATAGAGAGATAGATATAGATATAGATAATAGATAGAGATAGATAAAGATAGATAATAAATATAGAGATAACAGATAGATATAGAGATAGAGTAAGATAGAAAGATATAGAGATAGGTAGATATAGATAATAGAGATAGCTAGATAGACATAATAGATAGATATAGATATAGATAGATATAGAGATGGATAGAAAGATAGATATAGAGATAGATGTAGAGATGGAAAGATAGATATAGAGATAGAGCGATAGATAGATAGATAGATAATAGATAGATAAATAGATAGATAGATAGAGATAGATATAGAGATAGATATAGAGATAGAAAGATAGATAGATATACAGAGAGATAGATATAGAGATAGAGATAAATAGATAGATATAGAGAGAAATAGATATAGAGATAATAGATATATATAGAGATAGATAGATATAGATATAGAGAGATAGATACAGAGAAAAGATATAGAGATAAATAGATAGAGAAAGATAGATAGATATATAGATATAGAGATAGAAAGATAGATATAGAGATAGAGCGATAGATAGATATACAGAGAGATAGATATAGAGAGATAGAGAGAAATAGATATAGATATAGAGATAGATATAGAGATAGATAGAGATAGATATATAGATATAGATATAAAGATAGATATAGAGATAGAGCGATAGATAGCGAGAGATATAGATATAGAGATAGATAGATACAGAGAAAAGATATAGAGATAGATAACGGATAGATAAATAGATAGGTATAGAGATAGATAGATATAGATATTAGATATATATATATATATATATAGATAAAGATAGATAGATAATAAATATAGAGATAATAGATATAGTGATAGATAGAGTAAGATAGATAGATATAGAGATAGATAGACATAATAGATAGATATAGAGATATATATAGAAAGATATAGAGATAGATAGATATAGAGATAGATGTAGAGATAGAAAGATAGATATAAAGATAGAGCGATAGATAGAGATAGATATAGAGATAGATAGATATAGATAATAGATAGAGATAGAAAGATAGATAGATAGATATAAGAGAGATAGAGAGAGAGATATATAGAGAGATAGATAGATAGATAGATAGATAGATATAGATAGAGAGAGCGAGAGAGATATAAAAAAAAAAACAAAACACAATACTCACCTCTCCTCCTCGCTCCCACGCTGATCCCGGCTTCAGTGTCAGGAGCTGCCCCCTCTGCCAGACACACAGCGGGTGCGCGATGTAGTGACGCCAGGAGCAGAGAGGACTGAGGGCGGCGCCGGCCCTGATTTACAGCTGTAGTCTGCAGAGCGGCTTACTGGGCTGGGGGCGGGGCCTCTGGGGGTGGAGACCTGAAATGATATTCACTGCTTCGCAGTGAATATTCATTTCTCTTTAGCAGCGGGGACAGGGGCTCCTGCCTCCTGACACCTGCTGCTGCTCCACTGGCAGGGGCCCCCATAGCAGCTGCATGGTGTGCGACACACCACTGGCTGGGGGCCCCTGGAGCAGCGGGGGCCCTAGGCAACTGCTGGCCCTGTATGCCAGCAGGTGCCAGGGCCCACCAGATGCCAGGGCCCACCGGAGAATCCACCGGTTCCCCGGTGGGCCAGTCCGACGCTGTCGGTGAGTGCTGCATATTTCTTCTTTTTTCGCTTCACATTGAAATATTCATGTTTTTTCATGCAAGCACCTCCATTTTTTGACTGAATCATATGCCGCAATACTTCAGATAAATAGCTCCGTCTGGTAATGTGGTGATTTGTGTGCCCTAGTATGCCATTTATCTGTTTGCTCTTTGCTGGGATCATTCAACCCCTCAACCATACATCTGTGCTGGAAGCGACAGCTCAGCAAACTTGTGCCTGGTGTCCTCTTCCAGGCGGAGTCTCATGGATCTTTGGTGCTTGATCGACAGTGAGTGTCTTCCAGGTCTAAAGGAAAGAGGGCTTGGATCTGGCTCTTGACCTGCGTCGTTTGGACTCTGGGTCTTGACTGGCGCACATTGGGTCCTCTGGGTCTCACTTGGTGCTGCTGGGATCCTGTTTTATATCTGTACAGCAGGCCACTTGCACACATTTCTCAATCAGGCTTATCACTCTGGCTGCAGTGTTTCCTCCTGAGCACGTCTGGACCACTCTCTCATTTGGTATCAAAATATTCTCTGGTTTTGTGTGCAGACTCTTCATATTGAGTAACTTCGTAATCAAGGACATCTGACTGGGTGTTACATACAAACTTGTCCCCCCTGCAACTTTTCCTCTTCTGGTTAGTTCCGTATTGTCCCCTCTGAAAAGTAGGTGGCAGTCTTTTTACCACCAAGCATTGGTGTAGCATTGATCCACTCCCGCCTGGATTACTGCAATGCTCTATTAATTGTTCCTCCCCGTTACTCGACTATCCCCTCTCCAGTCCATACTTAATGCAGCTGCCAGGATCGTCCATCCGGCTAATCGGTACTCGGACGCATCCACTCTTCACCAGTCCTTACATTATGTCAGGAACACCGCACTGAACTTGCTCACTGAGCCAGTGCGCGTGTCCTGAGTAAAGCGAAACAGTGCTCAAAGATACCTGTGGAGTGGGCAGCAACTGAGTAGATGCGTACTTCAGAGCCACAGGACCTGAAGTACGTGACTGCTAGAGGTGTGGCCTAAACTCCACAGAGCTGGGAGCTGCAAGAGAATTCCTAGCAGAGTAACTGCGAGACAAAGTTACCAAGGGGCATAGACAGGGAGAATAGTCAGGACGTAGCCAATGAGTCACACACAGATATAGCTGCAAGGTACCAAAGGGGCGAGCAGAGAGTAGTCAGGTCACAGCCAATTTGTCATACACAGATAATAACGCAGTACAAAATCAACAGGCAAACTCACAACGGGAAACAGAGCCGGGTCAGAACCATATAAACAAGCTATAGCAACAAACAGGCACACGGGCGTCAGCACACTAGGCCAAAGGCAAAAGTATAAGGCTGTGTGCACACGCTGCGAATTAGGTGCAGATTCATCCGCGCGGATTTTGTAAAATCTGCAGGTGAAACCGCAGGTCAAAAGACCTGCGGTTTTACCTGCGGATTGCTCTGCGGTTTGGCCCTGCGGTTTTTCATCTCCTCAATTGAGGAAATGGCAAACCGCAGCAGAATCCGCAGAAAGAATTGACATGTCAATTCTTTCTGCGGATTGAAAACTGCAGACAATCCGCGCGGAAAATTCCGCACCATCTGCACTGCGGTTTTTGATTCCCATAGGGAATCATGGTACTGTACACCGCAGCAAAATCCGCAGCGTGTGCACACAGCCTAACTGGCAGGGATTGAAGCTTCCCAGGGGTTTAAGAAGCTCTCCCAGAACCAGAAAGAGGCCACAATCATTAACCCCAAGTGTGCAGGTCAAAACCTGCACAGAGCTTCAGACATTAACCCCCGGTGTGCAGCTCAAAAACCTGCACTGGGATCATGACACATTGGCTGCCCATTCATTACAGGATCCAATTCAAAGTACTTGTTCTCTCTCACAAAGCTCTCCACACTGCAGCACCCCCCTACATCTCCTCCCTCATTTCTGTCTATCGGCCTAACCGACCGCTGCGCTCTGCAAACGACTTTCGACTAACCTCTGCACTAATCCATACTTTCCACTCCCGACTCCAAGACTTCTCCCATGCTGCGCCAATCCTCTAGAATGCACTACCCCAAGAAATTAGGACTATCCACAATTTGCATAGTTTCAGGGGCTCCCTCAAAACACATCTGTTCAGAGCGGCCTATCACGTTCACTAATCACAGTCATTCTATGTGTAAGTGTGCGTGTGTAGCCCATTCACTATCTCCATCCATCCCTCACTCCCTCAAGATGGCTGGACCATCATTGTAAATACACCATTGTAAATACACACCTGTACTTTGTATCTCCCCACCTCATTGTAGATTGTAAGCTCTCAAGAGCAGGGTCATCTTATTTTGCTTTAATTATTGTATTGTAAACGTTGTTACTTGTGACTCATGTTTGGAACTGTTAAACTGTAAAGCGCTGTGGAATATGTTGGCGCTATATAAATAAAGATTATTACTATTAATGATTCACAGCACTAGGGTTATCCAGGAGTACCGTCTCCTTCTCTTGCAGACCATTCCAAAATCTTGTAGCAATCCTCTGCAACAGTTGAATATAGGTCAGCAAATATGGATGGAAGGGAGGAGTGGGGTTTAGATCAACTTTATATTTCCAAGAATTTAGAATGGGGTGTCATAAAAGCTCTATTAGGTATAATGTGTAGCTGACCCAATATTTTGTCCCTGCAGAGGACATCACACAAGGTAACCAGTTGAGGGAAACTAAAAACAAGGTGACGACTTGTAAAACTTGATGACTGTCTATTATACACTTTTCTGTTTTGACATTTGGTTCATTAGCAAGAAAAAGTAATAAGTTAGTTACAGGAAAATTAAAACAGTAGTAAAAACCTCACCATTACGATCAGCTTCCTATTGGGTGCTCCTCTGCTAGGGCTCATAGATCCTGTAGTGTTCCATTCCATCTGGTCAAAAACTGGACCGGACCCATGACAATCTCCTCTGGATATCCAGTCCAACTTTAAATTAATAAATAGGTTAAAATAAAATATAATCAGCTGTTACTCTCCCTCCCCAAGTCCAGTGCTGTCTCTCTGTCCCTGCTCCATCTGGACTCATCACTGCTGCAACCAATCCCTGAGCTCACCAGTTGTTCCAATGTTGATGCCATGAATCGCTAAGCTCAGTGATTGACTGCAGTGGTTTTTTTTTGGACAGTGCACAGTAGTTGTGACATCACCACTGCAACCAGTAAACAAACAACAGAGAAGGGGCATAGAGGCAGCCCTGGACCCGAGGAAGCTGATTTACTGCTGATTTTACTATTTTAACCAAGCGCAGGCTCATAGAGGACAGAATATTACAAACTAAAGATTTCTTTAATCTGTAGATTTGTTGAGTAATTTACAAGTTGCTGCTTTCAGCATGACAAGGTTTTAGTGGTTTTAATTACTATTTTTTCAATTGGATTATTTTATAACTTGTTTGATAGAATGTAATTCGTTAAGCTGGTACAAGGCTCTCGGACTAACTGTATGCAGATTAGAAGATCAAGTGTCAGCAGGGCCACAGGCACATATATATATATATATATATATATATATATGATATTGCAATTAAGAAAATAATGAATAATTAGCTGTCTCCCATTGGATGGGAGTGGCAAATGATCCTTTTTAAATAAGACTCCAGCACGGAGCAGTGCCCTCCTCCCATTGCTTGCACCTCAGGTGTGGTATTAACCCTGTTATGTAGGTGGCATGGAGAGGAGGGGTGGGCTTGGGAGTGGGTATCTGATGCCTTGTCAGTCCCTCCCAGGCTGTACAGGAAACAAAAGCCGACTGTCACTGAGGCTGAGGAGAGACAGATGGTGTGTTGAATGCTCAGGCTGGCACATCTATTTTCACAGGCAGGGTCTGTAGGTTTCCCAGGCCTTTTATGAAATCCATCCCTTCTTTTCTACTCATAATTATTGCTCATATAGATTTCTAGCAATATGGCCACCATATCAGATTCTGCTAGACTCTCACTCTCTGCGACTGACTAATGTCTTCTGCTTTCTCCAGAATATAAACCATTTAGCTAGAACTGCTCGGATAGAAAGTGCTGTGTCTCCAGCTGTATAGATGGCCCTATGTTTGCTGTGGATCTTAAGAGAATCAGAGACACTGACTCATATACAAGATTTGGGTGAACAGGTCAAGAAAACCCCCATGTGCAGTATTCCTGTGAGCTTTCACCCCTTCCCGAAAAGGCCAATTTCCGCTTTTGTGTTTTTGTTTTTTCCTCCCCTTCATCCATGAGCCGTAACAGTTTTATTTTTCTATCCACATATATGTATGAGGTTTTGCTTGGCACCGTTCATTGCAGGGTTGGACTGGGGTGCCTAGGGCCCACCAGGGGAACTGACTCTAGGGGCCCACCAGGGGAACTGACTCTAGGGGCCACCAGGGGAACTGACTCTAGGGGCCACCAGGGGAACTGACTCTAGGGGCCCACCCTATGGCTACCATAAACGGTTTTATTACGTGTTCATTTTTTGGCCTCTCCCACTAAAACGTGTGTCTTTTAGCAAGCTGTACAGTGTGCAAAAGAGAACGCTCTCAGCCTCCTATATATCGTACAGACCACACTCTCAGCCTCCTATATATCGTACAGACCACACTCAGCCTCCTATATATCGTACAGACCACACTCAGCCTCCTATATATCGTACAGACCGCACTCTCAGCCTCCTATATATCGCACAGACCGCACTCTCAGCCTCCTATATATCGTACAGACCACACTCAGCCTCCTATATATCGTACAGACCGCACTCTCAGCCTCCTATATATCGTACAGACCGCACTCTCAGCCTCCTATATATCGTACAGACCACACTCAGCCTCCTATATATCGTACAGACCGCACTCTCAGCCTCCTATATATCGCACAGACCGCACTCTCAGCCTCCTATATATCGTACAGACCACACTCAGCCTCCTATATATCGTACAGACCGCACTCTCAGCCTCCTATATATCGTACAGACCGCGCTCTCAGCCTCCTATATATCGTACAGACCGCACTCTCATCCTCCTATATATCATACAGACCGCACTCTCAGCCTCCTATATATCGTACAGACCGCACTCTCATCCTCCTATATATCATACAGACCGCACTCTCAGCCTCCTATATATCGTACAGACCTCGCTCTCAGCCTCCTATATATCGTACAGACCGCGCTCTCAGCCTCCTATATATCATACAGACCGCGCTCTCAGCCTCCTATATATCGTACAGACCGCGCTCTCAGCCTCCTATATATCGTACAGACCGCACTCTCAGCCTCCTATATATCGTACAGACCGCACTCTCAGCCTCCTATATATCGTACAGACTGCACTCTCAGCCTCCTATATATCGTACAGACCGCGCTCTCAGCCTCCTATATATCGTACAGACTGCACTCTCAGCCTCCTATATATCATACAGACCGCACTCTCAGTCTCCTATATATCGTACAGATCACACTCTCAGCCTCCTATATATCGTGCAGACCGCACTCTCAGCCTCCTATATATCGTACAGATCGCGCTCTCAGCCTCCTATATATCGTACAGACCGCACTCTCAGCCTCCTATATATCGTACAGACCGCAATCTCAGCCTCCTATATATCATACAGACCGCAATCTCAGCCTCCTATACAGTATATCGTACAGACCGCACTCTCAGCCTCCTATATATCATACAGACCGCAATCTCAGCCTCCTATATATCGTACAGACCGCACTCTCAGCCTCCTATATATCATACAGACCGCACTCTCAGCCTCCTATATATCACACAGACCGCACTCTCAGCCTCCTATATATCGTACAGACCGCACTCGCAGCCTCCTATATATCGTACAGACCGCAATCTCAGCCTCCTCTATATCGTACAGACCGCAATCTCAGCCTCCTCTATATCGTACAGTCCGCACTCTCAGCCTCCTATATATCGTACAGACCGCACTCTCAGCCTCCGACATATCGTACAGACTGCACTCTCAGCCTCCTATATATCGTACAGACCGCACTCTCAACCTCCTATATATCATACAGACCGCACTCTCAGCCTCCTATATATCGTACAGACCGCACTCTCAACCTCCTATATATCATACAGACCGCAATCTCAGCCTCCTATATATCGTACAGACCGCACTCTCAGCCTCCTATATATCATACAGACCGCACTCTCAGCCTCCTATATATCGCACAGACCGCACTCTCAGCCTCCTATATATCGTACAGACCGCACTCGCAGCCTCCTATATATCGTACAGACCGCAATCTCAGCCTCCTATATATCGTACAGACCGCACTCTCAGCCTCCTATATATCGTACAGACCGCAATCTCAGCCTCCTCTATATCGTACAGTCCGCACTCTCAGCCTCCTATATATCGTACAGACCGCACTCTCAGCCTCCGACATATCGTACAGACTGCACTCTCAGCCTCCTATATATCGTACAGACCGCACTCTCAGCCTCCTATATATCATACAGACCGCACTCTCAGCCTCCTATATATCGCACAGACCGCACTCTCAGCCTCCTATATATCGTACAGACCGCACTCGCAGCCTCCTATATATCGTACAGACCGCAATCTCAGCCTCCTCTATATCGTACAGACCGCAATCTCAGCCTCCTCTATATCGTACAGTCCGCACTCTCAGCCTCCTATATATCGTAGAAACCGCACTCTCAGCCTCCGACATATCGTACAGACTGCACTCTCAGCCTCCTATATATCGTACAGACCGCACTCTCAACCTCCTATATATCGTACAGACCGCACTCTCAGCCTCCTCTATATCGTACAGACCGCACTCTCAGCCTCCTATATATCATACAGACCGCACTCTCAGCCTCCTATATATCTCACAGACCGCACTCTCAGCCTCCTATATATCCTACAGACCGCACTCTCAGCCTCCTATATATCGCACAGACCGCAATCTCAGCCTCCTATATATCGTACAGACCGCACTCTCAGCCTCCTATATATCGTACAGACCGCACTCTCAGCCTACTATATATCGTACAGACCGCACTCTCAGCCTCCTATATATCGTACAGACCGCACTCTCAGCCTCCTATATATCATACAGACCGCACTCTCAGCCTCCTATATATCATACAGACCGCACTCTCAGCCTCCTATATATCCTACAGACCGCACTCTCAGCCTCCTATATATCATACAGACCACAATCTCAGCCTCCTATATATCGTACAGACCGCACTCTCAGCCTCCTCTATATCGTACAGACCGCACTCTCAGCCTCCTCTATATCGTACAGACCGCACTCTCAGCCTCCTCTATATCGTACAGTCCGCACTCTCAGCCTCCTATATATCGTACAGACCGCACTCTCAGCCTCCTGTATATCGTACAGACCGCACCCTCAGCCTCCTATATATCGTACAGACCGCACTCTCAGCCTCCTATATATCGTACAGACCGCACTCTCAGCCTCCGATATATCGTACAGACTGCACTCTCAGCCTCCTATATATCGTACAGACCGCACTCTCAACCTCCTATATATCGTACAGACCGCACTCTCAGCCTCCTCTATATCGTACAGACCGCACTCTCAGCCTCCTATATATCGTACCGACCGCACTCTCAGCCTCCTATATATCGTACAGATCGCACTCTCAGCCTCCTATATATCGTACAGACCGCACTCTCAGCCTCCTATATATCATACAGACCGCACTCTCAGCCTCCTATATATCGTACAGACCGCACTCTCAGCCTCCTATATATCGTACAGACCGCGCTCTCAGCCTCCTATATATCGTACAGACCGCACTCTCAGCCTCCTATATATCGTACAGACCGCACTCTCAGCCTCCTATATATCTTACAGACCGCACTCTCAGCCTCCTATATATCGTACAGACCGCTCTCTCAGCCTCCTATATATCGTACAGACCGCGCTCTCAGCCTCCTATATATCGTACAGACCGCACTCTCAGCCTCCTATATATCGTACAGACCGCACTCTCAGCCTCCTATATATCCTACAGACCACACTCTCAGCCTCCTATATATCATACAGACCACACTCTCAGCCTACTATATATCCTACAGACTACACTCTCAACCTCCTATATATCGTACAGATCGCACCTCTCGGCCTCCTATATATCGTACAGACCGCACTCTCAGCCTCCTATATATCATACAGACCGCACTCTCAGCCTCCTATATATCGTAAAGACCGCACTCTCAGCCTCCTATATATATTGTACAGACCGCACTCTCAGCCTCCTATATATCGCACAGACGGCACTCTCAGCCTCGTATATATCGTACAGACCGCACTTTCAGCCTCCTATATATCATACAGACCACACTCTCAGCCCCTTATATATCATACAGACCGCACTCTCAGCCTCCCATATATCGTACAGACCGCACTCTCAGCCTCCTATATATTGTACAGACCACATTCTCAGACTCCTATGTATCATACAGACCGCTCTCTCAGCCTCCTATATATTGTACAGACCACTCTCTCAGCTTCCTATATATCGTACAGACCGCACTCTCAGCCTCTTATATATCGTACAGACCGCACTCTCAGCCTCATATATATCGTACAGACCGCACTCTCTGCCTCCTATATATCGTACAGACCGCACTCTCAGCCTCCTATATATCATACAGACTGCACTCTTAGCCTCCTATATATCGTACAGACCGCACTCTCAGCCTCCGATATATCGTACAGACTGCACTCTCAGCCTCCTATATATCGTACAGACCGCACTCTCAACCTCCTATATATCGTACAGACCGCACTCTCAGCCTCCTCTATATCGTACAGACCGCACTCTCAGCCTCCTATATATCGTACAGACCGCACTCTCAGCCTCCTATATATCGTACAGACCGCACTCTCAGCCTCCTATATATCATACAGACCGCACTCTCAGCCTCCTATATATCGTACAGACCGCACTCTCAGCCTCCTATATATCCTACAGACCACACTCTCAGCCTCCTATATATCATACAGACCACACTCTCAGCCTCCTATATATCCTACAGACTACACTCTCAACCTCCTATATATCGTACAGATCGCACCTCTCAGCCTCCTATATATCGTACAGACTGCACTCTCAGCCTCCTATATATCATACAGACCACATTCTCAGCCTCCTATATATCGTGCAGACCGCACTCTCAGCCTCCTATATATATTGTACAGACCGCACTCTCAGCCTCCTATATATCGTACAGACCGCACTCTCAGCCTCGTATATATTGTACAGACCACATTCTCAGACTCCTATATATCATACAGACCGCTCTCTCAGCCTCCTATATATTGTACAGACCACTCTCTCAGCTTCCTATATATCGTACAGACCGCACTCTCAGCCTCTTATATATCGTACAGACCGCACTCTCTGCCTCCTATATATCGTACAGACCGCGCTTTCAGCCTCTTATATATCGTACAGACCGCACTCTCAGCCTCCCATATATCGTACAGACAGCACTCTCAGCCTCCAATATATCGTACAGACCGGCGAGACCGCACTCTCACCATCCTATACATCGTACAGACCACACTCTGAGCTTCCTATATATCGCACAGACCCCACTCTCAGCCTCTTATATATCGTACAGGCCGCATTCTCAGCCTCCTATATATCGTACAGACCGCACTCTCAGCCTCCTATATATCCTACAGATCGCACTCTCAGCCTCTTATATATCATACAGGCCGCATTCTCAGCCTCCTATATATCGCACAGACCGCATTCTCAGCCTCCTATATATCGTACAGACCGCACTCTCAGCCTCCTATATATCCTACAGACCGCACTCTCAGCCTCCTATATATCCTACAGACCCCACTCTCAGCCTTTTATATATCGTACAGACCGCATTCTCAGCCTCCTATATATCCTACAGACCGCACTCTCAGCCTTTTATATATCGTACAGACCGCACTCTCAGCCTTTTATATATCGTACAGACCGCATTCTCAGCCTCCTATATATCGTACAGACCGCATTCTCAGCCTCCTATATATCGTACAGACCGCATTCTCAGCCTCCTATATATCGTACAGACCGCTCTCTCAGCCTCCTATATATCGTACCGACTGCACTCTCAGCCTCCTATATATCGTACAGACCGCATTCTCAGCCTCCTATATATCGTACCGACTGCACTCTCAGTCTCCTATATATCGCACAGACCGCATTCTCAGCCTCCTATATCACATACAGACCGCACTCTCAGCCTCCTATATATCATACAGACCGCACTCTCAGCCTCCTATATATCGTACAGACCGCACTCTCAGCCTCCTATATATCGTACAGACCGCACTCTCAGCCTCCTATATATCGTACAGACCGCACTCTCAGCCTCCTTTATATCTTACAGACCGCACTCTCAGCCTCCTATATATCGTACAGACCGCACTCTCAGCCTCCTATATATCGTACAGACCGCACTCTCAGCCTCCTTTATATCTTACAGACCGCACTCTCAGCTTCTCATATATCGTACATACCGCACTCTCGGTCTCCTATAACAGATATTTTCTATAAGAGGTTGAGAGTGTGGTATGTACAGTATATAGGATGCCCATATTGCGGTATGTAAGGCATATTGGCCTCGTATATGACATACAGGCTTTCGGCCTCCTATTAGGCATCCTATAAGACATTAAAAATTAAGGGGTAGAGCGAGGTGTCCCCCCTTCTCCTGTATTTCCATCATGGGTAAGTGATTTGGGTATTATCCCGGTCTGACTTAGATCATTTTGAAGCAGCACATTGCTTTAGATTTTGATATTGTTCTTATGTAGCACCCCTGTGTTGTGCATATGGACATAGCTCTGGCATATAACAATATTCTACACTTTAGGGGTTGCTATGCAGTGATACTATTCGTGTATGTGGTGCTTATATTCCCTTTGTCCTACCCATTACTTATAGGGGTGTTCTCTTGCTTTGTTTCTGGAACGCTTTTCCTAATCACCTCATATATATTTATAAATGTTTGATATCTTTTTAATATAGTATAATAAAGATTTGCTTTTTATATACTTTACACTTTTGTCTTTGTGGTTTATGGCTACTCCAATTTTTCTTATAATTGTGCCTCTTATAAGACATACAGACTGTCGGCCTCCTATTAAGTCTCCTATGAGACATACAGACTGTCGTCCTCCTCTTAGGCCCCTTATGAGACATACAGACTGTCGGCCTCCTATTAGGCCCCCTATAAGACATACAGACTGTAGAATAAAATGTAATAATGTATAATGTACCCCCCATGGTATATAACACAGCCACATAGTATATAGCACAGCCCCAAAGTATATAACACAGCCCACATAGTATGTAACACAGACCCACATGGTATATAACACAGCCCCACATGGTATACAGCATAGCACCAAGGTATACAGCACAGCCCCACATGGTATACAGCACAGGCCCATGGTATACAGCACAGCCCCACATGGTATATAGAATAGCACCATGGTATATAGCACAGCCCCACATGGTATACAGCACCATGGCATACAGCACAGCCCCACATGATATACAGCACAGGCCCATGGTATACAGCACAGGCCCACATGGTATATAGCACAGCACCATGGTATATAGCGCAGCCCCACATGGTACACAGCACAGTCCCACATGGTATACAGCACAGCGCCATGGTATACAGCACCGCCCCACGTGCAGTGGTGTAACTACAACGTTATTGTCCCCGGTGTAAACTTTCAAATGGGGCCCCTCCATGCCAAAATACACGCACATCTCCGCTTCGTACACCTTGTACACGCGCGGTTCCGCTCCATACACCTCGTACACGAGCAACTTCGCTCCGTACATGCACAGCTCCGCTACATACACCTCATACGCACGCGGCTCAGCTCCTTACACACGTGGCTCCTCTCTGCCCACCTCATACAGATGCAGCTCCGTACACCTCTTACACATGCGGCTCCACTCCGTACACCTCATACACATGCGGCTCTGCTCCATACACCTCGCACACATGCGGCTCCGCTCCGTACACCTCGTACACACACACGCGTCTGCTCCGTACACACGCGGCTTCGCTCCGTACACACGCAGCTCCTCTCTGTGCACCTCATACACATGCGGCTCCGTACAATTCTTACACACACGACTTGTCTCCGTACACCTCGTACACACGCGGCTCCGCTCCATACACCTCATACACACGTGGCTTCGCTCCGTACTCACGCGGCTCCTCTCTGTCCACCACATACACATGCGGCTCCGCTCCATACACCTCGTACACACACGGCTCCGCTCCGTACACCTCATACACATGCGGCTCCGCTCCGTACACCTCGCACACACACAGCTCCGCTCCATACACCTTGTACACACACGGCTCGCTCCGTACACCTCATACACATGTGGCTCCGCTCCGTACACCTTGTACACACACAGCTCTGCTCCGTACACACACAGCTCTGCTCCATACATGCACAGCTCTGCTCCATACATGCACAGCTCTGCTACATTCCCACCCCCGACCCCACACTCACATAAACTTCCGGGACCCTCATCCAGGAGCATGACAACCTGCATAGCAGAGACCTGCAGACCCGAGGCTTCTGATCATGTGACCACTGACTCCTCCCCTCCTGTGACCTCATCACAGGTCCTGTGCCAGAAGAGAACACAGCCAAGCAATGCGGTGGCTCCGTGCATGGGGGGCGTGGCGGCCTTGGCGCTATGGTATGTCCACGCGCGTCCCTGCAAATCATGGGACGCGCTTTTAAAGGGCCCACGCATTTAAAGGGGCAGCATTTTTAAAGGGCCCCAGCGACCCTCGGGGCCCACCGGGCATTTACCCGGTACCCCACCAGGCCAGACCAAGCCTGGTTCATTGGACCACATAGTGAGCTCAAAATTTCTAAGTGCGGTGACATTGCAAAAAACCCCGCAATTATGACATTGTTTTTGTGAATTGTTTTTGCAGCGTACATTGTATACTAAAAATGACCTGGCAATGGGTTTCTCCTCCTGATTATGATTACGGCGATATTAGTTTTTTATTATCTTAGTGTTAAAAAAATCATAAGTTTGTAGAAAAAAATATTTTTGATTGTGTCGCAATTTTCCAAAACGTATAACGTGTCGTTATTGCCACGCTAGGAAGGAAAGAAGAGGACGGCATTGCACGAGATGGGAGGCGCCGGACCTGACGCCGGGGTGAGTATAATCTAAAGGCCCCATCACACACAGCGAGATCGCTGATTTTGTGACGCCACAGCGCTCTCACCAGCGATATCACTGTGTGTGACATGGATCAGTGACTGGCCCCCCTGCTGGGTATCGCTGATTGTGAAGGAATGTCCTGGGCCATTTTTTAAGCGTTGATCGTCCACTGGCCGTGGCGCACATCGCTGCATGTGGCAGCGAGAGACCAGCGATCAGCGACGCTGGGAGTTGGTTTCCAATGTAAACAGTGGGTATCTAAGAGCCGGGCGGCTCTTAGTTACCCGCTGTTTATCTTGGAAACCAGCGAGCACTCTGGTTTCCAGGGTAGACAGCGGGTATCTAAGGCCTGTTTCACATTTCCGTCATTTGTGGTCAGTTAAAATCCACCAGAATGTGAAAAAATGGATCAGTTTCCGTTGTGGCCCCAACTGATGCTACCGGACCCGTTTTTTGGACGGATCCGCTGTAGTCGGCAAGTGGATGAAATTTAAAGGAACCGGGAGAGAGAGATTTTTTTCTTCAGGCCGTTTCCCGAACGCTGTTGAGGGTTAAAATGCTTGGCAAAAGAAATCTACCGGACATGCGCACTTAAAAATGACGGTCCGCCACTGCAAAAAAAGTTTCATAGTCCGTCTCCTCCGCCCAGGAGAAGCTACAATTCAGGCGGATCCTTCAAAAATGGATACAACAGACGACCATCAGTCAAAATCCGTCGCTAATGCAAGTCTATGGGCGAAAAAACGGATCTGCCAAAAAAGGGGCGGATCCGTTTTTTTCTGAAACTGGCGGATTTTGACTGATGTCAAAAAATGGAAATGTGAAACAGGCTTTTAGATACCCGCTGTTTACATTGGAAACCAGCTTGCTCGCTGGTCCTGATCGCTGGTGGGTGTGTCTATGTGACAGCTCACCAGCGATCAGCTAACTATGTCCCAGCGATCCCATCCACGTTGGATCGTTGGTGGGATAGCTGGGACATTGATACGTGTAACGGGGCCCTAACTCTTTTTTCTTATCTTTCAGGTTACATCGGGGGCTTATACAGAATGCTGTAGATAAGCCCCTGATGTCGGTGCCGGCAGCTCATAGGCCAAAAAAAGGGTGACAGATTCCATTTAACATGCCTTAACAGCTTCATCCCCATGGCTATTGGGGGCTGCTGCATCATTACTGGTCTCTAACCAGGAAGTCCCTTCACTATACTGAGGGACTGACTGGAGTGCAGACACCAAGTATGCTTTCTTGTTAAGAATTGTAATGTGTCTGTAAAAATTGGATGGTATATCGCTGATCCTTAGGGCTTGTGCAGACGGCTGTATTATTAGTCTGGGTGTGATCAGAAAATCCCACTTGGACCTATGTTTTCTATGGGTCCGTGCACGTCACATTTTTACTTTGGTCTGTGCTGGTCCAAGGAAAAAAATTGCTGCATGTCCGAGTTTGATACCATATTTGGATTGCACTCGGCCCTTTAAGTCAAAAAATGTGTGGGAAACATCGAACTGCACTCCAATTTCCACAGACTGACAGAATGGAGAAGATAAAGAAATTTTTTTCTCCATCTTCTTCTCATCCGAGAGAATTGGAGCACAATATGATCAAGCTCTGAAGAGAGTTTGGTCAGTGTCATTTGCATAGTCCTCCCGATTCTCTTGGATGTACGGCCATCTACACGAGCCCTTATGTGATCTGAAGTTTTTTGTACACCTGTAAGGAGGTGACAGAGGCCATTATATGCCTCTTCCTCTTCGCATAGTATTCATATTAAATGTGTGTGGTTTCCTAGTGTTTGCTACCGCTAATGTGTTCATGTAATTCTGCTATAATAATGTGTATGCACTTGATATGTGTAGTGTATAAGATTAGGGATAGCATAGGATAGTAGTGAGAATAGGTATAGTTCGCATAAGGGGTTTTTCCAGGCTAGGAGTTATAGATGGGAGTAGTGTAGGGCAGTAGTATAGTGAAGGGACTTCCTGGTTAGAGACCAGTAATGATGCAGCAGCCCCCAATAGCCATGGGGATGAAGCTGTTAAGGCAGGAAAGGACCACAGACTGAGTGGAGTGCAGGCGGTAACCAGTTTAAACGGTAACCTGTTATGATTGGGTCACTGAGGAGGAGAGCAAGACCAAGCTAAGCCACAGAAAACCAGAGAGGTTGGTAGCTAAGCAGATTGCAGACCGCTGATCCTATCCACACAACTAACAGTAGCCGTGGAGTGTACCTACGTTGATCCTAGACACCTCGACACAGCCAGAGAGCTAAATAAGCCTAAAGCATGAAAGGGGAAATCTAAACTGCCCCAGAGCAGACCCCAAAGGAATAGATAGCCCCCAAACATATATTGTCGGGAAAAAAAACACAAACGCAGGTAGGAAAATAGACTGAGCAAACGATGGGGCCCACACTAACTAGACAGGACAGGAAAGGAAAGACACTGTCTGCAATCACGCAAAAAAACGTGCAAAAAATGTCCAACACGTCTGATAGAAAAATACTGAAGTCGCACGACTTCGCCCACTATATCAGCACTGTGGTATATTCTGAAAACAGAGCAAAAAGAGGCCAACCTAATAAGGGACAAAACAAACTGGCACAAGCAGTAACATATGGATGGAGATTCAGCAAAGCTCCAGCCGGAGCTGGCTGACCATACAAAACTGAAATAGACAAAACCAGATCAAATGTGAACAATAGCAAAAGAACACTTAGCTGAGCATGCAGGGACTGAGCTGGAAACTAAGATCTCAGGAGGCAGGAAAAAATCACCAGCAGGGATAGAGGGAGTTGGCTGACTTAAATCTAGTTAGAAATTCCAGATCTCCAATCGTCCTCCTCATTATCAGGTGGCAAGTCTCTGTTAATCAGATCAGCTCCATTACCTCCAGTAACCACCAGAGGGAGCCCAGAAAGAAAACTCGCAACCCCTCTGTCAATATAACCAGCTCCGCTACCTTCTCTAGTAACCAGAGGTAGTCCAGAAAGCAAATTCACAACAGTACCCCCCCTTGAGGAGGGGTCACCGAACCCTCATCCATGCCACCAGGCCGATCAGGATGGGCCTGGTGAAAAGCACAAACCAATCTATCGGCATGAATGTCAGAAGCAGAGACCCAAGAATTTTCCTCCTGGCCATAACTGGAGTCTCCGTCTAGCCAAACGAGAATCCAATATTTTCTCTACCTCATATTCCACATTGCCTTTAACCAATACAGTGTCAGGAGGCACCGCCATAGGAACTACTGGCTCCACAAACCTCTTCAACAGAGATTTATGAAACACGTTATGCATCTTAAACGTAACTGGAAGAGCCAATCGAAAAGAAACAGGATTACGAATCTCCAAAATCTTATAAGGTCCAATGAATCTTGGCTTGAACTTTGGAGATGCAACCTTCATAGGAATATTCTTTGACGACAACCAAACCATATCACCCACTTTAAACCGGGGCCAATGGTCCTATGCCGGTTGGAAAACCGTTGGGCTTTTTCCTGAGAGAGGGACAATTTATCCACCACTTGGTCCCAAATCTGCTGCATTCTCTCTACCACAGTGTCCACACTTGGGCAGGTCGAAGATTCCACTTGCCCTGAAGAAAATCGAGGATGAAACCCAAAGTTACAGAAAAAGGGCGACATCAAAGTGGCAGAACTAGCTCTATTGTTTAGCGCGAATTCAGCCAAGGGCAAAAATGAGACCCAGTCATCCTGATCAGCAGATATAAAACATCTCAAATAGGACTCCAAAGTCTGGTTTGTTCTCTCAGTCTGCCCATTGGTCTGAGGATTAAATGCAGAGGAGAACGATAACTGAATTCCCAGTTTGGAACAAAAAGCTCTCTAAAATCTGGAAACAAACTGGACTCCTCTGTCCGACACAATGTTCTCAGGAATCCCGTGCCACCGAACCACCTGTTGTAAAAACAAGGGCACCAACTCTGAAGAAGATGGCAACTTTGAGAGTGGTACAAGATGGATCATCTTAGAAAATCTATTACAAATCACCCAGATAACAGTCATTCTCTGAGAGACAGGAAGATCGGAAATAAAATCCATTGAGATATGGGTCCATGGCCTCTTGGGCACCGGCAGGGGCATCAACAACCCACTAGAACGAGAGCAGGGTTTGGACCGAGAACAAGTCCCACAGGACTGCACAAAATTCCTGATATCACGAGATAAGGCAGGCCACCAAAAAGACCGACTCACCAAATCTCTTGTACCAAAAATACCTGGATGACCAGCCAACACGGAGCAAAGAATTTCAGACATTACTCTCTTCCTCCACTAGTCAGGGACATAGGACAAGGAGCAGATCAGGGTAATTGCCAAAAGGAACTTAGGCTGTACACTGCCCACGGCAAATGTGTGCGCAAAATGTTTTTCTCATTTAGGGCAGACAGAAATAGTATGAAAGGCTTCCCCCAGAAAAAAACACAGCTTATTACGCCTTCTAAACTCCTGACGTTGCGCCCTAAACAAAACCCTACAACGGTGGTGCAGGCAGCAAGGATTTGGATTCTTGGACCATGGCGTGAATTACCTCTACGATGGACTTCTCGTAAGAGATGGGATACACCTCACAAAATCTGGGAAACACACATTCGCCAGAAGACTTGCCACACTCATCAGAGGGCTTTAAACTAGAAGAGGGGATGGGAGGAAAAACAGCAGACAAGAACTTGCAGCAGAAGGACAAACTAATCAAGGATACTAGATGTGGTAAAGAGGACACAAGACGGGGGGGTTACAAAAACGCTGAATTTCAGGAAAGCAAAGTTTGATCAGCTTAGAAAGGACCTTCGCCGAATTGATTGGGACAATGTCCTCAAAAATAGGAGCACAGAAAATAAATGGGAAACATTTAAATCAGTTTTACACACCCACTGCGAGCTAGCCATACCGTACAGAAGTAAAAGGGCTAGGAACAGGAGAACACCAATGTGGCTAAATAAGGATGCAAAAAGGGCAATAACTAACAAGAACAATGCATTTAAGAAGCTAAAACAAGAAGGCAATGAAGAAGCATTAAAAAGTTATAGAGAAAAAATAAAATGTGTAAAAAAACAAATACATTTAGCAAAAGTGGAAACTGAGAGACTTATTGCTAAGGAAAGTAAAACAAACCCCAAACTAGTCTTTAATTATATAAACAGTAAAATGATTAAAATTGATGGTGTCGGCCCTTTAAAGAACAATGAGGGTGAAATCATAGAGAGCGATGTGGGAAAAGCAAATGTTTTAAACACTTTTTTCTCAACAGTGTTCACACAGGAAAAGGATTTGCCAGGGGAAATGCAGAGTGATAATGTAAACTCCCCATTAAGTATTACCTGCCTAAGCCAGGAAGAAGTGCAGAACCGCCTTAGTGAGATTAAAATTGACAAATCACCAGGTCCTGATGGCATTCACCCTCGGGTATTAAGGGAGTTAAGTAATGTGATAGACAGGCCTCTATTCCTTATATTTAAAGACTCTATAGAAACAGGGTCTGTCCCCTTTGTTTGGCGGCAAGCAAATGTGGTACCAATATTCAAAAAGGGGTGTAAAAGGGAACCTGGAAACTATAGGCCGGTAAGCTTAACATCTGTTGTGGGTAAAATTTTTGAAGGGTCTCTAAGGGATACCATTATGGAATATCTCATGCTAATGTTATGTTAATAAATGTTTAACTCCATATCAACATGGATTTATGAAGGATCCCTCCTGTCAAACTAACCTGATCAGCTTCTATGAGGATGTAAGCTCTCAAATGGACCAAGGAGAATCATTGGATGTCATTTATCTCGACTTCTCTAAAGCATTTGACACTGTCCCACATAAAAGATTGGTAAGTAAGATGAGAAAGCTTGGGCTAGGGGAAAATGTGTGTAGATGGGTAGGTAGCTGGCTTAGTGATAGAAAGCAAAGAGTGTGTCACGGTCCCTGCTCTCCCTGCCCGTCCTGATGCACGCACCTCCCGGTGCGCTCCTGCTGCGCGCACCTCCCGGTGCGCTACTGCTGGCCGGCGTGTCCCCGTGCCCGTCTTCCATGTTCCTCGGCGTCGGGCGCCTGCGCACTACCTGGACCCCGGCGCTCAGCTCCCTTGGAGCGATGACGCGGTGGCGCTGCCCCCAACATGGCGGCGCCCACCTGCTATTTAGGATCGGTGTAAGGCCAGGTAAGACGCCTGACTAACGACTGCGGTGACGCTGTCACTGTGTTCCAGCCCTTGCATCTCTCCTGAGCCTCTTTGCTGCACTACCTCCGGTAGCTCTCGCCCTGTCCCTTCTGCCTCCTTGCTCCTAAATCTCCCGTGTCTTCCCTGTCCTGCCACTGTCCACCTGTCTCCTGCCTTCCTCCCTTCCTGTATTTTACCTGTGCCTTCTCTCATTGCAGTCTCCAGCCTGTGCCGCCCTCTGTGCCCAGAACACTGCCCGTTCTCTGTGATCCGCAAGTCCTACTGTGTAGCAGCCCAGATTATTCTGTATCTCCTTCTCAGCCTTAACCCCAGTCATCCCTTTGGTTCCGGCTGTCACGGTTTTACCCTCCGTGGGCCTGCCCCTAACACTCCCTGTATAGGGGGTGGCCTCACCTGGTCCGCTCGCCCTTGGGGGCTCTGGAGCCGTGACCCAGAGGGTCCACTTCTGGGTTGTTCCCACTCTGTAACAGCAACCGTAACAGTTTAGTCATGCCATGGACCCCGCCACTGGACACTTTTCGGCGGGTATTTGACGAACCGGGTCATCTTGCCTCCACCACTGAGGCTCTGTTTAACCTCTGCCAAGGTTCTCAAACCGTGGGCCAGTACGCCATACAGTTTAGGACCTTGCCCTCTGATTTAGGCTGGAACAACGAGGCGCTGGTGGGTGCCTTTTGGCGAGGTCTCTCAAGCCGTATAAAGGATGAGCTTGCTGGTCGTGACACTCCCACAGCTTTGGAAGATCTGATTTCCCTGGCCACTCAAATTGATCTCTGGTTCCAGGAACGGGCTCGGGAGAGAAGAGTCTCTCATCCCCTGTCTTCGGTTCGCAGACCGCCCTGTCCCCGACCAAGGATCCTCGCTCCTGCCTCTGCACCAGAACCTATGCAGATGGATCGGCTTAAGTTCTCAGACCAACGACGTAGGGAGAGAAGTCTCCAGGGCCTTTGTTTCTACTGCAGTAGTAGTTCCCATTTGCTCTGAACTTGTCCTGATCGTCCGGAAAGCTTCTCCGCCTAGGCCAGGTAAGAGAGGCCTCCCTAGGCATATGTGATACCTCTCAACCCCTCACTTTGTCTGTCATCTTGCATGTTGGTGGGAGGCGGGCTTCTTTAGTGGCATATGTGGACTCGGGCACCGCCGGAAATTTTATTAGGCTTGAGGAGGTTAATAAATTTTCGGTGCCTATGAGGACCTTGGAAAACCCCCTGGTTCTCGCATCCGTAGATGGTCGACCCTTGCTAAAGACCGTCACACTTGTCACCCAAGAGGTGGAGTTGCAAATAGGGGCCCTGCACAAGGAGAAAGTTACATTTTATGTCTTAGCAGGTATTTCCCATCCGATCCTCTCGGTTTTCCTTGGCTGCGGCTGCACGAGCCCACCTTGGATTGGCATAATGGCAACGTCTTGCGCTGGGGGGAGTCCTGTCGGGCTCGGTGTCTGCTGTTGGTGCGTCCCGTAGGTACCCCCAGTTCTTCCCCTGTTCCCTCCGGATTGCCATCGGCTTACAGTGCTTTTTTGGATGTCTTTGACAAGAGAAAAGCTGAGACTCTTCCTACGCACCGTCCCTGCGACTGCCCCATCGACCTTGTTCCAGGTACCACTCCTCCTCGTGGTAGAATTTATCCTCTCTCCGCAGCAGAGACTCAAGCCATGTCTGAATACATCCAAGACAACCTGGCCAGAGGCTTTATTTGGAAGTCTTCGTCCCCTGCAAGAGCAGGCTTCTTTTTTGTGAAGAAGAAGGATGGGTCTCTACGCCCGTTCATCGACTACCGTGGCCTGAATCGCATCACGGTAGAAAACAAATGCCCACTGCCACTCATCTCTGAGCTTTTTGATCGCCTGAAGGGAGCACGTGTGTTTACCAAGCTCGATCTACGAGGAGCCTACAATCTTGTTTGCATACGCTCTGGGGGTGAGTGGAAGACTGCGTTCAACATGCGAGACGGGCACTACGAATACTTGGTTATGCCGTTTGGTCTCTGCAATGCACCTGCAGTATTCCAGGAACTCGTTAACTACATTTTTCGAGATTTCCTCTACTCCTGTGTCATGGTCTACCTGGACGACATCTTGGTCTTCTCCCCCAATTTGGCCACACATCGTCGAGATGTCCGCCAAGTTCTCCAGCGTCTCAGGGAGAACCACCTCTTTGCCAAGTTGGAGAAATGCATCTTTGAGCAGACTTCGTTGCCTTTTCGTGGTTACATCGTCTCGAGCTCGGGGTTGGAGATGGACCCCGAGAAAATCTCAGCAGTTCTCAATTGGCCACGTCCTGTCGGAGTAAAGGCAATTCAACATTTTTTGGGTTTTGCCAATTATTATAGGCAATTTATCCCCCACTTCTCATCTTTGACTAAGCCTATTTCTGCTCTCGTCCACACAGGAGCCAATCCTAACTTTTGGCCTCCTGATGCGGAACTCGCTTTTGAAGCCTTGAAACAAGAATTTTCTAAATCTACTGTACTCCATCGCCCGGATACCAATAGGCCCTTCATTCTCGAAGTTGACGCACCCTCAGTGGGAGCTGGAGCTGTTCTTATGCAAAAATCTCCTTCCGGCCATTCTCTCACCTACGGATTCTTTTCTAAAGCCTTCTCCGCTCCTGAACGCAACTATGCTATTGGAGATAGGAAGCTGTTGGCCATAAAAATGGCTCTCGAAGAATGGCGTCATCTTCTCGAGGGAGCCATCCATCCGTTCATCATCTTCACGGATCACAAAAATTTGGCTTACCTTCAGTCCGCCCAAAGGCTTAATCCACGACAAGCCATATGGTCACTGTTTTTTGAATGTTTTGACTTCAAACTCCACTTCCGACCCAGGGACAAGAACATCAAGGCTGATGCCCTATCATGGTCATTCTTGTCAGTGGATAAGGAGGAGGCACCGACACATCTCATCAACCAGGCCAAAATCCTTACTATGGCCCTGCTAAACCTGGTGTCCCCACCTCCTGGTAAAACTTTTGTTCGAAGTAAAAACAGACTGAAGGTCCTATGTTGGAGCCATTCCTCTAAGTTTTCTGGACATGCAGGAGTAAGGAAAACTCTCTCTCTCGTCTCCCGTCATTATTGGTGGCCTTCGCTTCGCCAAGACATCCGGGATTTCATCTCCTCCTGTCCCTCTTGCGCTCGAAATAAGGTCCCTTGACACTCTCCTTTGGGACTCCTGCATCCGCTACTGGTGCCTGCCAATCCTTGGACCCTTGTTGCTATGGATTTCATCACCGATTTGCCTCCTTCCTCAAGATGTACGGTTATATTGGTGGTCGTGGATCGATTTTCCAAAATGGCCCACTTCATTCCACTGCCTAGCCTGCCTACTGCTCCCGAGTTGGTGAAAATCTCCCTACTCCACGTCTTCCGCCTTCATGGTTTTCCTCAGCATATCATCTCGGATCGAGGAGTCCAATTTACCTCCCATTTTTGGCGAGCCCTCTGCGGATTGTTGAAGATAACTTTGGATTTTTCCTCAGCCTACCACCCCCAGTCTAATGGTCAAGTGGAACGAGTCAACCAGGCGATAACAACATACCTTCGGCATTTCTCCACTGCTCACCAAGACGACTGGGTCTCTCTTCTGCCTTGGGCTGAATTTGCCTATAACAACATCCAAGCGAGGCGTCCTCTAAGTCTCCCATTTTTGTGGTTTTTGGTCAACACCCCGGCATTCCTCTTCCTGTTTCCCCTACCTCAGGTGTACCGGCAGCGGACTCCTTGTCTACAGTCTTCTCTCAGATTTGGAGGGAGACCAAAGAAGTCCTCGAAAAAGCTAGCCTCAGGATGAAAAGGTCTGCCGACAAGAAACGGTCAGATGCTCCTCCATATCGCCCCGGAGATAAGGTTTGGTTATCCTCACGGTATATCAGGTTAAAAATTCCCTCCTAAAAGTTAGGTCCACGTTTGTGATGCTATTAAAAATATGGATATCTTATAGCCTACATATTGTAATATATTGCTTATATGCTTTGATATAGTGTGGTCACTAGACCAAGGGTGGAAAGTATTGCAAATATGAAATATGGTTGTTTGAATCCAAACACTATATATTGCAATATACTACGGTGTAATATCTTTAATGAATATTTATGCTGCTTGAACAAGGAAGTCTTGTGTTCAATAATAGTATGATTCTCGAAGACAAGAGAGACCAAAATGTTTGGATGGTCTCATGTAGCAATGGTCATGCATGACATAAATAATCAAGGACCGACTGTGATACACATGAGACAAGTATGCGTGTGTGCCTGGGTTACGACAGGTATCCAGTTTTAAGAATAGGTGATTATGGAAGTCATGCTGACCATATGCCACCATCTTAGAGCGTTATGCTATGAGCATGAAGAGTTAACTTTGTAACAAGCAACATATGTTGGACCTGGACAGGCAACATTGATTGTTAGAGGCAAACAGACCTTGGGTTATAATCAGTAGCAAAACAACCCTGATGCATTGTGCTATCGTTAAGAGACATGCTAATGGCAAACAAATCTCTGGTTGGTGCAAACAAACTAAGATTGTAGTAGTCTATAACAAACAGACCTTGAAGTCTTGTGCTGTTATCAAGACAGCAACGTACTGTGCAATTTCAAGATTCTGATGATGATTCAGCCTAAACATACTGCACAGATGTAATAGGGGAGGATCTGGGAGTTTTGTGTATAAAAAGGTGGACCCTGTGTCAGTGAGTTAGGGACATTTTCCAGAAGGTATTGTGGGTGCACGGTTTCTGTGATGACAAGACCCGAGTATTTCCTTCTCGCTGACACTGTGGTCCCTCCAGTGGAGAAGTGATGCTACCATGCTTGGTAATGTATAGTAATGATGCTTATTTTTATATGTACTACAATTCATATTAATTGTATGATTCACATGAAATGGATTAACACAAAACAGGGTAATATTATATCTGCCATTCCATTAATTTGGTGTTTTATCATTTAAATTAATCATTGTATAATAAAATTGTGTCATATCCAAGTGGTGCCTTCTTTAAAGCCGTATCCGAACCTTATTGCTAAACAGTTGGCAATACATAAATCTAAACATGTTTGGTGGCTATGAACTTGTAATAACCTGCAGAATCATCATGGCAGGTCAGTTTTAGCATTTCGTGAACCTAGCAAAAAAGCCAAACATAAAACAAGTGTGAGATTGCCCTTTATTTGCAATTTCACGGCACTTGGAACTTTTTCCCGTTTTCTAGTGTGCAGATATGGTAAAACCAATGATGTTGTCCAAAAGTACAAGTCGTCCCGCAATAAACAAGCCCTCACATGGCCATATTGATGGAAAAATAAAAAAGTTATGGCTCTGGGAAGGATGGGAATGAAAAATGCAAAACCGAAAAAAGCTTCGGGGGTTAAGGGGTTAAAAGGTGCAGAAATGGTGCAGAAAATCTGCAATATCAAAAACTGGCCAAAAATTTTATTTTTGGTGCCAATTTTTGAGTGGACTTTTCTTGTGGAATATCTACAGCATAGTATAGTATCAATTTTCGACACATGTTGAGGTTGGATTTTGAAATCTGCAGAATTGTTGATTTCACTCTATTGCAATGCATAGGTATGAAATCCACCACAAGTCACCGGGAAACTCTACCAAGAAAATTACTTGGGTACATCATTTTATTGAAAATTTGGTCTCAAATATGTAACCCACCCATTCATCGAATCTAAATTCTGACTTCATTATGAAGAAGACATTGGTACTTGCTGTTAAGTGCATTGTGATTCTTTCTGATTCTCTTGGAATCTTGAACCTGGTGAATAGATTATGCCATCTCTAATACTGTACGTTCTGAAAGTGTTACCCAATATTTCAATTAGATGGCAGTTAAAAATTTGATTAAAAATCGTACACCTTTGGAATATCTTAAGACAGATGTTGGGATGTACTGCCATTCAACTGCTGCATTCTGTAAAGCCTCCAGCATTAATTAATGTCATATGTGCGGACATCATCTAGTTATCTAGCTAGGATTCGCATCTCAGCCGTATGAATTCCTCAAGACTCCACCGTCCAGATGGCATTTCACATGTCAGAGAATTACTTGGTTTTTTTTTTTTCTGTCAACTTGAAATCGTTTAATCACATACTTAGACATTCAGTAAAATGTATCTCGGTTTTATACTATACTTAAAAGGATTTTGAGCACTTAACTCTAAATGATGTGTAATGTTTGTAAAATTGACATAGTTTTATTTATTATGGTTTATTGCAACTAAATTTTCACCTTTTCTTTCTCATTTGTCGCTAAGAAAAATTATATACAAATAGAAATGCAAAAAATATGTCTCTGGAGGTCAAAGCAAGAATACAAAGTGTATATGATAATTTCTCATTTCCACACTGCTTTTCAAAGTATCAGATAGTTTCAGGAGTGCATCCATAGGGTGTGTAGCGGTAGCAGTAGCACACTACCCCAAAGGCCCCTTCATCACTACAATTATCAATGACACATGTGGTCCATGATGTTCAGGTTACATCTCTGTATAGTTTCAAGACGGAAATGCCATATAGTTTATCTTTTCCAGGTTAGTTTTGATATAACACTGCCACACAACATATTGTCCACACAGTAGTTTTGAAATACTATAGGAAGATAAATGTGAACATGCATTGCATTATGTATCTCCATATGGAAGGAGATTTTCTAGCCAAGCGTCAACTCTTCTATGCCGCCTGTGAGATGAGCATTGGATGATGTAGAAGATTACTGTAGCCCTATGTGCGCTCTGTCTGATTTCTATCCTATCCAGAATCAAATCTTTCAGCAATTTGTGCTACAGCAGTCCTTCTGTAGGATCAGACCATACAGAGTGATCTATTTCAAGTGTTTATTTCTGTTAATGTTGATGATTATGGCTTACAGCCAATGAAAGTCCAAAACTCATTATCTCCGTAAATTAGAACACTTTATAACACAGAAATGTTGGCCTACTGAAATGTGTGTTCAGTAAATGCACTCAATACTTGGCCGGGGCTCCTTTGGCATCAATGTGGCGTGGCATGGAGGCGATCAGCCTGTGGCACAGCTGAGGTGTTATGGAAGCCCAGGTTGCTTTGATAGCAGCCTTCAGCTCATCTGCATTGTGGGGTCTGGTGTCTCTCATCTTCCTCTTTACAATACCCCTTAGATTCTCTATGGGGTTAGGGTCAGGTGAGATTGCTGGCCAATCAAGCACAGTGATAATGTTTTTAAACTAGGTTTGGTACTTTTGGCAGTGTGGACAGGTGCCAAGTCCTGCTGGAGAATGAAATTTCCATCTCCAAAAAGCTTGTCGGCTGATGGAAGCATGAAGTGCTCTAAAATTTCCTGGTAGACGGCTCTAATGACTTTGGTTTTGATAATACACCGTGGACCTACACCAGCAGATAACAAGGCTCCCCAAACCATCACTGATTGTGGAAGCTTCACAATAGACCTCAAGCAGCTTGGATTGTCTGTCTCTCCACTCTTCCTCCAGACTCTGGGACCTTGATATCCAAGGTCTAGTGTGAAGTATCCACAATCAATGATGGTTTCTGGAGCCATGTCATCTGCTGGTGTAGGTCCACTGTGTTTTATGTAGACCAAAGTCAGCACAGCTGTCTATCAGGAAATTTTAGAGCACTTCATGCTTCTCTCTGCTTGTAAGAGGGTGAAATGTGATTACACCGGGAGAGCACTAGGACCCTGTGGACTTTGCCTGCTGCAGATAAGAGCAGGTGCTGCAAGTGCCCAGGAATCTGTGTGTGCTGGGGGGTGGGGCCTAGTGTCGACTGTCTAGAGCTGTAAGGGAACCTTCTAGAAGAGGAATAGAGACTGCCCTGAGAGACGCTGTGTGAAGCAGCTTGTGAGAAGCAAATAGTTGAACGCTGTAAGAGACTGCTTACTGCAACCCTTCATCTTGGGAGCCTGAGACCTTGCTGTGGATCAAAGACTGAGCATTCCTGAGAGTTGTGTGACTGTGGAGCTCTGTGGAGTACCTGTTGTGATGAGCTGAGAACCAGTATTGGACAGACATTTTATACAGAAATAGGCATATTGCTTCTAGGAGAATTTGTAAGGACTACAAGAGGAGAGACGGCATCTTGAGGCTACAGAACTATAAGTCCCCGACGTTTGGGCCTGGCACCAGCCGACAAGACGAGGAACCTTGTGTTGCTGCAACTGATTGGCGAAGATTTGGGACTGGCTGCAGCCTATGCAATCTATATGCCTGAAAGGAGACTAACCTCAGGTTAAAAGTACCATAGTCATATATACCTGGGTATCCCTAGTTGAAGCGCTTAAGAACCTTTGTATTATATTTATATGCATTGTTATTGTAGATTTGTGTGGATTATATTCAGTGTGCCATTCCAGGGGTCCCTTGATATCACTACTTTCTGAGTACCTGATTTGTCCTTTCTGATAGGTAAATTTATTTCAAATCTCTGTGTAATACACTCTTCAGGGAACCTTGGATTGGCATAGTAATTTCAGCTCCTGTGCAGTGAGTGTACTGATTAAGGGTATTCAATTTGTTTCTTTCATATAATGAGTTCTACTTTATCTGCTGTTTGAGTAAAGCCTTTTTTGGGATTTCAGCCTCATTCTCAATTAGTGACCCACTGGATCTTATTCGGATCACCGGTCATTACATTTTGAAAAGCTTTTTGTAGATGGAAATTTCTTTCTCCAGCAGGACTTGGCACCTGTCCACACTACCAAAAGTACCAATTCCTGGTTTAAAAACAACAGCATCACTGTGCTTGATTCGCCAGCAAACTCGTCTGACCTTAACTCCATAGAGAATCTATGGTTTATTGTCAGGAGGAAGATGAGAGACACCGGAACCAACAATGCAGATGAGCTGAAGGCTGCTATCAAAGCAACCTGGGCTTCCATAACACTTCAGCAGTGCCACAGGCTGATTGCCTCCGTGCCATGCCACATTAATGCAATAATTGATGCAAAAGGAGCTCCGACCAAGTATTGAGTGAATGTACTGAACATACATTTCAGTAGAATCCATGCAAAGAGAAAAGGTCGCACTCATCGAGATGAAAGTTTCACTGATTTATTGACATATCATAAACATGTCAAGTCGAGTGAGTGACATAAGGAGTGCAAGAAAGGCTGACAACGGCCGTTTCGCGCTGCTCGTTGAAGCGCTCGAGCAGCGCGAAATGGCCGTTGTCAGCCTTTCTTGCACTCCTTATGTCACTCCCCCGACTTGACATGTTTATGATATGTCAATAAATCAGTGAAACTTTCATCTCGATGAGTGCGACCTTTTCTCTTTGCATGGATTCCCAGGATTGACTGTTTCCAGGTCTGGCACCCGAGATTCTCAGCTGCTGGGCTTCTGTATGCCGCACATCATTTGAAGTCACACGGTAACAGCGGTGCCGTCCGCTTTTTATCTTGAGTTTTGTGATACATTTCAGTAGGCCAACATTCTTGATTTTTAAGTCTTTTTCAAGCTGGTGTTATAAAGTATTCTAATTTACTGAGATAATGACTTTTGGGTTTTCATTGGCTGTAAGCCTTAATCATCAACATTAACAGAAATAAACACGTGAAATAGATCACTCTGTCTGTAATGACTCTATATAATATATGAGTTTCACTTTTTGTATTGAAGAACTGAAATAAATTAACTTTTTGATGATATTCTAATTTTGTGAGATGCACCTGTAGGTTATGACTTAGGACATAAGATAGTGTTTGCATAGAATGTTTCTCCAGCAATGGATTGCAGTGTCAGAGAGAGTTAATGCAGGGAATAGTCCACATGGGGAGAGCTTAGTGCCGGATAAGTGACTTGCTTCTCGAAGTTAGTCAGACAGGAGTTAGAGTCTGAAGAAATGACAGTGCTGCCATTTGGGTGAACTACAGCAAAGGAGACAAATGGACAATGAGGTAGCGTGACCGGGAACTGAAAGAAGAGACACAGTGGCCTTCATCTTAAAGGGGTCCTTGGATGGGATGACGTGTCATGAGAAACCCTGAGCTTGATAAACGCTGAAGGTACAGACCTAAAGAGGACAGAGACAGTGGAACTAGTGGGGGTCCTGAACAGTAAAATCCAGGGTGTCCATAGTGGTAGAAGGCGGATCCTCTATGAGAGTGCAGAGAAACCTGCTGAAAAGTAGTGTGGCTACAAGCTAGGCTGTGACGAAGTAGAGTGAAACAGTGTGCTTCACCGGCCACAGAGTAGACTAGTTGAAGGAAAAAATGTCTGTCAAAAGGCCTCTTGCTGTGAATGAAGCGTGCTTAAGACTGCGTACTGCTATCATTTGGCTCATTTTTCATCACATTGAGATCTCTTTAGCAATAACAATATGGAAGAGGCCAGGAGCCATTTGGAAAGCTGCATTTCTTGCTACATGTTCACAGACTTACCAGTGGAAAAGCCAAACTTCACATGCCACAAATGCAAGCTTGTGTCCCTGTTGGAGGAAAAGTTGCAAAATCTCGAAGAGAGGTTAGCTACATTGAAGATCATTAAGGAACGTGAAGAGTTCTTAGACAGATCAGAATTATCTCTTCATGTTACAGAAAGAGAAGAAATTCGAAGTGCACCTGAAGAAACGGAGGAATGGAAACATGTGACCCAGAGAAGCCGTAGGATCGGGAGGCAGTCAGCGCCCATACTGCTAAGGAACCAGTACCAGGCTCTCACGCAGGAGAATGATGAAGAAATACATCAGGATAAGACTTTGCCCACAAACAGCAACCTTGTACGCCTTCAGAATCCTCCTGGATGGAGAAAGAAAAATGTTGTGAAGTAGAAACGGAGAGTGGTGGTCATGGGGGATTCCCTGTTGAGAGGAACAGAGGCCGCTATCTGCAGACCGGATATAACCTCAAGAGAAATGTGCTGTCTTCCATGTGCAAAAATTAAAGATGTGTCTTACAGGATATCAGGACTCTTCAGACCTACAGATGACTAGCCATTCCTGCTAATACATGTGGGGACAAATGACACAGCAAGAAACGACCTGGAAACCATCTGCAGTGACTTTGAAAACTTAGGTAAGAAAGTGAAAGAACTGAGAGCGCAGGTGGTCTTCTCTTCCATCCTCCCAGTGGATGGCCATGGAACAAGGAGGTGGAATAAGATTCTGCAGGTGAACAACTGGCTACGTCGATGGTGCCGTCAGCAAGGATTTGGATTTCTGGATCACGGTGTGAATTACCTATATGATGGACTACTTGCTAGAGATAGGGTGCACCTTACAAAGACTGGAAAACATGTATTTGGAAGTCGCCTTGCTACACTCATCAGGAAAGCTTTAAACAAGAACAATGTAGGAAGGGAAGCAAAAAGCCAGAAAAAGCCAAACACCTGACAAATGCTATTGAGAACTCTGCTATTAGAAGTGGAAAGGAAGAACAAAGACAAAAGAATCTAAATAATAAAAATATTGGAGAAAGAGAAACCAATCACAAACTAAAATGTTTCTATACTAATGCACAAAGCATGGGCAACAAACAAGGAGAATTGGAACTATTAACGCGGGAAAGCAAATATGATGTCATTGGAATCACTGAAACTTGGTGGGACAATGCACATGATTGGAATACAAGTCCAGAAGGATACAACTTATTTGCTAGAAACAGACTTGATAAACGAGGAGGAGGTGTCGCATTGTATGTTAGAAACGCGTATATCTGCACAGATATTGAAGCTTCAGAGACTGGGAGTTCTGTGGAAACTGTTTGGGTAAGAATACAAAGGAACAATGGAAAGAACACCATTGTAGGCATTTACTACAGGCCGCCTGTGCAAGCTGAAGATATGGATGAACTCTTTATGCATCAAAGGGCCAAGTTCTTAAGGGAATAGAAGAATCCAGGATATCTATAAACAGAAAGATAGTGAGGAAACACTTAGCTAACCTAAATGAATTCAAGTCTCCAGGTCCAGATGAATTACACCCCAGAGTACTGAAGGAGATAGCAGAAGAAATTTTTGAACCCCTCTCCATAATCTTTGAAAATTCTTGGAGAACAGGAGAAGTGCCAGAAGACTGGAGAAGAGCAAATGTTGTTCCTATCTTCAAAAAGGGGAAGAAGGTGGACCCAGGCAACTATAGGCCGGTGAGTCTGACTTCTATACCAGGAAAGATCTTTGAACAAATTATTAAACAACATGTATGTCAATACCTGGATAAGAATGAAGTGATTAAACAGAGTCAGCATGGGTTTGTAACTAATAAGTCATGTCAGACTAACTTAATTTCCTTCTATGACGGTATCACTGATTGGGTGGATCAAGGAAATGCTGTAGATATAGTATATCTTGACTTCAGCAAAGCATTTGACAAAGTCTCTCACACAATCCTTATTGAAAAAATGACTAAGTATGGAATGGACAAGGCAACTGTTAGGTGGATTCATAACTGGCTTAGTGATCGGACCCAAAGAGTGGTCGTAAATGGCTGCACATCCAGTTGGAAGAATGTCTCAAGTGGGGTACCACAGGGCTCTGTCCTGGGCCCTGTATTGTTCAACATCTTTATCAACGATTTAGATGAAGGAATTGAGGGTAAACTGATTAAATTTGCTGATGACACAAAGCTAGGAGGGATAGCTAATACTAGAGAAGAGAGAGAGAGGATTCAAAAAGATTTAAATAAACTGGAGAAGTGGGCAGCAACTAACAGAATGGTTTTTAACAGGGAGAAATGCAAAGCACTACATCTGGGCAATAAAAATGAAAAAAGCAAATATAGAATGGGAGGAATAGGGCTAAGTGACAGCACATGTGAAAAAGGCTTGGGTATACTAATAGATCACAGACTGAATATGAGTCAACAGTGTGATGCAGCAGCAAAAAAGGCAAATGCAATTCTAGGATGTATTAACAGAAGCATACAGTCTAGATCACGCAAAGTCATTATTTCCCTCTACTCCTCTTTGGTCAGACCTCATCTGGAATATTGTGTCCAGTTTTGGGCACCACATTTTAAAAAAGACATCAACAAACTGGAGCAAGTTCAGAAAAGAGCGACCAGAATGGTGACCGGTCTGCAAACCCTGTCTTATGAGGAAAGGTTGCAGGATTTGGGAATGTTTAGTTTGCAAAAGAGAAGACTGAGAGGAGACTTAATAGCTGTCTAAAAATATCTAAAGGGCTGTCACATTGTAGAAGGATCAACTTTATTCTCATTTGCACAAGGAAAGACTAGAAGCAATGGGATGAAACTGAATGGGAGGAGACACAGATTAGATATTAGAAAAAACTTTTTGACAGTTAGAGTGATCAATGAGTGGAACAGGCTGCCACGAGAAGTGGTGAGTTCTCCTTCAATGGAAGTCTTCAAACAGAGGCTGGACAGACATCTGACTGGGATGATTTAGCGAATCCTGCTTTGAGCAGGGGGTTGGACCAGATGGCCCAGGAGGTCCCTTCCAACTCTACGATTCTATGATTCTATGATTCTCCAAAAAATATGACATAGTTGTCATGGGAGATTTTAACCTTTCGTGACATTTGCTGGGAATCTCTCTCCGGCAAAACTAACAGGTCAAGGAAATTCTTATCCTCTCTTGCTGACAACTTTATCTTCCAAAAGGTAGGGGAGAAAACAAGGGGAACTGCTACTTTGGATCTAATCCTTATAAACAGGGAGGAAATGTTTGAGGAGGTAAAAGTGGCTGGGACCCTAGGAGGTAGTGACCATGCTATTTTAGAATTTTGGATAACTAGAGGAGGAAGACCTGTGAAGACTCAGACATCAAGGTTAGATTTCAGAAAGGCAGATTTTAAGGGATTCAGAAAGAGAACTGGAGAGATCCAATGGCTGGATATCCTTAAGGACAAAAATGTCCAGGAAGGATGGGAAATCTTGAAAAATGAAATTCTCAAAGCACAATTGTTAACAATTCTGACAAGAGGGAATAATAGGAAGCATTTAAGGAAACCAGGATGGACGAACACAGAACTTAAGCACATGCTAAAAAGGAAGAAAGAAATGTTTATAAAATGGAAAGAGTGAGGCATATCTAAAGAAGAATATAATGCTGTCTGCAGAACCTGCAGGGCACAAATCAGATTATCTAAAGCTGACAATGAATTGAGGCTTGCAAGAGATGTCAAAAGCAATAATAAAGGATTTTGGGGATATGTCAAAAGTAAAACAAAAGTCAAAAATGCTATAGGATTTTTACAGGATGAAAATGAAATGGTAAGACAGGATGTTGAGAAGGCCAAACTTTTAAATTCCTATTTTGCATCTGTTTTCTCTCAGAAAGGAAATGTAACATCAACTGTTCTTCACTGTCCTATTAAGGGGATAGAAGAATCCAGGATATCTATAAACAGAAAGATAGTGAGGAAACATTTAGCTAACCTAAATGAATTCAAGTCTCCAGGTCCAGATGAATTACACACCAGAGTACTGAAGGAGATAGCAGAAGAAATTTTTGAACCCCTCTCCATAATCTTTGAAAATTCTTGGAGAACAGGAGAAGTCCCAGAAGACTGGAGAAGAGCAAATGTTGTTCCTATCTTCAAAAAGGGGAAGAAGGTGGACTCAGGCAACTATAGGCTGGTGTGTCTGACTTCTATACCAGGAAAGATCTTTGAACAAATTATCAAACAACATGTATGTAAGTACCTGGATAAGAATGAAGTGATTAAACAGAGTCAACATGGGTTTGAAACTAATAAGTCATGTCAGACTAACTTAATCTCCTTCTATGACAGAATCACTGATTGGGTGGATCAGGGAAATTCTGTAGATATAGTATATCTTGACTTCAGCAAAGCATTTGACAAAGTATCTCACACAATCCTTATAGAAAAAATGTTTAAGTATGGAATGGACAAGGCAACTGTTAGGTGGATTCATAACTGTCTTAGTGATCGGACCCAAAGAGTGGACGTAAATGGCTGCACATCCATTTGGAAGAATATCTCAAGTGGGGTACCACAGGGCTCTGTCCTGGGCCCGGTATTGTTCAACATCTTTATCAACGATTTAGATGAAGGAATTGAGGGTAAACTGATTAAATTTGCTGATGATACAAAGTTAGGAGGGATAGCTAATACTAGAGAAGAGAGAGAGGATTCAAAAAGATATAAATAAACTGGAGCAGTGGGCAGCAACTAACAGAATGGTTTTTAACATGGAAAAATGCAAAGTACCACATCTGGGCAATAAAAATGAAAAAAGCATACAGTATACAGAACGGGAGGAATAGGGCTAAGCAACAGCACATGTGAAAAAAACTTGGGTATACTAATAGATCACAGACTGAATATGTGTCAACAGTGTGATGTAGCAGCAAAAAGGCAAATGCAATTCTAGGATGTATTAACAGAAGCATACAGTCTAGATCACGTGAAGTCATTATTGCCCTCTACTCCTCTTTGGTTCAGAACTCATCTGGAATACTGTGTCCAGTTTTGGGTGCCACATTTTAAAAAAGACATCAACAAACTTGAGCAAGTTCAGAAAAGAGCAACCAGAATGGTGACCGGTCTGCAAACCCTGTCTTATGAGGAAAGGTTGCAGGATTTGGCAATGTTTAGCTTTCAGAAGAGAAGACTGAGAGGAGACTTAATAGCTGTCTACAAATATCTAAAGGGCTGTCACATTGTAGAAGGATCAACTTTATTCTCATTTGCACAAGGAAAGACTAGAAGCAATGGGATGAAACTGAATGGGAGGAGACACAGATTAGATATTAGAAAAAACTTTTTGACAGTTAGAGTGATCAGTGAGTGGAACAGGCTGCCACAGGATGGTGACTTCTTCAATAGAAGTCTTCAAACAGAGGCTGGACAGACATTTGTCTGGGATGATTTAGCGAATCCTGCTTTGAGCAGGGGGTTGGACCAGATGGCCAAGGAGGTCCCTTCCAACTCTACAACTCTATGATTCTATCCCTTGTACATACAGTCATATGTTAAAGTTTGGGCACCCCTATTAATGTCAACCTTTTTTCTTTATAACAATTTTGTTTTTTGCAACAGCTATTTCAGTTTCATATATCTAATAACTGATGGACTCAGTTATATTTCTGGATTCAAATGAGGTTTATTGTACTATGCAATCTGCATTTAAACAAAATTTGACCGGTGCAAAAGTATGGGCACCCTTATCATTTTCTTGATTTCAACACTCTTAACTATTTTTTACTGACTTCCTGAAGCACTAAATTGGTTTTGTAACCTCATTGAGCTTTGAACTTCATAGCCAGGTGTATCAAATCATGAGAAAACGTATTTAATGTGGCCACTTGCAAGTAGTTCTCCTATTTGATTCTCCTATGAAGAGTGGCATCATGGGCTCCTCAAAACAACTCTCAAATGATCTGAAAACAAAGATTATTCAACATAGCTTTTCAGGGGAAGGATACAAAACGTTGTCTCAGAGATTTAACCTCTCAGTTTCCACTGTGAGGAACATAGTAAGGAAATGGAAGAACACAGGTACAGTTCTTGTTAAGCCCAGAAGTGGCAGGCCAAGAAAAATATCAGAAAGGCAGAGAAGAAGAATGGTGAGAACAGTCAAGGACAATCCACAGACCACCTCCAAAGACCTGCAGCATCATCTTGCTGCAGATGGTGTCACTGTGCATCAGTCAACAATACAGCGCACTTTGCACAAGGAGAAGCTGTATGGGAGAGTGATGCGAAAGAAGCCGTTTTTGCAAGCACGCCACAAACAGAGTCGCCTGAGGTATACAAAAGCACATTTGGACAAGCTAGTTACATTTTGGAAGAAGGTCCTGTGGACTGATGAAAAAAAAAGATTGAGTTGTTTGGTCATACAAAAAGGCTTTATGCATGGAGGCTAAAAATCACAGCACTCCAAGAAAAACACTTGCTACCCACAGTAAAATTTGGTGGAGGTTCCATCATGCTTTGGGGCGGTGTGGCCAATGCCGGCATCGGGAATCTTGTTAAAGTTGAGGGTCGCATGGATTCAACTCAGTATCAGCAGATTCTTGACAATAATGTGCAAGAATCAGTGACGAAGTTGAAGTTACGCAGGGGATGGATATTTCAGCAAGACAATGATCCAAAACACCGCTCCAAATCTACTCAGGCATTCATGCAGAGGAACAATTACAATGTTCTGGAATGGCCATCCCAGTCCCCGGATCCAGGAACTCATTAATAGCTACAGGAAGCGACTAGAGGCTGTTATTTTTGCAAAAGGAGGATCTACTAAATATTAATGTCACTTTTATGTTGAGGTGCCCATACTTTTGAACCAGTCAAATTTTGTTTAAATGCACATTTTCTGTTAGTACAATAAACCTCATTTGAATCCAGAAATATAACTGAGTCCATCAGTTATTAGATATATGAAACTGAAATAGCTGTTGCAAAAACCAAAATTGCTATAAAGAAAAAAGGTTAACATTAATAGGGGTGCCCAAACTTTAACATATGACTGTAGCTCTTGTAGCACCCTGGGAGTACGATTGCCACAGTGGCCTTACATCCCTCCAGGGGGGAGTGATGTCATGCCTGGAAGCAAGGAAAGGATCTCTCTATCAGGTGGTTCCAGCATACAACACAGTTCCTGCTCCAGGCCAGAAGAGGGAGCCCTAAACCTGACTTCAAGGGAGCTGCTATTCTCTGGTCAGGGAGGAGGAAGTTAGTTAGTTAGAGTGTGGACAGGGAAGCGAGAGGACGTGGGAAGGAGAGCTGGGGTCAAGAGCATAGCAGAGCTCATCCCCAGCCTTGAGCGCCAGAGACCGGATGCCAGAGTCCGAGGCTGTATGGATGCTAAAGGTCCCACAAACGAATCTGGAGGACAAGAGGCTGCAGATCCTCTGTACCCAACTGAGACTAGACGACACAGCAGCATATGTGAGCCAGAGACGCAATTGAGGAGCGATTCCTGAAGGAGGCTACAGCTGCCTGTCATGCGAGTGGAGTTCTAGGTAACAGACAGAAAGAGAAACTTGAGTGGAGTTCACAACCGCAAGTACCTCAGAGAATAGCGCTAGAGAGGAGACCTCACAACCCACCTGTATAGAGAGATTCCCAAATTGCTTTCAGGCTAACCGACTCCAGTACAAACTGTAACTTGAGCCCTGGACTGTACCTACAAAGCACCATAAAAGGTAAAGGAAACTTCACTCTGTTGTGTCCTTTGAATTCTTTCTGTAACACCTTCTCAACACTGCTATATCCTTTGCTAAATACTACATCACCATCTTCCTTAACATCTTTCATCTGCCCTGGGACAACAGCTCTGTCTGTGGAGAGCTATACCAACTCTGCTGCATCACCATCTGTCCCAGCAGATCTGCACTGCACAGGTGGCATCACAAATACTTATTACATAAACTCTTTGTTTTTCATCTCTTGTAAATATACCCCTTTTATTGGACGCCCAGGGCCACGGACTGGGTCACTGCCGCTGTGATGCTGCCCCTTTAAGAAGCAGCCCGGTACTGACTACTCTGCTGCCCTGTCAGGCGCTTCACCCTCATCAAGTTCTGTAAAGTTTCCATGTTTAAAAAGAAGTCTCTTTTATTAATATGTGGAACTCGTGGTCCAGGCCAGCAAATACCATTGGCTACCAGTAGCCTGACCTGCACAAGGCCCTCACAACATGAACACTCAGCCAGGACATACAATTGTCTTTAATGTGGCGGGGTGTCAGACACATGACACTCGTCTATGGCTACCACCGTGGGCACCGTTACATTTGCCATAGTCAGAAGAATTGAGCCTTGCCTAAGAAAGACCTGAACAATGTGGGGAAGGCTCATGTTACAAGCAAGATGGCGACCATTAAGGCAGTTGTAGGAGGGTGGACTGACATGTGGACCTGTCTGATGAAGAAAGAACATGTAAAATATGTTGTGTACACTGATGATAATTTGCATACATGTGTAAGGAAACAGCTAGAATTGGTAAGAGACGGTGTAGTACCGGATTTTGGCCACTAGAAGGAGACATAGGATAGTGAGTAAAGGACCTAACAGCAGCTGAAGCTGGGAAATGCAGAGTCATGGTGGGTGGAGTTACAGGACTGAGGAGGGGAATTCCCAAGAAAAGGGATAAAAGGAATGAGAGTCCCAGGGTCAGGGAGAACCCCCAGGTAGAGACGGGGGAGAGAAGAGCTCAGGCGAAGACGGAGGAAGGGAGAGCTCAGGAAGAGACAGAGGAGAGAGAGATGGATAGTCGGGGGGTGGCCCTGACAGGACAGCTGCTGACTAAAGGACGCCTGGGGTACCGGACGGCTGGACACTGAAGGGGCAGTAAGTGTCGCAGCGGGCAGACTCGACCGGGGGAAGCGCTGTGGCCATGGGCCTAATGGCAGCCAAGGTGAAAGAATCCAGAGGGTCATTGCCAACCGGAGTAGGAGAGGTGATAGGTACCCGAGCCAAGGTGCAGAAGCTGTCATATTGCTGTGGATGTCCAAGAAGACACCCAATACAGTGGACCTGATTGAACGTGTTTCTGCATCTGTCGTCAGTCTGTCTCGCGGCCGAAAGGGACCACCCCCAATCGGCACACGTACTACACAGTCTAAATTGTCGGTGAGCAAGACATGCAAGATGGCGGCGAGTAGTGTGAAGTGGCAAAACAAACTCACCATTGTAAGTGTAAGAGAAGTAAAAGAGTGAGAAGCAGTGTTCAGCAGTTCAAGAACAATGGCTACCTCCCTGGGGCACTGTTACAGCCCAATTTATTGTCAAAGTAGATATTGATCCATCATGCCTGATTTCTGGCTGCTGATTCATTTAATCTTTCTGAGGTAAGCCACCACCAGACATGTCTGTCACAGTGACCCTCTTATAGAGAACACAGGAGCAATCCAGAAAATGGTTGGAGAACAATTGGGCGAAGCATAATTTAGCTGACAGTCATCTCATTGCGGGCTTTACACTTGCCAATTATTCCTGCTTCCAACACAACAATATCAAGAAGTGAATTTTCACTTGCTGCCCAATGTATTACATCCCTTGACAGTAAGGCTACGTTCACACGTAGCGGAACTCTCGCGGAAGTTACCGCGAGAATTCCGAAATTCCATTCCGCGGGAAAATCGCATTTTAAATTCCTGCGATTTTCCCGCGGAAAAACTAGCGATTTGCAAGTGTAATTAGCTTGCAGAATGCTAGTGTTTTACAAGCGATCTGGAGCATCGCTTGGAGAACTGATTGACAGGTTGGTCACACTCATTAAACATAGTGTTTGACAAGTGTGACCAACTTTTTACCACTGATGCTGCCTATGCAGCATCAGTAGTAAAAGATAAAATGTAAAAAATAATAAAAAAATAAAAAATATTGTTATTCTCACCTTCCGGCGTCCCGCACAGCCTTCCCGCCTCTCTCCACGCTCCCGGTCCCAGTAATCCTTTGCGCGAATGACTGGAGACGTCGTGCTCCCACGAGATCGCGACTTCCTCACTGTCATTCTCGCAAAGGATTACTGGGACTGGGAACGTGGAGAGAGGCGGGAAGGCGGCGCGGAACGCTGGGAGGTGAGAATAACAATATTTTTTATTTTAATTCTATTTTTTACAGGGATATGGTACCCAGAGCCCGGAGGACAGTCTCCTCTCCTCCGGACCGTGGGTGGGTACTATCCGCAAATGTTCTGCTTACTTTTCGCATGGTGGGCACAGCCACATGTGGAAAGTAAGCAGAACAAGGCAATCCTATGTGGGCGGAATCGCAGCAATTCCGCTAAATTAATGAGCATGCTGCGTTTTTTACAGCGAAGTGATTCCGCCGCGGAAAAAAACGCAGCATTAGCACAGCATTGCGGAATCCCATAGGATTGCATGAGATGCTTATTTTTCGCATTTTCGCGGCAAAATCGCGTGTTTAAAACCACTGCGAAAACGAAAAAAAAAAGTGACATGTTAACTCAGCCTTAGGCTATGAGCACACGTATGCAGAAAATTTCTGCATAAAAATAGGACTCCTTCCAAGAAAACGCGCGTTTTTCCGTGATTTTTGCGTGTTTTTGCCGCGATTTTTGCGTGTTTTTGTCGCAATTTTTTCCGCGTGTCCCCAGACATATAGAAAATAGCCAAAAATGGGGAATTTGCCGTGAAATTAATGAGCATGCTGCGTTTTTTACCGTGAAGCGTTTTTTTCGCAGTAAAAAACGCATCAATATACACAAAAAGTGCAAAATGCATTAAAATGAATGGGAAGCTTTTTTAAGCATTTTTTTGAGTGGATTTTTTGGTAAATCCATGGGAAAAATGCGAAAAAAGCGCAACGTGTGAACACAGCCTTATACTTGTGACAGGAATAATCAATTATCAATTGTAATTTAATGTTATGGCTGATCGGTGTTTATTCCCTTGTGATTATTCTATCTATCCTTGCCAAATTATTGTAGTGCTGTCTTCTTGTACGTGTAGCTTTAAAGACCAGGTCCATCTACCCACATATTTATTGGAGAGCTGATGGATAGTTGTACCACAGATGTTTCTATGCGAAGTACTGTATTTCCATGGCTGTCTGTTAAGAGCTATTGCAAGACCACAGCCCTCCAGTAAGACGCAAGAGTGCAAGGACAAGCTTTTCAATTGAATTTACATTATTTGGGCTTTCTGAATGCCCCTTAGGCTTTCTATTGGATAGACCACATGATTGGCCTGTTGGCTGGTGCTATTGTCTTGTATTCAGGGTCAAAGACTCCATTAGAACCAGAAGACAAAGTAGCTGATGTATATGGAAAAAAACCCCTAAATCATAGAGAAGAGGACTAAGAGTGTAGTAATCGCTGCCGATGCCAATATGTAGTTCAATACCATTGGGTACATTTAAGGGTGGTTTCTAGAGTTGAGCGACTTTTGGTTTTTTAGGGTCGCGTTTCGTAAGTCAATGGGGAATAAAAGTCGGCAGTGAGAGGAGGACAGGAAACACACCTACAGTGCCCATTTGAATGCCAAAAGCATCAATTCTTCTTTCTTAAGCTTGTCAACCTTAATTAACTTCATAATACAAGTTACGCAATGAAAAATGGGGGTTATTTGGCTACAAACTGTGGGGGGGGAGGGCTGGCTCCAGGTTTTCATGTGCCCTGGGCGAAAGAGCGCCCCTTTTACACATACCACAACTCATCATGCTCCGATACGGCAGAGAAATAGCAGTATAGTCCAATGAAAAATACCTCACTTTTTACATCTCATGACGAGGCCCATCTATTTCTCCATACAGAATCATTGGTCCCATATAATGTTTGAAACAGTATATGATGAGCTCCACATAATGCTACAGTATATGTTGGTCCCCATGGATGAAGCTCCACTGTCTTATGGGCCCAAATAATGCTCCAAACATAATGGGCCCCATTTCTAATGCTCTAGTGTATAATGGGCCCTGTAAATGCTGCTCCAGTGTCTGATGTCCACCTTTGGAATGTTCCAGTGTATGGTGGGCCCCATCTATCATTCTCCAGAGTATAGTGCTCCCCAAAAATTGCTGTCCCAACATTGAAAACAATCAAATAAGTCTCCTCGCTAGGGAATCCCTGTACTTGTCTGGACAGGTGCTGTAGCTTGCTTAACAGCTCGCCAGCCGTTCTCACGCCCAGTATGGATTACACGTGATTGCACAAAGGTGAGAAAGGGTACCGTATCCCCAGATAACATGTATGGATAGCGTACACATTCAAAATATATGTCTCAGGAGGCAGGCTCAGACGGTGTTAGGCCCAGTATGGATTGCACGTGATTGCACAAAGGTTAGAAAGGGTACCGTATCACCGGATAACATGTATGGATAGCGTACACATTCAAAATATATGTCTATACAGCATGAGGCAGGCTCAGACGGTGTTAGGCCCAGTATGGATTGCACGTGATTGCACAAAGGTTAGAAAGGGTACCGTATCACCGGATAACATGTATGGATAGCGTACACATTCAAAATATATGTCTATACAGCATGAGGCAGGCTCAGACGGTGTTAGGCCCAGTATGGATTGCACGTGATTGCACAAAGGTTAGAAGGGGTACCGTATCACCGGATAACATGTATGGATAGCGTACACATTCAAAATATATGTCTATACAGCATGAGGCAGGCTCAGACGGTGTTAGGCCCAGTATGGATTGCACGTGATTGCACAAAGGTTAGAAAGGGTACCGTATCACCGGATAACATGTATGGATAGCGTACACATTCAAAATATATGTCTCAGGAGGCAGGCTCAGACGGTGTTAGGCCCAGTATGGATTGCACGTGATTGCACAAAGGTTAGAAAGGGTACCGTATCCCCGGATAACATGTATGGATAGCGTACACATTTAAAATATATGTCTATACAGCATGAGGCAGGCTCAGACGGTGTTAGGCCCAGTATGGATTGCACGTGATTGCACAAAGGTTAGAAAGGGTACCGTATCCCCGGATAACATGTATGGATAGCGTACACATTCAAAATATATGTCTCAGGAGGCAGGCTCAGACGGTGTCAGGCCCAGTATGGATTGCACGTGATTGCACAAAGGTTAGAAAGGGTACCGTATCCCCGGATAACATGTATGGATAGCGTACACATTCAAAATATATGTCTATACAGCATGAGGCAGGCTCAGACGGTGTTAGGCCCAGTATGGATTGCACGTGATTGCACAAAGGTTAGAAAGGGTACCGTATCACCGGATAACATGTATGGATAGCGTACACATTCAAAATATATGTCTATACAGCATGAGGCAGGCTCAGACGGTGTTAGGCCCAGTATGGATTGCACGTGATTGCACAAAGGTTAGAAAGGGTACCGTATCCCCGGATAACATGTATGGATAGCGTACACATTCAAAATATATGTCTATACAGCATGAGGCAGGCTCAGACGGTGTTAGGCCCAGTATGGATTGCACGTGATTGCACAAAGGTTAGAAAGGGTACCGTATCACCGGATAACATGTATGGATAGCATACACATTCAAAATATATGTCTATACAGCATGAGGCAGGCTCAGACGGTGTTAGGCCCAGTATGGATTGCACGTGATTGCACAAAGGTTAGAAAGGGTACCGTATCCCCGGATAACATGTATGGATAGCGTACACATTCAAAATATATGTCTATACAGCATGAGGCAGGCTCAGACGGTGTTAGGCCCAGTATGGATTGCACGTGATTGCACAAAGGTTAGAAAGGGTACCATATCCCCGGATAACATGTATGGATAGCGTACACATTCAAAATATATGTCTATACAGCATGAGGCAGGCTCAGACGGTGTTAGGCCCAGTATGAATTGCACGTGATTGCACAAAGGTTAGAAAGGGTACCGTATCCCCGGATAACATGTATGGATAGCGTACACATTCAAAATATATGTCTCAGGAGGCAGGCTCAGACGGTGTCAGGCCCAGTATGGATTGCACGTGATTGCACAAAGGTTAGAAAGGGTACCGTATCCCCGGATAACATGTATGGATAGTGTACACATTCAAAATATATGTCTATACAGCATGAGGCAGGATCAGACGGTGTTAGGCCCAGTATGGATTGCACGTGATTGCACAAAGGTTAGAAAGGGTACCGTTTCCCCAGATAACATGTATGGATAGCGTACACATTCAAAATATATGTCTCAGGAGGCAGGCTCAGACGGTGTCAGGCACAGTATGGATTTGACGGCCCAGATTACACAGCGGAGGAGCAGGGAGAGGTAAAGATTGCAAATGCTGGGGCCCTGCCCAAGCAAGGGGGGCCCACTCGTGGGCGTCGGTACTGGCACTGGGCCCCTCATAGTACAGCGGTGTGTCTGACGGCGGGTGTGCACCACCACCGTCAGAGACACTTGATTGCACTATGAGGGACCCTGTGCCAGTGCCCGCGCCCAAGAGTCGGCCTACCCACCTGTCCAGGGCAACGGCACTCGCACGGTGTCGTGCGCTAGGTGGTGACCCCGGCCATGGGGGGGAGGCAGCACAGTTAGGGAGTTTTAGAAAGTGGCATATGTTGATGTTGGACATTCAGCTGATGCAAAAGGCGAAATAGGTGAAGTACCAGGAAGAGGTGGACCAAAGCAAGCCATTTTTCTGTCACCCTATGTGTCATCAGGGGAAGGTGGGACAATATCCTTGGAAACCCATGCGTGGTTCATTTTAATGAAGGTTGGATCATCCACATTTTGGGTTGACAGACGGGTCCTTTTTTCTGTCAGGATTGATCCAGCTGCACTGAAGACTCTTTCCGATAGCACACTTGCAGCTGGGCAAGCGAGCTCCTGTAAGGCATATTGGGCCAATTCAGGCCAGGTGTCCAGTTTAGCGGCCCAATAGTCAAAGGGGAATGACCTGTGTGGGAGAACATCGATATGGGAGGAAAAGTAGTTTGTAACCATGGTTGACAACTGCTGTCTCCTGTCACTTTCCATCGATGCAGTATTACCAGTTGTGTGAGCGGTATTTGAAAAATCAGTCCACAACATTGTCATGAAACCCCTGTCTCCAATGCCACTTCTGCTGTGTGCACCACGAACACCTCTGCCAAGCTGCCCCCGGCCCGTACGGCTCGTGTGAGAACCATCACCGCTGCTGTGTGCTGGGAATGCCTCAAGCAACCGATTTACCAGAGTTGCTTGTTTATTAGCCAATATTAGGTCAAGGTTCTCCTGTGGCATGATGTTTTGTAATTTGCCTTTATAGCGTGGATCCAGGATGCTGGCCAACCAGTAGTCGTCATCGTTCATTATTTTGGCAATGCGGGGGTCCCTTTTTAGGATCCGCAAGGCATAATCTGACATGTGGGCCAATGTTCCCGGTGTCAATGATGCACTGCGAGTGCTGGGTGGAGGAGCACTTTCTGGCAAATCCACATCCCTCCAGTCACGCACAAACCCTGTACCAGACCTTGCCATGCCAACATTCTCACTTGCCCCACGAGATGCATCCTCCTCCCCTAAGTAATCATCCCCATCATCATCCTCCTCCTCCTCTTCTTCCTCCACCTCATCCAGGAGAGGTCCCTGAGCAGACAATGGCTGAATGTCATCAAGGATTCCCTCCTCCTCTTCCTCCTCATCAACATTGGCTGCAGACGCCTGCTCCTTAAGGTGCGTCAAAGTTTGCATGAGCAGACGCATAAGTGGGATGCTCATGCTTAGGATGGCGTCGTCTGCGCTTACCAGCCGTGTGCATTCCTCAAAACACTGAAGGACTTTACAGAGGTCTTTCAGCTTCGACCACTGCACACCTGTCAACTCCATGTCTGCTCTCAAAGTGCCTGGCCGTGTATCCTCCCACAAATGCATTATGGCCTGCCTCTGCTCGCACAGCTGCTCCACCATGTGCAGGGTGGAGTTCCACCTTGTTGCAATGTCGATAATGAGGCGGTGGTTGGGAAGGTGGAGCAATCGCTGCAGCTTCTGCATACGAACGGAGTGTACAGGCGACCGGCGGATGTGCGCGCACAGTCTTCGCACCTTATGGAGCAGGGCTGTTAACTCCGGATAGTTTTTGAGGAAGCACTGCACCACCAGGTTCAAGGTGTGAGCCAAGCAAGGTATGTGGCTGAGTTTTGAATGGGCTATGGCTGCCACAAATTTACGGCCGTTATCACTAACTACCTTGCCTGCCTCAAGATGTACACTGCCCAGCCATGACTCAGTTTGTCGCTTCAAGTACTCGGCCAGCACCTCGGCGGTGTGTCTGTCGCCCAAACACATCATCTGCAACACAGCCTGCTGACGCTTTCCACTAGCTGCTCGATAGGGGGACACATCATGTGCAACAGTGGCAGCTGCAGATGGAGTGCTCGTACGACTGCGCTCTGTGGACAAGCTTTCGCTTCTGGAGGAGGAGGAGGAGGAGGGTCGAACGCCTACAGCCAACTGTTCCCTATACCGTGGGCTAGGCAGCACTGTCCCACCACCGCTGTCCCCTGTGGACTCTGCATCCACCACATTAACCCAGTGCGCAGTGATGGACACGTAACGGCCCTGGCCATGCCGACTGGACCATGCATCAGTTGTGAGGTGCACCTTTCCGCTCACTGACTGCTTGAGTGCATGGACAATGCGGTCTTTCACATGATGGTGGAGGGCTGGGATGGCTTTGCGAGAGAAGAAGTGGCGACTGGGTAGGTCATAGCGTGGTACTGCATAGGCCATGAGTTCGCGGAAAGCTGTGCTTTCCACCAACCGAAAGGGCATCATCTCAAACGAGATTAGTTTGGCAATGTGGGCGTTCAAACCCAGTGTACGCGGATGAGAGACTGAGTACTTTCTTGACCTCATAGTGTCTGGGAGGGTGAGCTGGACTTGAGAGCTGCATATGGTGGAAGTAGCGGTGGACAGGGCGGACTGAGAGAGGGTTGATGATGGTGATGGAGTTGGTGTTCTTTCTGATGGCCTAGAATCAGTCTTTCGTTGATATAACAGTGGGATTCCCTGACTGCTGTCGTCTTGCAACGACACCTCAACATTTGCTGCTGTGCTAACCGGTGGGCTTACAGTGGGGGAAACAATGTAGCGTTGCTGACTACCTTCGTTGTGATCAGTTGCACATGTGGCACTTGAGGTTTGGTGTTGTGTCCACGCTTGCAAGTGCATGCTGGTTAAATGTCTAAGCATGCAACTGGTATTCAAATTTTTCAGATTTTTCCCTCGGCTAAAGGTCTTTGCGCACTTCTTACAGATAACCTTGGCCTGATCATGAGGATTTTGTTCAAAAAAGTGCCACACTGCACTCTTCCTACTTTGGCAGACATTTTGCGGCCTAGCACGCTGTGATCTTTTGACCCTCTGGACAAGCTGTCCAGCAACTCTTTTGATGTTTGGAACCTGTCTTTGGAGTGCTCCGGGCCTGCCAGATAACAGCTGTTGCGATGTCGATGTCTGCTGTGGATGCTCCTCATCTGAGCTATTGGAAGCAGCACCCTCTTCCCCCAATGGATGCCAATCTGGGTCAACAACTGGGTCATCCATCACCTCCTCTTCTATGTCATGTGCACCTTCCTCTGTGTCACCGTGTATGGTGGTATAGTGTGCGGGAAGGGGCACCTGAGTCTCATCAGGGTCAGAATCTGGCTCTGTACACTGCGAGGACAATGTAGTGCTCTGAGTGAATGTACCAGCAGAATCATCCATCAGCGGCTGTGCATCAGTGCACTCCATGTCAGATTCATCTTGGCCTGGGTAATTCACCATTTCACTTGATAATCCAGGCATGGTATGTGAAAACAGCTCCATGGAGTAATCAGTAGTATGGCCTGCGTCATCCTTCAATCTTGGTTGGGGTGAAGGACACAAGGAAAGGTGTGGTTCATGAACATGAGCCTCCAATGACGACTCAGTGCTTTTACTTTTTACAACTGAAGAAGAGGAGGCGATAGAGCTGGAGGCTGAGTCAGCAATGTAAGACAAAACTTTTTTCTGATGCTCTGGCTTTAAAAGCGGTTTGCCAACTCCTAGAAAACTAAGCGTTCGAGGCCTTATGTAGCCAGACGATGACGCAGGGTCAGCACCTCCTGCATTCGGTCCTATTTTGCTCTTGCCACTACCATCAGATCCACCACCAACACCATCATTACCAGCTGCCAACCCCCGCCCAATTCCACAGCCACTTCCACCAGCCTTCCTCATTTTTGGTAGAAATGTAGACAAAATCCAACAAACTATATAGTAATGTAAAACAAGGTACAAGGTGTCTATAGGACAGGGGAGATTTTGAATATCTGCACACACTTTTGGACAGTGGACACTTTTGGATTGTGTGAGGCCCACTGATATCTCAGCACTATGTGACAGGCTCGATGGCACTGCTGTGACCTAAGTGACTAGAGGATAAGGGAGATTTTGAATATCTGCACACACTTTTGGACACTGGACACTTTTGGATTGTGTGAGGCCCACTGATATCTCAGCGCTATGTGACAGGCTCGATGGCACTGCTGTGACAAAAGTGACTAGAGGATAAGGGAGATTTTGAATATCTGCACACACTTTTGGACACTGGACACTTTTGGATTGTGTGAGGCCCACTGATATCTCAGCGCTATGTGACAGGCTCGATGGCACTGCTGTGACAAAAGTGACTAGAGGATAAGGGAGATTTTGAATATCTGCACACACTTTTGGACAGTGGACACTTTTGGATTGTGTGAGGCCCACTGATATCTCAGCGCTATGTGACAGGCTCGATGGCACTGCTGTGACAAAAGTGACTAGAGGATAAGGGAGATTTTGAATATCTGCACACACTTTTGGACACTGGACACTTTTGGATTGTGTGAGGCCCACTGATATCTCAGCGCTATGTGACAGGCTCGATGGCACTGCTGTGACGTAAGTGACTAGAGGATAAGGGAGATTTTGAATATCTGCACACACTTTTGGACGCTGGACACTTTTGGATTGTGTGAGGCCCACTGATATCTCAGCGCTATGTGACAGGCTCGATGGCACTGCTGTGACAAAAGTGACTAGAGGATAAGGGAGATTTTGAATATCTGCACACACTTTTGGACACTGGACACTTTTGGATTGTGTGAGGCCCACTGTTATCTCAGCGCTATGTGACAGGCTCGATGGCACTGCTGTGACCTAAGTGACTAGAGGATAAGGGAGATTTTGAATATCTGCACACACTTTTGGACAGTGGACACTTTTGGATTGTGTGAGGCCCACTGATATCTCAGCGCTATGTGACAGGCTCGATGGCACTGCTGTGGCAAAAGTGACTAGAGGATAAGGGAGATTTTGAATATCTGCACACACTTTTGGACAGTGGACACTTTTGGATTGTGTGAGGCCCACTGTTATCTCAGCGCTATGTGACAGGCTCGATGGCACTGCTGTGACCTAAGTGACTAGAGGATAAGGGAGATTTTGAATATCTGCACACACTTTTGGACAGTGGACACTTTTGGATTGTGTGAGGCCCACTGATATCTCAGCGCTATGTGACAGGCTCGATGGCACTGCTGTGACAAAAGTGACTAGAGGATAAGGGAGATTTTGAATATCTGCACACACTTTTGGACACTGGACACTTTTGGATTGTGTGAGGCCCACTGATATCTCAGCGCTATGTGACAGGCTCGATGGCACTGCTGTGACAAAAGTGACTAGAGGATAAGGGAGATTTTGAATATCTGCACACACTTTTGGACACTGGACACTTTTGGATTGTGTGAGGCCCACTGATATTTCAGCGCTATGTGACAGGCTCGATGGCACTGCTGTGACAAAAGTGACTAGAGGATAAGGGAGATTTTGAATATCTGCACACACTTTTGGACACTGGACACTTTTGGATTGTGTGAGGCCCACTGATATCTCAGCGCTATGTGACAGGCTCGATGGCACTGCTGTGACAAAAGTGACTAGAGGATAAGGGAGATTTTGAATATCTGCACACACTTTTGGACAGTGGACACTTTTGGATTGTGTGAGGCCCACTGTTATCTCAGCGCTATGTGACAGGCTCGATGGCACTGCTGTGACCTAAGTGACTAGAGGATAAGGGAGATTTTGAATATCTGCACACACTTTTGGACACTGGACACTTTTGGATTGTGTGAGGCCCACTGATATTTCAGCGCTATGTGACAGGCTCGATGGCACTGCTGTGACAAAAGTGACTAGAGGATAAGGGAGATTTTGAATATCTGCACACACTTTTGGACACTGGACACTTTTGGATTGTGTGAGGCCCACTGATATCTCAGCGCTATGTGACAGGCTCGATGGCACTGCTGTGACCTAAGTGACTAGAGGATAAGGGAGATTTTGAATATCTGCACACACTTTTGGACACTGGACACTTTTGGATTGTGTGAGGCCCACTGATATCTCAGCGCTATGTGACAGGCTCGATGGCACTGCTGTGACAAAAGTGACTAGAGGATAAGGGAGATTTTGAATATCTGCACACACTTTTGGACACTGGACACTTTTGGATTGTGTGAGGCCCACTGATTTCTCAGCGCTATGTGACAGGCTCGATGGCACTGCTGTGACAAAAGTGACTAGAGGATAAGGGAGATTTTGAATATCTGCACACACTTTTGGACACTGGACACTTTTGGATTGTGTGAGGCCCACTGTTATCTCAGCGCTATGTGACAGGCTCGATGGCACTGCTGTGACCTAAGTGACTAGAGGATAAGGGAGATTTTGAATATCTGCACACACTTTTGGACAGTGGACACTTTTGGATTGTGTGAGGCCCACTGATATCTCAGCGCTATGTGACAGGCTCGATGGCACTGCTGTGGCAAAAGTGACTAGAGGATAAGGGAGATTTTGAATATCTGCACACACTTTTGGACAGTGGACACTTTTGGATTGTGTGAGGCCCACTGTTATCTCAGCGCTATGTGACAGGCTCGATGGCACTGCTGTGACCTAAGTGACTAGAGGATAAGGGAGATTTTGAATATTTGCACACACTTTTGGACAGTGGACACTTTTGGATTGTGTGAGGCCCACTGATATCTCAGCGCTATGTGACAGGCTCGATGGCACTGCTGTGACAAAAGTGACTAGAGGATAAGGGAGATTTTGAATATCTGCACACACTTTTGGACACTGGACACTTTTGGATTGTGTGAGGCCCACTGATATCTCAGCGCTATGTGACAGGCTCGATGGCACTGCTGTGACAAAAGTGACTAGAGGATAAGGGAGATTTTGAATATCTGCACACACTTTTGGACACTGGACACTTTTGGATTGTGTGAGGCCCACTGATATTTCAGCGCTATGTGACAGGCTCGATGGCACTGCTGTGACAAAAGTGACTAGAGGATAAGGGAGATTTTGAATATCTGCACACACTTTTGGACACTGGACACTTTTGGATTGTGTGAGGCCCACTGATATCTCAGCGCTATGTGACAGGCTCGATGGCACTGCTGTGACAAAAGTGACTAGAGGATAAGGGAGATTTTGAATATCTGCACACACTTTTGGACAGTGGACACTTTTGGATTGTGTGAGGCCCACTGTTATCTCAGCGCTATGTGACAGGCTCGATGGCACTGCTGTGACCTAAGTGACTAGAGGATAAGGGAGATTTTGAATATCTGCACACACTTTTGGACACTGGACACTTTTGGATTGTGTGAGGCCCACTGATATCTCAGCGCTATGTGACAGGCTCGATGGCACTGCTGTGACAAAAGTGACTAGAGGATAAGGGAGATTTTGAATATCTGCACACACTTTTGGACACTGGACACTTTTGGATTGTGTGAGGCCCACTGTTATCTCAGCGCTATGTGACAGGCTCGATGGCACTGCTGTGACCTAAGTGACTAGAGGATAAGGGAGATTTTGAATATCTGCACACACTTTTGGACACTGGACACTTTTGGATTGTGTGAGGCCCACTGATATCTCAGCGCTATGTGACAGGCTCGATGGCACTGCTGTGACAAAAGTGACTAGAGGATAAGGGAGATTTTGAATATCTGCACACACTTTTGGACACTGGACACTTTTGGATTGTGTGAGGCCCACTGATATCTCAGCGCTATGTGACAGGCTCGATGGCACTGCTGTGACAAAAGTGACTAGAGGATAAGGGAGATTTTGAATATCTGCACACACTTTTGGACAGTGGACACTTTTGGATTGTGTGAGGCCCACTGTTATCTCAGCGCTATGTGACAGGCTCGATGGCACTGCTGTGACCTAAGTGACTAGAGGATAAGGGAGATTTTGAATATCTGCACACACTTTTGGACACTGGACACTTTTGGATTGTGTGAGGCCCACTGATATCTCAGCGCTATGTGACAGGCTCGATGGCACTGCTGTCACAAAAGTGACTAGAGGATAAGGGAGATTTTGAATATCTGCACACACTTTTGGACACTGGACACTTTTGGATTGTGTGAGGCCCAATGAATATCTGAGCGCTATGTGACAGGCTCGATGGCACAGCTGTGACCTAAGTGACTAGAGGATAAGTGAGATTTTGAATGTCTGCAGACACTTTTGGACACTGGACACTTTTGGATTGTGTGAGGCCCAATGAATATCTGAGCGCTATGTGACAGGCTCGATGGCACAGCTGTGACCAAAGTGACTAGAGGATAAGGGAGATTGGATTGCTTTTAAAAAAGCAGTTTGCGGAGCAGTGGGTAAACAGCAATGCCAGCCTGTCAGGAAGCCTTACAAGGCAGCCCAACAACCAACACCACTGATACACCACTATATAGCCTCCCCTTGCACTGCACACACAGTGACTGGTGTGTTGTGCAGGCCAAATTGCTATCAGCAGCAGAAGCAGTTTTTTTTTCTTCTCAGCAGGACAAAAAAAAAAATTGGGATTGCTTAAGCAGTTTGAGGCCCAATGAATATCTGAGCGCTATGTGACAGGCTCGATGGCGCAGCTGTGACCAAAGTGACTAGAGGATAAGGGAGATTGGATTGCTTTTAAAAAAGCAGTTTGCGGAGCAGTGGGTAAACAGCAATGCCAGCCTGTCAGGAAGCCTTACAAGGCAGCCCAACAACCAACACCACTGATACACCACTATATAGCCTCCCCTTGCACTGCACACACAGTGACTGGTGTGTTGTGCAGGCCAAATCGCTAGCAGCAGAAGCAGTTTTTTTGTCTTCTTCCCTGTCTAACGCTCTCCCTACAGAATCAGCAGCAACCTCTCCCTATGCTAAGATCGGCAGAAGTAAGATGGCGGTCGGCGTGCACGCCCTTTTATACCCCCTGTGACGCCCACCAAAGCAAGCCAATCACTTGCATGCCCTTCTGAAAGATGGTGGTGACCCGTGCCTATGTCATCACGTTGCCCACAGTGTCCGTGGATCCTGATTGGCTGAAAAAGAGCGCAAAACAAACTTTTGAAACGCGACTTTGGCGTTTTTGGAATTTTTTCGACCCGTTTCGCTCAACTCTAGTGGTTTCACATTAGCGCTTTTTAAGCGCACGCACGGCCGGAGGTAGCTCCGCCCCCGAGCCGGCTATCTGCCCGGCGTGCCCGCCCCTTGCTTGTAGCGCCGCCTCCTAGCGCACAGCGGCGCCTGCGATCGGCGCACCCTATCTTTAGCATAGGGTGCGCAGATCGTGCGCAGGCCGTGCGCTAGTTGCGCTTTGACCTGCGCTGCGCACTTTTGACGGTGCGCCGTGCGCGCCAAAATCCGAAAAGTTTGATTTTGGCGCGCACGGCGCACCGTCAAAAGTGCGCAGCGCAGGTCAAAGCGCAACTAGCTCACGGCCTGCGCACGATCTGCGCACCCTATGCTAAAGATAGGGTGCGCCGATCGCAGGCGCCTCTGTGCGCTAGGAGGCGGCGCTACAAGCAAGGGGCGGGCACGCCGGGCAGAGAGCCGGCTCGGGGGCGGAGCTACCTCCGACCGTGCGTGCGCTTAAAAAGCGCTAATGTGAAACCACCCTAAGAAAAGTTTTAAAACTGTGTCCCGCATTTGTAATGTACTTTACACATGTACACAGTCAACTGAGGCTGCCTAGCTGCTTATGCTGGTTTCACACTTGCGTTTTTTTGCGCTGCTTTTTATCGCAAAAAAAAAGCATGCATTTTTCCCCCTATACTTTAACATGGGTGCGCATACATATGCGCACGTACGTGTTTGTATGCGCATGCGTTTCTTTGCAGTGTGCGCTCGGGCGCACAAAATGTATCCTGTTGCATTTTAAAAAAATGCTCCAAAACCCGCAAAAAAACGCACACAAATGCATGATGTGTTTTTTTCATGTGTTTGTGTGCGCAAAAAAGCGCAGCAAAAAAAACGAAAGTGTGAAAGTAGCCTTATAGGGTGATATATCCACAGCTCCCACAGTGGAAATCTGAAGTAGTAAATAAATATATCACCAGAGATATTGCAAAAACGGTGTGTTTCAAGGGGTTCTCTGAGTAAGAAAGTACATTTTAATCAATAGATCTTGGAATAATAATACATTTCACAATTATATGTGGTTTGAAAAATTTCTTTTGTAGAGCTAATCTTATATATGTGTCCCTGCTGTGTGCTGTATAATAAAGGCTGTGTCTGACCGTACAGGAAAATGGTCTGATCACACCACAGCTCCTGGACAGGGGGGAAGCATAAATGAATATGCTGACCACACAGCAGGCGCTTGCAGCTACTTCTTTCTGTGAGGTAACACATTTCCCTTTTTGCTTTATGAAATGAGACAGTTTTTCTGCTGGTCAACAGCCCTCTGAACTCATCATAAATCAAGTTGGAGCTTGTACCTCACTCACTTGATTTATGACGAACTCTCAGGACTGGTGATTGGCAGAAGCACTCACTTCTGTGATAAAACAAACAGATAGGGAAATGTGTAACCTCAGAGAAATAAGCAGCTGTGAGCCCTTGCTGTGGGTGGTCAGTATATTCACTTATGCTTCCAAGACTAGAGATGTGGTATATGCCAACCATGTTACTGCATGGATGGACATAGCCACTACAAAGTGCAAAGCAGGTGTCTTTAAGAGCGGCATTTATAAGATTATCTCAACACAGGCACATTTTTTAAACACATCCAGTTGTGGAACTTATTATTATTCCAAGATCTATTGATTAAAATGTACTTTGTTTGTGAGACAACCTCTTTAACTGTCACACTTAAAGGGGTTTTTAGTGGTAATATTTGGATGAGTTGAGATGCTGCATATTTAAGATATTTTCTATGGCATAGGTTTTCCAATACAATTATTATTATTATTATTTATTATGTTGATTATCCAGAGGATAGATCCTTAACCCCATTCCGACATCAGGCATATATTTACGCCAAGACGGACTCCCTCCATTTGATGTGGGCACCGGCAGTGAGTCCACATCTTTCCCGGGACATGTCAGCTGTTTTAAACAGCTGACATGTGCCCGCAATAGCCGCGGGTGCAATCACAATCCACTCCCGGCTATTAACTAGTTGAATGCTGCTGTCAAACGCTGACAGCAGCATTTAAATGGCGCTTCTGGCAATCGCGCCGGAAATACGCACACCGATGACCTGCGTCACGTGAATGCGGGTCACCGGAGTGTCGGCATGACAACCCGAGGTCTCCTGGAGATCTCTATGGTTGTCAGTGCCGGATTGCTATGAGCGCCACCCAGTGTCAGCAATTCTACTACATAGAAGCGATCTGACCATCACCTCTATGTAGCAGAGCCGATCGGGCTATGGCAGCTTCTAGTCTCCTATGGAAAAAAGTTACCCCCATTTTGCCCTGTTCAAAATAAAACAATAAAAATAAAATCAAACATGCACATATTCAGTATCTCTGCGTTCAGAATCGCCCGATCTATCAATAGAAAAAAGGATTAACCTGATCGCTGAACGGCGCAGTGAGAAAAAAGTCAAAATGCATTAAAATGCAAAAACGGGCCATCAAAAAAATCACATCTGCACCAAAATGGTATCATTAAGAACGACAGCCTGGTATGCAAAAAATAAGCCCTCACCCTACCTGAGATCACGAAAAATGGAGACGCTATCGTAAAATGGCGCAATTTCAAATTATTTATATTTTAGCAGTTTTTACATTTTTTTCACCACTTAGATAAAAAATAACCTAGACATGTTTGGTGTCTATGAACTCATAATGACCTGGAGAATCATAATAGCAGGTCAGTTTTAGCATTTAGTGAACATAGCAAAAAAAACAAGCAAAAAACAAGTGTGGGATTGCACTTTCTTTGCAATTTCACCACACACTTGGATTTTTTTTCCCATTTTCTAGTACACAACATGGTAAAACCAATGGTGTTTTTCAAAAGTACAACTCGTCCCACAAAAAACAAGCCCTCACATGGCCATATTGCCGGAAAAATAAAAAAGTTATGGCTCTGGGAAGGAGGGGAGCAAAAAACAAAAATGCAAAACCGAAAAAAGCTCCGGGGGTTAAGAGGTTAATATCACATTGGTGGGGATCTGACACCTGCCAATCCACTCATCATACTCTTTCTACAGTAAACCATTGATGTAGGTATTAATAGCTGAAGTGGCACATCACAGCTTTGTCAGACTGTCAGGACCCGAAATCTTCTTGGGGATGGTCCTTTTGAGCTGGTGCCCAACTGCACTATTCTCCACCTGGGGCCCCTTACTGCTGTAGCAGTATTTTCCCCATGGCCAGCTGTCTGCTTCCTCTACTGCTCATACCTTGCCCTGGGCAAGACTGCCAGGGCTTCTACTGTCTAATGAGGAAGTGTCGCCATCGGACTCGGGGGCTGGTGTTCCTGCCTTGGCCACTGGGAGGCGCCGGACTGTCACGTTGCCGTCGGACTTGGGGGCTGGTGTTCCTGCCTAGGCCACTGGGAGGCGCTGGACTGTCACGTCGCGGTCGAACTCGGGGGCTGGTGTTCCTGCCTCGGTCGCTGGGAGGCGCTGGACTCCTTCGACTGATGGTGCCTGCGATAGGAGGGCTATGTCCTCATGTGGTCATGCTCCTTTGACGCATGCCTCTGTCGTTGGGCATCGCTTTGTTTCTCCTGTGGGTGATGGTGGTGACAGAGAAGAGGCCCCTGCGCAGGCGTCTGGTGGGTGCAGGCTTCGCTCTTCTGTCAGAGGTGAAGGGGTTGGTGCATTGCCATCTGGCCTGGTCCTGGGGGCGGTCCAGATTAGGTCATCAGGCTGTGAGCCTGTAAGGGATAGCCGTATCCTTCAAATACTTTGGAGCCTGTCCTGCAGGCCGCCAGATATAGTCTTGGTTTTCCCAGCGTGTTAGTGTTTAAATTGCTATTTTGACTCTGTCCTTAGCCTGGATTTCTGACCATTCTACAGCCTGCCGATTTTGTACCTCTGCTGCTCTCCCGGTTTTTGACTCTGACCTGGCATGGATTTTTGACCCTTCTTCAGCCTGCCGATTTTTTACCTCTACTGCCCGCTCAGTTTTGACTTGGACTCCTGACTACGCTTTTGGTCCCGTTTATTAATCCCTTCCTGGCGACCATCCTGCTCCGGTCCGCTGCTCTCATAGGCAGCTACCCCTTGGGCTCCACTGTAATTCCAGATCCCTGTATAGGGGTAAAGGGTCTTGGGGTTTCTCGGGGTGCTGTCTTACTTGCAGCTCAGACGCGCACCAGACGGACGTCATAATATCCTTATGCTCTGCACTGCCCTGCCATGTAACTCCTCCCAGCTGCTAAACCCCTATGCTAACCAACACTCTTATCTATTCTATTCTCTATGATCCCCCCCTTCTATTCCAATTCCACTATGATCCTATACTGTCCTTTAGCTTATACTCAGTCCATAACAAATGCATCACATTACAGTGCACACGCAATTATAAAAACATAAGTGCACAATGAGGTGCCGCACGTAATACATGAACAGTGTCCAGGGGAGAGGAGGCAAGTGAGAGTCCCCCACCACCTCCTTACATGTTTTTTTATATATTTTTACTAAATAAAACCACTTTTATAGAAAATAATGTGTTTTGTTTTGTTTTGACTGTGCTACTTGACTGTCACGGAGAGACTGACCAGTGCCTTATGACCCAACGATTCGTCGGTCACCAAAAAAGGGAACACCGAGGACACAATTACAATGGAGGGCCCTGCGATAGGGAACGGGGAATGGACACTTCCTGCACTTTCCTAAGGATGTGCCTTGATCTCCCTAAGATCCCTATAAAGGTTTATTCAACCTGTCGCCGAGCAGGACACCTAAGCCCACGCTTGCCCTGTACCTATCCCTTAGTAGGGAATTGGCAAGTGATGACACTGGTCCCACCGCTGCACTAATGCAACACAAGGTAAGGATAGGCACAGCTAAAGGAACAGGGTAACAAAAATACAACACTTAGCTTTCTGCTGTAAAGCACAGCAGGATCACAACACCAGATACACCATCAACAGCTGAGGCACCAAGCATGAACTTTAACACCGACGGTCAGCTGATGCATCAGTTGATCTTTTAAAGGATGGTGGGAGTGGTCACCACCTGCATCAGCAAAATCCGCAGCAATGTGATTACACCAGCGGCCACTGGGGGGAAAAACAGACATTAACCCCCGATGGCCTGAAAGAAAAAAAGTTTATATGTGAGAATCCAGGTCTGCCACAGATCCAACAATGGATTGTGACAGTACCCCTCCCTCAATGAGGGACCTCTGGACCCTCAACACCGGACCTCACCTGAAAGCAACCTACGGTAAGGACGCCTCGATCCACCAGAGTTCACCTCAGCAATCACCTGACCCTCAGGTTTATGGCAAACACGGACTGATGGAAGTGACAATAACGTATGCTCCGGAGGTGCCACAAATCTCCAGAGCGCTGACCTGGGGAATGAGTTGTGTACGGGCATTACTGGGGGTAAGCTGGTAAGTCCCCGAGTCGAAAATGGCCGACACCTGATATGGCCCGATCACCCAACAACTCTAGGCCCAAGCAGCACACTTCCACTGGAAGTTTTTGGTGGACACCCATACGTACTCGTTCACACACAGGTCCGGACCAGAACATTTATTGCCACACACACGTTTGCCACAAGATGGTGAACTCTTTACAGAACCGACAACAGAGGCATCCCTCTGTGTTGTCACACTCACACCCCCACAATGTTCAGAAGGAACCACCACCCTCCACTGACCCCTCCTCCTAAGAGGACTCCGACACTCAGGGTTAGCTTGTGGTGAGGGTTGAGACTTGCCCCTACTCCCTGGCAACACCTCTGCTGCCCCCACAGGAGAAGAAGGGGACTGTTGTAGAAAGACGGCAGAGAGAGTAGCCCCCGAGCAGCAGCCCTCACATGACTAATCCCAGCTGACTACTTCCCTGGAACACCAATCTATGACCGGGTTGTGTCTTTTCAACCAAGGGAGGCCTAAAACGATGGGTGATGGCATTCCCCCCAAGACGTAGCACGACAGGGACTCTTCATGATGAGTCCCTATACGCAGATGTATATCATCTACATCTTGGTTCAACCTCCCCTGGCTAAGTGGGACAGAGTCCATGGCCTGGACGCTTAGGGGTTTTACTAGTATCCTACACCTCAGGCCATGGGTCTGGACAAAGTAAGCCTCCACCAGATTGACACCTGCTCCACTGTCCACAAGCACCAGTATACCCTCAGTTACCCCGCCATCCACCACTTCCACAGACAAGGTACACTGAGGGAAAAAATGGAGGAAATATACACTCCCTGGTCGCCTCCCTCCACACGACCAGGGGGACGCGGATTCTTAGATGATACAGATATTTTGATGCGAGCTGGGCAGACACTGATGAAATGACCAGTCTACCCACAGTAAAAACATGCCCCCACACCACGACGAACCCCAGGCAACACCGTTTGGGAACCATCTCCTCCCACCTGCATGGGCTAGTCCGTCTGCACAGGTGTGTCCTCCTCCCTAATAAGGACTACAAGGGGCACATTTGGTGTATGTCTCTCCCTTAAGTGTCTATCAACCTGGATGGCAAGGGACATGGTGGCCTCCAACGAACTGGGAGCGGCGTACAGCACCAGAGTTTCCTGCAACCTTGGAGACAGTCCCTGCATAAAATGGCTCCTAAGAGCAGGGTCATTCCACCGTGTGTCAGTGGCTCATCTCCTGAACTCGCAGCAGTACTACTCAGCTGAACGGCCCCCGTGCTTGTTCTTATGGAGTCGGGATTCCACCAGGGAGACGCCATCAGGATCTCCATACTCCAGTGCCAAAGCCACGAAAACTCATCCACTGACCGTAGAGATGGTGAAACGGCCGGCAGGGAGAAGACCCAGGACTGGGGATCACCCTTAAGAAGGGATATGAGGATTCCAACCCATTGTTCCTCACTCCCTGTTGAACGAGGGCGGAGCCTGAAGTACAACTTGCAGGCCTCCTGAAAAACCAAAAATGTATCTCTCCCTCCAGAAAACCTGTCAGGGAGAAATATCTTGGGTTCTGGTCGAGCCTGCACCTGAGCCGAGGCCCCGAACCCCACCAACTGTTGCAGCTGCTGCACCACCTCACCACGCAGCACCTTAAGCTCATTAGTGAGTGTCTGAAGCAGTTAGGCAAAGTCCTGCATTTGGGCCGTGATTCACCAGAAAAAAAAATGGGCAGGTCGGTGTTAATGTCACTGGGAGCCTGACCAGTGCGACACGACCCAATGATTCGTCGGTCACCAAACAGCAAAGCAAACAAGGGAATACTGGGGACACAATTACAACAGTGGGCCCTGTGATAGGGAACAGGGAATGGACACCTCCTGCACTCTCCTAAGGATGTGCCCTGATCTCCCTGACGTCCCTATAACGGTTTTTTCAACCTGTCACCGAGCAGGATATCTTAGCCCTCGCTTACCCTGCACCTATCCCTTAGTAGTGAATTGGCAAGTGAAGACACTGGTCCCAACGCTGCACTAATACAACACAAGGTAAGGATAGACAGACAGCAAAAGGAACAGATTATCAAAAATACAACACTTAGCTTTCTGCTCTAAAGCACAGCACAGCAGGATCACAACACCAGATACACCAACAGCTGAGGCACAACTGCTCCCAGCAAGCTCCTTCCTCCAGTAAGGTCGCAGTAGCATGAACTCTAACACCGACGGTCAGCTGATGCATCAGGTGACATTTTAAAGGATGGTGGGGGTGGTCACCACCTGCATCAGCAGATTCAGCAGCAATGTACAGTGCTGTGCAAATTAATTGGGACAAAGCATTTTTTTAAGTAAAATCGTAACCTTTAGATGACCAGGTGTTGGGTAAAGCTGAAAATTAGACTCATCAGAGAAGATTACCTTACTCCAGTCCTCTATGGTCCAACCCTTATGGGCTTTGGTAAACTTCAGCCTGGCTCTCCTTTGCTTCTCATTGATGAAAGGCTTTTTTCTACCTTTACATGACTTGAGCCCTACCTCTAGGAGCCTGTTACGAACTGTTCTTGCCGTGCACGTCACCCCAGCTGCCATTTGCCATTCCTTTTGTAGGTCTCTTGATGGCATCCTGAGGTTGCTGAGTGACATTCAAATAAGATGACGGTCATCCCGGTTAGTGGAGAGTCGTTTTCGCCCTCTACCGGTCTGTAGTTTTGTTGTCCCCAATGTCTGCTGCTTGACCTCGTTGTAATGTACTGTTGTCTTAGAAATTTTAAGGATGGAGGCAACATGACGCTCACTGTATCCCTCTGTTAGTAAAGCCAGAATTGAGCCCTTGTTTTCAACTCCTTTGACATGGTTAAAAGTTATTTTTTTCATTCTTATTGCTTTTGGGATATTACTAGCACTTCATTTACCATCCAGCTTGTCCTACAGCAAGAGGATTGTGAACACCACAGCGGGGTTTTTTATATTTACCTTCGTTAAATAAGATTTGGTTCAGGTGATCACCTAATCAGAAGCACATTAAGTAGAATGAGGTGTACTGTGGTTAGAATTCAACTGACACTGGAATGGCTATATATATGTATATATATATATATATATATATATATATACAGTGTATATATAATAGATAGATAGATAGATAGATTAAGAGCCGTCAAATGATCTGCCGCATACAGTATAATCACACAGTGACAGGTTACAATAGAATAGATAGAATAGATATACTGTATACACTTACAGTGCTATGCAAATTAATTGGGACAAAGCATTTTTTTAAGTAAAATCGTAAGTTGGTTACCAGTCAGTGATTCGAACCAGTTTTAACTTCTTTGAACAGGCACTTACACCTGTTCAAAGCAGTTAAAACTGGTTTGAATCACTGACTGGTAACCATCTTATGATTTTACTTAAAAAATGCTTTGTCCCAATTAATTTGCACAGAACTGTAATTACACCAGTGGCCACCAGGGGGAAAAACATACGTTAACCCCCGATGGCCTGAAAGGAAATAAGTTTATATGTGAGAATTCAGATCTGCCACAGATCCAAAACTGGATTGTGACATTCACAGTGTGATTATTTGATTGCTGATATAATTTGTTGATATACTCAGTGAATAGAGAGAGTTGTGCATGCAAGTGTAGGAGGAAGGGCCCCCGCCGAGTGTCCGGGTCAGAACCAAGGGGACCATCATCTAGGTTCCTAGGGGGTCTGTTTCCGGGGAGCAGAGTTAGGGGACGGACCGCTGAGACTTCCAGGATGGCTGGAGGAGGAGCCTATATAAAAGTAGCGGAGGACGCCAGTCAGAGTGAGTCAGCAGAACGGGAGAGAAGGAGCAGGAGACCGAGAAGGTGCCTGGGAGCCAGAGCCTCCAGCAGTAACCAGAGAGTAGGACAGTGACAGAAGGGAGATTCACGGTGGACAGCAGGGAGACAGCGCCACCATTGCCGCCTCGCTCCAGCCTGCGGCTGTGGCCTGCCCGCTGCCACCCGCGGCCGTTGCCACTCCTCTCCAGTGTGCGGCTGCGGCTTGTCCATTACCGCCCACAGCCACCACCATCCCACTCCAGCCTGTGGTAGGGGCTGGACCGCCGCCTCCCACGGGTCCCCTACTGCAGTCTTATGCTGCGCAGGTGCCCCACCAACCGCCACTCAGCACCGCCACTGCCCGCCCCTGTCCAGGGGCTGCGGCCTCCACTCTCCCACTCCAAGGCAGTTTCCCGCTGCCTCCGTTGGGGGACATCTCACCAGAGAACTCTTCTAGGGCCTGTTGTGCCCCTACCTCGCTGGGCGTAGGAATGCCCGAAGACTTTGCCAGATCCTCAGCGGCTGGGCCCAGAGGCTGCGATGCCGAGGCACCATCGAACAGCACGATGTTGGACGTCAGGACGGCTAAGTGACACATAGTAGCTAAGGACCCGTAGTCGGCCATACCGCAGCCCTATAGTGACCGGCCTTTGCCGGGGTAGTCGTGTTCTCATAATAAGTGTTTGTTTCTATTTGGTCCCTGCGAGGACAATTGCTGTTATCGTGTTTGGTTGCTTAGCATTGCCCACTGGCATCCATGTATAAAAGTTACTACCTAAAGTTTAATCCATCTCGCGTCTCGTCACTGCATCCTGCGTACCTGCCACGACCACATTTGGCGTAGTCGGCATGATGCAGTCTCCGAATGCGGACAACGGTACCCCGGACCAGAGCAGGGCAGTAGACTCAGCAAATAACGAGGGCCCCTGGTCCAGCATCTCTTTGGGGGCTATGCAAAGCAACCTGCCTAGGTTCTCCGGCACCAACACAATGCTGTGGAGTTGGACGGAGCGGATGCGAGGGTTCTTCCGCATGCATCCGATGACCCCTGACCTGAAAGCCAAGGTAGCTCTCATGGCATTGGATGGGGAGGCCCGGGATTCAGTAATGTTGAGGCCCCTGGGATATCGTAACACCTTTGCTAGGGTTTTGTGGATTCTGGAAGAGACCCATGGGGATCCAACAAATGTGGGAAGAGTTGAGGTCCCGGTTGTTCAGTCATATGCAGGGAAAGGGGGAGACCATCACCCAGTATATGAATGTCCTCCAGGAGTTATACACGGCCATCGAGTGGAAGGACAGCATAGGGGTAGGACCCATCGACATTACCCTATGCGAACTGTTAGTGACTGGTCTCCGAGACCCTTTGATAAAGCAGGCATTACGGGACCGAGTGAACCCGCATATGACTTTCTCTGAGGTGGGGAGTCAGGCGCGTGCTCGGGAGCAGGAGCAGGGGCTGACGGTCCCCGTGGGGAAGGTCTGGAGTGTGGAGGCCTCCATGAATGCTGTCGGAAAGCCCCAATGGATAGAAGAGATGAAACGAGCTGAAGAACATCATGGGCGAGTTGGCCGAAGTGAAAAGAAGGACCGAGGTCACAACTGGGTGGCCTAGTTTCAACTCGGGGTACTGGGGGCCTCGCAATGCCCGGAGTGGCCGGCCCTCGCAACCCTGGTGTTATGAGTGCGGGGAGCTGGGCCACATTGTACGAGAGTGTCCGCGACGTGGGAGATGCCCACCCAGGCGGCCATTAAACTAGAGGGCTCCAGGCTGGGGGGATGCTGCTCAGAGCCAGAAGCCACGAAAAGGGGTGGTGGAAGTCCCGAAGATCTGGTCGCAAAGTGTCCAGTGGTATGGGCAGAGGTCGACGACCGTGCCGTACGGTGCCTAGTGGACACGGAGTCGCAAGTAACGACCATGACTGCAACTTACTTTCGGCAGCATTTTCCCAAGGCAGTGAGACCACAGTGAGGGTCCATGATAATACTGGTAGCCACCAATCAACTACCGGTCCCCATCGCCGGAGTGTTTTGGATGCAGATGACGCTGTGCGGCAAGTCCCTCGGTTGCAGGGGAGTGATCCTGACCCAAGGGGAAACCAATAACAAACACCCAGTCGCCCTGGGTATGAATATACTGCGGGAGTTTGGCATTTTACTCCTTAATGACCCCACGCAAGAGACCCTGAACCAGTGGGGTTCCCGCACGCCCCAAGGACGGGTCTTCCAGCAATGGATGCGGGAGATGCGAGTCCTCTAGGATTGCCAGCAGGGCGAGGCATTGGGCAAAGTCATTGTGCCAGCGGCTCACCCGCTCATGTAGCCCCCCGGGCAGACAGTGGTGGCCCTGCCTATCCGGGCCCCGGTGCCTTTGGAGGGAGTGGTGATGCGGGTGGAGTCGTGCAACTCGGAACGCCTGCATCCTGGCATACTGGTGGCACACACCCTGGCCACTGTGCGGAGAGGGACCGTCCTGGTGTGCTGCATCAACCTAGAAGACCAAGACATCGTCCTAAAGCCCCATGCTGAAATGGCCAAGCTGGTGAGGCCTTCGGAAGAGGTGCTGCCAGCCCCTGCGATCCAATTAAAGATGCAGCCCGAGGACCCTTGGGCAGTGTCTATCCGAACTCTGCAGACTGCCGGTTCCTCGACCCAGGAAAAGGGCCGAAGCATCCTGGAAAGAATGAGGGCCAAACTCTCCGGCCAGGCTCCAGCCCAAATCCTCCAGGTGGAAACTCTACTAGGGCAGTACCAGGAGGTCTTCGCCAGCCACGAGGATGATTTTGGATGCACCACAGCCATCACGCATGGAATACCCAGGGCAGGAACGGCCCCCATCCGGGACCGATATCAGAAAATCCCTCCACAGCTATACCAGGAGGTGAAAACTTTACTGGGCCAAATGCTGCGGAAGGAGGTCATATGAGAAAGCCAGAGCCCCTGGATGGCTCCCATCGTCTTGGTCCGCAAAAAGAATGGCACCCTGCAGTTCTGTGTGGATTATCGGAAACTGAACGCCTGCACCATCAAGGACTCGTACCCGCTGCCCCACATAGAAGAGTCACTGTCCGCCTTGGGGAAGGCGACGTACTTCTCGACTTTAGATCTGTCCAGCGGGTACTGGCAAGTGCTGATGTCGGAGGAAGACAGGGCCAAGACGGAGTTCATTCTTCCCATGGGACTGTTTGAATTCAATTGGATGCCGTTCGGGCTGGTCAACGCCCCGGGGACCTTTCAGTGGCTGATGGAGCGATGTCTGAGAGATCTTAATTTTGAGGCCACGCTGATATATCTGGACGACATCATCATCTATGCTGCCACGTTTGAGGACCACCTGCGGTGGTTGGGGCAGGTGCTCGGCCGGCTGCAGAAGTACGGGTTGAAGGTAAAACTCCAGAAATGCCACCTGTTCCACACCCAGATCGAATATTTGGGGCATACTGTCTCCGCTGAAGGCGTTAGCCCATCCCTGGAAAAGGTTGCCATCATCCAGGGATGGCCTACTCCTGAGAAAGTAAAAGACGTGTGGGCCTTCCTGTGGTTGGCAGGGTACTACCGTCATTTTGTAAAGAAATTTGCACGCAGGGCTGAGCCCTGCAGGACCTGCTAAAGGGGGCTCCTGCCGGGGCGAATGGGCGGAAAATCCAGTGGCAACAACCGCAAGAAGAGGCCTTCCAAGACCTTAAGGCTGCACTCTCGGATGCCCCGGTGTTGGCTTATGCGGATTTCTCGCAACCGTTCATACTGCACACCGACGGGAGCCTCCATGGGCTAGGGGCTGTATTGTCACAAGTCCAAGATGGCAGGGAGAGAGTGATCACTTATGGCAGCTGATCACTTCATGACTCTGAACGTAACCCTGACAATTACAGCTCTTTTAAGCTCAAGCTCCTCGTGGTAGTGTGGGCCATGACGGAGCGGTTCGCAGAGTACCTGGCGGGCTCCGAGGTGGTGGTGTGGACCAACAACAACCCGCTGGCCCACCTTGAAAATGCTAAACTAGGAGCCGTGGAGCAGTGATGGGTGGCCCGGATGGCCAAGTTCAACTATAATATCATTTATAAAAGAGGAGCAGAGAATGTACACGCTGACGCCCTCTCCAGGATCCGGCATACAACTCCAGGAAAGAGTCGAGACAACGAACTAGAAGGAGAAGAGACGCCGTTCGCCCTCACCGCCGTCGAGCTCACGGCTGCCACACAGGAACAATCCCATCTAGGACCCTCAATGGGTATGGTGGAGCAATCACGTGACAAATGGATCCAACAGCAGCAAGAAGACGAAGAAATTGGGTCCCTACGCCGATGGGTGACCACCGGCAGACGTACCGACTCCCAAAAGGTAAAACTTGACTCAGATATGTTGTTGATGCTGCGCCAATGGGAGAAACTAGTCAACAAGAAAGGACTATTGCATCGTAAGGCAGTATCACGGGCGACGTCTGCAACAACTTGGCAGGTAGTCGTGCCCGGAGCACAACTCAGTGAACTGGCTCAGGAAGCCCACAAAAAGGGGCTCATTTTGGAACTTAAAAGACCTTTCAGTGGTTGCAGCAGATTGTTTACCATCCTTGCTTACAAGCTGCTGTGGAAGAAACTTGCCAGGACAGCCACCTATGCGAGCTAGCTAAACCACCTGCACAACGGGCCCCGGTACAAACGATAGCACCCCTCGAGCTCTTGATGGTGGACTATTTGACCATTGGCCCTGCATACCAGGGGTATGAATATTGTCTCGTCATGGTGGATCATTTCACCAAATTTGCCGTGGTAACCCCCACCCGAGATCAAACTGTGGAGTCAGCCGCCTATGCAATCTGTAAAAACCTTATCCAAGTGTACGGCTGCCTTCAACGGATACATTCAGACCAGGGAGCGTGCTTCCTGGGGAAAGTCATGGAGGAATTACATCGTCTCTATGGTATCAATAAATCTCGGACCACGCCGTACCACCCGCAGGGAAACGTGGCCTGCAAATGATTTAATTGAATGCTAATTCAAATGTTGCATACCCTGGAGAGCTGGCCTGAGTATGTTCCTGAACTAGTGTGGGTTTATAACAACTGGGTATATTGGGTTAACAGCTATACCCCCTACTCACTACTATTTGGGTGGGAAGGCAAAGGGATCACGGAGGTAGACCTGAACCCGGAGGAACCCCAACCCTGGACAGAGGTGTCATCATGGGTCCGAAACCACCGGCATCGACTACAAACCCTCCACTGAATCGTCCATACCAAATTCCAGGATCTAGAACACCAAGGGGGGACTCTGCCACTGCCCACCGACCTCCAGACTGGGGATCGAGTACTTGCGCTAGACCAGCACCCCCAGAACAAGTTAGAACCTCGGTGGGAAGAAAGTTCCTACCGAGTGTTGCGCCGAATAAGATCCGACGGGCCTGAGTACGAAATACAACCCGAAAAAGACGGGGCCCTTCCTACTCGCAGTGTGCACCGCAATATGTTGCGGCGCTGTACATCCACCAACCCTGAGTAACCCGAGCCTACTCCTCAGGTCCCCGAACCACTGCCAGCAGTGTTGTGAACTCATTTTTTGGTTTACCTCTGGCTTCTGGTGAGGGTGGTGGAGCTGGCTGTGTTGACAGAGGAGTCGTGAGTTCTCCATCCAGGCTCCCTCTGGTGGTGACAGCAGGTAATGAAGCTGATCTAAATGGCAGAGACCTGCCACCTGAGGAGGAGGACTGTGAGTGGACATCAGGAGTGTCTGACTGGATTTAAGACAGCCGACTCCCTAATTTTGTGCTGGTGATTTTTCCTGCCCTGAGGTTCTGGTTTCCAGTTCTGTTCCTGCCTTCTCAAGCTAAGTGTGCCCTGCTATTTTTACACATGAGATTTGGTCTGGTTTACTCAGTTTTTGTGGTCAGCCAGCCCCTGCTGGGGCTGTGCTGAATTTCCATTCTTATGTCTCTGTTTATGCCAGTTTGCTTTTTGTCCCTGATCAGATTGGTCTCTTTTTTGCTCTGTCTTCAGAATATACCAGAGTGCTGATATAGGGATTTGAAGTCTAGCGACTTCAGGGTTTTTGTTATCAGAAAGTGTTGAACATTTTTTGGCAGGGTTATGTGCGTGATTGCAGACAGCATCTTTCCTTTCCTGTCCTTTCTAGTTAGTGTGGGCCCCATCGTTTGCTCAGCCTATTTTTCCATCTGTGTTTGTGTTTTCATCTTGTCTCACCGACAATACATATTTGGGGGCTGTCTATTGCTTTGGGGTCTGCTCTGGGGCAGTTTAGATTTCCCCTTTTCTTGCTTTAGGCTTATTTAGTTCTCCGACTGTGACGAGGCGTCTAGGATCATCGCAGGTACGCTCCACGGCTACTGCTAGTTGTGTGGATAGGATCAGGGGGCTTCAAACCGCTTAGTTACCAACCTCTGGTTTTCTGGGGCTTAACTTGTTTTTGTTTTTCCTCCTCAGTGACTCATTCATAACACAGCAGTCTGGGACCTGGATGATGAGGAAGACTGCCCAGTGGTACAAGCGGGTCCTCCAAGAAACAATATCTCAGCAGGCCCAGTCAGCCCGCCAGAGTCGACCAGCCCACCACCTTCCACCACCCCAGAAAGCTCCACCACAGTCAAACCAAGACGCTCCGAGCGGTCAACAGCTGGCAAACCTTCCGAACGTTATGAACAGTACCAGTTCATATGGCAACGAGAACTTTCATCTCAAAAGGCCAACCTGAGCCTACCAAAGCCCTCGCCCGATGACTGGCGAGCATACAGGATGGGAGAGTGTAGGAGGAAGGGCCCCCGCCGAGTGTCCGGGCCGGAACCAAGGGCACCGTCATCTAGGTTCCTAGGTGGTCTGTTTCCGCGGAGCAGATTTAGGGTACGGACCACTGAGACTTCCAGGATGGTTAGGGGAGGAGACTATATAAAAGGGGCAGAGGACGCGAGTCAGAGTGAGTCAGCAGAACAGGAGAGAGTGAGCAGGAGACCGAGAGGGCGCCAGGGAGCCAGAGCCTCCAGCAGTAACCAGAGAGGAGGACAGGAACAGGAGGGAGACTCACGGTGGACAGCAGGGAGAGGCGCCGAGCTGACCGACAGAGGACCACCGCTTCACTCCTGCCCGCGGCCGTTGCCGCCTCACTCCAGCCCGCGGCTGCGGCTTGCCCACAGCCACCTGCGGCCGTTGCCGCCTCGCTCCAGCCCGCGGCTGTGGCATGCCCGCAGCCACCCACGGCCGTTGCCGTCTCACTCCAGCTCGCAGCTGTGGCCTGCCTGCAGCCACCCATGGCCACTGCCACCTCACTTCAGCTCGTGGCTGCGGCCTGCCCGCTGCCACCTGCGGCCGTTGCCGCTTCACTCCAGTCCGCGGCTGCAGCTTGTCCATTACCGCCCACAGCCGCCACTGCCCCGCTCCAGTCCGTGGTAGGTGCTGGGCTGTCACCTCTCGCAGGTCCCCTAGTGCAGTCTAGGGCTGCGCTGGTGCCTCACCAACCGCCGCTCAGCACCACCGCTGCCCACCCCTGTCCAGGGGCTGCGGCCTCCACTCTCCCACTCCCAGGCAGTTTCCCGCTGCCTCCGTTGGGGGACATCCCACCAGAGAACTCTTCTAGGGCCTGTTGTGCCTGTACCTCACCGGGCGTAGGAACGCCCGAAGACTTCGTCAGATCCTCAGCGGCTGGGCCCAGCGGCTGCGACGCCGAGGCACCATCGAACAGCACACCGTTGGACGTCAGGACGGCTAAGTGACACATAGTAACTAAGGACCCGTAGTCGGCCACACCACGGCCCTATAATGACCGGCCTTTGCCGGAGTAGTCGTGTTCTCATAATAAGTGTTTGTTTCTATTTGGTCCCTGCGAGGACAATTGCTGTTATCGTGTTTGGTTACTTAGCATCGCCCACCAGCATCCATCTATAAAAGTTACTACCTAAAGTTCAATCCGTCTCGCTTCTCGTCACTGCATCCCGCGTGCCTGCCATGACCACACAAGGCCACCTCTCCATTCAATGAAAGTATGCGTAGCATACCCCGTTCTCGATATAGATGTGAGTCATAGGACCCTCATTTATCAGTTGTTCACATCAAAGCTTATTTATCACAAATGTCTCAGATAGGGGAACCTTTTTCTCTTATGCTGCAGAAGCCAAACAAGCCAAAGATTTTACATGTGTACATGTATGAGATACCAGAATATCAAGGAATTATTTTCTACATTAGAAAGTTACACAAGAAAGCAACCGTGTGCCTCTAGTAATCACCTACAGTCCAAATCTGGAGATCCTAAGGGGATCTGCACGGAAACTACAACCTGTATTACAAAGAGATACCAGTTTACAATCTTTATTTCCAGATTGCCTACTTCTGTGTTTTAGGCAGCCCCCAAATCTAAGAAGCATCATTGTCAGAAGCTCTCTGTCCTCTCCAACAGCTACAGGAACCTTTCCCTGCAACCAGAAAAAATATAAAGCCTGTTCATTTATAATGACAACGGACAGGAGAAGTCTTCAAACGGAGGCTGGACAGACATCTAATGTAGTGCACTTAAAAAATATGTACCAAATGTCTACCTGGGGTCTGTTTTGTGGGGGAGACAGGGGAAAAACTTAGAACAAGGACAAATTCTCATTGCCAGATAATCAAAGAAAAAAAGAATAGATTTGCCTGTAGTCAAATATTTTTTGTATCCCTAATAACAGCAACATGGATATGAAATTACTTGTATTAAAAGGTAACTTCAAATGACAGAAAAATGTGACAGTATAAACTTTTGACATACACAGTGCAGGAATGAATGTGTCTCATGGATTTAAGAATTTCTACATCAACCAGGGTCGGACTGGCCCACCGGAGAACCGGACGATTCTCCGGTGGGCCCTGGCATCCGGTGGGCCCTGACACCTGCTGGCATACAGGGCCAGCAGTTGCCTAGGGCCCCCGCTGCTCCAGGGGCCCCCAGCCATAGGTGTGTTGCTAAACGCGGCACACCATGCAGCTGCTATGGGGGCCCTGCCAGCGGAGCAGCAGCGGGTGACAGGAGGCAGGAGCCCCTGTCCCCACTGCTAAAGAAATTAATATTCACTGCTTCCCATGCCCACATGGCACAGTGAGTAATAAAAAATGTAGAGTAGGACCCCCCACATGAGATTGCCTTGGCGTGGCGGGGTGGCTCAATGTATTGATCAATATTTTGCCAAATGTCTCATTTTTAGAGTTGAGCGAAACGGGTCGAAAAAATTCAAAAGTCTCCGACTTTTGGCAAAGTCGGGTTTCATGAAACGAAACCCGTCCCTAGGATGAGGTCGGCCACGAGGTCGGCGACTTACGCGCCAAAGTCGCGTTTCAAAAGTTTGTTTTGCGCTCTTTTTCAGCCAATCAGGATCCACGGACACTGTGGGCAACGTGATGACATAGGCACGGGTCACCACCATCTTTCAGAAGGGCATGCAAGTGATTGGCTTGCTTTGGTGGGCGTCACAGGGGGTATAAAAGGGCATGCACGCCGACCGCCATGTTACTCATGCTGATCTCAGAATAGAGAGAGCTGCTGCTGATTTTGTAGGGAGAGCGTTAGGCAGGAAAGAAGACACCAAAAACTGCTTCTGCTGCTAGCGATTTTGCCTGTACAACACACCAGTCACTGTGCAGTGCAAGGGGAGGCTATATAGTGGTGTATCAGTGGTGTTGGTTGTTGGGCTGCCTTCTAAGGCTTCCTGACATTCCTGCATTGCTGTTTACCCACTGCTCCGCAAACTGCTTTTTTAAAAGCAATCCCAATTTTTTTTTTGTCCTGCTGAGAAGAAGAAAAAAAAACTGCTTCTGCTGCTAGCGATTTTTCCTGTACAACACACCAGTCACTGTGCAGTGCAAGGGGAGGCTATATAGTGGTGTATCAGTGGTGTTGGTTGTTGGGCTGCCTTCTAAGGCTTCCTGACATTCCTGCATTGCTGTTTACCCACTGCTCCGCAAACTGCTTTTTTAAAAGCAATCCCAATTTTTTTTTTGTCCTGCTGAGAAGAAGAAAAAAAAACTGCTTCTGCTGCTAGCGATTTTGCCTGTACAACACACCAGTCACTGTGCAGTGCAAGGGGAGGCTATATAGTGGTATATTCACATGGTATGTCCATCCACCCAGCTCTCCTGCTCTCCTGCTGTCTGTCTATGAAGGACACACAGTGCATCACCCAGCTTTGCACATAGACTTGCCTCTGCACCTAGCATTCACATGGTATGTCCATCCACCCAGCTCTCCTGCTCTCCTGCTGTCTGTCTATGAAGGACACACAGTGCATCACCCAGCTTTGCACATAGACTTGCCTCTGCACCTAGCATTCACATGGTATGTCCATCCACCCAGCTCTCCTGCTCTCCTGCTGTCTGTCTATGAAGGACACACAGTGCATCACCCAGCTTTGCACATAGACTTGCCTCTGCACCTAGCATTCACATGGTATGCCTTTCAGCTAACCCCAGCTTACCCCAGTGTTATTTATGACCTTGTTTACTCTGGCTTGATCATATACATCTGGTCCACTCTTAATTGTCTGACCAAAATGAGCAGAGACCACTCCTCTCTGCTTCACACCTGACTGCACTTAGTTGTACATATATTGCAGAGCACAAGTCTGCATAGACTTCAGTCTGCATTGTGATTCCTATAAGTGTGTGCTAGAAGTGTGAAGATTAATTTAAGAATTAAAACCAGAATTGAACCAGAAGGGAACTGAAGGTAACTGGACACAGTGACTGTAAACAATGTTTCTGTTTGTTTTCACTTTCACCCCAATAATCCTTCACTTTCTGCTAATTCCCCTAATCCCTACTCCTAGTAAGGAACTGTTCATCTCTTCTTCAATCCTCCCCATCCACCTCACCTCCGCCTCAAAACTGTTCCTTAACATACAATCCTCTGTCTCCAAACACAGACAGCCCCCTCATGCTCTCTCCTGCTCCCACCTGCTAACACTTTCTCTGCTCCTTCTCACTGCTGGTGATATCTCTCCAAATCCTGGTCCTCCTCACCACATTCCCACAGTCATTTCTACCTCCCATCCACACTCTATCAGAACCTTCCGTAACCTCTCCAACCTTATACCCATTCACCCAGCCCCCGCTTCCCCAGTCCCACTAACAGGAGCTCTGTGGAACGCTCGCTCTGTCTGCAACAAGCTTTCCTACATCCATGATCTTTTTGTTACTACCAAACTCTCCTTCCTCGCCATCACCGAAACCTGGCTCACCCCTTCTGACACAGCCTCTCCTGCTGCACTTTCGTATGGCGGCTTCCACCTTTCTCACACCCCCCCGCCCCAGCTGCAAACATGGTGGAGGAGTTGGTTTTCTCCTGTCAGATACCTGCTCCTTCACCCCAATCCCACTGCCACCCTCTGTTACCCTCCCTTCCTTTGAGGTGCACTCTGTGCGCATCTACTCCCCCTCCAACCTCCAACTGGCAGTCATCTACCGCCCCCCAGGGCCAGCCACCACCTTCTTTGACCACTTCACCACCTGGTTACTTCATTTCCTTTCCGCGGACATCCCTACTATCATCATGGGCGACTTCAACATCCCCATTGACACTTCCCTCTCAGCTGCCACTAAACTTCTATCTCTCACTTCCTCCTTCGGCCTCACTCAATGGTCTTCTACAGCCACCCACAAAGATGGCCACACACTGGACCTCATCTTCACCCGCCTCTGCTCCCTATCTAACCTCTCTAACTCACCTCTTCCTCTCTCTGACCACAACCTGCTCACATTCTCTTCCCTCTTCACTCCATGTCTACAATCCCCACCCCACAAACTTTCACACCCTCGCAGGAATCTTAAACACCTTGACCTACACTCATTCTCTGAATCCCTCCTCCCTCTTACAGATATAAGTTCCTTACACAATGCGGATGACGCTGCCGCTCTATATAACACCACAATAGCTGTAGCTTTGGAATCCGCTGCCCCACTTACACATACCAAAACTCGCAAAATCAACAGACAGCCCTGGCACACCAGCCTGACCAAAGAGCTGAGGCAAGCTTCCAGGGCTGCTGAGCGCAGATGGAAAAGATCCCACTCCAACGAGCACTTCATCGCATTCAAACAGTCCCTCACTACTTTCAAGACCACACTCGCCACAGCTAAACAAACCTACTTCTCATCTCTCATATCCTCCCTGTCTCACAACCCTAAACAGTTATTCAACACCTTCAATTCTCTCCTCCGCCCCCCAGCACCTCCTCCCTCCCCACTCATCTCAGCTGAAGACTTTGCCTCATTTTTCAAGCAGAAAATTGATAACATCAGGGACAGTTTTGGTCAACAACCCCCAGAGCCCTTCCTCCCGACTTCCCAGCCCTCCACCTTCAAAACCAACTTCTCCACCATTACAGAAGATCGACTCTCCACTCTACTCTCAAGATCACATCTCACCACCTGTGCACTTGACCCGATCCCATCCCACTTCATCCCAAACCTCACCACAGTCTTCATCCCAACCCTAACCCATCTCTTCAACCTATCACTAACAACTGGTGTTTTCCCCTCAAGCTTTAAACATGCCTCCATCACACCTATCCTCAAAAAGCCCTCTCTTGACCCATCCTCTGTATCTAGCTATCGCCCTATATCACTTCTCCCATACGCCTCCAAGCTACTGGAACAACACGTCTACCTTGAACTGTCCTCCCATCTCTCTTCTTGCTCCCTCTTCGACCGCTTACAATCTGGCTTCCGGTCACACCACTCCACTGAAACTGCCCTTACTAAGGTCACCAATGACCTTTTAACTGCCAAGAGCAAGCGACACTACTCTGTCCTCCTCCTCCTGGACCTGTCGGCTGCCTTTGACACAGTGGACCATTCCCTATTATTACAGACCCTCTCATCCCTCGGCATCACAGACTTGGCCCTCTCCTGGATCTCATCATACCTAACAGACCGGACATTCAGCGTCTCCCACTCACACACCACCTCCTCACCTCGCCCCCTATCTGTCGGAGTCACACAAGGTTCAGTCCTTGGGCCCCTGCTGTTCTCTATTTACACCTTTGGCCTGGGACAGCTCATAGAATCTCATGGCTTTCAGTATCATCTTTATGCTGATGACACACAGATCTACATCTCTGGACCAGATATCACCTCCCTACTAACCAGAATCCCTCAATGTCTGTCCACTATTTCATCCTTCTTCTCCACTAGATATCTGAAACTCAACATGGACAAAACAGAATTCATCATCTTTCCCCCATCTCACGTGACCCCCCCTACGAACCTATCAATTACAGTAAATGACTGCCCACTCTCCCCAGTCCCACAAGCTCGCTGCCTCGGAGTAATCCTTGACGCTGATCTCTCCTTCAAACCACATATCCAAACCCTTTCCACTTCCTGCCGACTTCAACTCAAAAATATTTCACGCATCCGTTCATTCCTCACCCAAGAATCTGCAAAAACCCTAGTCCATGCCCTCATCATCTCTCGCCTTGACTACTGCAACCTCATGCTCTGTGGCCTCCCCTCAAACACTCTCGCACCCCTCCAATCTATTCTAAACTCTGCTGCCCGACTAATCCACCTGTCCCCCCGCTATTCCCCAGCTTCTCCCCTCTGTCAATCCCTTCACTGGCTCCCAATTGCCCAGAGACTCCATTACAAAACCCTAACCATGACATACAAAGCCATCCACAACTTGTCTCCTCCATACTTCTGTGACCTCGTCTCCCGGTACTTTCCTGCACGCAACCTCCGATCCTCACAAGATCTCCTTCTCTACTCCCCTCTTATCTCCTCTTCCCACAATCGCATACAAGATTTCTCTCGCGCATCACCCCTACTCTGGAACTCTCTACCACAACATATCAGACTCTCACCTACCATCGAAACCTTCAAAAAGAGCCTGAAGACCCACCTCTTCCGACAAGCCTATAACCTGCAGTAACCACCGATCGACCAAACCGCTGCACGACCAGCTCTACCCTCGCCTACTGTATTATCACCCATCCCTTGAAGATTGTGAGCCCTCGCGGGCAGGGTCCTCTCTCCTCCTGTACCAGTTATGACTTGTATTGTTTAAGATTATTGTACTTGTTTTTATGTATACCCCTCCTCACATGTAAAGTGCCATGGAATAAATGGCGCTATAACAATAAATAATAATAATAATAATAATAATAATAATAATAATAATAATAATAATAATAATAATAATAATATAGTGGTGTATCAGTGGTGTTGGTTGTTGGGCTGCCTTCTAAGGCTTCCTGACATTCCTGCATTGCTGTTTACCCACTGCTCTGCAAACTGCTTTTTTAAAAGCAATCACATTTTTTTTTTTTTGTCCTGCTGAGGTACTGAGCGTGCATTTTTTCACACCATACAGCGGTGTACGCTCCTCACACAGTACCGTGTAACGGCTGTTATCACAGCCACAGTGAAGCTATCAGTGAGTCACTCTGTGAGAATAAGTCGAGGACATGTTCCGTTCTTACAGACCTGCACTCTAGGGAGATTCCAATTCTGCCCAATTCTACATACACCTTGTAGTTTGTGATACACTAGCCAATTTCTGCCTGTGACATAGCGCTCAGATATTCAGTGGGAATCACACAATCCATAAGTGTCCAGTGTCCACAAGTGTGTGCAGAAATTAAAAATCTCCCTTATCCTCTAGTCACTTTGGTCACAGCTCTGCCATCGAGCCTGTGACAGAGCGCTCAGATACTCAGTGGGCCTCACACAATCCATAAGTGTCCAGTGTCCACAAGTGTGTGCAGAAATTAAAAATCTCCCTTATCCTCTAGTCACTTTGGTCACATCTCTGCCATCGAGCCTGTGACAGAGCGCTCAGATACTCAGTGGGCCTCACACAATCCATAAGTGTCCAGTGTCCACAAGTGTGTGCAGAAATTAAAAATCTCCCTTATCCTCTAGTCACTTTGGTCACAGCTCTGCCATCGAGCCTGTGACAGAGCGCTCAGATACTAGTCAGTGGGCCTCACACAATCCATAAGTGTCCAGTGTCCACAAGTGTATGCAGAAATTCAAAATCTCCCTTATCCTCTAGTCACTTTGGTCACAGCTCTGCCATCGAGCCTGTGACAGAGCGCTCAGATACTAGTCAGTGGGCCTCACACAATCCATAAGTGTCCAGTGTCCACAATTGTGTGCAGAAATTAAAAATCTCCCTTATCCTCTAGTCACTTTGGTCACAGCTCTGCCATCGAGCCTGTGACAGAGCGCTCAGATACTAGTCAGTGGGCCTCACACAATCCATAAGTGTCCAGTGTCCACAAGTGTGTGCAGAAATTCAAAATCTCCCTTATCCTCTAGTCACTTTGGTCACAGCTCTGCCATCGAGCCTGTGACAGAGCGCTCAGATACTAGTCAGTGGGCCTCACACAATCCATAAGTGTCCAGTGTCCACAAGTGTGTGCAGAAATTCAAAATCTCCCTTATCCTCTAGTCACTTTGGTCACAGCTCTGCCATCGAGCCTGTGACAGAGCGCTCAGATACTTGTCAGTGGGCCTCACACAATCCATAAGTGTCCAGTGTCCACAAGTGTGTGCAGAAATTCAAAATCTCCCTTATCCTCTAGTCACTTTGGTCACAGCTCTGCCATCGAGCCTGTAACAGAGCGCTCAGATACTAGTCAGTGGGCCTCACACAATCCATAAGTGTCCAGTGTCCACAAGTGTGTGCAGAAATTAAAAATCTCCCTTATCCTCTAGTCACTTTGGTCACAGCTCTGCCATTGAGCCTGTGACAGAGCGCTCAGATACTAGTCAGTGGGCCTCACACAATCCATAAGTGTCCAGTGTCCACAAGTGTGTGCAGAAATTCAAAATCTCCCTTATCCTCTAGTCACTTTGGTCACAGCTCTGCCATCGAGCCTGTGACAGAGCGCTCAGATACTCAGTGGGCCTCACACAATCCAAAAGTGTCCAGTGTCCACAAGTGTCTGCAGAAATTCAAAATCTCCCCTGTCCTATAGACACCTTGTACCTTGTTTTACATTACTATATAGTTTGTTGGATTTTGTCTACATTTCTACCAAAAATGAGGAAGGCTGGTGGAAGAGACTGTGGAATTGGGCGGGGGTTGGCAGCTGGTAATGATGGTGTTGGTGGTGGATCTGATGGTAGTGGCAAGAGCAAAATAGGACCGAATGCAGGAGGTGTTGAGCCTGCGTCATCGTCTGGCTACATAAGGCCTCGAACGCTTAGTTTTCTAGGAGTTGGCAAACCGCTTTTAAAGCCAGAGCATCAGGAAAAAGTTTTGTCTTACATTGCTGACTCAGCCTCCAGCTCTATCGCCTCCTCTTCTTCAGTTGTAAAAAGTAAAAGCACTGAGTCGTTATTGGAGGCTCATGTTCATGAACCACATCTTTCCTTGTGTCCTTCACCCCAACCAAGATTGAAGGAAGACGCAGGCCATACTACTGATTACTCCATGGAGCTGTTTTCACATACCATGCCTGGATTATCAAGTGAAATGGTGAATTACCCAGGCCAAGATGAATCTGACATGGAGTGCACTGATGCACAGCCGCTGATGGATGATTCTGCTGGAACATTCACTCAGAGTACTACATTGTCCTCGCAGTGTACAGAGCCAGATTCTGACCCTGATGAGACTCAGGTGCCCCTTCCCGCACACTATACCACCATACACGGTGACACAGAGGAAGGTGCACATGACATAGAAGAGGAGGTGATGGATGACCCAGTTGTTGACCCAGATTGGCATCCATTGGGGGAAGAGGGTGCTGCTTCCAATAGCTCAGATGAGGAGCATCCACAGCAGACATCGACATCGCAACAGCTGTTATCTGGCAGGCCCGGAGCACTCCAAAGACAGGTTCCGAACATCAAAAGAGTTGCTGGACAGCTTGTCCAGAGGGTCAAAAGATCACAGCGTGCTAGGCCGCAAAATGTCTGCCAAAGTAGGAAGAGTGCAGTGTGGCACTTTTTTGAACAAAATCCTCATGATCAGGCCAAGGTTATCTGTAAGAAGTGCGCAAAGACCTTTAGCCGAGGGAAAAATCTGAAAAATTTGAATACCAGTTGCATGCTTAGACATTTAACCAGCATGCACTTGCAAGCGTGGACACAACACCAAACCTCAAGTGCCACATGTGCAACTGATCACAACGAAGGTAGTCAGCAACGCTACATTGTTTCCCCCACTGTAAGCCCACCGGTTAGCACAGCAGCAAATGTTGAGGTGTCGGTGCAATGCCACAGCAGTCAGGGAATCCCACTGTTATATCAACGAAAGACTGATTCTAGGCCATCAGAAAGAACAACAACTCCATCACCATCATCAACCCTCTCTCAGTCCGCCCTGTCCACCGCTAGTTCCACCATATGCAGCTCTCAAGTCCAGCTCACCCTCCCAGACACTATGAGTAGGTCAAGAAAGTACTCAGTCTCTCATCCGCGTACACTGGGTTTGAACGCCCACATTGCCAAACTAATCTCGTTTGAGATGATGCCCTTTCGGTTGGTGGAAAGCGCAGCTTTCCGCGAACTCATGGCCTATGCAGTACCACGCTATGACCTACCCAGTCGCCACTTCTCTCGCAAAGCCATCCCAGCCCTCCACCATCATGTGAAAGACCGCATTGTCCATGCACTCAAGCAGTCAGTGAGCGGAAAGGTGCACCTCACAACTGATGCATGGTCCAGTCGGCATGGCCAGGGCCGTTACGTGTCCATCACTGCGCACTGGGTTAATGTGGTGGATGCAGGGTCCACAGGGGACAGCGGTGGTGGGACAGTGCTGCCTAGCCCACGGTATAGGAAACAGTTGGCTGTAGGCGTTCGACCCTCCTCCTCCTCCTCCAGAAGCGAAAGCTCGTCCACAGAGCGCAGTCGTACGAGCACTCCATCTGCAGCTGCCACTGTTGCACACGATGTGTCCCCCTATCGAGCAGCTAGTGGAAAGCATCAGCAGGCTGTGTTGCAGATGATGTGTTTGGGCGACAGACACACCGCCGAGGTACTGGACGAGTACTTGAAGCGACAAACTGAGTCATGGCTGGGCAGTGTACATCTTGAGGCAGGCAAGGTAGTTAGTGATAACGGCCGTAATTTTGTGGCAGCCATAGCCCTTTCAAAACTCAGCCACATACCTTGCTTGGCTCACACCTTGAACCTGGTGGTGCAGTGCTTCCTCAAAAATTATCCGGAGTTAACAGCCCTGCTCCAGAAGGTGCGAAGACTGTGCGCGCACATCCGCCGGTCGCCTGTACACTCCGTTCGTATGCAGAAGCTGCAGCGATTGCTCCACCTTCCCAACCACCGCCTCATTATCGACATTGCAACAAGGTGGAACTCCACCCTGCACATGGTGGAGCGGCTGTGCGAGCAGAGGTAGGCCATAATGCATTTGTGGGAGGATACACGGCCAGGCACTTTGAGAGCAGACATGGAGTTGACAGGTGTGCAGTGGTCGAAGCTGAAAGACTTCTGTAAAGTCCTTCAGTGTTTTGAGGAATGCACACGGCTGGTAAGCGCAGACGACGCCATCCTAAGCATGAGCATCCCACTTATGCGTCTGCTCATGCAAACTTTGACGCACCTTAAGGAGCAGGCGTCTGCAGCCAATGTTGATGAGGAGGAAGAGGAGGAGGGAATCCTTGATGACATTCAGCCATTGTCTGCTCAGGGACCTCTCCTGGACGAGGTGGAGGAAGAAGAGGAGGAGGAGGATGATGATGGGGATGATTACTTAGGGGAGGAGGATGCATCTCGTGGGGCAAGTGAAAATGTTGGCGTGGCAAGGTCTGGTACAGGGTTTGTGCGTGACTGGAGGGATGTGGATTTGCCAGAAAGTGCTCCTCCACCCAGCACTCGCAGTGCATCATTGACACCGGGAACATTGGCCCACATGTCAGATTATGCCTTGCGGATCCTAAAAAGGGACCCCCGCATTGCCAAAATGATGAACGATGACGACTACTGGTTGGCCAGCATCCTGGATCCACGCTATAAAGGCAAATTACAAAACATCATGCCACAGGAGAACCTTGACCTAATATTGGCTAATAAACAAGCAACTCTGGTAAATCGGTTGCTTGAGGCATTCCCAGCACACAGCAGCCGTGATGGTTCTCACACAAGCCGTACGGGCCGGGGGCAGCTTGGCAGAGGTGTTCGTGGTGCACACAGCAGAAGTGGCGTTGGAGACAGGGGTTTCATGACAATGTTGTGGACTGATTTTTCAAATACCGCTCACACAACTGGTAATACTGCATCGATGGAAAGTGACAGGAGACAGCAGTTGTCAACTATGGTTACAAACTACTTTTCCTCCCATATCGATGTTCTCCCACACAGGTCATTCCCCTTTGACTATTGGGCCGCTAAACTGGACACCTGGCCTGAATTGGCCCAATATGCCTTACAGGAGCTCGCTTGCCCAGCTGCAAGTGTGCTATCGGAAAGAGTCTTCAGTGCAGCTGGATCAATCCTGACAGAAAAAAGGACCCGTCTGTCAACCCAAAATGTGGATGATCTAACCTTCATTAAAATGAACCATGCATGGGTTTCCAAGGATTTTGTCCCACCTTCCCTTGATGACACATAGGGTGACAGAAAAATGGCTTGCTTTGGTCCACCTCTTCCTGGGACTTCACCTATTTCGCCTTTTGCATCAGCTGAATGTCCAACATCAACATATGCCACTTTCTAAAACTCCCTAACTGTGCTGCCTCCCCCCCATGGCCGGGGTCACCACCTAGCGCACGACACCGTGCGAGTGCCGTTGCCCTGGACAGGTGGGTAGGCCGACTCTTGGGCGCGGGCACTGGCACAGGGTCCCTCATAGTGCAATCAAGTGTCTCTGACGGTGGTGGTGCACACCCGCCGTCAGACACACCGCTGTACTATGAGGGGCCCAGTGCCAGTACCGACGCCCACGAGTGGGCCCCCCTTGCTTGGGCAGGGCCCCAGCATTTGCAATCTTTACCTCTCGCTGCTGCTCCTCCGCTGTGTAATCTGGGCCGTCAAATCCATACTGTGCCTAACACCGTCTGAGCCTGCCTCCTGATGTATAGACATATATTTTGAATGTGTACGCTATCCATACATGTTATCCGGGGATACGGTACCCTTTCTAACCTTTGTGCAATCACGTGCAATCCATACTGGGCCTAACAGCGTCTGAGCCTGCCTCCTGATGTATAGACATATGTTTTGAAGGTGTACGCTATCCATACATGTTATCCGGGGATACGGTACCCTTTCTAACCTTTGTGCAATCACATGCAATCCATACTGGGCCTAACACCGTCTGAGCCTGCCTCCTGATGTATAGACATATATTTTGAATGTGTACGCTATCCATACATGTTATCTGGGGATATGGTACCCTTTCTAACCTTTGTGCAATCACGTGCAATCCATACTGGGCCTAACACCGTCTGAGCCTGCCTCCTGATGTATAGACATATATTTTGAATGTGTACGCTAGCCATACATGATATCCGGGGATACGGTACCCTTTCTAACCTTTGTGGAATCACGTGCAATCCATACTGGGCCTAACACCGTCTGAGCCTGCCTCCTGATGTATAGACATATATTTTGAATGTGTACGCTATCCATACATGTTATCTGGGGATACGGTACCCTTTCTAACCTTTGTGCAATCACGTGCAATCCATACTGGGCCTAGCACCGTCTGAGCCTGCCTCCTGATGCATAGACATATATTTTGAATGTGTACGCTATCCATACATGTTATCTGGGGATACGGTACCCTTTCTAACCTTTGTGCAATCACGTGCAATCCATACTGGGCCTAACACCGTCTGAGCCTGCCTCCTGATGTATAGACATATATTTTGAATGTGTACGCTATCCATACATGTTATCCGGGGATACGGTACCCTTTCTAACCTTTGTGCAATCACGTGCAATCCATACTGGGCCTAACACCGTTTGAGCCTGCCTCCTGATGTATAGACATATATTTTGAATGTGTACGCTATCCATACATGTTATCTGGGGATACGGTACCCTTTCTAACCTTTGTGCAATCACGTTCAATCCATACTGGGCCTAACACCGTCTGAACCTGCCTCCTGATGTATAGAGATATATTTTGAATGTGTACGCTATCCATACATGTTATCTGGGGATACGGTACCCTTTCTAACCTTTGTGCAATCACGTGCAATCCATACTGGGCCTAACACCGTCTGAGCCTGCCTCCTGATGTATAGACATATATTTTGAATGTGTACGCTATCCATACATGTTATCTGGGGATACGGTACCCTTTCTAACCTTTGTGCAATCACGTGCAATCCATACTGGGCCTAACACCGTCTGAGCCTGCCTCCTGATGTATAGACATATATTTTGAATATGTACGCTATCCATACATGTTATCTGGGGATACGGTACCCTTTCTCACCTTTGTGCAATCACGTGTAATCCATACTGGGCGTGAGAACGGCTGGCGAGCTGTTAAGCAAGCTACAGCACCTGTGGTTTGCACACGTAAGTTTTTAATTTTTTCAGGAATGACGGTTAGGCCTAATTCCGGAACTGCGGTTGACCTGCACTTACTGGGAAATCATCGTTCGCGGGTAATAATTGTAATCAGTGATCCCCATCACTAACGTTGTTCAGCGGGTTATCTGCACCTGTAAGCGACAAACGCTGGCCTTTTCAGTGTAGCGCACATGCAGCCACGGACATGTAAGGGCATGACACACCAGTTATTGGCCAATCTCATGTGCCAGAGCCTCACGTGTCCCTCTAGTAAGCCGGACTCGGACCGCGGGGCATGACGGAGTCTCGTTCGTTAACGGAATTAAGCTTGCAATGTGTGCATCTGTTCTGTAGCTGGCATGGTTGAGGTTTCCCAGGTGGAGTCGAATTTAACCGTAGGCTCCACTCCTGGTGGTGCCCTTCTGGACATTCCTTTAAGGTTCAGCTTTGCAACCATACTGCCCACGTAAAACAAACACTTTGCCTTTATGAACGCTGTTTGGAGGGTCATGACTCGTGGGAATAACGCCGCCCAATCAGTTAACCTGCTAGAGAGATCCTTCGTTGCTCCCAAGCATGACATCACACTCCCTAGGAGGAAGGTAATGCCACTGTGGCGACTGTACTCCTGGGGGCGACACAAGTGCACTGATGCCCAGCCACTGCTCGATGAATCTGCTGATACATTGACCCAGACCACTACATTCCCCTCGCACGCTACACGGCCTGAATCTGACCATGATGAAACTCAGGTTACCCTTCCCATATACAGTTCCATCTTACACGGTGACAAAGAGGAAGCTGCAGATGAAAGTGCAGGTTCGGCCCACCCGCCATCAGACACACCACCGTACTATCAGGGGCCCTGTGCCAGTGCCGTCGCCAACGAGTGGGCCCCCCCTGCTTGCTCAGGATCACAGCACTTGCAAGGTTGAAATACTGTGCAGTGAGATGGAAGATGGGGACGACGAGGAGTCCAGACTAGTACAGGGATTCCCTAGCGAGGAGACTTATTTGATTGTTTTCAATGTTGGGACAGCAATTTTTGGGGAGCACTATACTCTGGAGAATGATAGATGGGGCCCACCATACACTGGAACATTCCAAAGGTGGACATCAGACACTGGAGCAGCATTTACAGGGCCCATTATACACTAGAGCATTAGAAATGGGGCCCATTATGTTTGGAGCATTATTTGGGCCCATAAGACAGTGGAGCTTCATCCATGGGGACCAACATATACTGTAGCATTATGTGGAGCTCATCATATACTGTTTCAAACATTATATGGGACCAATGATTCTGTATGGAGAAATAGATGGGCCTCGTCATGAGATGTAAAAAGTGAAGTATTTTTCATTGTACTATACCGCTATTTCTCTGCCGTATCGGAGCATGATGAGTTGTGGTATGTGTTAAAGGGGCGCTCTTTCGCCCAGGGCACATGAAAACCTGGAGCCAGCCCTCCCCCCCACAACTTTAGCCAAATAACCCCCATTTTTCAGTGCGTAACTTGTATTATGAAGTTAATTAAGGTTGACAAGCTTAAGTAAGAAGAATTGATGCTTTTGGCATTCAAATGGGCACTGTAGGTGTGTTTCCTGTCCTCCTCTCACTGCCGACTTTTATTCCCCATTGACTTACATTGGGTTTCGTGTTTCGGGACGACCCCGACTTTTCCCTATAATCGGACGATCTTGCTCGACCCGACTTTTGGAAAAGTCGGGTTTCACGAAACGAAACTCGACCCTAAAAAACCAAAAGTCGCTCAACTCTACTCATTTTGATTACAGTTAGATGTCAATATGTGCATTGCACTTCATGTTATGCGTTCTGACCATCGGCAGCACTGGCTTCTCTCTTTTTATATTTGAATATCATTTCACTCTCAGTCTCCACTTCGCACTCCCCCAGGGGCCCCGCCCCCCAGCCTGGGCAGCCGCTATGCAGTGAGTGAGGGCCGGCGCCGCAATTGTAATGGGAGAGAGAGCGTCAGATGACGCTCTCTCTCCCATCAGTCCCCTCTGCTTCTGACTCACAGCCAGTGCGCGATGACGTCACTTCATCACGCACCCGCTGTGTGTCTGGCAGACGGGGCAGCTCCTGACACTGAAGCCGGGATCAGCGTGGGAGCAAGGAGGAGAGGTGAGTATTGTGATTTATTTTTTTATATCTCTCTGTATATCTATCTCTATATCTATCTATCTCTATATTTATCTATCTCTATATCTATCTCTATATGTATCTATCAAACTATCTTTATCTATCTATCTATCTATCTATCTATCTATCTCTATATCTATTTTTCTATCTATCTATAGCCATCTATCTCTATCTATCTCTTTATCCATTATCTATCTTCTAACTATCTATCTATCTATCTATTTTTCTATCTATCTATCTATCGATCTATCTATCTATCCATAGATCTATCTATTTATCCCATTTCTCTTTCTATCTATCTATCTATCTATCTATCTATCTATCTATCTATCTATCTATCTATCTATCTATCTATCTATAGCATTATACCCTATGAGGGGTGCAGCATTATATTCTATGAGGGGGGTGCATTATACCCTATGAAGGGCAGCATTATACCCTATGAGGGAGGCAGCATTATCTTCTATGGAGAGTTACATTATATTCTATGAGGGGCTATATTCTATGAGATGGCTGCATTATATTCTATGAGGGGGCTACATTATATTCTATGAGGGGGATGCATTATACTATATGAGGGGGCTCCTTTATATTCTTTGAGGGAGGCTACCCCAACTCCTGATACATAATTAAGATTTGTACTACCTTATATTATACCTGGATATTAGCGTGTTTTACCGCACAATTGGCGGTCTTGTATTTATTTCTATGTAGCTACATAGTGGGCCCCAAGAATGATTTTCTCTGATGGGCCCAAGGTGTTCCAGTCCGACGCTGACATCAACTAAGGATTGTGCTCTTCAGACCATTTGTGGGTCATCACAACCATGAACCAGACCTCAATCACAGGACAATAAAACTTTCATACTCCTTATCTATGAACTGTTCCAATATTTTTGGCCACAACTGCTAATCCCGCTCCCATTCTCATAGCTCTGCTTCACTTCACTTGTCTTATACCTTTTGTATATTGTCTCTATTATTGTCTCAAAGTTATTTTTCTAGGAATGTTTTCTGCGTTACGGACTCACCGATAGATAACACATTACATCAGACCAGTTCTTTTTCCTTCTAGACAGACCTTTCTGGTTATGCTGTCCAGCGGTTATAAAGATAAGCAGGACATGGATAATGTGGTCCTTCCTCCCGCAAACAAAACCACAGTGCAACTTTTAATCAGATTCTTTGCTGCCTGATTACAACTTTGCAAGGGATTGAAGGCTTTTCAGATGAGTTTATACAGGATTATTACTGTGGAAATTCTGATTAAAATCTCCCCAAAACCCTGCTCCGACAAGATTAAACCCAGCCATAATCCCCCAAAGCCGGCAAGCCTTCCTATACTGCTCCAACTCATCTGCTGCTACTTTCTGCCGCGAGGATTACACTGCTGAGCTCTCTTGCCCTGTAAAAATATGTAATAGATATGAATGAAAAACTGGTAGTAAACATTAGAGGCATGTACATATGTCGGGAATGGTCACATTCCAGTATAGCATCATAACTTGTGCAATGTGTTTATGCCCAGATGAAATCTAGCAAATTGGAAAATTACTATGCACTGTACAGTGAACCATCCTATGCAGGGACTAAATGTCATGAATCAAAGCTGATCAGGATTGGTGAGTAACAAAGGATCACGTGTGCACCAACAATTAATGAGAAGAAAATCTCTTAAAATTTGGCTTTCAGAATCACTTTGGTTTGTATATAATAGGTCTCAATCAAAAGTGCTCCAATTGCCATGAAAATATATTTATTATGCTCTGAAGTCTCTCCATATCCCAAAGCATAATAAACTGAAGGGAGGGACGGGGCTAAAAATAATTAAATACATTGTGCTCACCTGTCTTTGGATCTCACCTGTCCTTATGCCACCTCAGCTGCCGCGTCTCCCAGTACTCTGCGCTGGTCTTTCTTATTTCCAGTGCTCCCTTCCAGCACTAAGGTCAGTGATTGGCCTTATAAATGGAGGTAGGGGGGTGACACACATCATTGATGCCAATATTGTGCTTCACCCCACCTTATTAACATGCATGGACAGTTACTGGCCTCAGTGTTGGGAGAACTAAAGGCCAGCGTAGAGGACCGAGGTGTTGTGGCGGAGGCAGTGAAAAGACCTGCGAGGGCCTAGGACAAGTGAGTGTAATGTACTGTTATTATAACCCCATCCCAGCCATTAAAAGAAGACCACAAAGTTGCGGCAAGCCACTGTCTACTTGGAGAGATGAGGTATCCATAACTCCAACTGTTTTTCTCTCAGCTTGATCCTGGCAAAATCAGGACTGTTGGCAAATATGCATGCCACATCTCTAAGGGAATAATCTGACCCCAATAGATGTTAGCTGTCCTCACCCCTATAGTCATTTTTACTGACTGCAGTCAATCGTTATCTACTGTGGACAGGGCTGGTTTTATAGAAAATGAGAAGCAAGCAAAGCAGAACTCCTCACTATGTTCAATTAGTTTTATTTCACTTTTTTTTTGGTCTGTATGAGGACAAAGGTTATTTTTGATGGAGTTGTATAAGATAAATAAAAGTCTGATTTGTTTCAAAAACAGGGCAACACCTGGGCAGAGATTTTATGTGATTTTGCAGTTCAGTCCCAGTCACTTCAGTAAAGCAGAGCTGCAATACCAGATGCAATTCATGGAATGAGGTGGCGCTGATTGTGGAAGAAGGCATCCTTGCTTTTATAATTCCCTCCAATTCTTTAAAATCTCTAGTGGTCTTGTGGGGGAGAGCCAGGGCCGTAGTTGTGGCTGAGAGTGTGTACTTTAACATGCCCTGGTCTCCCATCACGTGAAAATAGTGTCCCCTCTGCAGCATACCTTCTGCTTCACCTTCTGCACCGTCAGGGTCCTATCGGCCTGGCTGAAGTTCTACTGCTGCTGTTGTTGCACATAAAGAGACAGAGCCAATTCCAAACTTAAAATGTAAAACTTTACTTTCTTGTTTTCGCAGCACATCCTTTTCAGATACAGCATCAGCATAGAGTTCCATACAGTCCACATTCTCCACTTTCCCTGCACTTCCTTCTACGTCCCTCAGTACGTGCCCAGGTTGTACCGCAGCTTGTGGTAATGCTGTGTCCTCCCTGACCAGACTCTCTGCGCTTGGGGGTTCCCTCAGCCGTTTCGCCCCGGATCTGTGGGCATCAGCCCATGCAATGATCTGCCACATGATGAGTGACCTGTGTCTTCATATTGCTTGGGACCTCTTCTTGTGCCTCTACTTCACACTGCGGTTACACTGCTGCTTCAGCTGAACTTCTCTCCATCCGGACTCTGGATGGCTGGATACTCTGCTTTAATGTTGCGGAGCTATCCGCCCTACACGGGCACCTGGGCCCTACTGCCTAACAACAGGAAGACACTTCTCTCTTAACACAGCTAGCTCCTCCTAAGTAACTATGTACACAAGTGTGCCCCATCTAGTGTCCGATTAGGGGTACTACGCTTTCCCTAACTTACAGCATAACATATAATGCCAAAAGAATATGTACATAGTAGAAAGACATGAACATATATATATATATATATACACACATTGCTCTAAGCATAAAGGCAGTAAATACTATATACATATAGCAGCAGAACCTTATACTTTAAGGGGGTAAGGGCATGTATCAGTCTCTGTACCACCTTACAGTCTAAGGCAGTGAAGAGGTTAATGGTTAGGTAAATTAGGAACACGGCGAATTGCCCAGTTTTCCACCTCCAAAAATGGATTTGAATGGATTCAGATTGTCTACATGAATGAAAAAGCCCGAGTGCGATAGAACAATACATTTTTCTAAATATTTATGCCTGTGCTGTACACAACTAATGCAAAGTTGTGTAGTTTGTGCTCTGGTGTTCATGAAACTTTTTTTCCCCTAGAACCACTCCGGCACAAACACCCATGCCCTGGATGACTGGAATCTATGAGATAAGTTCTGGCATCAGACATTTGATTACAGCGACAGGAAAGGAAACAAGACATAATTTGAGCCAGTTATCATCTGTCAGTCTTTTTATTTCCAGTGAAAAATTATATCTATTTTCATTCATTAAAGAGCGTGGACATTTGTCGAGTTTATCACGGATACATTTTGCAGGATCATTGTCGATCTCGGGGTGGACAGACTCTATAGTAAAGGGCAAACAGTAATGAGACGCTCGTCTGCTGTGGATAACAAGGATGTGTCAGTCTTCTATAAATTTACACTGAAAGAAGAAATGACACATCAGCCATGAAATATTTAAATATTTAAATTACCGTGCTATTGGCAATGGGCCAAACAATTAACGGATCAGAGGGCCTATGTCAGTGCAGATTCTGCGCATGGTGTCAGTTACCACAGCAGATGGCCCCATGGTATTGCGAGACTGCACTGATTCAAAGCATGGTGCAGCTGGAGGCAAGTTTGGGGACAATACAAGCTTCCTTGTTCGCGGACTCTGGCTGACACTACAGCCCTTGAAGTGATGATTCTTAGCCATCACTTTCATTACTGACAGAGAATCTAATCCTAAAGACACTTGTCACTCAAATCCCATCAGATGGCGTTCCCCGACCGATCGCCTCTGCTATATTTCCTCTCTGCAGCCTATATATATGCTCGGAACTGGTGACATCACCGAGACAAGGTATTAATATTCATGAAACTCAAGATTGATTTCAGAATATTTTACCCCCTGCTGACTTATTAGATAATATTAATATTACTTTAATGCACTAAATTGGCGTAATTCTGTGTCTCAGTGGCACCAACACTCTGTGCCCAAAACCCTTTCCGAATTATTCCTTCTGCAAAATGAAAGGGACATATTTTTGTATATTATTTTTTGTGGGAATATCTAACAGCAACATATTCCCAAAAAAAACTTAAAACAATTTTTTTTTATTCGTATTATAGCAGTGCGGCCAAATCAAAGAGTGATCTCTATGCAAATATTTAAAGGGGTTTTCTGGGACTGCTTGAACTTTTTTCTTATGGGCCTAAAAACTTACAGATAGCTACAGTAGTTGCTAATAATGTGTCATTTCTGCCCGGCTCCGATATCTGTTGGCTCAGACTACTCCTGCCATCAATTCTGCATCATCTGGAGATGTCATTTTGACAGAGCAGCTGCTTCTCTTCCGCTCTGCTCTGTTGACAGGTCATTACTACCAATGTCATTCTGCTTGACAGCTGACTCAATGCTGCCTAACTAAAAGGAGCCGACTGTCATTCAGAATGATGTCTGCAGTCACGGCCCCCTTTACAGAGCAGCTTGGACAAAGAAGAGCTGCTCTGTTGACATGTGCTGAAATGAAGCAGCAAAATAGTTGGCAAGAACGGTCCACGACCACTCTGGGCAGGTAGAACAGACAGGTAGTTGGTAACCTGCCGATCAGTTCTTAGCCCCATGAGAAAAAAATAAAATAGTCCCGGATAAAACCATTAACTCTGTGGTCAGTGTAAAGCTTCATTACATTCACTACATAATGCCTATCTGCAATGTCCCTAAAATGTCCAATTTACAGTTTCTGTTAAACTCCTTGTTTTTTGCTTGTGGTGAACTCTGATATTTTAGATCTTCATGTTTCCTGCTGCTAATTGGAGCCTAAACAAGACGATTTAGCTTGATGCTGCACTTTACGATATGTGCCGTATAGATATGTCTCACATCGGGGAGTCGGATGCATGCTCAGATGCTGAGCCCGCTCCACGCCTGGCAAGTGCCCATTAGCACAAATCTCTCTTCTTTAGCCTTTTATGTCGCTGTCAATCTCTGACAATGACATTTGAGTGGCTCGTCATTCCTGGTACTCAATAGCTCCTCACGCCTGGTTGAAATGACTGCCAGGGGCCTGATAATGGTCTCTCTCTTCACCTTCTTGGTACTCCTGGTAAAAGTCCTATCTATCAAAATGGTAATCAACCTGCACCTTTAAATCTGCAAAAAGGGGAAGAAAAAAAATGAAAATAGAATCGCCATTTTTAGTTTACTGCACCTCTTAAAAAAAAAGAGATCAAAGTATTATACATGTTCCAAAGTGAGGTCTCCTTCACAGATCTACATAGAACACGTACGTGTTAAACTGGTACCGGTGTTATCAGTGCTTTCCATCAGTGTGTGATCAGTCTGTCCGTTTATACCATCATTATCATTATGTTTTTGCATAAAGAAATAAATAAAGGATAAAGCTTCTCCTATACCTTGCAATGTTAAACATGTGCAGCACACAGGTAGCACACGGATGTCATCCGTGTGCTGTACATGTTTTTTACCTACAGTATTGTATTAGCCCTTGTCATTTGCATTGTTGGAAAAAAAAAAAAACGGACACGTCTCCGTTTATTTTGCATGAACACATGCGCGGTCTGTGTAAAAGCACGGACATGTGCATAGCAGCATAGGTTATAATGGGTACTTGTTGGATCCGTGAAAAAAACGGATAACACACATACCAGAGACATGGACTTGTGAAGGGGGCCTGAGATAGGATCAATCAAAACTTAAGCTTGGCATGCAAATACAAACCCTCACACAGCTCCGTTGACCAAATATAAAAAAGTTACATATTTCAGAACTTGAAAACACAAGACATTTGTTTTTTTTACAAGGTTCTGAATTTTAGTAGCCCCTACACAAACCTTTGATTTTGCTGTGTTTGTACTGACCTAAAGAAAAAATTTCTGTTAAATTAAAGTTTAAAAAACAATGGTGACATTGAGTTTATTTCACTATTTAACCTCGCTTGGAATTATTACCCCTATTTTCCCACTATTTTGTATGGTAAAATAAATTATATACTGTAATTCAAAAGTGTTCAAATGGCCACGTCAACTGAAATATAAAAAAGTATGGCTCTTGGAAGAAGGGTAGGAAAATACAAAACAAAAAACAAAATAAAGAAGGGTTAAAGGGGTTATCCAGGTTTTAAACTCCTTAACGACCAATGACGGACATAGCACGTCATGAGCTTGCATCAGTTTCCACGCCGTGATGTTCTACACCTGTCATGACTTTACCCTGTCACTGTATGTAAAAACTCTGTGAAACTTTTGTGCCGACAGCTGTCACTGACAGCTGAGCGGCATCAGAAGAGGTGCAGGGACCCATGACGTCAGTCTCCACACTCAAGGCACTGTGATTGGTCAGTCAATCTGACTGACCGATCACACCATGATCCCCCAGGAGGTGCTGAAATATCAGCACCTCCCACCCAATCACACCATGAGCTCTGCGCTGCTAGTGACCGAGCGCCTGCCTTAAAAATCTGGGATGGTGCCAGCACCGCTCCTGGCTGTCTAACAACTGAAAGGCTGCAATTGAGAGCAATTGCAACATTTAGGAGGCTGGCAGAGGGAGGGAGCCCGATCGTTCCCATAGTGACCTGGGGTCATTATGATCACCCCGTGTCACCAAGCTATGGAAAGCTGCTTAGACCATGCTCAGAGCATGGTCCAAGCAGCTTTCTGTATAGATATAATGCATTGCAAAAGTAAAAAAAAAGGGAAAATCCCACAGGGGAACTAAGTAAAAAAGTGTTTTTTTTTATTACAAAATAATAATAATGATAAAATATTACACCAATAAATACACATTTATTGGGGGGGGGGAGAATACAAAAAAACAACACATATTTGGTATCGCCGCATCCAGAATGACCTGATCTATAAAACTGTGACACTGGTTAATCCCTTTAGTGAACACTGTAAAAGAAAAAAAAATGTGCCAAACTATGGTTTTTTCTCATACCCCCTTGAAAAAAAAGTTGAATGAAACACAATCAAAAATACAAATGTAAATAACAATGGTATTGCTGAAAACGTCATCTGCAAAAAAAGAAGCTTCTGTACAGCTCCATCTGCACAAAAATTAAAAAGTGCGCTAGTAGGATTTTGGGTGCGCTGCACCCTTATAGCTTTCAGAATACAAAAATAATGTTTTTTTATAAAAGTTGTTATTGTGTAAAAGAGCAAAAACATAAAGAAATGACATAAATTAAAAATAGCTCAAGCAGTAATTCCTGAATTGCTGGTTTTTGTTCATTTTGCCTCTCAAAAATCGGAATAGAAAGCGATCAAAAATGACATGTGCCCGAAAATGTTACCAATAAAAACGTCGATCCGTCTCGCAAAAAACATGCCCTCACATGACTGTGTCAGCAGAAGTATGGGAAATTTATAGCTCTCAAATATGGCGATGCAAAAACTAGTTTTTGCAAAAAAAAGCGTCTTTTAGTATGTGACAACAAACAAACATAAAAAAAACTATAAATTTGGTATTGCTGTAATCGCACCAAACAAAAGAATAAGGTAGTCTAAACACTTGTACTGCCCAAGAATGGCATAAAAAATAAATAAAACCAATTCTTGACCTGCTGTTGATTTATTTATTCTGTCTCACAAACATTGCAGTAAGGTTCGGCTCACATTTATCCTGCATGCTACGCTGAGCGCTTACACTGGGTTTCCATGTAAATCTCTGAAATACGTGATTCAGATGGAACCCCAGAAGGAAAAATCCAGAAAATGAGGCAGATGAAGGCTCTGTGGATGGTGTCTGGCCTGTGACCTGGCAGTGTCCATCTTTTTAAGGGGGCTTTACACATAGCGATATCGCTAGCAATATCGCTAAAGCGTCACCGATTTTGTGACGCAGCAGCGATATTGCTAGCGATATCGCTACATGTGATACTTACCTCTGACCGGCTCCCCGCTGGCTATCGCTGATAGGCCCGGTCCATTTCTTGTCGTTGGCTTCCTGCTGGCACCGACGACCGAGCCATGGACGCTTGCGGAAGACGGACACCCTCTCCACGTCTGAAAGGTAAGTGCGACCGCCGACTGCTGCTGCATTGCTAGTGAGAGCTACCTGTTTGGCAGCTCACTAGTGACCATTTAGCGATGCACCAGTGATCCTGACCGGGTCATATCGTGGTCGGGATCGCTGGTGCATCGCTAAATGTAAAGGGGCCTGTAGGCGTGTATAAATGAGGAGTAGACCACAGTTTTGTGCACTTCTGAAAAGGACACTTGTGAACAGAGACCAGACAGAGTCCAGAATAACTCTGCAGACTTATTACAGTGAATGTATCCCTCAGGGGTTTTATCTGAATTACATCATTCGTAGACTTATATGAAAACGCCAATGTAAGTGCTCAGCATAGGACACAGGATAAATGTGATTCAAAATGGTCCCAGCGTAAGCTTCAACTCAATCCACAAAAAAAGAAAGTCACGACTTAGGTTGGTCATCTGTCAATAGAAATATAGCGGGTTTCCACATTACTGGTAGTACAAAGGCTCTGGAAAAGTGCCGTGGCTCTTCAACCCCAAAATAAATACTGAAAATTCTGCTCTCCCAAATGGCAATGCCCACCTCCCTTCTGAGCCCTACAGTGTGCCTAAGCAACACTTAGCATTCACATCTTTGGCAGGGGTATAATTTCCAAAATAGGGTCACTTGAGGGGGGATTCTGCTCTTTTACCACTTAGAGGCTCTGCATATTGAGTCCACAATCTGTTCTAAGAAAATCTACGCTACGTCCCTCCTGACTCTCGCTGTGTAGCTAATCAGTACTGTAAAGTCACATATGAGGCATTGCCACATTCAACAGAAATTGTGTGACAAATTTTGGTGCAATTTTTACCCATTTACCCTTGTGAAAAAGTAAAATCTGGGGCTAAAACAAACTTTTTGTGGTAAAAAATGTTATGTTTTTTCTTCACTGCCCAATGGTATAAAATTCTATGACACACCCTTAGTATTAATTTGATCACTGCATCCCTAGGTGAGTTCCTTCAGACTTGGTGACTTAACAACAACCTGACTATTCGGCAACTGTGTCTCATCATCATCTACCTCCTTAGACAAAATTTGCCGTTCTCCACTGTCATCTTCTTGTGATCATGACTGCTCTAAGTTTTGTGCATCAATGAACAGCATGTCCTCCTGTCCCTTTTGGAACATGCAGGGTGAGATGCCACAATCAAGAAATGATGATATAAAGTGTGTCATCGTGTGGGATCCCTGGTCTCCTGGGACTCAAATGGTGGGAGGAAGGGTGAGAATTCAGTGATCCAGACCCTTGGCTGGTGAGAAATTTCAAACCACCTAAATTTCACACAAAGCAGGTTAAACGGTATAGATGACAATAGTCAATTTTTGGAACAAAAAAATGTGGTCACCTGTAGAAGGCCAAGTGGTTTTATTGAATTTCAAACCACCATAAATTTACACAAAGCAGGTCAAACTGTGTGAATGACAATACAGTTAATTTTGTTTGCAAAAAAAACAAAAAAAAAATGGTCAGCAGCTATATATTTAGCAACACACTGCAAAGCCCTAAGCCCTGCCTAGAGGCTGTATTCAGCCACTCTCCCTGCTCCAGCTGTCCCTAGGCTAAATGCAGAATGTATCGCACAGAAACAGCAAAGCAAAAGATTAGCCCTTAGAAGGACTTTTAGTTGGGTTCATCAAAGTATCACCACTAGAGGACTCTGATTCCTAACACTGTGTACACAGGCCTGGACAACTACTATCTCCCTCCAATCAGAACTGTCCCTGAACTGTGCAATGGCATCAATGTAGCGAGCATGATGGCGCTGGTCCTTTTATAACCCCTGATGAGGTAATGCTGTAAGATGCCCAGGCAAGGTAGTTGTGGACAAACTTTGGTCTCCACTTGCTCTGGTATCATACAGACAAGGGGTGTCTCAGTCCCAGTGTGCTGCTGTGTGTGGTGCTTCCCAGTTACTTCTGGCCTGCAAGTCTCTTCTGACACCAGGAATCCCTCTTCTGGAACAAGGGCAGCTAACAATCCAGGAGGCATGTGGTTAATCAAAAACAAACTTTTACTTAGAGAATGGCAGTTTGTACTGTGTTTACAAGCAGGTTTAAAGGATAAGGCCCAATAGGTTGTTGTCATGATCTATGCTGGATCATGGCAGATAAAAAGCACTAGTAACCTTTTTTTTTCCTTAAGCTGGTGGTTTCAGTTCTAGTTTTGCCCCCGGTGGCCGTTAGGGTCATTGCACTTGATGTTTTCTTTGCTTTGCCTTTTGCCTCCGGTGGTCACTGGGATTATTTCAGCCTTTAACCCCTGATCATTTGACCATTCCCTTTTCCTATATAGGGTCACATGGTCTATGAGCAGGTGTGGGTGATAGCGTCTTTTTGGGATTCCAAAGGGAGCAGCTGGCTTGAAGGTTGGAGCCACTGCTGAAACTGGTGTTGAACTCTGGCTGCCCGGTGTCCGCAGCAGAGTGAGATGGTGAAGGTGGCAACTGGCTCTGAGATGTCGAGCCACTGCGAAAAGTTAATCCGGTGATGCACTCTGCTGCCTGGTGCTGCAGCAGAGCAAGATAAGTCTTTTTGTGTTTCCCCTGTTTGTATTTTTCCCTTGTGTGTATTAGTACAGTGGTGGGGCCAGTGCCTGCACCACCCAGCTCCCTAGCAAGGGATAGGTGTAGTGTGTGCCAGGGTGACAGGCATCCTGATCGGCGCCCGGTGCGGAACCGGCCTAGGGATCTTGAGGAGTGGAGGGACACTGACTCAGGGGAGTGCAGGAGGTCTCCACGTCCCCGTTCCCTATCGCAGGGCCCACCGTTGTGACTGTTGCCCCTTTCCCCGTGTCTTGCTGTTTCAGTTACACGTGCCGTGTCTTGTCGTTTTAGTTACTGGCCTACGGGTGTGTCACACAGGACGGGTCCACGTGACAGTTGTCGTCTTTCCCAAAGGTACCGGATACAACTTTAGCCCTGGTTCTTGGGATAGGTGGCATATCCCACTCTCTCGCTTTCCTAGCCCTTGGGGATCCTCCTCACCTCTATCAGCATATCTGGATTGCAATAACTTCTTTCCATGTTGTCTGAGTCCGTATTTTCCTGTAGCTTCGCAGAGTGAGTGTGCCCCTGGCCCCCGACGTCCATCTCGAGATTGCCCTTGGCCATTAGATGGAATCACACGAAGGGTATTTATGGCAATCTGTTGTCTCGAATATATTAGGCTCATGTTGTCCCTAGCAGCCCCAAAAGTCCCACTGCTTAATCACTGCTGCCCTCTCATTGACTGACTGCCACTTCCTGCCTTTGTTTCTAACACTCAGTTCCTCCTCCCATCTGGGCTGGCCTCTTTAGTTCACCTTGTCCCAGCTAACTGCTGCCCCAGAGGGTATTTTACCTGTACCACATACAAGTACATAAAACACATTTAACCCTTGGGGTTCTGGAAGCAATCCATGAGCTCCCATCACCGTTACAATACGGATGGCCAATCACAGTAATGCCACTACAAAAATTGCTACAGCATTACAGTGCTGGCAGGCAATCTCTGCATGTTTATTGGCTGCGTAACAGACGAGCTTCAAATCAGAGCAGCAGCCAATGCTCAATGAGTGCCGAACATATCCGAGTATCACCAAGAAGCACGTTCGCTCATCATTAGAGTTGAGCGATACCAGCCGATACTTGAAAATATCGGATCGGAATGGATCGGCCGATCTTAAAAAAAAGTATCGGTATCGCCGATTCCGATACCGGGAACCAATGCAAGTCAATGGGGCCAAAATATCGGAATTAAAAAAAACCCTTTCTTTCCTTGTAGGTTAATTCTACATGAAGAAAAACAACTAAGAATAATGTAGAATGTATTGTGGGAGGTGGAGGAGACATTAAAGCCATAGAGGTTTAGCCCAATCAAATGGAATAGCAGGAATTAAACTTTTTTTTTTAAAGATGTTAGGAGTTACAAAGATATTGACTATGTTAGCCTCATTTATATTTTGCCAGACATGTATGTCTTCTTCTTCTACTTCCTTTTTTTACATTCTTCTTCTTCTTCTTCTACTTCCTTTTTTTACATTCTTCTTCTTCTTCTTCTACTTCCTTTTTTTACATTCTTCTTCTTATTCCTTTTTTTACATTCTTCTTCTTCTTCTTCTACTTCCTTTTTTTACATTCTTCTTCTTCTTCTTCTTCTTCTTCTTCTTCTTCTTCCTTTTCTTACATTCTTCATATTCTTCTTATTCAACAATTATTATTCTACATATTCAGCTTCTTCATCTTCTTCCTATTCTTCTTCATCATATTCTTGTTTGTGTCAGGCATTCCTGTAGTTGTTATCTAGAAAAGTTAGAAGTTTACACCTTCCGTTCTGCCTGTCACAAAAGATTTACAACAGGATTTGTCCGCGTTCAGTTTGGCCTGCAGAAGCAGGCCTTTTCCAGGGGCACCACGAGGAGGAACGGACTCACCCCCATACACTGCTTAGTCTTCTTCTGCTTATAAATAAGATAATATCATTTGCTCAGAGTATTAGTCTTATGCTTAATGTTCTTCTGCTTTGTTTTTTTTATGCTTCTTTGTCTTCTCTCTCTTGTTGTTCTGCATCTTGGTGGTTGTCTTCCTGTTCTTTGTCCTCTTGAACCAGCTGACGGTACTGGCACCCGGAGGGGCAGCAGAAGGAACAAGAGCCAATGGCACTACCGAGGACCAGCTGACGGTGCTGGAACCCGGTTACTAAGCAGGAGGTACCTGTGCTACAAAGCACTACCAAGGACCAGCAGACGTTGCCGGAACTCGGATACCGAGATGGAGGCACCTAGGCCAAAGGCTCTGACGAGAACCAGCTGACGGTGCTGGAACCCGGAGGGGTAGCATAAGCTGCAAGAGCAAATGGAAATAGCGAGGACCAGCTGACAGTGCTGGCACCCGGAGGGGCAGCAGAAGGAATAAGAGCCAATGGCACAACCGAGGACCAGCTGACGGTGCTGGAACCCGGTTACTAAGCAGGAGGTACCTGTGCTACAAAGCACTACCAAGGACCAGCAGACGTTGCCGGAACTCGGATACCGAGATGGAGGCACCTAGGCCAAAGGCTCTGACGAGAACCAGCTGACGGTGCTGGAACCCGGAGGGGTAGCATAAGCTGCAAGAGCAAATGGAAATAGCGAGGACCAGCTGACAGTGCTTGCACCCGGAGGGGCAGCAGAAGGAATAAGAGCCAATGGCACAACCGAGGACCAGCTGACGGTGCTGGAACCCGGTTACTAAGCAGGAGGTACCTGTGCTACAAAGCACTACCAAGGACCAGCAGACGTTGCTGGAACTCGGATACCGAGATGGAGGCACCTAGGCCAAAGGCTCTGATGAGAACCAGCTGACGGTGCTGGAACCCGGAGGGGTATCAGAAGTTACCCCTGAAAAGCAAAGTTGGCATGCCGCAAGCTGGCCGCAGTTACCGAATCACACAGTCCTACAGGGGGTGCTTGTCCTACTGGCACTATGGAACAAACCTTTCTTACCAGAACCCGCAGTCCACATAGGAAGCACCTAAACTGCTGGCACCCTAGCCTCGGCTAACCCAACCGCAACACGACATGGCAACTTGGGGTGGCAAACTGACATTGACACTTCCCGGAAACAGCAGGCAGGGCTGGAACCAAGCTGGGCAGGAGGGAGTACCCGTGCCAAAGTCAGTTATGAGCAGCAACTGGCGATGTTGGAGCCCAGGACAAGCACTTAGCAGGCTGAGGCCTGATGTGCTGTCAATTGGGAGGCAGCAGGACAGATTGCCATCAAAACAGCAGGGGAACAGCTGACGTTACTGAACCCCACAAACACAGGAGCTAGTGTTTTACTCTGTGAAGACGGCACTTCCGAGCAACAACTGGCTGTGTTGAAGCCCAGGGACAAGCACGGAGCAGGCTTAGGCTGCATTGAAGAAATTTTAAGATCGGTTGTAGACTACTAATTTGAACCAAGCTCCACTTAGGCCTGTGGATTCACTGATTTTCGTATTTCCCCTGTCCTCCAACCCCGCCAGTTACAGCTCCGAAGTGGCGTCTGCACAATCCACACTTGTTCCTGTGTTACAGGTGTTCAGTCCGGTCAGTTAATCCCCTGATGTGTGTCCGGCAATGTCGCCTGCTCTGTCCACATTCCGATAATGGGAATGTGGACAGAGCAGGCGACATTGCCGGACACACATCAGGGGATTAACTGATCGGACTGAACACCTGTAACACAGGAACAAGTGTGGATTGTGCAGACGCCACTTCGGAGCTGTAACTGGCAGGGTTGGAGGACAGGGGAAATACGAGAGACAGTGGAGCCACAGGCCTAATTGGAGCACGGTTAAAAATCAGTAGTGGTACGACTGTGTAGGCAGCAGGAGACTTTGCCATCCACACAGCAGGGGATCAGCTGACATTACTGAACCCCACTGAGACACGGGAGCAAGTGTCTCTTTCCGTGTGGACGGCACTTCCGAACTACAACTGGCTGTGTTGAAGCCCAGGAAATAGGAGGGTGTAGGCAGAGGCCTACTGTATTTTGAATGAGTTTACAGCAGGAGAGACTGCCATCCACACAGCAGGGGATCAGCTGACGTTACTGAACCCCACTGAGACACGGGAGCAAGTATCTCTTTCCGTGTGGACGGCACTTCCGAACTACAACTGGCTGTGTTGAAGCCCAGGAAATAGGAGGGTGTAGGCAGAGGCCTACTGAATTTTGAATGAGGTGACAGCAGGAGAGACTGCCATCCACACAGCAGGGGATCAGCTGACGTTACTGAACCCCACTGAGACACGGGAGCAAGTATCTCTTTCCGTGTGGACGGCACTTCCGAACTACAACTGGCTGTGTTGAAGCCCAGGAAATAGGAGGGTGTAGGCAGAGGCCTACTGAATTTTGAATGAGGTGACAGCAGGAGAGACTGCCATCCACACAGCAGGGGATCAGCTGACGTTACTGAACCCCACTGAGACACGGGAGCAAGTGTCTCTTTCCGTGTGGACGGCACTTCCGAACTACAACTGGCTGTGTTGAAGCCCAGGAAATAGGAGGGTGTAGGCAGAGGCCTACTGTATTTTGAATGAGTTTACAGCAGGAGAGACTGCCATCCACACAGCAGGGGATCAGCTGACGTTACTGAACCCCACTGAGACACGGGAGCAAGTATCTCTTTCCGTGTGGACGGCACTTCCGAACTACAACTGGCTGTGTTGAAGCCCAGGAAATAGGAGGGTGTAGGCAGAGGCCTACTGAATTTTGAATGAGGTGACAGCAGGAGAGACTGCCATCCACACAGCAGGGGATCAGCTGACGTTACTGAACCCCACTGAGACACGGGAGCAAGTATCTCTTTCCGTGTGGACGGCACTTCCGAACTACAACTGGCTGTGTTGAAGCCCAGGAAATAGGAGGGTGTAGGCAGAGGCCTACTGTATTTTGAATGATTTTACAGCAGGAGAGACTGCCATCCACACAGCAGGGGATCAGCTGACGTTACTGAACCCCACTGAGACACGGGAGCAAGTATCTCTTTCCGTGTGGACGGCACTTCCGAACTACAACTGGCTGTGTTGAAGCCCAGGAAATAGGAGGGTGTAGGCAGAGGCCTACTGAATTTTGAATGAGGTGACAGCAGGAGAGACTGCCATCCACACAGCAGGGGATCAGCTGACGTTACTGAACCCCACTGAGACACGGGAGCAAGTATCTCTTTCCGTGTGGACGGCACTTCCGAACTACAACTGGCTGTGTTGAAGCCCAGGAAATAGGAGGGTGTAGGCAGAGGCCTACTGAATTTTGAATGAGGTGACAGCAGGAGAGACTGCCATCCACACAGCAGGGGATCAGCTGACGTTACTGAACCCCACTGAGACACGGGAGCAAGTATCTCTTTCCGTGTGGACGGCACTTCCGAACTACAACTGGCTGTGTTGAAGCCCAGGAAATAGGAGGGTGTAGGCAGAGGCCTACTGTATTTTGAATGAGTTTACAGCAGGAGAGACTGCCATCCACACAGCAGGGGATCAGCTGACGTTACTGAACCCCACTGAGACACGGGAGCAAGTGTCTCTTTCCGTGTGGACGGCACTTCCGAACTACAACTGGCTGTGTTGAAGCCCAGGAAATAGGAGGGTGTAGGCAGAGGCCTACTGTATTTTGAATGAGTTTACAGCAGGAGAGACTGCCATCCACACAGCAGGGGATCAGCTGACGTTACTGAACCCCACTGAGACACGGGAGCAAGTGTCTCTTTCCGTGTGGATGGCACTTCCGAACTACAACTGGCTGTGTTGAAGCCCAGGAAATAGGAGGGTGTAGGCAGAGGCCTACTGTATTTTGAATGAGTTTACAGCAGGAGAGACTGCCATCCACACAGCAGGGGATCAGCTGACGTTACTGAACCCCACTGAGACACGGGAGCAAGTGTCTCTTTCCGTGTGGACGGCACTTCCGAACTACAACTGGCTGTGTTGAAGCCCAGGAAATAGGAGGGTGTAGGCAGAGGCCTACTGTATTTTGAATGAGTTTACAGCAGGAGAGACTGCCATCCACACAGCAGGGGATCAGCTGACGTTACTGAACCCCACTGAGACACGGGAGCAAGTGTCTCTTTCCGTGTGGACGGCACTTCCGAACTACAACTGGCTGTGTTGAAGCCCAGGAAATAGGAGGGTGTAGGCAGAGGCCTACTGTATTTTGAATGAGTTTACAGCAGGAGAGACTGCCATCCACACAGCAGGGGATCAGCTGACGTTACTGAACCCCACTGAGACACGGGAGCAAGTATCTCTTTCCGTGTGGACGGCACTTCCGAACTACAACTGGCTGTGTTGAAGCCCAGGAAATAGGAGGGTGTAGGCAGAGGCCTACTGAATTTTGAATGAGGTGACAGCAGGAGAGACTGCCATCCACACAGCAGGGGATCAGCTGACGTTACTGAACCCCACTGAGACACGGGAGCAAGTATCTCTTTCCGTGTGGACGGCACTTCCGAACTACAACTGGCTGTGTTGAAGCCCAGGAAATAGGAGGGTGTAGGCAGAGGCCTACTGTATTTTGAATGAGTTTACAGCAGGAGAGACTGCCATCCACACAGCAGGGGATCAGCTGACGTTACTGAACCCCACTGAGACACGGGAGCAAGTGTCTCTTTCCGTGTGGACGGCACTTCCGAACTACAACTGGCTGTGTTGAAGCCCAGGAAATAGGAGGGTGTAGGCAGAGGCCTACTGTATTTTGAATGAGTTTACAGCAGGAGAGACTGCCATCCACACAGCAGGGGATCAGCTGACGTTACTGAACCCCACTGAGACACGGGAGCAAGTGTCTCTTTCCGTGTGGACGGCACTTCCGAACTACAACTGGCTGTGTTGAAGCCCAGGAAATAGGAGGGTGTAGGCAGAGGCCTACTGTATTTTGAATGAGTTTACAGCAGGAGAGACTGCCATCCACACAGCAGGGGATCAGCTGACGTTACTGAACCCCACTGAGACACGGGAGCAAGTATCTCTTTCCGTGTGGACGGCACTTCCGAACTACAACTGGCTGTGTTGAAGCCCAGGAAATAGGAGGGTGTAGGCAGAGGCCTACTGTCTTTGTAATGCGGAGACAGCAGGAGAGACTGCCATCTCCACAGCAGGGGAACAGCTGGCAGTGCTGAACCCCACTAACACTTGAACGAATGTGTTTGGCTCTGTGGAGACGACACTTCTGAACACCAACTGACGCTGTTGGAGCCCAGGATTAGGCGAGGAGCAGGCTGGGGCCTACTGGATTTTGGCAGGTGAATGCAGCAGGAGACTTGCCATCTCCACAGCAGGGGAACAGCTGGCAGTGCTGAACCCCACTAACACTTGAACGAATGTGTTTGGCTCTGTGGAGACGACACTTCTGAACACCAACTGACGCTGTTGGAGCCCAGGATTAGGCGAGGAGCAGGCTGGGGCCTGTTGTTTTTGGCAGGTGAAGGCAGCAGGAGACTTGCCATCTCCACAGCAGGGGAACAGCTGGCAGTGCTGAAACCCACTAACACTTGAACGAATGTGTTTGGCTCTGTGGAGACGACACTTCTGAACACCAACTGACGCTGTTGGAGCCCAGGATTAGGCGAGGAGCAGGCTGGGGCCTACTGGATTTTGGCAGGTGAAGGCAGCAGGAGACTTGCCATCTCCACAGCAGGGGAACAGCTGGCAGTGCTGAACCCCACTAACACTTGAACGAATGTGTTTGGTTCTGTGGAGACGACACTTCTGAACACCAACTGACGCTGTTGGAGCCCAGGATTAGGCGAGGAGCAGGCTGGGGCCTACTGGATTTTGGCAGGTGAATGCAGCAGGAGACTTGCCATCTCCACAGCAGGGGAACAGCTGGCAGTGCTGAACCCCACTAACACTTGAACGAATGTGTTTGGCTCTGTGGAGACGACACTTCTGAACACCAACTGACGCTGTTGGAGCCCAGGATTAGGCGAGGAGCAGGCTGGGGCCTACTGGATTTTGGCAGGTGAAGGCAGCAGGAGACTTGCCATCTCCACAGCAGGGGAACAGCTGGCAGTGCTGAACCCCACTAACACTTGAACGAATGTGTTTGGTTCTGTGGAGACGACACTTCTGAACACCAACTGACGCTGTTGGAGCCCAGGATTAGGCGAGGAGCAGGCTGGGGCCTGTTGTTTTTGGCAGGTGAAGGCAGCAGGAGACTTGCCATCTCCACAGCAGGGGAACAGCTGGCAGTGCTGAAACCCACTAACACTCGAACGAATGTGTTTGGCTCTGTGGAGACGACACTTCTGAACACCAACTGACGCTGTTGGAGCCCAGGATTAGGCGAGGAGCAGGCTGGGGCCTACTGGATTTTGGCAGGTGAAGGCAGCAGGAGACTTGCCATCTCCACAGCAGGGGAACAGCTGGCAGTGCTGAACCCCACTAACACTTGAACGAATGTGTTTGGCTCTGTGGAGACGACACTTCTGAACACCAACTGACGCTGTTGGAGCCCAGGATTAGGCGAGGAGCAGGCTGGGGCCTACTGGATTTTGGCAGGTGAAGGCAGCAGGAGACTTGCCATCTCCACAGCAGGGGAACAGCTGGCAGTGCTGAACCCCACTAACACTTGAACGAATGTGTTTGGTTCTGTGGAGACGACACTTCTGAACACCAACTGACGCTGTTGGAGCCCAGGATTAGGCGAGGAGCAGGCTGGGGCCTACTGGATTTTGGCAGGTGAATGCAGCAGGAGACTTGCCATCTCCACAGCAGGGGAACAGCTGGCAGTGCTGAACCCCACTAACACTTGAACGAATGTGTTTGGTTCTGTGGAGACGACACTTCTGAACACCAACTGACGCTGTTGGAGCCCAGGATTAGGCGAGGAGCAGGCTGGGGCCTACTGGATTTTGGCAGGTGAAGGCAGCAGGAGACTTGCCATCTCCACAGCAGGGGAACAGCTGGCAGTGCTGAACCCCACTAACACTTGAACGAATGTGTTTGGCTCTGTGGAGACGACACTTCTGAACACCAACTGACGCTGTTGGAGCCCAGGATTAGGCGAGGAGCAGGCTGGGGCCTACTGGATTTTGGCAGGTGAAGGCAGCAGGAGACTTGCCATCTCCACAGCAGGGGAACAGCTGGCAGTGCTGAACCCCACTAACACTTGAACGAATGTGTTTGGCTCTGTGGAGACGACACTTCTGAACACCAACTGACGCTGTTGGTGCCCAGGATTACGCATGCCGCATGCAGAGGCCAATGGGCAGCGGTTTTTATGGAGGTTGTGGACTACTACTGATTCTAACCATGCTCCACTTAGGCCTCTGGCTCCACTGTCTCTACTATTTACCCTGGCCTCCAACCCCGCCAGCTACATCTCTGAAGTGGCGTCAGCACAATCTACACTTGTTCCTGTGTTACTGGTGCTCAGTCCCATCAGTTGATCCCCTGATGTTTGTCCGGCAAGTTCGCCAGCTCTGTCCTCATTCCCACTACTGGTTATGGGAATGTGGACAGAGCAGGAGACCTTGCCGGACACACATCAGGGGATAAACTGATGGGACTGAGCCACAGGAACACAGGAACAAGTGTAGATTGTGCTGACGCCACTTCAGAGATGTAGATGGCGGGGTTGGAGGTCAGGGGAAATAGTAGAGACAGTGGAGCCAGAGACCTAAGTTGGGCACGGTTAAAAATCAGTAGTGGTTTGAATGTTGATGGAGCTGGTGACTCTGCCGTCCACACAGCAGGGGATCAGCTGGCATTACTGAACCCCAGTAACACAGGAGCTAGTGTGTTTCTCTGTGCAGACGACACATCTGAGCGACAACTGGCTGTGTTGAAGCACAGGGATTATAGTTCAGGTGGTAGAAAAATGAACACACCAGCAGACCTGGATACAGTTGCCAACCACTAATTTAGTCTGTAAGAGGAATGGCAAAGTCTTTGGAGATCCAGGCCTTGTTCATTTTCAGAAAAGTCAGCCGGTCAACATTATCGGAAGATAGTCGCGTGCGACGGTCTGTTAGTACACCACCTGCGGCACTAAAGACACGTTCCGATAATACACTGGCAGCAGGGCAAGCCAGCACCTCCAATGCATACTGGCTAAGCTCTGGCCATGTATCCAGCTTAGAGACCCAAAACTTGAAGGGGGAAGAGCCATCTGGGAGTACAGCGACAGGGCAAGACATGTAGTCTGACACCATCTGACGGAAGCGTTGCCTCCTGCTGACTCGAGGCGTCGCTGATGGTGTAGACAATTGTGGTGGACACACAAAACTTTGCCACATTTGGGCCATAGTGGTCTTGCCTTGTGCTGCGGCACTGCCTCTGCTCCCTCTTTGTGCAGAGTTTCCTCCACTGCCTCGACGCACAGAGCTGCTTTGTAAAGCACTTGCAACAATGCTGTCGGGTGGAATGGAAAACATTATGGACTGCACCAGTGACTCTTCGTACTCCCGCATTTTACGCTCCCGGTTCAACGTTGGTATGAGCCTTTGTACGCTGTCCCGGTAGCGAGGATCTAGGAGGGTGTACACCCAATAATCAGCCGAGACGAGAATGTGGGCGATGCGGCGGTCGTTTCTCAGGCACTGCAGCATGAAATCAACCATGTGCTGCAGACTCCCAACTGCCAAAGAACCGCTGTCCCCTGTTTGAGGCGTGACCTCGACCTGCTCTGCATCACCCCACCCTCGCTGTACATACTGAGTAGAGGTTTGTGTACCTCCCTCCTCTGGAGAGATGTCTTCCTCCTCCATCGACTCCTCCTCATCCTCCTCACAAAGTGTCCCCTGCCTAGGCCTTTGTGAGGAAACACGTAGCGCAGACTGTCCAGAAGCAGATGGCATTTGGGACTCCTCATCCTCCACCTCTTCTGAAACCTCATCCCTTAGTGCTTGCAGTGTTTGTTGAAGCAGGCAGATAAGGGGGACAGTCATGCTGACTAGTGCATCATCTGCACTCGCCATCCGCGTGGATTCATCGAAGGCACGCAAAACGAGGCAGATGTCCTTCATAGAGGCCCACTCAATGGTGCTGAAGTGTGAACGGCGCACAGTGCGACTTGTTTGCGCCTGATGCAGCTGGTACTCCATGACTGCTGCCTGCTGCTCACACAACCGCTCCAACATATGTAACGTTGAATTCCACCGGGTGGGTAGGTCACATATGATGCGATGTTCTGGAAGGCCAAATCGTCGCTGCAGAGCAGCGAGGCGCGATCTTGCCGTGCTGGAACGTCGCAAGTGAGCGCACTCTATGCGGACCTTGTGCAACAGTGCATCAAGATCCGGATAGTCCCTCAGAAAGCTCTGCACGACCAAGTTAAGAACATGTGCCAGACATGGGATGTGTGTGAGGTTGCCTAGGCCAAGAGCTGCCACCAGATTTCGGCCATTGTCACACACTACCAAGCCCGGCTGGAGATTCGCTGGCCCAAACCACACATCGCTCTCCAGCTTGATAGCATTCCAGAGCTCCTGCGCTGTGTGGCTTCGATTCCCCAAAGAAATTAATTTGAGTACAGCCTGTTGACGTTTGGCCACGGCTGTGCTCATATCGGTCGTAACAGGCTCCTGCTCTGCTGTTTCTGAGGAACTTGAGTAGGAGGAGGAGTCTATGTGTACAGACTGGAGTCCTGCAATCCGTGGCGTTGGAAGAACACGTACAGCGCCACTCTCCAGATCCGTACCCGGCTCCACAACATTGACCCAGTGGGCAGTGAGGGAAAGGTATCGTCCCTGTCCATGGTTACTGGTCCACGCATCGGTGGTCAGGTGGACCTTGCTACTAACGGCGTTTAGTAGCGCATGTTTTATTTTGCCCTCAACATGTTTCTGCAGGGCAGGGACGGCTCGCCTGCTGAAATAAAAGCGGCTGGGCACGTTGTATTGGGGGACTGCCAATGCCATTAAGTCCCGGAAGGTGTCAGTGTCCACCAGCCTGAATGACAGCATTTCAACTGCCAGAAGTTTGGCAATGCCAGCATTCAGAGACTGTGCTCGGGGATGGTTTGCCGAGTAAGGGCGCCTTTTATCCCATGCCTGTGCTACCGATGGCTGTGATGGATGGGAACGTGCTGTTATGGGTGGAATCTGACAGGGTCTCCGGACAACAGTGGCAGAGGTTCTTCCTTGGCGATCCTGTGAGGAAGCCGAACCAGCAGTGTGTGAGCTGGAGGAAGAGGGCCCAACACGAACTGAAGAGGTGGTAGGTGGTGCTGTACGTTGGCCTACGTCTTGAGGGTGTCTATGCAACTCCAACTCGTGCTTGGTGCGCACATGTTTCCACATATTTGTGGTATTGAGGTTGCTGACATTTCTCCCTCTTTTGACTCTCTGATGACACAGCTTGCATTTGACAAAGCAAATGTCATCTGCAACTGTGTCAAAAAAGGACCACGCACTGCAACTCTTGTGAGCGCCCGGTTTGCCTTTGGAAGGAGGAATGCTCCTAACGGGTGCCGAAGTGGAGGGTACAGGCAACCAAGTCTTCCCCCTCCCTCTGCCTCCTGTTTTGGCCGGTAGGGGAATCTCTTCCTCCGAGCTGCTCCCACCACCTTCCTGTTGCTCACGCCATGATGGGTCAAGGACCTCATCATCTTCCCTCCCCTCTTCAAACAGCTGCTTCTCCGGGGTTGTCTCGCCAGCACCGTACGCACCAGAAAGTGGCAACTGAGTCTCGTCATCATCTGATGCGTACTGAGGTGTGCTGACCATAGGCACTGGCCCACTCGCCTCTTCAGATTCAGAGGGACAAAGAAGTTGCGCATCACTGCATACTCCCTCTTCTTCACATTCAGGAATGCTGCTTGGCTGGCCCCCTCTTTCCAAGCCAACAGATTCCGAGAACAGAAGTAGAGATTGTGATGGCTCCTGTCCATGTCTCTCTGACTGCCTGGGCACTTTGGCAGGTGGTGAAGAGACAGATGGTTGCTCTTCGGTGCTCTGACCCTGAGAGGATGCGGAAGTAATTGAAGTCGATGCGTTAGCTGCCATCCATCCGACAACGGCTTCAATTTGTTCCTCCCGCAGCAGTGGGGTACGTTGAGGTCCTACAAAGCTGCGCATAAAGGACTGTTGCCTGCTAAAACTGGGGGATGCTGATCCACTGGTGCCCGCAGCAGGCCCAGAATCCCCACGTCCTCTACCTGTAGAATCCCCACGTCCTCTCCCTGCAGAATCCCCACGTCCTCTCCCTGCTGAAACTCCACGCCCACGCCCACGCCCCCGCGCCTTACTCCCTGCCTTCTTCATCTTGCAAGACTGCTTAAGATAGGCAAAAAAGGACAAAGGGGGGGCCTTAGTGTGCTTATTCCTGAACAGCTGGTTACAGGTACAAGAAACACTAATTTTATGAAGTGTGTGTGTGTGGACTAGACTTTAATAGGAGCTGATGTGGCCTACACAAGTTCAAAATGTAGTGTTTGGTGAACTTTTTATGTGGTTTCTTTGTTTGAAACAAACTCAAAGTATGAGAACAAAGAATTGAAACTGATAGTATCACCAACTTTTTGGAGCTATTACAATGCAGGCAGGTAACCTACAATGCAAAAGATGAGGCTCCAAAAAAATTGGGTAATACTAATCTGGCTGCGCCGGCAGGGCACAAGCCAGAAAAAAAGGCTCCTCTATCTACTCCTATATAGTGTTTGCAACCAACCAATGTTGATGGATACGGATGGATGCACACTAATAGGAGAAGAAAAAATGAGCTGCACTCAGAGACAAATATGTGTGAGGCAGTGACGCACGTTGAGCGTCCTACAACCAGACGTAGCTGCAGGACACTCTACTCAGCGTGAGCTGCACTCACACACAGTCAGAGACCTCTCAGACAGCCGTCAACAGTGCAGCTAAGTGGGCACTGGCACTGACAGGCTGCAGAAAGGCTCCGCTGTGTACTCCTATATAGTGTTTGCAACCACCGTAGATGGAGACGGATGGATGCACACTAATAGAAGAAAAAATGAGCTGCACTCAAATAAAAATATGTGTGAGGCAGTGACGCACGCTGAGCGTCCTACAGCCAGACGTAGCTGCAGGACACACTACTCAGCGTGAGCTGCACTCACACACAGTCAGAGACCTCTCAGACAGCCGTGAACAGTGCAGCAAAGTGGACACTAGCACTGAAAGGCTGCAGAAAGGCTCCGCTGTCTACTACTAGTGTTTGCAACCAACGTATATGGATACGGATGGAAGCACACTAGATTGAAATTATTTAAAAAATGCAGCTCAAAAAATAAAAGATGTATGAGGCAGCAGTGATCACACTGGGTGGCCTACAGCCTGACGTGGCTGCAGGACCCACTCCACAGCGTGAGCTGCACTCACACAGCCCTTGCAGACAGCTGTGAAAACAGCGCTGCTAGGGAAAAGCAAGCTACAGTGGTGGTTTATGTAGCCTGGATAAAGCACAATATTGTTTTTAGAATCGCTATTTCTAACTGTCCCTCACAGTCTTCTACAGCAGCCTGTCCCTAACTGAATTCACAGCAGAGTGACCAGAAATGGCGGCTGCGGTGGCTTTTATAGTGCATCATGACATCATTTCGGCAGCCAATCACAGCCATGCCAATAGTTAACATGCCTACATGCCTAACAGGATGTGCCCACACTTCGGAGGATTCCCATTGGCTTAATCAAAGCAAGCAGGCTCATAGCATGATGGGAACTTCCTATTCCGATTCCGATCCCGGAATCCGATATGAAAAAAGTATCGGAATTAAGTATCGGAATTCCGATACCGCTGATATCGGCCAATACCCGATACTTGCGGTATCGGAATGCTCAACACTACTCATCATCACTAGACAGAATGCTTTCTAGAACGTAGAGTGTATCACCCATAGTAGCCCACAACACAGACACCCCGTGAATATCGCTTTGGGTTACAGCTTCATCAGGGAAAGTGCTGAGGGTATCCAGGACATATATGCAATATACAAAAATGCTTTAAAAGAGGCCTCAAAGGGTCTGTCCCTATTTTATATAGGGAAAACCTGATGACAGGTTCCCTTTAACTACCAAATTAAATAAAGTTTTAGCTTCAGGCACTGCCCCTTGCTGAAATGTTACGATGGGGCTTACCTCTTACTGTAGGATGCACCTCTGCGGCAGATTCAGTACAGCAACCTGACTTCTACATAGGTCTGGAGTTAAACACATCAGTCATCAGCATTTGAGGCTTTTGCCCCCTACTGTCACTGACATAAATGTTATAAACTTATGTGCCTGCATATTTTACTAGTATGACTGCAATGTATTGAATAAATTGCAATATTTTCAAATTTCATCTACTTTCTAATTCCATATTGTCCCTTGTGTTTGAAAATACAAGTCATTTTCCCTGAAATACTGGTTTACTGTTTATAAAACATCTCCTTCGGGTGCTATATTACTACTTCATGATGTTCATTTCTAAAGTTTAGTTCGCCAAACATAATAATATTTTGCCAGGTCTGTTTTTTAATGTTTTCTGGCACAATAATGTATGTGTTGCAACGAGTTTTTATTTCTTAGACTGAAAGCATGCAAATCCCCAGATGTATCATCATCAAAACAGCCATATCTCAACGTTGTCCCTGTGCCATTTCCTATTGTCTCGTCTATGGGTCTACACAAAATGTCCTTTATCTGCCTTCTAAATGTGTCTCTCTGGCTCCTGAGCTGTAATCATTGGTGTCCTGTCTTTGTTTAAGTGCCTTGTGGTATTTGTGGTTTTGCCTATTTAATGGCAAGTGTGAAGAAAATGAACATTTTTAAATTAGTACACTACTTAACACTATTTAGAAACGCTAATTCTAATAGATATATTGTACCGTGCAAAAGTTTTAGGCAGGTGTGGAAAAAAATGCTGGCAAAAAAAGAAAGCTTTCAAAATTAGATGTTTTAATAGATTTATATATTAAGCAGTTAACAAAATGCAAAGTGAATGTAGAAAAGAGAAATCAAAATCAAATTAATTTTTGCCTTTACCTTCAAGCCAGAATCAAATCATCAATTCTTCCAGGTACACTTGCAAGCAATTTTTGAAAGAACTCGGCAAGGAGGTTGTTCCAAACATCTTAGAGAACTAACCACAGATCTTCTGTGAATGTAGGCTTGTGCAAAACGTTCTGTCTCTTCATGTAATCCCAAACTCGAGGATATCAAGATCAGGCCTTTGTGGCATGATATAATCACTTCCAGGACTTCTTGTTCTTTTTTACACTGACGATAGTTTTTTAATGTCATTAGCTATATGTTTGGGGTAGTTGTACTGCTTCAGAATAAATTTGGAGCCAATCAGATGCCTCCCTGATGATATGGCATGATGCATTAATTAGTCAAAAAAACTTAGTGCAGCAGCTGAAAGACACGACATGCTTGCCTCCTTTCAAAATTGGAAAATGTCCAGCAGTGCCATCAGCACAAAGGTCACGTCTTCCTTACTGGTGTGAACTGTGCCGTGGAGTGCCTGAAACACCCATCTAGCCCAGATGATCCTGTAAGCTAATTATCTAATCTAGTCACAACATATTTTTTATTATATATGTATTTGTAACATTTTTGTAATATATATTTATATATACACAGTCATAGTCAAAAGTGTTGACACCCTTGAAATTGCTCCAGAAATTGAATTATTTCTCCCAGAAAATGATTGCAATTACTAATGTTTTGTTATACACGTTTATTTCCTCTGTGTGTATTGTAGCAACACAAAAAAACAAAGAAACAAGGTAAATTGAAAATAGTTTCACACAAAACCCCAAAAATGGGCTGCACAAAATTGTTGGCACCTTTTCAAAATTGTTGGTAAACAACTTTGCTTCAACCATATGATGCTCGTTCAAACTCACTTGTGGCAAGTAACAGGTGTAGGCAATAAGAAAATCACACCTGGAACCAGATAAAAAGGGGAGAAGTTGACCCAATCATTGCAATGGGCATCTGTGTGTGCCACACTAAGCATGGAGAGCAGAAAGAGGAGAAGAGAACTTTCTGAGGACTTGAGAACCAAAATTAGTGAACAACATCATCATTCCCAAGGTTACAAGTCCCTCTCCAGATATCTTGTTGTTCCTTTGTCTACCATATGCACCAAAATCAAGTTTACAATCCATCTAATGTCCCTGGACGTAGATGGCAGTAAAAAAATTGATGAAAGGTTGCAATGCAGGATAATCTGGATGGTGGATAAGCATCCCCAATAAAATTGAAAAAAATTTCAAGCTATCCTGAAGGGTGCATCAGCGTCAGCGCAAACTATAAGTCAAGATTTGAATTAAATGAAATGCTATGTCAGGAGACAACCTCAAAAAAAGAATAAGTAAGGGGTTCCAAAATCAAATATTAAACCATATCAAAAAAAGTCTACAAAAAAAAAATGTGGCAATAAAGCACTCAATGAAACCTCAGGACAAGCCTGTATAATCAAGCACACTGGGGGGAGACAGAAATACACAAAGTATGTAAATAACCCACATAAAAAATCAGGGTATGTCCCAGTCATAAATTTAGGGACATAGTACTACAAGATATAATATCACAGTCTGCCCTGGGTTGCGCTATCATCAATGGCTGATTAAGTATATTTACTTTTTGCACACTGTATGTGGCAGACTGTGATATTATATCTTGTAGCACTATGGAGATTAATGGAGTAACCGTATGAGACGGTCTTTTCAAGCATTTGCTATGTTCATGTGGAAACTGTGCATATATAGTCCACTGGGAAAGATTATATGCTGATGTGGACCTAACCTCTTGCTACATAGGGTCATTGGTACCCCTGTCCCTAAATTTATGACTGGGACATACCATGATTTTTTATGTGGGTTATTTAAATACTTTGTATATTTCTGTCTTTCACAGTGTGCTTGATTATACAGGCTTGTCCTGAGGTTTCATTGAGTGCTTTATTGCCACATTTTTTGCTGTAGACGTTTTTTTTTTAGTTATATTGAATCACATGTCTGCCCGTTAGCAGCATTAAATATTGTTTTGACTACGAGATAAGTGTCAATAAGTTGCCTTATTTTTCTGGTATTACTCCGAGATAATATGATATTTTTCTGAGAGCGTGTTTACTACGAGATAAGTTTTACAGCACTTTAGCACTTTATATTAGTTTTTTTCGGTATTATGGTGTATGTGTGTGTTTTTGTTTTTTGTGTCCCTTTTTGTATACGCAGGGTGGTCTAGGGCATTACTAGGGACGCCGACGTTAAGCGGGGGCGCCATGTCGTCAACAACTAGGGTGCCAACCTCCGCGGTCAGGAAGGGCCTCATTAGGGCTGTCTAGGGCATAGAATCATAGAATCGTAGAGTTGGAAGGGACCTCCTGGGCCATCTGGTCCAACCCCCTGCTCAAAGCAGGATTCGCTAAATCATCCCAGTCAGATGTCTGTCCAGCCTCTGTTTGAAGACTTCCATTGAAGGAGAACTCACCACTTCTTGTGGCAGCCTGTTCCACTCATTGATCACTCTAACTGTCAAAAAGTTTTTTCTAATATCTAATCTGTGTCTCCTCCCATTCAGTTTCATCCCATTGCTTCTAGTCTTTCCTTGTGCAAATGAGAATAAAGTTGATCCTTCTACAATGTGACAGCCCTTTAGATATTTGTAGACAGCTATTAAGTCTCCTCTCAGTCTTCTCTTTTGCAAACTAAACATTCCCAAATCCTGCAACCTTTCCTCATAAGACAGGGTTTGCAGACCGGTCACCATTCTGGTCGCTCTTTTCTGAACTTGCTCCAGTTTGTTGATGTCTTTTTTAAAATGTGGTGCCCAAAACTGGACACAATATTCCAGATGAGGTCTGACCAAAGAGGAGTAGAGGGAAATAATGACTTCACGTGATCTAGACTGTATGCTTCTGTTAATACATCCTAGAATTGCATTTGCCTTTTTTGCTGCTGCATCACACTGTTGACTCATATTCAGTCTGTGATCTATTATTATACCCAAGTCTTTTTCACATGTGCTGTCACTTAGCCCTATTCCTCCCATTCTATATATGCTTTTTTCATTTTTATTGCCCAGATGTAGTACTTTGCATTTCTCCCTGTTAAAAACCATTCTGTTAGTTGCTGCCCACTTCTCCAGTTTATTTAAATCTTTTTGAATCCTCTCTCTCTCTTCTCTAGTATTAGCTATCCCTCCTAGCTTTGTGTCATCAGCAAATTTAATCAGTTTACCCTCAATCTCTTCATCTAAATTGTTGATAAAGATGTTGAACAATACAGGGCCCAGGACAGAGCTCTGTGGTACCCCACTTGAGACATTCTTCCAACTGGATGTGCAGCCATTTATGACCACTCTTTGGGTCCGATCACTAAGCCAGTTATGAATCCACCTAACAGTTGCCTTGTCCATTCCATACTTAGTCATTTTTTCAATAAGGATTGTATGAGAGACTTTGTCAAATGCTTTGCTGAAGTCAAGATATACTATATCTACAGCATTTCCTTGATCAACCCAATCAGTGATACCGTCATAGAAGGAAATTAAGTTAGTCTGACATGACTTATTAGTTACAAACCCATGCTGACTCTGTTTAATCACTTCATTCTTATCCAGGTATTGACATACATGTTGTTTAATAATTTGTTCAAAGATCTTTCCTGGTATAGAAGTCAGACTCACCGGCCTATAGTTGCCTGGGTCCACCTTCTTCCCCTTTTTGAACATAGGAACAACATTTGCTCTTCTCCAGTCTTCTGGCACTTCTCCTGTTCTCCAAGAATTTTCAAAGATTATGGAGAGGGGTTCAAAAATTTCTTCTGCTATCTCCTTCAGTACTCTGGGGTGTAATTCATCTGGACCTGGAGACTTGAATTCATTTAGGTTAGCTAAGTGTTTCCTCACTATCTTTCTGTTTATAGATATCCTGGATTCTTCTATTCCCTTAATAGGACAGTGAATAACAGTTGATGTTACATTTCCTTTCTGAGAGAAAACAGATGCAAAATAGGAATTTAAAAGTTCAGCCTTCTCAACATCCTGTCTTACCATTTCATCATTTTCATCCTGTAAAAATCCTATAGCATCTTTGACTTTTCTTTTACTTTTGACATATCCCCAAAATCCTTTATTATTGCTTTTGACATCTCTTGCAAGTCTCAATTCATTTTCAGCTTTAGATAATCTGATTTGTGCCCTGCAGGTTCTGCAGACAGCATTATATTCTTCTTTAGATATGCCTCCCTCTTTCCATTTTATAAACATTTTTCTCTTCCTTTTTAGCATGTGCTTAAGTTCTGTGTTCATCCATCCTGGTTTCCTTAAATGCTTCCTATTCTTCCCTCTTTTCGGAATTGTTAACAACTGTGCTTTGAGAATTTCATTTTTCAAGATTTCCCATCCTTCCTGGACATTTTTGTTTTTAAGGATATCCAGCCATTGGATCCCTCTAATTCTCTTTCTGAATCCCTTAAAATCTGCCTTTCTGAAATCTAACCTTGATGTCTGAGTCTTCACGGGTCTTCCGCCTCTAGTTATCCAAAATTCTAAAATAGCATGGTCGCTACCTCCTAGGGTCCCAGCCACTTTTACCTCCTCAACCATTTCCTCCCTGTTTATAAGGATTAGATCCAAGGTAGCAGTTCCCCTTGTTTTCTCCCTTACCTTTTGGAAGATAAAGTTGTCAGCAAGAGAAGATAAGAATTTCCTTGACCTGTTAGTTTTGCCTGAGAGAGATTCCCAACAAATGTCTGGATAGTTGAAATCTCCCATGACAACTATGTCATATTTTTTGGAGAACTTGGCCATTTGATGCATAAAGAGTTCATCCATATCTTCAGCTTGCACATGCGGCCTGTAGTAAATGCCTACAATGGTGTCCTTTCCATTGTTCTGTCCTTGTATTCTTACCCAAACAGTTTCCACAGAACTCCCAGGCTCTGAAGCTTCAATCTCTGTGCAGATATACGCGTTTCTAACATACAATGCAGCACCCCCTCCTCGTTTATCAAGTCTGTTTCTTGCAAATAAGTTGTATCCTTCTAGTCTTGTATTCCAATCATGTGTATTGTCCCACCAAGTTTCAGTGATTCCAATGACATCATATTTCTTTTCCTGTGTTAGTAGTTCCAGTTCTCCTTGTTTGTTGCCCATGCTTTGTGCATTAGTATAGAAACATTTTAGTTTGTGATTGGTTTCTCTTTCTCCAATATTTTTATTAATTAGATTCTTTCGTTTTTGTTCTTCCTTTCCACTTCTAATAGCAGAGTTCTCAATAGCATTTGTCAGGTGTATGGCTTTTTCTGGTCTTTTGCTTCCCTTCCCATGTTGTTCTAGTTTAAAGCTCTCCTTACAAGTGTAGCAAGGCGACTTCCAAATACATGCTTTCCAGTCTTCGTAAGGTGCACCCCATCTCTAGCAAGTAGTCCATCGTATAAGTAGATCACTCCGTGATCCAGAAATCCAAATCTTTGCTGACGGCACCATCGACGTAGCCAGTTGTTCACCTGCAGAATCTTATTCCACCTCCTTGTTCCATGGCCATCCACTGGGAGGATGGAAGAGAAGACCACCTGCGCTCCCAGTTCTTTCACTTTCTTGCCTAAGTCTTCAAAGTCTCTGCAGATGGTTTCCAGGTCGTTTCTTGCGGTGTCATTTGTCCCCACATGTAGTAGCAGGAATGGGTAGTCATCTGTAGGTCTGAAGAGTCCTGATATCCTGTCAGACACATCTTTAATTTTTGCACCTGGAAGACAGCACATTTCTCTTGAAGTTATATCCGGTCTGCAGATAGCTGCCTCTGTTCCTCTCAACAGGGAATCCCCCATGACCACCACTCTCCGTTTCTTCTTCACAACATTTTTCTTTCTCCATTATAGTTCTTTTGCCCCTTCTGCGATTTATATTCAACCATATCTGGAATACATATAGATTTCTCTTTTGGACCCCCTGGTATTGTGTGTGATTCTACATGTGTGTGTTTCTGGATTAATATGTCAGGAGACCTAAAAAAAAAAAACCCACAGCTGACATGGAGTCATAAAAAGACTGTACTTTGCCAAAATGTACTTGAGTGAGCCAAAATCCTTCTGAGAAAGCAACTTGTGGACAGATAAGACCAAGATAAAGCTTTTTGCTACAGCACATCACTTTACTGTTTACCAGAAACGTAAGGAGGCTTACAAAGTAGTGAACACCGTACCTACAGTAAAATATGGTGGGGATTCAAAGATGTTTTGGGGTTGTTTTGCTGCTTCTGGCACTTGATTCTTGACTGTGTGCAAGGCGTCATGAAATATGAAGATTAGCAAAGGATTTTGGGTCACAATGTAGTGTCCAGTTTCAGAAAGCTGGGTTTGCATCCTAGGTCATGGGTCTTCCAGCAGGACAATGACCCAAAATATACTTCAAGAAGCGCCCAGAAATGGACGGAACCAAAGTGCTGGAGAGATCTGAAATGGCCAGTAATGAGACCGGATCTAAATCCCATTGAACACCTGTGGAGAGATCTTAAAATTGCTGGCCTTCAAATATGAAAGATCAGGGGCAGTTTACAAAAGAAGAGAGGTCCAAAATTCCTGTTGAGTGGTGTAAGAAGCTTGTTAATGGTTATTGGAAGCGATTGATTGCAGTTATTTCATCAAAAGGGTGTGCAACCAAATATTAATTTAAAGTGAATCTGTCACCACTTATTTCTCATATCATGTAAAAATATCATCCAATTCAGTGTCACCTATGCAATATAACAGTACTTTTGATACCCCTTGACGCCCCACCTTTGATCAATAAATACTGTTTATATTACTCCCCAGGTGTATATAAATCTACTTGGTCCGTTCCGATAGGCGGGGCTTATTGTCCGTCTCTCCTCCCTCCTGTCTTATTTTATGCATTTCTTTCTTGTAATTCCTGCGTTCACGTACTGTTACCACACATGCGCAATCAAATGGCCTTTCGTGTGTGTGCAGTATGCTTTGCCCAACAGTGGGCAAAGCATAAAATCAGTATTGCGCATGCGCCGGCACCATTACGTTCTATGGCCCGGAAGTATTGTGATGCATGAGGGAACAGACAATTTGCATCGCAACACTTCCGAGCCATGGAACATAATGGCGGATGCCGGTGCATGCGCAATACTGATACTGAGAAAAAGCAGTTGAAAAAATGCCACATTACGCTACATGTGAACACAGCCTCAGCGTTACATTTTTGTTACGGTACATTTTTTATGGGTTTATTAGAGAAAAAATATCACCACACCATTTTTTACGCAATTTACCTATCAAGGTAAGTAATCTGATCTCTTTGTTGTGGGTTATTATGTCGGTTATTATGATTACAGGGTCATCAAATATGTCCGTATTGTTTGCTGATTTGTGACAATTATTCTTTTAAAAAAATGCATTAAACATAACTATTTTAAATGTTTTTCATTTTCTTTTAGTAATTTTATAGAAAGAAAAAAAAATCTCTTCTCCCTCTAGAATAAAGTGACATTGAAATACTCTGCTATATACAATGTATCAGTACAATTTGCCTGTAGAATCAGAGCCTGCAATACCAAACAAGTACACAAAATTCTCCACTGCATATCACAAGAGCCTGTGGCTCAGTATGTTTAGCAACTCCTGTAATGTTGACGACTGTGAGTCCGAGACCTGGGGGGACTCATAAAAAAAGAAAAGTAAAATTTTTATAATAGCTTATTATTATTTTTATTGGTTTTATAGGAACAAAAAAAATGATTTTTTCTTCACCTCAGTATACTAGTACAAATAAATACACTGCTGTATACAGTGTACATGTATAATCTGCTTCTGGGTTCACTGCCTACAATACAGGTCAAGATTACCAAAATCTCCAATGTCTATTGTTATGAGCTGCGGTTCATCAATAAAGCTGCTACCTGCAAGTGAGTTCAAGTCTGAGGGAGACTTCATGGCAGGAGAAGTAAATAAATTAAATGTAATTTATCCAGACAGAAGTGACAATGCCCCCAGAGGAGGAGGAGTTACAAGTGAAACGAAAACATGTCGGAGAGGTGAGTATAGAAGCTAGAAAAAAGCAATGTTTTGCTGTGATGACGGTGCAGTCCCGCTGAATCCGGGACAGTTTTGAGCTATGACTACAGTATTTGCCTGTCACCTCGTACATAGGGCTGTAGTGGAAAGCACAGGCGTAACATAACTCACACTATAGTTAGGTGTCTAGAACCATGTATTTATGCAGAGAACTGTTGTCGAATATAGAGCTGTCTGTCCTACGACGTTGTGGCTGCACGGCACATTGTGTACTTGGAAACTGTTCACCAGTAGAGTTGAGCCAATTTTTAAAAATTCGGTTTCGATTATGATCGGCGGCGAATATTGTTTTTGGAATATTTGCCGATCACAGCCAAGCATCATTGGAGTCAATAGGAGTAGAGATTACCGAATATGTTCGGAACCGAGCATCAAACATAAATTTGGCACGAATAGGGTACCAGTATGGCACGAATATGCCAAACTGAGATTCGGCGACCGATTCCAAACATATTCGCTCAACTCTATTCACCAGGATGAGTCTGTATCTTTTTAGACTAAAACTATAAAACTTTTGAATGTTTTACAACTTATATTATATTTAACAGCTCCTGAACACCAGTGCGTGTGACTAGAGCAGCTGATGGAGTGGCCAGAGGATGCTGTGCATATGATTGTAAAGGATTTTGAATTGGCCTTAGATATCTCCCCTTCCTGAAAGAGATTAAAGGTCATTTTGCAGAGGATTAAACATGACACAGTTTTTAACCTCTTTGTCTTGAAACCAGCTATTTCTACTGGAGCAGCAAATATTAGCATCCACATACTGTATATCTGTATTTCTTTATGTCCGCATTTGCTTGTCAAATAAATTTATTATATTTCATTCTATCTTTTGTATATTTGGGTATTTTATATAATCGCTTAAGAGATTTTTATTTATTAAATTGCAATAGGGTAGCATGCCGTGCCTTTCTACACTACTTTGCGTCACACTGCTGCTCACATTTGATTTGAATGGATAATAACAATATAGAAAGGGTGTAAGGGCGATTCACTATAGGTGTAGGGTGGTGCAGTGGTCAGGATAATGTAGTAAAACCTGGGTACGTGAACTTTTGATCAGGGTCATTTGGATGTTTTGGGTTGTCATTATGATTTATAATAAGAAAACAGTAGTTTGACAATACATGGCTTCACCCAACTACTAACCATGAGTGGAGAAGAAGGCTTGGTGTTATCATTCATATTCTATGAATAAAAAGGCCCAGAAAGCAAAAATTCTGCCTGGCTATGTAAACTTACTGTGGAGAAATTTCTTTCCAGGTGTATTGATGGTGATTGGAATAATTTATTGCAAACAGGGAAAGGGAAAAAGGAAAAATTCAGCTCACCAATTTCAGCAGGAATCCAACCTCACAACACGCACAGGGCGTCAGTCCCGGAGAAGAGTAGAAGTAATGCACGCACGGAGGTGCCTTGATCCGAGGCTTTGTCCACAACAAGGAGAAACGGGAAGAGGAAGAATGAGCTCCTGTCACGATCCATTTTTGGATCTGTGTCAGTTTTTTGCTGCTTACATTTAAACATTTTCCCTTCTGGCCATTGGGGGTTAATGTCAGTTTTTCCCCCCCGGTGGTCGCTGGTGTTACTGCATTGTGATTAATTCTATGCAGGTGGGTGCCATTCTCACTGTTGGTGATACACTTGCTCTTCGGAGACCAAACAAGCTGGAGTCAGGAGCTGGCAGAGTTCTCTGGTGATTCAGTTGTATGCTGTTGTCAAGTGGCTAATTCTGCTGTCCAGGAGCATTGCAGCAGAGCAAGCTAAGTGTTGTTTTGTTTTACCTTGTCTGTTTTCTTCCCCTGGTGTTTTATTAGTACAGCGGGTGGGACCAGTGTCCACACTTGCCAGTTCCCTAGTAAGGGATAAGTGCAGGGCAAGTGAGAGACCAAGGTATCCTGGTTGGCGACAGGTTGAAAGAACCTGTATAGGGAATGTCAGGAGAGTTTAGGGCACATCCTTAGAAGAGTGCAGGAGGTGTCCCTTTCCCCGTTCCCTATTACAGGGCCCACCGTTGTAATTGTGTCCCCGGTGTCCCCTTGTCTGTCTTGGTTGTTTTTGTGACCGACTGATCGTCGGGTCGCATCACGCAGGGCCATCTCCAGCGTGAAGACTTGGATAAAAGTTCAAATTTATTAAAAAAAATGTTAAAAATAGACATCCATAGTGTTAGGAGTGGCGGAAGGCACTTTGTGCCTTCGCCGCTCGGGGTCCACCGTGCGGAGGATGGAAAAACCGCAGCTAGTAGATGCAGAGCACTATGGCGGCAATGTGCACAGGGTTTAACTGCACCCTATGTGCACTAAAAAAAGCTCTGTTACACCCACAGAGCTGCAGGCAAAAAGCATACACAAAACGCTGAGTCCGTTCAGGGTCACAAAGCCTCAGCGATGCAGACACGGTATTCAGAGTCACAGGAGTAGCCTTAGACAATAGGACTACTCCGTCTAGACCTACCGTTAAATAAGGTGCGTGGCGTCGCAACAGCGGACGCAGAGATAAGCTGCAACTGCAGCGCAGCAAGAACTGAGCCGCTGGTAAAGCACTGCAATAAAGCTGGCACAATGCAGACGCTAGGCTGCTGAGCAAGATGGAGCTAGGCGCGCTGGCGCTACTACTGGCAGGAACCAATCACTCACACAAACGTATTATCAGAGGGAAGGGGTTTCTTAATAAGTCATTCACCAGTCCAAGCATCCATCATCAAACATACAGCAGCAAGTATGAAGAATACTAGCGCATGGCGGAACAGCCATACGCGCTTTTTATACCAAACGGGACCTTCCGGAAATCTCCAAGGCTCCAAGAGGAGCCAATAGGATTTAACACAGGACCTGAGCACCTGACCCCCGAACTCCAATGGGAGTTCGTCCCATGAGCATGCTCAGTTAAGGGAACAAAGGACTTAGCCTCTGGAGAGAGTTGCTGCAAGGCACTCTACTCTGCAATCTCCTCTGCAGCAGATGAAGTGCAGGAGACTGCAGAATGTAAGGGTCTAGATTTCAACATAGGAGAGATAGAAATCTGACTCCTAACATTACCCCCCTCCTAGGGCCCCCTCCTCCCTGAGCCTTCCTGATCATCAACCTGTGCCCTATGGTGGCATAAGGCTCAAACTCGTCCGAAGGCAAGCTTGGTGTCCTGGTAGGTGTTATCGTAAACCGGGACACTTGGAAGGCATCAGTGGAGGCAAGATCACCAGGTTTCAGAAGGGACACCTGGGAGACAACAGGAGCGGGTGAAGCAACCGAACTCCGCCGTGAGTCAGCGACCGTTACCACTCTCCTCCTAGAAAGGCTGTCCTGAGCACATAAGGTGCAAGCCTGGATAAATTTTTTGATGTCCCGAGCCCTATGGGGCCACCAATACGCTCCGGCCAATAGCTTCGAAATTTGCATGTAACCTCAATGGTGGGGCGCATTTGACGCATGTGCCCAGGCGAGAAGCTGAGCCCTAAGATGAGGAGGGACAAAGGTCTCGATATCCGGTTCAGACTCCGACCATTGCGGGGAGCTTGCTTCCAGAGAAACCACACATACATGGTGACAACCGCAAATGGATTCCTGGTCCGAGTCCATATTAAGATTGGTACGAGACAACTCCATGGGTTCAAGGGGTAGAACCTCCAGCTCAGACAGCTCAAGAGGTTCAAAAAATTTAGGAGCCGAAACAGCTCTTCGCTTGGAGTGAGCCCGCTCCATACCACGCTCCGAAAAACGGAGGTCGATACGTGAGGAGACGGAAATTAACTCCTCCAAGCTGGTGGGGATCTCTCTAGTGGAGAGAGCATCCTTCACGTGCTCTGCTAGACCTCGCCAAAAAACGGGGATAAGGGCTTTGTCGGACCACTCCAACTCGGATGCCAGTGTCCAAAAACGGACGGCATACTGGCTAACCGAAAGTGAACCCTGAGTAAGGGCGAGAAGTTGCAGAGACGTATCATGCGTGACCTATGGACTGAGAAATACTTGCTTGATGGCTGTTAGCAAGTTGGCCGCGGTCCGAATCTCGAGGTCACCATGTTCCCATAAAGGCGTAGCCCATTCCAAGGCCTTGCCCGACAGTAGGGAAATAATAAAGGCCACCTTAGCCCGCTCTGTAGGAAATTGCGCAGCCAGCAGATCCAGGTGTATTGAGCACTGGCTGATGAAACCCCTGCAGGAGGCGCCATCCCCACAGTATTTTTCGGGTAACAGGATGCGGGTAACTGTCGGCGCAAGGGCGGACATGGACATACGCCCTACCGCATCTGTGAGTGCCTGAACAGCAGCATCTGTGGCCTGCGCAGCTGCGAGAGCTCTCTCAAGGGTAGTCAAGCGAGCCTCGAGCTGTCGCACACACTAAAAGTTGCTGCTGGTCTGCCATCTCTAGCCAGACCCTGGCGCTAGTATTATGTTAGGAGTGGCAGAAGGCACTAAATAAAAAATATAAATAAAGTGCCTTCGGGGTCCACCGTGCGGAGGATGGAAAAACCGCAGCTAGTAGATGCAGATCACTATGGCGGTAATGTGCACAGGGTTTAACTGCACCCTTTGTGCACTGAAGCAAGCTCTGTTACACCCACCGAGCTGCAGGCAAAAAGCATACACAAAACGCTGAGTCTGTTCAGGGCCACAGAGTCTCAGCGATGCAGACACGGTATTCAGAGTCACAGGAGTAGCCTTAGACAACAGGACTACTCTGTCTAGACCTACCGTTAAATAAGGTGCGTGTTGTCGCAACAGCGGATGCAGAGATAAGCTGCAACTGCAGCGCGGCAAGAACTGAGCTGCTGGTAAAGCGCTGCAATAACGCTGGCGCAATGCAGACGCTAGGATGCTGAGCAAGATGGAGCTAGGCGCGCTGGCGCTACTACTGGCAGGAACCAATAACTCACACAAACGTATTATCAGAGGGAAGGGGTTTCTTGATAAGTCATTCACCAGTCCAAGCATCCATCATCAAACATACAGCAGCAAGTATGAAGAATACTAGCGCATGACGGAACAGCCATGCACGCTTTTTATACCAAACGGTACCTTCCGGAAATCTCCAAGGCTCCAAGAGGAGCCAATAGGATTTGACACAGGACCTGAGCACCTGACCCCCGTACTCCAATGGGAGTTCGTCCCATGAGCATGCTCAGTTAAGGGACCAAAGGACTTAGCCTCTGGAGAGAGTTGCCTCAAGGCACTCTCCTCTGCAATCTTCTCTGCAGCAGATGAAGCGCGGGAGACTGCAGAATGTAAGGGTCTAGATTTCAACATAGGAGAGGTAGAAATCTGACTCCTAACACAAAGTAATGCAGAAAATGGGCAGAGTCCCTGGTACAACCAACGCCTTTCGACCCGTTGGGATCTTAATCATGGTATCATTTTTTGAATAAATTTGAACTTTTATCCAAGTCTTCATGCTGATGATCATTCTTCCTCTTGCCATTTCTTCTTGTTGTGGAATACTTTATAGTACACTGACTATCACGCTATTATTCTCCAAAACTGGCAGTAGAATCAGGATCAGCTCGTAACCCTGTTTGAATGACGTATGGTAATAATGATAATTGTAGCAACAGCTCGATAAATGATCAACGATGAAATAATAATTTTATTATTTATTGTGTAATTTCTCCTTTAGTAACACTGCCCAATTATCTCTACGATTATTCAAAGATTAATAAATAATGACAAAATTCTGCTTTTATAAATGGGCGTTTAATGGGGACATATTCATCCCAGCATGAGCCTTACATACAACCTTGTGTACATGGTGCAGAAAAGTTATACCAGCAGAATAATGTAAGATACAAATAGATCGCTCAGGACATATTATGAAAAACAAAAACCTTTTCATGATAAAAAGGCACAGTAGTAATTCATTGAAGGCGAGTGTACAATTTTCTAATAAACTTCTTTGCTGACAGAAGTGACATCTTCATGCTACTTGCTGTGCTAGTAAAGCCATATTAATACCCTCATTATTTTTTGGCTTGGTTTCAGGAAATGTTGGCCTGGTTCCTGGAATATATTAATAATAATGAAGTCTGATAGAGAGACGCACAGTCCTACAATGGGAATGCTCTGTGGTTGGGTTAATCACAGGCGGCTGTCGTCTGACAAAATCATGAGTGAACTTATAAATGCAATTATTGGTATCATTACCGACAATAATTACATCCAAGCTGCAGAAATACTCCTTTTTGAGGACCTTTATAAACCATTTTTGTTGATGTTAAATAAATTAAATTGGATTAGCTATTCTAAATTATTAGAAATCACATGACCAAAAAGTAAAATAGTAAAGGGGTGATGAAGAAGATGGCACCTCCTGAAGACTGTTTGCAATGCCTGAATATTATATTGTACCTATATGTAGAGCTGAGCAAATTGTATATCAAATTTGAGTCAAATTTTTCGGAAAACTCTTTACCCATCAAATTCTAATTTGCAATTTGATTTGGGCAAATCACCTAAAATGGCCAATCTACATAACGTAATGGATTGCATCAACCAAAGACCTCACATGACCTTGGTGTCACATGACCTTGATTTTCCCCGTAATGCCTTGCAGTTATCACATTGCATGATATGGCTCAATAAATGAGAAGGTAATATCATAGTGTAAGGATCAACTGGTGAGGTAGTTCTGTTAAACCCCTGGTCCTGGGCATGTGGAGGGCACACAGACTCCGGGCATTGGTGCAGCTTCTCACATGATACGTGGAATCGAGTAGTTGGACCATCTGGAATCTCAGGAGAAGTTAGATTGATGGAGTGAAACCTAGCTGGGATGGATGCAAGTTGAAAACATGACAAGAACAGGTAATGGAGCAAACTAAAAATGGAACATTAGCCTCTCAGTCATAAGACACAGATGTCTTGATAGGCCTTAAACAGAATTAGGGAGATGACGTCAGTGAGCCATGCCAGGCAAGCTGCAAAACCTAACGTGTAGCACAAAAGAGGACAGCAGAGAGGTTGAGGAAGTAGAGCACAGGTGTGTAACATATAACCTGTATAAAGGTAAGGTCAGAAAATGCAGCGGTCATTTTATGTTGAATCTGGACAGTGAGAAGACATCACAGCCTGCAGTCTTACAACAATGAAAAGAAGAGAAAGCCATAAAACAATGAATAAATTGTACATATATTATGTGTGTCAACACAGAAGTAAAGATTAACGTTTTGTGTGAAGAAAAGAGAATAATACACAGATTCAATTGATAGGGAGAGAAAGAGTTGAGAGCTGGCAATGATTGACCACAGTGGTTAAAGTGCTGCTGAATTTCAATTACATATATATTTTTTATTCTTGCTGAAGCAGGCAACCAATAGTACTGAAAGAATAATAAAGTAATGCTGAATGCCTCACAAAATATGTGTCACAAACTACTCATTTTTTGTAAACCTGTTATTAGTCTACTTTGACTTACATACACGCCACAACAATACTGTGGTCTGTTGTCACTTGTTTTTTGGGAGTGTGCTGTGTGCCTTGCATTTCTTGGTTGTTCTGTTTTTTTTTATATTTTGTAGTACATTTCCCCCATTTAAAAAGAAAAGAATTAAAAGAAAAATACAGATATTTCACTGTGTAACTGTCTACTCCACATTTGCGCAGGACACAAACTACTGTTTTTATTAGTCAAATTTGACTAATACTGTGATCTATTGACGCTGTTGATTTTGTCATGTACCTAGCATTTTAGCATTTCTTGGTCATTCCTTTTTGGGAAGAGGGGAATTGTGCTAAAAAATACAAAATATAATTAAAAAATACAGACAATTTATTGTGTGGCTGTCAACCTCATAAAGTGTGCATGTCAAAAAATGCAAAAGAAAAAGTATTGAACACGCTTACAGAAATGTATTACTTTGGACAAAAGCTTCAAGAAGCCTCCTGTATGGAAAAACTAGTTACATATATTGCTCAGATGTGACTTTGACCCATTCTTCCACTCACACACTCTTTAAATCCTGAAGGTTCCTTGGGCTCCTTATATCAACTCTGACTTTTAGTTCCTTCCATATATGTTCTATTGGATTCAGGTCCGGAGATTGGCTGGGCCATTCTAGCAGCTTTATTTTTTTCTCTGAAATCAGTTGAGAGTTTGAGAGTTTCCTTTATTTTGTGTTTGGAATCATTGTCTTGTTGAAATTTTCACCCTCGTTTCATCTTCATCATCCTGGTAGATGCCAGCCGATTTTTATCAAGAATGTCTCAGTACATTTGTCCATTCATTAGAGTTGAGCGAAACGGGTCGAAAAATTTCAAAAGTCACCGACTTTTGGCAAAGTCGGGTTTCATGAAATGAAACCCGACCCTAGGATGAGGTCGGCCACGAGGTCAGCCAATCAGGATCCACGGACACTGTGGGCAACGTGATGACATAGGCAGGGGTCACCACCATCTTTCAGAAGGGCATGCAAGTGATTGGCTTGCTTTGGTGGGCGTCACAGGGGTTATAAAAGGGCGTGCACGCCGACCGCCATCTTACTTCTGCCGATCTTAGCATAGGGAGAGGTTGCTGCTGCTGATTCTATAGGGAGAGCGTTAGGCAGGGAAGAAGAAAAAAAAACTGCTTCTGCTGCTAGTGATTTTGCCTGTACAACACACCAGTCACTGTGTGCGCAGTGCAAGGGGAGGCTATATTGTGGTGGATCAGCGGTGTTGGTTGTTAGGCTGCCTTCTAAGGCTTCCTGACAGCTGCATTGCTGTTTCCCCACTGCTCTGCAAACTGCTTTTTTAAAAGCAATCCCAATTTTTTTTTTTGTCCTGCTGAGGTACTGAGCGTGCATTTTTTCACACCATACAGCGGTGTACGCTCCTCACACAGTACCGTGTAACGGCTGTTATCACAGCCACAGTGAAGCTATCTCTGTGTCACTCTGTGAGAATAAGTCGAGGACATGTTCCGTTCTTACAGACCTGCACCTACTAGTTTTGTCTAGCTTTCAAACAGTTAAATATATTTGCTGTTTGATCACATTCAAAACTATAGAGAGACAGCGTGTGTCAGTCCGTATACTTAAAAAACACGGAGCTTGACAATTTTACGTACACCGGACAGCCGTGTACGTGCACGCTCCTCTCAGTACCGTGTAACGGCTGTTATCACGGCCACAGTGAAGCTATCTGTGTGTCACTCTGTAAGAATAAGTCAAGGACATGTTCCGTTCTTACAGACCTGCACCTACTAGTTTTGTCTAGCTTTCAAACAGTTAAATATATTTGCTGTTTGATCACATTCAAAACTATAGAGAGACAGCGTGTGTCAGTCCGTATAATTAAAAAACACGGAGCTTGACAATTTTACGTACACCGGACAGCCGTGTACGTGCACGCTCCTCTCAGTACCATGCAACGGCTGTTATCACGGCCACAGTGAAGCTATCTGTGTGTCACTGTGGAAGGATAAGTGGAGGACTTGTTCCGTTCTTACAGACCTACACTCTAGGGAGATTCCTATTCTGCCCAATTCTACATACACCTTGTAGTTTGTGATACACTAGCCAATTTCTGCCTGTGACATAGCGCTCTGATATTCAGTGGGCCTCACACAATCCAAAAGTGTCCAGTGTCCACTAGTGTGTGCAGAAATTCAAAATCTCGGTGATCCTGTAGTCACTTTTTTCACACCTGTGCCATCGAGCCTGTGACATAGCGCTGTGATATTCAGTGGGCCTCACACAATCCATAAGTGTCCAGTGTCCACAAGTGTGTGCAGAAATTCAAAATCTCTGTGATCCTGTAGTCACTTTTTTCACACCTGTGCCATCGAGCCTGTGACATAGCGCTCTGATATTCAGTGGGCCTCACAAAATCCAAAAGTGTCCAGTGTCCACTAGTGTGTGCAGAAATTCAAAATCTCCCTTATCCTGTAGTCACTTTTTTCACACCTGTGCCATCGAGCCTGTGACATAACGCTGTGATATTCAGTGGGCCTCACACAATCCATAAGTGTCCAGTGTCCACAAGTGTGTGCAGAAATTCAAAATCTCTGTGATCCTGTAGTCACTTTTTTCACACCTGTGCCATCGAGCCTGTGACATAGCGCTCTGATATTCAGTGGGCCTCACAAAATCCAAAAGTGTCCAGTGTCCACTAGTGTGTGCAGAAATTCAAAATCTCCCTTATCCTGTAGTCACTTTTTTCACACCTGTGCCATCGAGCCTGTGACATAACGCTGTGATATTCAGTGGGCCTCACACAATCCATAAGTGTCCAGTGTCCACAAGTGTGTGCAGAAATTCAAAATCTCTGTGATCCTGTAGTCACTTTTTTCACACCTGTGCCATCGAGCCTGTGACATAGCGCTGTGATATTCAGTGGGCCTCACACAATCCAAAAGTGTCCAGTGTCCACTAGTGTGTGCAGAAATTCAAAATCTCCCTTATCCTGCAGTCACTTTTTTCACACCTGTGCCATCGAGCCTGTGACATAGCGCTCTGATATTCAGTGGGCCTCACACAATCCAAAAGTGTCCAGTGTCCACTAGTGTGTGCAGAAATTCAAAATCTCTGTGATCCTGCAGTCACTTTTTTCACACCTGTGCCATCGAGCCTGTGACATAGCGCTCTGATATTCAGTGGGCCTCACACAATCCAAAAGTGTCCAGTGTCCACTAGTGTGTGCAGAAATTCAAAATCTCTGTGATCCTGTAGTCACTTTTTTCACACCTGTGCCATCGAGCCTGTGACATAGCGCTCTGATATTCAGTGGGCCTCACACAATCCAAAAGTGTCCAGTGTCCACAAGTGTGTGCAGAAATTCAAAATCTCCCCTGTCCTATAGACACCTTGTACCTTGTTTTACATTACTATATAGTTTGTTGGATTTTGTCTACATTTCTACAAAAAATGAGGAAGGCTGGTGGAAGAGGCCGTGGAATTGGGCGGGGGTTGGCAGCTGGTAATGATGGTGTTGGTGGTGGATCTGATGGTAGTGGCAAGAGCAAAATAGGACCGAATGCAGGAGGTGTTGAGCCTGCGTCATCGTCTGGCTCCATAAGGCTTCGAAGGCTTAGTTTTCTAGGAGTTGGCAAACCGCTTTTAAAGCCAGAGCATCAGGAAAAAGTTTTGTCTTACATTGCTGACTCAGCCTCCAGCTCTATCGCCTCCTCTTCTTCAGTTGTAAAAAGTAAAAGCACTGAGTCGTCATTGGAGGCTCATGTTCATGAACCACACCTTTCCTTGTGTCCTTCACCCCAACCAAGATTGAAGGATGACGCAGGCCATACTACTGATTACTTCATGGAGCTGTTTTCACATACCATGCCTGGATTATCAAGTGAAATGGTGAATTACCGAGGCCAAGATGAATCTGACATGGAGTGCACTGATGCACAGCCGCTGATAGATGATTCTGCTGGTACATTCACTCAGAGCACTACATTGTCCTCGCAGTGTACAGAGCCAGATTCTGACCCTGTTGAGACTCAGGTGCCCCATCCCGCACACTATACCACCATACACGGTGACACAGAGGAAGGTGCACATGACATTGAAGAGGAGGTGATGGATGACCCAGTTGTTGACCCAGATTGGCATCCATTGGGGGAAGAGGGTGCTGCTTCCAATAGCTCAGATGAGGAGCATCCACAGCAGACATCGACATCGCAACAGCTGTTATCTGGCAGGCCCGGAGCACTCCAAAGACAGGTTCCAAAAATCAAAAGAGTTGCTGGACAGCTTGTCCAGAGGGTCAAAAGATCACAGCATGCTAGGCCGCAAAATGTCTGCCAAAGTAGGAAGAGTGCAGTGTGGCACTTTTTGGAACAAAATCCTCATGATCAGGCCAAGGTTATCTGTAAGAAGTGCACAAAGACCTTTAGCCGAGGGAAAAATCTGAAAAATTTGAATACCAGTTGCATGCTTAGACATTTAATCACCATGCACTTGCAAGCGTGAACACAACACCAAACCTCAAGTGCCACATGTGCAACTGATCACAAAGAAGGTAGTCAGCAATGCTACATTGTTTCCCCCACTGTAAGCCCACCGGTTAGCACAGCAGCAAATGTTGAGGTGTCGTTGCAAGGCCACAGCAGTCAGGGAATCCCACTGTTATATCAACGAAATACTGAATCTAGGCCATCAAAAAGAACACCAACTCCATCACCATAATCAACCCTCTCTCAGTCCGCCCTGTCCACCACTACTTCCACCATATGCAGCTCTCAAGTCCAGCTCACCTTCCCAGACACTATGAGTAGGTCAAGAAAGTACTCAGTCTCTCATCCGCGTACACTGGGTTTGAACGCCCACATTGCCAAACTAATCTCGTTAGAGATGATGCCCTATCGGTTGGTGGAAAGCGCAGCTTTCCGCGAACTCATGGCCTATGCAGTACCACGCTATGACCTACCCAGTCGCCACTTCTTCTCTCTCAAAGCCATCCCAGCCCTCCACCATCATGTAAAAGACCGCATTGTCCATGCACTCAAGCAGTCAGTGAGTGGAAAGGTGCACCTCACAACTGATGCATGGTCCAGTCGGCATGGCCAGGGCCGTTACGTGTCCATCACTGCGCACTGGGTTAATGTGGTGGATGCAGGGTCCACAGGGGACAGCGGTGGTGGGACAGTGCTGCCTAGCCCACGGTATAGGAAACAGTTGGCTGTAGGCGTTCGACCCTCCTCCTCCTCCTCCAGAAGCGAAAGCTCGTCCACAGAGCGCAGTCTTACGAGCACTCCATCTGCAGTTGCCACTGTTGCACACGAGGTGTCCCCCTATCGAGCAGCTAGTGGAAAGCGTCAGCAGGCTGTGTTGCAGATGATGTGTTTGGGCGACAGACACACCGCCGAGGTGCTGGCCGAGTACTTGAAGCGACAAACTGAGTCATGGCTGGGCAGTGTACATCTTGAGGCAGGCAAGGTAGTTAGTGATAATGGCCATAATTTTGTGGCAGCCATAGCCCTTTCAAAACTCAGCCACATACCTTGCTTGGCTCACACCTTGAACCTGGTGGTGCAGTGCTTCCTCAACAATTATCCGGAGTTAACAGCCCTGCTCCAGAAGGTGTGAAGACTGTGCGCGCACATCCGCCGGTCGCCTGTACACTCCGTTCGTATGCAGAAGCTGCAGCGATTGCTCCACCTTCCCAACCACCGCCTCATTATTGACATTGCAACAAGGTGGAACTCCACCCTGCACATGGTAGAGCGGCTTTGCGAGCAGAGGCAGGCCATAATGCATTTGTGGGAGGATACACGGCCAGGCACTTTGAGAGCAGACATGGAGTTGACAGGTGTGCAGTGGTCGAAGCTGAAAGACCTCTGTAAAGTCCTTCAGTGTTTTGAGGAATGCACACGGCTGGTAAGCGCAGACGACGCCATCCTAAGCATGAGCATCCCACTTATGCGTCTGCTCATGCAAACTTTGACGCACCTTAAGGAGCAGGCGTCTGCAGCCAATGTTGATGAGGAGGAAGAGGAGGAGGGAATCCTTGATGACATTCAGCCATTGTCTGCTCAGGGACCTCTCCTGGACGAGGTGGAGGAAGAAGAGGAGGAGGAGGATGATGATGGGGATGATTACTTAGGGGAGGAGGATGCATCTCGTGGGGCAAGTGAAAATGTTGGCGTGGCAAGGTCTGGTACAGGGTTTGTGCGTGACTGGAGGGATGTGGATTTGCCAGAAAGTGCTCCTCCAACCAGCACTCGCAGTGCATCATTGACACCGGGAACATTGGCCCACATGTCAGATTATGCCTTGCAGATCCTAAAAAGGGACCCCCGCATTGCCAAAATGAGGAACGATGACGACTACTGGTTGGCCAGCATCCTGGATCCACGCTATAAAGGCAAATTACAAAACATCATGCCACAGGAGAACCTTGACCTAATATTGGCTAATAAACAAGCAACTCTGGTAAATCGGTTGCTTGAGGCATTCCCAGCACACAGCAGCGGTGATGGTTCTCACACGAGTCGTACGGGCCGGGAGCAGCTTGGCAGAGGTGTTCATGGTGCACACAGCAGAAGTGGTGTTGGAGACAGGGGTTTCTTGACAATGTTGTGGACTGATTTTTCAAGTACCGCTCACACAACTGGTAATACTGCATCGATGGAAAGTGACAGGAGACAGCAGTTGTCAACTATGGTTACAAACTACTTTTCCTCCCATATCGATGTTCTCCCACACAGGTCATTCCCCTTTGACTATTGGGCCGCTAAACTGGACACCTGGCCTGAATTGGCACAATATGCCTTACAGGAGCTCGCTTGCCCAGCTGCAAGTGTGCTATCGGAAAGAGTCTTCAGTGCAGCTGGATCAATCCTGACAGAAAAAAGGACCCGTCTGTCAACCCAAAATGTGGATGATCTAACCTTCATTAAAATGAACCATGCCTGGGTTTCCAAGGATTTTGTCCCACCTTCCCCTGATGACACATAGGGTGACAGAAAAATGGCTTGCTTTGGTCCACCTCTTCCTGGGACTTGACCTATTTCGCCTTTTGAATCAGCTGAATGTCCAACATCAACATATGCCACTTTCTAAAACTCCCTAACTGTGCTGCCTCCCCCCCATGGCCGGGGTCACCACCTAGCGCACGACACCGTGCGAGTGCCATTGCCCTGGACAGGTGGGTAGGCCGACTCTTGGGCGCGGGCACTGGCACAGGGTCCCTCATAGTGCAATCAAGTGTCTCTGACGGTGGTGGTGCACACCCGCCGTCAGACACACCGCCGTACTATGAGGGGCCCAGTGCCAGTACCGACGCCCACGAGTGGGCCCCCCTTGCTTGGGCAGGGCCCCAGCATTTGCAATCTTTACCTCTCCCTGCTCCTCCGCTGTGTAGTCTGGGCCGTCAAATCCATACTGTGCCTGACACCGTCTGAGCCTGCCTCCTGATGTATAGACATATATTTTGAATGTGTATGCTATCCATACATGTTATCCGGGGATACGGTACCCTTTCTCACCTTTGTGCAATCACGTACAATCCATACTGGGCCTAACACTGTCTGAGCCTGCCTCCTGATGTATAGACATATATTTTGAATGTGTACGCTATCCATACATGTTATCCGGGGATACGGTACCCTTTCTCACCTTTGTGCAATCACGTGCAATCCATACTGGGCCTAACACCGTCTGAGCCTGCCTCCTGATGTATAGACATATATTTTGAATGTGTACGCTATCCATACATGTTATCCGGGGATACGGTACCCTTTCTCACCTTTGTGCAATCACGTGCAAGCCATACCTGGCCTAACACCGTCTGAGCCTGCCTCCTGATGTATAGACATATATTTTGAATGTGTACGCTATCCATACATGTTATCCGGGGATACGGTACCCTTTCTCACCTTTGTGCAATCACGTGCAAGCCATACTGGGCCTAACACCGTCTGAGCCTGCCTCCTGATGTATAGACATATATTTTGAATGTGTACACTATCCATACATGTTATCCGGGGATACAGTACCCTTTCTCACCTTTGTGCAATCACGTGTAATCCATACTGGGCGTGAGAACGGCTGGCGAGCTGTTAAGCAAGCTACAGCACCTGTGGTTTGCCCACGTAAGTTTTTCATTTTTTCAGGAATGACGGTTAGGCCTAATTCCGGAACTGCGGTTGACCTGCACTTACTGGGAAATCATCGTTCGCGGGTAATAATTGTAATCAGTGATCCCCATCACTAACGTTGTTCAGCGGGTTATCTGCACCTGTAAGCGACAAACGCTGGCCTTTTCAGTGTAGCGCACATGCAGCCACGGACATGTAAGGGCATGACACACCAGTTATTTGCCAATCTCATGTGCCAGAGCCTCACCTGTCCCTCTAGTAAGCCGGACTCGGACCGCGGGGCATGACGGAGTCTCGTTCGTTAACGGAAATAAGCTTGCAATGTGTGCATCTTTTCTGTAGCTGGCATGGTTGAGGTTTCCCAGGTGGAGTCGAATTTAACCGTAGGCTCCACTCCTGGTGGTGCCCGTCTGGACATTCCTTTAAGGTTCAGCTTTGCAACCATACTGCCCACGTAAAACAAACACTTTGCCTTCATGAACGCTGTTTGGAGGGTCATGACTCGTGGGAATAGCGCCGCCCAATCAGTTAACCTGCTAGAGAGATCCTTCGTTGCTCCCAAGCATGACATCACACTCCCTAGGAGGAAGGTAATGCCACTGTGGCGACCGTACTCCTGGGGGCAACACAAGTGCACTGATGCCCAGCCACTGCTCGATGAATCTGCTGGTACATTGACCCAGACCACTACATTCCCCTCGCACGCTACACGGCCTGAATCTGACCCTGATGAAACTCAGGTTACCCTTCCCATATACAGTTCCATCTTACACGGTGACAAAGAGGAAGCTGCAGATGAAAGTGCAGGTTCGGCCCACCCGCCATCAGACACACCACCGTACTATCAGGGGCCCTGTGCCAGTGCCGTCGCCAACGAGTGGGCCCCCCCTGCTTGCTCAGGATCACAGCACTTGCAAGGTTGAAATACTGTGCAGTGAGATGGAAGATGGGGACGACGAGGAGTCCAGACTAGTACAGGGATTCCCTAGCGAGGAGACTTATTTGATTGTTTTCAATGTTGGGACAGCAATTTTTGGGGAGCACTATACTCTGGAGAATGATAGATGGGGCCCACCATACACTGGAACATTCCAAAGGTGGACATCAGACACTGGAGCAGCATTTACAGGGCCCATTATACACTAGAGCATTAGAAATGGGGCCCATTATGTTTGGAGCATTATTTGGGCCCATAAGACAGTGGAGCTTCATCCATGTTGACCAACATATACTGTAGCATTATGTGGAGCTCATCATATACTGTTTCAAACATTATATGGGACCAATGATTCTGTATGGAGAAATAGATGGGCCTCGTCATGAGATGTAAAAAGTGAAGTATTTTTCATTGTACTATACCGCTATTTCTCTGCCGTATCGGAGCATGATGAGTTGTGGTATGTGTTAAAGGGGCGCTCTTTCTCCCAGGGCACATGAAAACCTGGAGCCAGCCCTACCCCCCCACAACTTTAGCCAAATAACCCCCATTTTTCAGTGCGTAACTTGTATTATGAAGTTAATTAAGGTTGACAAGCTTAAGTAAGACGAATTGATGCTTTTGGCATTCAAATGGGCACTGTAGGTGTGTTTCCTGTCCTCCTCTCACTGCCGACTTTTATTCCCCATTGACTTACATTGGGTTTCGTGTTTCGGGACGACCCCGACTTTTCCCTATAATCGGCCGATCTTGCTCGACCCGACTTTTGGAAAAGTCGGGTTTCACGAAACGAAACTCGACCCTAAAAAACCAAAAGTCGCTCAACTCTACCATTCATCCTTTCTTCAATTACATGAAGTTTGCCAGTGCCATATGCTGAAATCAGCACCACACCATAATGTTCCCACCTCCAAACTGTTAGTATAGTGTTTTTGGGTGATATGCAGTGCCTTTTGGCCTCCAAACATGGTGTGTATAATGGCATCCAAAGAGTTCAATTTTGGTCTCATCTGACCAGACTATATTCTCCCAGTATATCACAGGCTTGTAAAAAAAATGTTGAGCAAACTTTAAATGCACTTGAACATCCTTTTTCTTCAGTAATGGAGTTTTGCATGGTGAGTGTGCATACAGGCCATGGAGTTTGAGTGTATTACTTATTGTTTTCTTTGAAACAATTGTACCTGCTGATCCCAGGTCTTTCTGTAGCTCTCCACAGGTGGTAATTGGCTCTTGGACAACTCTTCTGTTATTTCTATTCCCTCCATTGTCTGAAATTATGTGGGGAGCACCTGGTCGTGAACGGTTTATGGTAAAATTATGTTCTTTTCACTTCTGGACTATGGCCTCCACAGTGCTCACTGGAGCCTTCAGTAAGTTAGAAATTCTTCTGTAACCAATGCCATCAGAATGTTTTACAACAATAAGGTTGCAAAGGTGTTGAGAGTAAGACAGTTCATTGGTTTTACCTATCATGAGATTTTTTTATTGTGTGGCACCTTGGTAAGGAGACACCTTTTATAAGGCATCAGTTGAACCAGCTGATATTATTTTTCACTAAGTGGCTGGATTGTTTTCTAATTACTGATAGATTTCAGCTGGAGTCATGACTTTCCATGTCTTTTTGCACCTCTCTTTCTTCATTTGCTCAATACTTTTACCCTGTGTCATTTCTCATTATTACACGTAACTTAATTTATGGACATCTACTGTATGGTTTGATTTCTTTGCCTGTACAGATTGAATGGGTTGTTACCATGTTCTGGTGAGAATTTCATGTCAATAGCTTCCACAGAAATTTACATTTACTAGGAAAATTGGTGATGTGCTCAGAACTTTTTTTACCCGTTTTGTTGTCTAGGGTGGTTCAGAATGCTGTTACCAACAAAAGGTGTTGGACCTCAAACAACTCTTTAGAAATCTGTAAAAAAAAATCTGTTAACAGGTCAAAAAAGTCTCTATTGTAAAGCCATAAATGCTGTTTTTTTTTTTGTAGATATAACTTGCAAGCATTTCTATGTGAAGACTGATCTTTTTTATTTAATTTGTACAGTTTTGAACCTTTCATATTTCAAAACCAAATTCTTTTATTCTAAGGTTGTTTGTATTATCCTTAAGTTTATACACAATCCAGCCACATAAACCAGCGTGGCTTATTGAAGTCTAAGCTCAAATACAAGTATTAACCTCAATATAGGAAGGACGGTGTGAGCTTTGCTGCATTCTCTGAATAATATGCATATATGTGTTGTTATTGTGCTATGTTTGCTGATATTTAAGCGCATAATGAGCTATTCACACTCCTAGAATATATGAAAAGATCATAGGTAGAAGAGCTCTGAATATATAGACAAAAAGACAAAAAGATTTTCTTAGTGCAAGGTTGGTTCTAAAGTGAATGCAATGAATAGAAACAATGTGCAATACTACTATAGTATACTTTCTATATATTCACATCTTGGTAGGTTGTTCACTTTCATAAATTAATAAATTGAAACTGCTTTTGTGCTCTTTTGTAAGTATATAGGCTTATGCATACTAGATTTCTATTGGATAGTTCCGATAATTCACAGATATTTTTATTTTGCAAAATGAAAGATTTGTGACGATTGCCTTTACCAAAGCAACACATTTGATACTATGATACACTGTTCGTAAACATTGAAACATATGCAATGTTGTATTTTTTCATGGTTTTAATAGGAAAAAAACATATTAAATATTATTTGCATACCATAGTAAATAATCACATTTGTTATTGAGGCCTCATAGATGCTTGGTTAGATTGGAATCTGGAGAATTTGGAGGCCAGGTTAAAGGGGTATACTCAAGGTTGGATATTAGTCCGTATTTATGGGATAGGGGATAACTTCCCAATTGCTGTGGGTCTCCTAACAATGGAACCACCAGCAATCTTGAGAACCAGGCTCTGAAGAGAATTCTTTGTTAATGGAGTGGTGGTTGATAATGCACGCTACTGCTCCATTAATTCTTTATGGGTCCACCAGATGTAGCTGAGTTCAGCCCTGGTCTTTGGCAATCTTATCGCCTTATCTCCTCCTATCAATAGTGTAGCACTGCGCAACGTGAGCATGGTACTATCCTACTGAGCTCATACTGGGCAGCCCTATATACATGACCAATCTGACCAAGTGTCTTCACCACATGTATGAGGAGCTGCAGTGTCCTCATTCTGCTCTCCCATTAGAAGACTGGAGGCTCAGCACTGATAACGGTATAGTCGGCACGAGACATTGAGCTCACTGATTGGCTGCAGCCGTCATGTGCTACAGACATGATGCTATTGCTGCAGCCTCTAAACAAGCACTGGAACAAAGGCAGAGCCCACCCATTGGCGTAGAGAAAGGTGAGTTATGATGATTATATTATTTTTAACACAATCACACGGATTATGTAGAGAAGATTAAAAGTGGAAAACCTCTGCTGAAGAGTTAACTATATGAAGACAACCCATTTTTTAAAAGTTCTTCTCTGCCCTTGGTCCAGGGCACACTGGGACATTCAAAGAGATGGCCTGAGGACAAAGAGGAACAGTGATGTGACAGTGTGGTGGTCTAACAAAATCAAGAACGTAGATGTTACATATAATGGAAATCTTGATGGAAAATTAACAGAGCTCATTATAGTCAGTGGGGACAGTGCGGCTCCCCAACTGGGCATCTAATGACAAATCCGTTCCCAGCTGCTTTCCGTTGCACTCTTCTTATAATGGAAAAGGGCAACAGAAAAGTTTAGCACTAATGTGAGCACAGCCTTCTTTTTAACAATTTCTTTATGTGGTCAGGGCAGAATGAAATGGTAAGTGGGTGTGCCTAGGGTTGTGTGGTTAAGAGCCAGGTCCTAAATTTTGCAACGGAGCTCTACGCATCTCATAGTTCATCTATCTTTGTTTTCTTTGAAAATTGTGAGGTATATTTAACACCTGTAATATAAAAAGATGGTACGTGAATCAGATGAATAAATAGCAAAATGCGTAAATGAGAATAGTCCTCAAGTAACCTGCATGAGACTGTGCACAAAATGTGCCATATCCAGAGAACAATTGTATACAACTTGACCCAATCAGAGATATAATTGTACAGTACCTATTAAATGGACTTTGTGCAAAAAATGCTAATTGACCAAGAAGGGGTAAAAAAAAACCCAGAATGCTATATATACATTGTGACATGTTACCAGTAGCAGGAGTGACCATTAATGAGGATTGGAAGAGCAAGGAAGACCAATGAGTGGAGGTGGAAACAAATACCCACGAGTATTGCTGTAAAAAACAGTATCCTCTGGGTTTATTGTATGAGACAAGTAGTAATGTTACTGTATATGCATCATATATAATCAATTCTAATAATCATACCAGGTTATAGTCATACATCAGAGCACAAGAACATTGCCTAGAACTGAGTACTACACTTGTGTTGGATAGAGTACCAAAGGATGTTGGTGAAGAAAGTTATGCATTCTAAGTTACCAAAATTGTTCACTGTGCTTGCACTGAATAAATAACAATGGTTATGTAGATAGTACGCACACTCAGTCTCACATAAGTTTGTGACCCTATAAATGCATCAGCAATAGTCCTTCCTTGAACCACTTCTGGAATTTATTAGCCTCTGCCTATTGCAAAATTTCCACAAGAGCTGACCTTTTGGAAGTGTTCTGAGTAATCTGGGTGTTTTGTATCTGTACTAGGGTTCAACTGTTCCTGAAGTGCCTTTTATAACTTTATCTGTCATTTCCATATTGGCACCCAATACTTTCTTTCCTCAACCAGTGGAAGTCTTTTCCCATTTTGAAAGGCACCTATTAACTTAAAGGGATTCTATCATCCCCCAAAACTCAAACTTAACTATTTAGACATTCATATTGGGGACTTCTGTGGAAATTATTCTTGTACTGTAGATTTTACTAATTTTGTTTTATATAAAAACAATTTTATTACATAGGAAAGCCACTTGCTGCACACAGGATCATTGACTGGCTGATGCTAACAGGAATGGGAGATGAAAAACTTGTGCCGCACACCGACACTGTGTGCTTAGCCCCTCCCTTCTCCTGTGTGTAATGGCCACTTGCTGCGCACAAGATCACACAGCAGCAGTCGGACAATTCAGACAGAAGTGTGAGATGTGCATTCTCATCTCCCTCTTTTGTCAGCATTGGCCACCTGCTGCTGTGTGATCTTGTGTATAGCAAGCGGCCACTACACACAGGAGAAGGGAGGGGCTAAGCACACAGTGTCGGTGTGCGGCACAAGTTTTTCATCTCCCATTCCTGTTAGCATCAGCCACCCTCTGCTTTGCAATCCTGTGTGCAGCAAGTGGCTGCTACACACAGGAGAGGGAAGACAATGCACCTGCACACACTGTCACTGTGATTGCTCTCAGCCCCAGAAGTGTCAGTGCTTGCAGAGCTGGAAATTTAGATCATGCAGCACTCCAAAGCAAGCCCTGACAATCATGATAAGGGAAGGCAAGGAGGATGGTAATTGCAGTGGAAAAACAGTGCACTGAACTATTGGCCACACCCAGTGTGGACTGAACCCCCCTCATTTATATAGCTAATAAAACCTGTGTGTATTTGAACTGGGAAGCAGGTAAAAGGACTGAGGGAAGTGGGAACATCAGACACTATCCCACCTAATGGGTTGTACGGCATGTACCTAGGTAAGATGGTATCTCATTATGTTTCCACCTTGCAAGTGAATAATACAGAGAAGGTGGAAGCAATCAACTCGTTTGAGGCTCTGTGGAGTGCACTCTAATGTACAGATGCAGGGGGAGATCAGAAACTGGATGGTCAAATGTTCAAATGCACTTGGCCTGCAGGAGCAACCCCCCCAGCTATTACCCCACTTTCCACCATTGCAGGGCAAGTGGGAAGAGCGAGGCTAAGTGTCAGAGTTGGCGCATCTTAGAGATGCACCTTATCTGGGGCGGCTGAGAGCTGATGTTCTTAGCCAGGGGGACAGTATTCATGGCCCCTTCCTAGGCTATTATTATCAGCCCTCAGCTGTCTACATAGTCTTTGCTGGTTATTAATTATTCTGGGACCCTATGTCATTTTTTTAGGGTCCCCCATTTTATTAGCCAGTAAAGGCTAAGTATACAGCTGTGAGCTGATATTAATAGCCTGGGAAACTCCATGGGTATTACGCCCTTCCCAGGCTATAAACATCTGCCACCAGCAGTCGTTTTTCCCTCTGCTGGTTAAATACATGTCCGGTAATTTCCACACACACTGTACTAATTGGATTTGTCAGTGACATCTGTATACCTACCTATTCCATTTGTATTTACTATATGTAATCCATCTCTTCTATCATGTCGGCTCCTGCTGTAATTTTACAGAACACTGCAGATGAATTACCGGATTTTCTTCTATCTCTATGAAATATAAATACATATATATATTTGTGTGTCACTGACATATATATACATCTATTCTACAGTGCTGTGCAAATTAATTGGGACAAAGCATTTTTTTAAGTAAAATCATAAGTTGGTTACCACTCAGTGATTCAACCCAGTTTTAACTGCTTTGAACAGGTGTGAGTGCCTGTTTAAAGCAATTAAAACTGGTTTGAATCACTGACTGGTAACCAACTTATGATTTTACTTAAAAAAATGCTTTGTCCCAATTAATTTGCATAGCACTGTAAGTGTATATATCTATTCTATCTATTCTATTGTAACCTGTCACTCTGTGATTATACTGTATGCGGCAGATCATTTGACGGCTCTTAATCTATCCATCTATCTAATATATATATACTGTATATATATACACTCACTGGCCACTTTATTAGGTACACCATGCTAGTAACGGGTTGGACCCCCTTTTGCCTTCAGAACTGCCTCAATTCTTCGTGGCAGAGATTCAACAAGGTGCTGGAAGCATTCCTCAGAGATTTTGGACCATATTGACATGATGGCATCACACAGTTGGCGCAGATTTGTCGGCTGCACATCCCTGATGCAAATCTCCCGTTCCACCACATCCCAATGATGCTCTATTGGATTGAGATCTGGTGACTGAGGAGGTCATTTGAGTACAGTGAACTCATTGTCATGTTCAAGAAACCAATCTGAGATGATTCGAGCTTTATGACATGGCGCATTATCCTGCTGAAAGTAGCCATCAGATGTTGGGTACATTGTGGTCATAAAGGGATGGACATGGTCAGCAACAATACTCAGGTAGGCTGTTGCGTTGCAACGATGCTCAATTGGTACCAAGGGGCCCAAAGAGTGCCAAGAAAAAATTCCCCACACCATGACACCACCACCACCAGCCTGAACCGTTGATACAAGGCTGGATGGATCCATGCTTTCATGTTGTTTACGCCAAATTCTGACCCTACCATCCGAATGTCGCAGCAGAAATCGAGACTCATCAGACCAGGCAACGTTTTTCCAATCTTCTACTGTCCAATTTCGATGAGCTTGTGCAAATTGTAGCCTCAGTTTCCTGTTCTTAGCTGAGAGGAGTGGTACCCAGTGTGGTCTTCTGCTGCTGTAGCCCATCTGCCTCAAAGTTCGACGCACTGTGCGTTCAGAGATGCTCTTCTGCCTACCTTGGTTGTAACGGGTGGCAATTTGAGTCACTGTTGCCTTTCTATCAGCTCGAACCAGTATGCCCATTCTCCTCTGACCTCTGGCATCAACAAGGCATTTCCGGCCACAGAACTGCCGCTCACTGGATTTTTTTTCTTTTTCGGACCATTCTCTGTAAACCCTAGAGATGGTTGTGCGTGAAAATCCCAGTAGATCAGCAGTTTCTGAAATACTCAGACCAGCCCTTCTGGCACCAACAATCATGCCACGTTCAAAGGCACTCAAATCACCTTTCTTCCCCATACTGATGCTCGGTTTGAACTGCAGGAGATTGTCTTGACCATGTCTACATGCCTAAATGCACTGAGTTGCCTCCATGTGATTGGCTGATTAGAAATTAAGTCTTAACACACAGTTGGACAGGTGTACCTAATAAAGTGGCCAGTGAGTGTATATATATATATATACACACATATATATAGCCATTCCCGTGTCAGTTGAATTCTAACCACAGTACACCTCATTCTACTTAATGTGCTTCTGATTAGGTGATCACCTGAACCAAATCTTATTTAACGAAGGAAAATATAAAAAACCCTGCTGTGGTGTTCACAATCCTCTTGCAGTAGGACAAGCTGGATGGTAAAACAAGTTCTAGTAATATCCCAAAAGTAATAAGAATGAAAAAATAACTTTTAACCATGTCAAAGGAGTTGAAAACATGGGCTCAATTCTGGCTTTACTAACAGAGGGATACAGTGAGCGTCATGTTGCCTCCATCCTTAAAATTTCTAAGACAGCAGTACATTACAGCGAGGTCAAGCAGCAGACATTGGGGGCAAAAAAAATACAGACCGGTAGAGGGCGAAAACGACTATCCACTGACCGGGATGACTGTCATCTTATTCGAATGTCACTCAGCAACCGCAGGATGACATCAAGAGACCTACAAAAGGAATGGCAAATGGCAGCTGGGGTGACGTGTACGGCAAGAACAGTTCATAACAGGCTCCTATAGGTAGGGCTCAAGTAATGTAAAGGTAGAAAAAAGCCTTTCATCAATGAGAAGCAAAGGAGAGCCAGGCTGAAGTTTGCCAAAGCCCATAAGGGTTGGACCATAGAGGACTGGAGTAAGGTAATCTTCTCTGATGAGTCTAATTTTCAGCTTTACCTAACACCTGGTCATCTAAAGGTTAGTCGGAGACTTGGAGAGGCGTATAAGCCACAGTGTTTTGCACCCACTGTGGACTTTGGTGGAAGATTGGTGATAATCTGGGAATGCTTCAGCAAGGCTGGAATTGGGCAGGTTGATCTTTGTGAAGGACGTATGAATCAAGCCGCTTACAAGTTTATCCTGGATAAACAGTTGATTCCTTCTGCTCAGGCAATGTTCCCCAACTCTGAGGACTGGTTTTTCCAGCAGGACAATGCGCCATGCCACACAGCTAGGTCAGTCAATGTGTGGATGAAGGACCACCACATCAAATCCTTGTCATGGCCAGCCAAAACTCCAGACCTGAACCCCATTGAAAACCTCTGGAATGTAATCAAAAGGAAGATGGATAGTCACTAGCCATCAAACAAAGAACTGCTTAAATTTTTGTACCAGGAGTGGCATAAGGTCACCCAAAGCCAGTGTGAAAGACTGGTGGAAGGCATGCCAAGATGCATGAAAGCTGTGATTAAAAATCATGGTTATTCCACAAAATATTGATTTCTGAACTCTTCCTGAGTTAAAACATTAGTATTGTTGTTTCTAAGTGATTATGAACTTGTTTTCTTAGCATTATTTGAGGTCTGCAAGCACTGCATTTTTTTGTTCTCTTCATTTCTCATTTTATGAAAATAAATACAAAATTTAGTGCTTGGAAATTTTGAAGACATGTTTTCATTTCAGTAGTTTATAGAACTCAAAAATATACCTATAAAGAGAAAAATCAGACAAACTGGAAATGTTACCGTGGTCTCTTAATTTTCGCAAGGGCTGTATATATGTGTGTGTGTTTTGATGAATATTTCCTTTGAAAACAATGTGTAAATGCATTCAGATGTAAATTGGATGCTAGGTGGGAAAAATCGGATTGTACTCACATGACACTTGCATTACACTCGTCCTGCTCTCCTGCATCAAAATCGGACCGATTTTAAAAACGCTAGTGTGTCTCCAGCGATTTTTGACTTCTATTGCGTGATGCGATCCGAATTCCGATTACAATCGCAGCATGGCCAGGGTCACACTTTCGATTGCAATGCGAGAATCTCGTGTAAGTCTCTCGCCTCAGTACCTGGCACTGCCATCGGCACCCGGGACCGGAGTGTGCAGCTGCATGTATTTCTATGCAGCTAAACACTCTGGTCCGAATCGCCGGCGGCAGTGCCGGGTATTGAGGCGAGAGACTCGCGCTAGTTTCTCGCATTGCACTCGCAAGTGTGACCATAGCCCATCCTGTGACTTTTTTCCTGTCTGATCATGATCCGATCCGAGCTGGGAAAAAAAAAAAGAAGACACAATCATAGATAACTTTGGTCCGAATTTAATCTGATTTTTTAACGAATTGGATTTGTCTGATTTCATCGCAAGTGGGAATGAGCCCTAAATGCGAAGATACTAAGATTAGAGTTAACTGTTAATATTAAACCTTTTAGTTTCTGACGGCTTGAAGCATCTTTTCCAGAATGGTCCTGAAAAATCAGTTTTGTATAATTTCACAAAAGTATTAGCACAATTTTATTTCATTTAACACCCCATTTAAACATTGTATTGATGCCAATTGGCTTGAAGGATATCTCGCAGTTATAAACTCAGCATCTCCAAGTCACGTTTCCCTCTGATCAACCCATCATTCATCACTGCAGCTCATGACTGTCAATTTTATTCTATTAAAGTCAACATAATCTTTCTAAGTATAATTTATTCATCTCCACTAATTACTAATTTAGTACTTGTTGGAAAGGTGTTCAGAGTCCCCAGGAAGAGGACAACACTTTCCATCCCAGGAGATATTTAGTTAACTCATTAGTAGTCTGAGCCTTTTCCAACAACTGTTGATAATGTACAGCTGCAGTAGTCAATAGGTTGTCACATTGTGCATTTCATGATGGCTGTTATAAAGTGAGTTCTCTAGGTAGCATGATCAAACGGCGCCCTTTATCTCATGGTCCATATTTTTATATCTGTTTTCTCAGTTAATTGACTGAAATAAGGGCCTTGAACCTTTGGCAGTGGCATACCGCCAATGGCAGCAGGCCATGCCACTGCTAAGAGGCCTGTGATCCAGGGGACCCAGGTGTCAGCACCCGCACGCACACACAGAATGATGGGGGTGGAGGAATTTGCTGACACTCTCTCCTCCATAATGATTGCTCGCAATGATGATGGAGGAGGAGGGAGCATCAGCAGATGCTTCCACCTCATCATTCTTTCTCTGTGTCTGACGTGTCAGCAGAGGGTGCAGTGACGTCATTACAGTGCGCATCGGGTGGAACGAGGAGAGGTGAGAATTGAATTTTTTTTTTAAATCAGTGACTGGTGGCCATAATAGATCAAAAAAGTAGGGACAATACTAAATCCAAGACAAGTAGTAGGAAATAGCAACTTGGGATATCTAAAAATTAACTTTTATTTGGTAATATTAGCCCACAAAGAATAAGGTGAGTTTGCTGGCCAGTCAAGCCTAAAATATCAATTTACAGGCTTCTTTGAACACCATAAATTTATCTCTCCCTCCAGAAAATCTGGGGGCACCTCCTGAACTCCAACCTGAGCCTGTCCCTATACTTCCCAAATGCCCTAAGCGGGTCCTTCCTCTCGCCGCCTTCACATGCCTATTCCCTGATTGTCACCTGACTAATTCCTGGCTAGTGCACTTGCGGGCAAGGACGCTAGCATCACCACTCCAGATGATGACAAACACAGGAAGAGTGACAAAACAGTAGACAGACAGACAGGGGGGAATTAATACTTAACACCTATCTCTGCTGCAAAACACCACACAGCAGAGGGTAAGGCACCAGGACAACAAACTCCACAAAAACAGCAGACTCACTACTGCAAGCAGAGAGCTCTTTACTCCAGGTTTGGTCAACATAGATTACTCTGTCACCAACAGTCAGCTGATGGGTCAAGTGACTTTTTAAAGGATGGTTGAATGTTGTGAATTCGCTTTCTGGCCTACCTCTGGTTACTAGTGAAGGTAGTGGAGCTGGTCATATTGACAGAGGGGTCGCGAGTTCTCTTTCCAGGCTCCCTCTGGTGGTTACTGGAGGTAATGGAGCTGATCTAATTAAGAGAGGCATGCTACCTGATAATGAGGAGGATGACTGGAGATCTGGAGTTTCTGACTGGATTTAAGACAGCCGACTCCCTCTATCCCTGCTGGTGATTTTTTCCTGCCTCCTGAGGTCTTAGTTTCCAGCTCAGTCCCTGCATGCTCAGCTAAGTGTTCTTTTGCTATTGTTCACATTTGATCTGGTTTTGTCTATTTCAGTTTTGAGTGGTTAGCCAGCTCCGGCTGGAGCTGTGCTGAATTTCCATCCTTATGTTACTGCTCGTGCGAGTTTGTTTTTGTCTCTTAGAGTGGCCTCTTTTTTTGCTCTGCTTTCAGAATATACCAGAGTGATGATATAGTGGGCGAAGTCTAGTGACTTCAGTATTTTTCTATCAGATGTGTTGGGCATTTTTTGCAGGGTTTTTTGTGTGATTGCAGACACAGTCTTTCCTTTCCTGTCCTGTATAGTTACTGTGGGCCCTATTGTTTGCTCAGTCTATTTTCCTACCTGCATTTGTGTTTTCATCTTGTCTCACCGACAATATATGTTTGGGGCTGTCTATTCCTTTGGGGTCTGCTCTGGGGCAGTTTGGATTTCCCCTTTCTTGCTTTAAGCTTATTTAGTTCTCTGGCTGTGTCGAGGCGTCTAGGATCATCGTAGGTACGCTCCACGGCTACTGCCAGTTGTGTGGATAGGATCAGGGGTCTGCAATCCGCTTAGTTACCAACCTCTCTGGTTTTCTGTGGCTTAGCTTGGTCTTGCTTTCCTCCTTGGTGACCCAATCATAACAGTTGAAGTGGTCACCTCCCACATCAGCTGACTAGCAATAAAGCAGCTGCCCGCAAGGGAAACTAACATTAACCCTTGCTGGCCCAAAAGGAAAAAAGCTACATTTAAATTATAGTGGAAACGAGAGCTGCCATGAATCAAAAAATGAATCGTGACACGTTCCCTTCAATGCTGTTTTAACCTCTGAGTGTCAGCATAAGAGGGTTATACAACATATTAAAAAATTAAAAAATAACTGCCAAAGTAAAAAAAAAATTGCAGTGTTAATGTTGGCAGTGGATTAATCTCTGTACTGTCCAGCCATCCAGGAACAAAGATAACACAGCTTACAACTGGTATTTGTTATAGCTTAGGATCTTAGCGTCTTGTCTGTCAGCTTGGAAAGTGAAAGTAAAATGTGCAGCAGCTACACACACAGTGGGCAGGAACTTCCTTATTCTCTTTTTTTAAAGTGCTTTAGTAGCAATATAACAATATTGGTGGAGACAGAAACTCATGCACTATTAAACAGTGGTAAATTGTCGTTGATGCAATATATACAATAATAAGCATTATTCCAACAGTTAACCCAGTCTACATTTGTATGCGAACTGCATATGACCACTGCAGCAGCTGCAAGGTTCACATGCTGTGTTCCGGGCATCAATGCTCCCATCACTGAGCTGTGGTACCTATAGATTGTTCTTCTCCCTCCTGACAAAACACCTTTTAATATATTGAATACTCTACTCTGTAGCTTCATTATACAGCCCTCAGTCAGTCAATCTGTAATTGTCCTGCAACATCTATTGTGAATTACAAATTTAAGTACTATAACAAGTATGAAAGAAAGATATGATAAATGTCAGACTCTTTGAGCTGTAGATATGCAAACATTCACATACGAATATAAACTTTTAAACTGCACTAAAAGCTGAATGATAGAGATAATCTCCTAAATACTTTAGTGATAAATAAGCAGACATTGAGCTAATTAAAGTGCTACAGCGTTCCATAGGAACTTCCTCAGTCACATTGCTAGAGATCTCGAAGGGTCACAGGTCATGGAATACAGCGACCTTTTTATATAAAAAGGACAGATGTGTTATCTGCTGCTATTTCTCTGTACACAAATTAGCACAAAAATGTTGTATCTTAGTCCTTTTGTTTCCTTGGTATACTACAGTTTGCTTTCCAGTGTAAAATACAAAATAAGTTTGAACAATTTGGTTATTCACACCCATTTTAAAATTGTTGGAATATGTTTGGTGCAACAACTCTATTCCTGTCTATGAGTGTTTAGTTGCTAGATTTGCATGCTGTTTATAAAGTTAAAACAAAGAAAAACTCCCAGAGACTCACACAGGGAGAGCATGTGACTGTATTTCCATTTTTTTCCTGTGTCTGTGTATGAGAGAAGCAGCCTGCTGTAGATCTGCACAGAGAGAGACACACAAATGATTTAGTCCTCATCTATTAAACTTATCATATATTGTTCTTGATTGTTCGTGAATAAAGAAGCTCTGTTGTCACACGCTTGGAGAGTATCCTGAATAATCCGCTGCCAGTAGATTATGGGCCCAGAGTGACACAGAACCCCAGAGTAACACAGCAACAAAAGCACAGAGCAAAAGCAGCACAGAGCAGCAGAGAAGATGTATACTAGCAGCAATCCTGTCAAGTTCTCAGTGCCAAGCCTCACTAACCAGAACTACCAGCCCTGGAAATTCAAGGTGAAGATGCTGCTCATAAGAGAAGGTACAAGGAAATATACTCAGGAACAAGTGCCTCATCCATTACCAGAAGATTAGCTAGAGAAGGATCAGAAAGCACAAAGCACAATCTCCCTCAGTGTAAATGATAATCAGATTGTGCATATATGCAAGTGTGCAACTGCAAAGGAGATGTGGGATGAATTACAGAAAGTGCATGAAAGATCAAATCTCAGCAATAAGCTTTATCTCATGAGAAAGTTGTATCAGTTTAAGCTAAGTGATGGACAGAATGTGCAGGACTATATAAGAATCACCTTAGATATTGTGGAGCGTCTCAGGGGTATTGGAGAAGAGATTAAAGATTTTCATGTTGCTGCACTTCTATTAAGTGGTCTTCCAGAAAGTTATGACACACTTGTGACTGCACTAGATGCACGGCCAGATGATGAGCTGACATTAGAGTATGTTAAAGGCAAACTTGTGGATGAATTCAAGAGAAAAACACATCATGTCAGCAGCAGTAATGAATCCAGTGCAGAAACAGCATTAAAGACACAGGATTTCCCTAAATATAAGAGCAATCTAAGAGAAACTTGTGAATGCCTTGCCTGTAAAAAGTCAGGTCACCGTAAAGCAGACTGCAGAATTTGGAAAGCAAGAATGAGTCAGCTAAAAAAAAACAGAATGTGACATCGGCGGCTATGCCCGCCGATGCCCCTTCTGTTGCAGCGCGCACCGCAGCATTTCCCTACCTGCGCGCCCCCGTCCGGGCTCGCGCCCGTCTTCCACGCTCCCTCACGGCGGCTCCTGGCTCCCGCTCTCTGTCGCGCGCACGCCTCCTCCCGTCCTCTCTCTCCAGCTGTGGGCGGCGCTGAGGGGCTGTCCCGGGGCATGCACTTCCGGGGGTTGGTATATTTCAGGCGTCCTCGCTGTTAGGAGGACGCCTGATGATTGTGTAGCAATCTGGCCCCTACAGTTCTCCTGTAGTTAGTCCAATCTCTGCCTTATCCTTCCTGCCTACCTCTGTGTCGTTCCCCCTCGCTCTCCCTAGTCTGTCCGGGCTCTCCTTTCCTTCCTTTCCTTGTGGCCGTTCCCTGCCTCCAGTTCGCCCTGATCCTTCCTCTTGCCATTCCGTACTGTGTCCTTCCCTGAGGCACCTGTCCCTGCTAGTATATCTGTCCGCAGCCTCCCCAGGCCTTTTGTTCGTGGAGCCGTCCCTCTTGGTTCCGGCTATCGCGCCTCCGTCCTCTGTGGTCCTGCCCCAAACGGTCCCTGTATAGGGGTCGGTCTTCACCTGGCGTGCTCGGCCCAGGGGCTCCGGATCCGCGATCCAGAGGGTCCACTCTCTGACATAGTTCTCGTCAGCATTACAGTATCATCAGGCCATGGACCCCGCCGGTGCCGCGGCGGCCACTCAAAAGGAACTGCTTTTCCTAAGAGAAAATCAGACCCGTATCATGTCATTCATGAAGTCCATGGACACCCGGCTCTCCGCCTTGCAAACCGCTGACCCAGCGCATGCACCTCTCTTAGTCAGTCTTCAGCAGGAGCTCGCACAGCAGCGCGATGCGCAATCTCACATTTTGGGGTATATGGCGTCCGTGGATGATCGGCTGCTTTCTTTGCAGTCCTCTGCGGCCGCTTCTAACCAAGCCCGGGACGCCCTCTTTTTCCCTCCTCCCCGTCTTGGTAAGCCGCCTAGGTACTGTGGGGACCCAAAATTGTGTAGGGGATTTTTAAACCAGTGCAGATTGCACTTTGATCTTCTGCCCCAACAATACCCCACGGACCGTGCTAAGGTGGCCTTTATAATCTCCCATCTAGAGGGGGAGGCGCTGGCTTGGGTGAATCCGTTGTGGGAGAGGGATGACCCGGTGGTGACTAACATCCAGAGTTTTTTGGAAACATTCCGTAAGGTTTTTGATGAACCCGGACGCCTTGCTTCCTCTACAGAGACCCTTTTTAACCTCTGCCAGGGGTCCCTTACTGTAGGGCAATACGCCATCCGTTTCCGGACCTTGTCCTCGGAGCTGGGGTGGAATAACGAAGCCCTGGTTGGTGCTTTTTGGAGAGGCCTTTCTAGTAAAATCAAAGACGAGTTGGCCGGGCGTGACCTTCCTACCACCCTGGAAGATCTCATCTCCCTGGCTACCCGTATTGACCTGCGTTTTCAGGAACGCGCTAGAGAGTCAGCCAGGGAGAAGAGGTCCTTTAGATTATACCAAGCTCCCATTCCGCGCACCGTTGCCCTTCCTAGTAACACTGTCCCCGAGCCTATGCAGGTGGATCGCATCAAGCTGTCCGAACAACGGCGTAAGGAGAGGATGACTAAGGGACTCTGTCTATATTGTGGAGGGGCCAATCACTTCGTACGCACTTGTCCTGAGAGACCGGGAAACGCATCCGCCTAGGCCAGGTAGGAGAGGGCCCCCTAGGTGATCTGACTCCCTCTCTCCCACTTACTCTTTCAGCTCTCCTTATTACAGGTCGGGGGCGTGGCTCTGTGGAGGCGTATGTGGACTCGGGCGCAGCAGGCAACTTCATCCGCCAGGAGGAGGTTGACAAACTCCAGATTCCCGTGGTCGTCTTAAGTAACCCTCGAGCAATCACCTCCGTCGATGGCAAACCTCTTCCTGGGCTCATCACCACGGTTACCATGGAAGTAAAGCTACAAATTGGCGCACTTCATTCTGAGAAGATTGCCTTCTATATCCTGCCTCAATTATCCCATGCCATTCTCTTAGGACTTCCTTGGCTTAGGCGGCATGAGCCAGTCATCGACTGGCGCTCCGGAGAGATCCTACGCTGGGGGCACACCTGCCATGCTAGCTGTTTACGTACCCTGGTTCGTTCCCATCCTCAGCTTAGGCCAACGGATCTTCCCGGCCTTCCTGCTCCATACCACGCCTACGCTGATGTTTTCTGCAAGAAGGAGGCGGATTCCCTGCCTCCGCACCGGTCCTATGACTGCCCCATCGACCTGATTCCTGGAGCGGTTCCTCCCAGAGGTAGAACTTACCCTCTTTCTCCTGCCAAAACCTCTGCCATGACGGAATATATCCAAGAAAATCTGTCCAAGGGGTTTATCCGGAAGTCCTCCTCTCCTGCGGGCGCGGGTTTCTTCTTCGTCCGGAAGAAAGACGGATCACTGCGGCCTTGCATTGATTACCGGGGTCTAAACAATATCACCGTTAAAAATCGTTACCCCCTTCCATTGATTCCTGAGCTCTTTGACCGTCTGAGAGGAGCCCGGATCTTCACGAAGTTAGATCTGCGGGGAGCTTACAATTTGGTCCGGATCCGTGCAGGGGATGAGTGGAAAACGGCCTTCAATACCCGTGACGGGCATTATGAATACCTAGTTATGCCCTTCGGCCTCTGCAACGCTCCCGCTGTGTTTCAAGAATTTATCAACAAGGTATTCCGGGATCTACTCTATTCCTGTGTGGTCATCTATCTTGACGACATTCTCGTTTTCTCGCCCGACCTGTCCTCCCATCGCAAAAGCGTACACTTGGTCTTGCACCGCCTTCGAGAGAACCAACTCTACGCCAAGATTGAGAAATGCCTTTTTGAGCAGTCGTCACTGCCCTTCTTGGGATATGTCGTCACCGATTCCGGCCTAAAGATGGATCCCGAAAAACTCAGTGCGGTACTCAAGTGGCCCCGTCCAGTGGGGATTAAGGCCATCCAGCGGTTTCTTGGGTTCGCAAATTATTACCGTCAGTTTGTGCCTCATTTTTCTACGGTTACCAAACCCATCACGGCCTTGACCCGCAAGGGAATGAAGCCCAACAGCTGGTACCCTGAAGCTGAAAACGCTTTCCAAGCCCTGAAACGTTCCTTTGCGTCAGCACCCGTTTTGCATCGGCCTGTGACCAGCAGGCCCTTCGTCCTGGAAGTGGATGCCTCCTCCACTGGAGCTGGAGCGGTCCTGTCCCAGCAGGCTTCATCCGGACGGTTGGTTCCTTGCGGCTTCTTTTCTAAAGTCTTCTCACCTGCGGAGTGCAACTACTCCATTGGAGACCGAGAATTACTGGCCATTAAGATGGCCTTGGCTGAATGGCGGTATTTACTTGAGGGGGCTGTACATCCCTTTACCATCCTCACTGACCACAAGAACCTGGCTTACCTGCAGTCTGCCCAAAGACTCAATGCCCGGCAAGCCAGGTGGGCCCTGTATTTCTCCCGCTTTGACTTCCAACTTCACTTTCGACCAGGTAATAGGAACATCAAGGCCGATGCCCTTTCCAGGTCATTACAGTCATCGGAGAGAGATGAAGTCCCATCCCATATTATCGAGCCTACTAAGATGATCACCGTGGCCCCTGTGAATTTTGCTATTCCTCCGCCCGGTAAGACTTTCGTCCCTCAAAACAGACGTACACAGGTGTTGGGCTGGGGGCATTCCTCCAAAATTGCAGGACACGTTGGGACTAAAAAGACTCTCTTGCTGCTGTCTCGGTATTACTGGTGGCCCACGCTTCGCCAGGATGTGATGGACTATGTTGCCTCGTGCACAATCTGTGCCCAGAACAAGGTGGCTAGGACTTTGCCCGCCGGTCTTCTTCACCCATTGCCAGTTCCTGAGGTCCCCTGGCAGCAGATCGCCATGGATTTTGTAACTGATTTACCCCGCTCAGCCGGATGTACCACCATCTTAGTCGTGGCAGATCGTTTTTCCAAAATGGCCCACTTCATTCCCTTACCAGGACTACCATCCGCCCCGAAGTTGGCCGAGATCTTCATCCACCAGGTCTTCAGGCTGCATGGTCTTCCTCAGCGGATTCTGTCGGATCGGGGGGTCCAGTTCACCTCCCGCTTCTGGAGGGCTCTCTGCCGGCTTATGGGTACATCTCTCGACTTCTCCTCCGCATACCATCCTCAGACCAACGGGCAAGTGGAGCGAATTAATCAGGTGTTAACCACCTACCTACGTCATTTCGCCAACGCCCATCAGGACAATTGGGTCGCGCTCTTACCTTGGGCTGAATTCTCGCACAACAATCATCCCAGCGAATCTACCACCAAGTCACCTTTTTTTGTGGTAACCGGTCAAAACCCAGGTATTCCGTTACCTTTCTCCACGTCTACAGGAGTACCCGCAGCTGATTCTCTTGCTAAAGAATTCTCGCAGATTTGGAGTGAGACCAGGGACGCGCTCAAGGGTGCCAACAACCGAATCAAGAAGCATGCAGACAAAAGACGGAAGGACGTGCCTCCGTACCATCCAGGTGACAAAGTCTGGCTCTCAACTCGACATATCCGTCTGAGAGTTCCCTCTTATAAGCTGAGCCCTCGGTACATTGGGCCGTTTGAAGTGATTGGACGCATTGATGAAGTGGCTTACAAACTGAGGTTGCCTGCTTCGCTCCGGGTTCCCAACGCTTTCCATGTCTCGCTCTTGAAACCCGTAGTCCTGAATCGGTTCCAACCAGTTTCCATCGTCCCTCCTTCACCTGTTATCTCGGACAACGTCTTCGAGGTCAAGGACATCTTGGCTATGAAAAGAGTCCGGGGTAAGACCCTTTTTCTTATTGATTGGGTGGGTTTTGGTCCCGAGGAACGGTCCTGGGAGCCCCGGGAGAATGTCAATGCTCCCCGGATTCTGAAAAAGTTTTTTGCCAATCTCAGTAAGGGAGGACGTAAGGAGAGGGGTACTGTGACATCGGCGGCTATGCCCGCCGATGCCCCTTCTGTTGCAGCGCGCACCGCAGCATTTCCCTACCTGCGCGCGCCCGTCTTTCACGCTCCCTCACGGCGGCTCCTGGCTCCCGCTCTCTGTCGCGCGCACGCCTCCTCCCGTCCTCTCTCTCCAGCTGTGGGCGGCGCTGAGGGGCTGTCCCGGGGCATGCACTTCCGGGGGTTGGTATATTTCAGGCGTCCTCGCTGTTAGGAGGACGCCTGATGATTGTGTAGCAATCTGGCCCCTACAGTTCTCCTGTAGTTAGTCCAATCTCTGCCTTATCCTTCCTGCCTACCTCTGTGTCGTTCCCCCTCGCTCTCCCTAGTCTGTCCGGGCTCTCCTTTCCTTCCTTTCCTTGTGGCCGTTCCCTGCCTCCAGTTCGCCCTGATCCTTCCTCTTGCCATTCCGTACTGTGTCCTTCCCTGAGGCACCTGTCCCTGCTAGTATATCTGTCCGCAGCCTCCCCAGGCCTTTTGTTCGTGGAGCCGTCCCTCTTGGTTCCGGCTATCGCGCCTCCGTCCTCTGTGGTCCTGCCCCAAACGGTCCCTGTATAGGGGTCGGTCTTCACCTGGCGTGCTCGGCCCAGGGGCTCCGGATCCGCGATCCAGAGGGTCCACTCTCTGACATAGTTCTCGTCAGCATTACACAGAAGTCATCAAAGGGTTAAAACACCTGTAAAGGAAGATTCTGCATGTGTTGAAGCTACATTTAATGCCAGTACAGGCCCATCTGCAAAGCATATATGGTGTATAGATTCTAGTGCAAGCAGTCATATGACAAATAACAAGGATTTCTTCACTGATCTTAATAAAAGCAAGTCAGAAAAGGTCATCTTAGCTAATGGTCACTATATGACCTCAGAAGGAGTAGGAGACGTCTACTTCCACTGTCCAGTTTCCTCAGCAGTAAGATCCCAATAAAGCATGTTCTCTATATTTCCAGCCATGAAAGCAATCTTCTGTCAGTAAAGAAGCTCACGCAAAAGGGGAATGCAGTTACTTTTAAAGATAACACCTGCATCATCTCAAAAAAGGGTCACAGTCTTGCAGAAGGAAAAATCCAAGATGAACTTTATCAGCTAAAATGAAAAGAGTGTACAGTGCTTGACAAGATCTACATAAGAACTGTTTTCATGTATGGCACAGATGTCTTGGGCACAGAGACCCAGAAGCGGTAAGGAAGCTATCTCAAATTGCAGATGGTATTGAGATCAACCAGTGTAGTCAAATGATGAAGTGCACTAGCTGTCTTAAAGGGAAATTGTCCAGAAAATCCTTTCCTGAAATAAGCACCAGTAGATCTGCACAGCCACTGGATCTGATACATACAGATGTATGCTGTCCAATGAGTGTTCAAACTCCTAGTAAGAAGAGATATTTTCTCACATTTATTGATGACTACTCCAGATATACTGTCGCCTACCTGCTTCACAGTAAGGATGAAGTTCCACAGAAACTTGAAGAATATCTTACTGTAGTGTTTAACAAATTTGGAAGAATGCCATAAGCCCTGCATGCAGATAATGGAACCGAAAATATAAGTGGTAAGGTGCAAACCATCTTGAAAAATAATGGAATCGTGTTCCAGACTACCATTCCATACAACCCAGAACAAAATGGCATTGCAGAGAGAAAGTACCGTACTCTCTGTGAAAGTGGAAGAAGTACGTTGTTTGATGCAAATCTACCTACAGCGTATTGGAGAGAAGCCATCATGACAGCTTGCTATCTTCAAATCAGAATGCCAGGTAAAGCCTCAAATAAAACTCCATATGAACTATGGAACTGCAAGAAGCCTAACCTGAAGCACCTCAGGATATTTGGAAGCAAAATGTTTATGTATGTTCCCAAAGAAAAACATTCCAAGTGGGAATCACACGCAAAGCAAGGAGTCCTGGTGGGCTACAGCGAAACTCAAAAGGGATACAGAATCCTTCACCCAGAGACCAACACAGTAACAATCAGCAGAGATGTAGTGAGATGTAGTGATTGATGTGATTGATGAAAACTGTATAGCTCAAATTCCATGAAGTTACACCAGAAATTCAACGTAAGAAGCAAGAACAAGAATTTCAATCACCAAACCCAGATGCCGAAGAGGAAAGCACTGAAGTGTGGATAAGCTGTGAAGCCACTAAGGAAGACACAGAAGAACCAAGTCACCCTCCAGTCAGGAGATCAGAAAGGCCAAACAAAGGTATCCCATCTAGACGCCTTTCTTATATGGACAGAACACTTCCTGAGCCAGAGCCACAGATGAGATGCAAAAACTGCCTGTTCACAATAAACAGAAGAGAATAAATGCCACTAATGAGGAGATGGAGTCCCTTCAACAACTCCAGACATGGGAGCTTACTGAGCTACCACAATGAAAAGGAAATTGCAAAGCTAGGTGAAATTCTCAATCAGCACTTTTAGACTAAGGACCTTGGAAATGTGACATATTATTTGGGGATCCAAATCCAGAGAGAGGAAAATGGGAGTTTCCTTCTCAACCAAAGTTCTAAAACTTTCCGCAATCCAAACCCAGTTTGGAATGTCAGAAGCCAAAGTTGCATCAACATCAATGGATCTGTCCTATTTAAAGTTGGAAGGAGAAGAAGATCTGCTACCCAGCAATGAGAGCTACACACAAGCAGTGGTGTCGCTTCTGTACATAACAACCACAACTCGTCCGGATATCACAGCTACAGTTGGAATTCTCTGCCGACATGTAAACAAGCCACTCCAAAGAGACTGGAATGCAATTAAGAGAATTCTTCAAAATCTGAAAGAGATTCAAAGGCTAAATCTTAAGATATCAGCATCAGGAGATCTAACATATCTATGTCTGCTGCTTATGCAAGTCAAGAAGTAATTTGGCTGAAACAACTTTTGGAAGATTTCGGCAAGCCATTAGCTCAACCAACAGTTATCTATGAGGACAACTAAGGATGCATTAAACTTGCCAGCAGTGAGAAGATTAGCACAAGGACTAAGCACATTGATGTAAAACATCACCACTTACGTGACTTAGTGGAACGTGCTGTACTTGAGTTTGGTTATTGCGAGTCTGACAAGATGATAGCTGATGGTATGACAAAGAGTGTTTAGTTGCTAGATTTGTATGCTGTTTATAAAGTTAAAGCAAACAAAAAAAACCTCCCAGAGGATCACACAGGGAGAGCATGTGACTGTATTTCCTGTTTTCCTGTGTCTGTGTATGAGAGAAGCAGCCTGCTGTAGATGATGCACAGATAGACACACACAAATGATTTATTCCTGATCTATTAAGCTTATCATTCGTATATTGTTCCTGTTTGTTCCTGAATACAGAAGCTCTGTTGTCACACGCTCGAAGAGCATCCTGAATATTCCACTGCCTATAAAAATACCAGGTATTTGTCATGTAAAAAAAAAATCATACTAAGAAGAATAATTAAAAATCTTTTCCACCTTTAATGTCAACCCTAATCAATTCTTTGACATACAAGCTGAAATAATTTTGAATCGGAAAATAGAAATAACAAACCTAAAATAACATGGTTGCAAAGGTGTGAACAGTGTCTTATAATTTGTGATGTGGTTTTGTTCAGAATTAGTCAATCCTATTTAGGGTTCACTCACACTGCCGTATATTCTTTCATGAGAGCGAATCGGACAAATTATGAGGTATGTCAGGGTTTGAGCTGAATGTCATCTAAGTGTGATTGGATTCTCTCTCATGAGAAAATCATAGCACAGGTGCAGAGAAGATAGGTAACTTTCTCCATCTTCTCCATTGTCTCTACGATCGGACATCATACTGCACTTGGATGACATCTGAGTGCAGTCCGATGTTTCACATGCACCCATAGACTGGGGTGCGCATAATACAAATATCGGCGCCACTTGCAGCATGCTGCGATTGGTTTCTCAAGCCAAATCGCCATGAGAAAATAACTGCAGATCTGCATTTCCCTATAGTATAACACAGGGCGAGTGCTATTTGATAAAACATATGATAGCACTCGGCCGTGTTATAGGCCAATGTGAGCAAACCCTTAAACGCATATTAACCCAAGAGTACAGGCCCCAACCACGGAGCTCCAAGCTGACGATCTGGCCAATTACTTCAAAGAAAAAATTGACCAGGTTCGACAGGAAATTATCTCCCAATCACCTCATACCATGCACTGTCCTCCCTCCCCCACTGCATCTAGCTCACTCTCTGATTTTGAACCAGTCACAGAAGAAGAAGTAAGCAGGCTCCTTGCATCTTCTCGCCCAACCACTTGCACCACTGACCCATTTCCGTCACATCTCCCCCAGTCCTTTTCCCCTGCTGTCACCCCTCACCTAACTAAAATATTTAACCTCTCTCTTCTGGTATCTTTCCCTCCTCATTTAAGCATGCCATCATACATCCACTACTTAAAAATCCATCCCTCGACCAAAACTGTGCCGCTAACTATAGACCTGTCTCTAATCTTCCCTTCATCTCTAAACTCCTGGAACGCCTGGTCCACTCCCGTCTTAGCCGCTATGTCTTTGATAACTCTTTTCTCGACCCTCTCCAATCCGGTTTCCGCTCTTTACACTCTACTGAAACTGCCCTCACTAAAGTCTCTAATGATCTACTAACAGCTAAATCAAATGGTCATTACTCCATGCTAATTCTCTTGGATCTCTCTGCAGCATTCGACACTGTGGACCATCAGCTCCTCCTCACTATGCTCCGTTCCATTGGCTTCAAGGACACCGTTCTCTCCTGGTTCTCCTCCTATCTCTCTGACTGCTCCTTTACTGTATCTTTTGCCGGTTCCTCCTCCTCTCACCTTCCCCTTACTTTTGGGGTTCCTCAAGGATCAGTCCTAGGCCCCCTCCTCTTCTCCTTGTACACTGCCCCTATTGGTCAAACAATCAGTAGATTTGGTTTCCAGTACCATCTCTATGCTGGTGACACCCAATTATACGCTTCTTCTCCTGACATCACGCCAGCCTTTCTAGAAAACACCGGCGATTGTCTAAACGCTGTGTCTAACATCATGTCCTCACTATATCTGAAACTGAACGTGTCAAAGACTGAACTCCTTGTGTTTCCTCCCTCTACTAATGCACCTATACCGAACATTGCCATTTCTGTGTGTGGTTCCATTATTACTCCCCAGCAACATGCCCGCTGTCTTGGGGTCATACTTGACTCCGAGCTTTCCTTTGCCCCCCACATACGATCACTGGCTCGCTCTTATCATCTGCACCTCAAAAACATTTCTAGAATTCGACCTTTTCTTACTTTTGACTCTGCAAAAACTCTTACTGTTTCTCTTATTCATTCTCATCTCGACTATTGTAACTCTCTTCTAATCGGTCTCCCGCTTACCAAACTCTCCCCCCTCCAATCTGTCTTGAATGCTGCAGCCAGGATCATATTCCTCACCAATCGTTACACTGATGCCTCTACCTTGTGCCAGTCATTACACTGGCTACCCATCCACTCCAGAATTCAGTATAAACTTATTACCCTCACCCACAAAGCCCTCCATGTCTCAGCACCACCCTACATCTCCTCCCTTGTTTCAGTAAACCACCCTACCCGCTCCCTCCGTTCTGCTGATGACCTGAGGTTAGTATCCTCAATAGTCAGAACCTCCCACTCCCGTCTCCAAGACTTTACACGTGCCGCACCAATTCTTTGGAATGCACTTCCCAGGTCAATACGATTAGTCCCCAATCCCCACAATTTTAAGCGTGCCCTGAAAGCGCATTTATTCAGACTGGCCTATTGCCTCAACACATTAACCTAATCTATCCCTGTGTGGCACAGCCAAAAGTTTTACCATTACCAGGTTCCCCGCATCATGTTCCCACATGCTTTATGCATCCATTAGCCCTCTGTGTCTGTACACACTTAACATTATGGCTGGTCCATACAATCAGGGCAACTGTTACCACCCACCTTTCGTGTCTACCTCTTTCCTCATAGACTGTAAGCTTGCGAGCAGGGCCCTCATTCCTCTTGGTATTTGTTATAATCTATGTGATTATTGTTATGCTGTAATGTCTATTGTCTGTACAAATCCCCTCTGAAATGTAAAGTGCTGAGGAATATGTCGGCGCTATAGAAATAAAATTTATTTTTATTATTTTTATTATTATTACTAGCTGAAGAGCCCGGCGCTGCCCGGGCATAGTAACTAACTGTGGTTAGTTATAGAAAATTATAATTATCCTCCATCCCATTGTCCTGTGCCCATATACTCATCATACATACCCACGATCCCATAGGCCCGTGCCCATATACCCATCATACATATCCTCCATCCCATAGTCGAGTGCCCATATACCCATCACACATCCTCCATCCCATAGTCCCATGCCCATATACCCATCATACATATTCTTCATCCCATAGTCCCATGCCCATATACCCATCATACATATTCTCCATCCCATAGTCCCATGCCCATATACCCATCATACATATTTGCCATCCTATAGTCGAGTACCCATATACCCATCACATATCCTTCATCTCATAGTCCCATGCCCATATACCCATTATACATATCCTCCATCCCATAGTCCCGTGCCCATATACCCATCATACATATCCGCCATCTCATAGTCCCGTGCCCATATACCCGACATACATATCCTCCATCCTATAGTCCGGTGCCCATATAGCCATCACACATCCTCCATCCCATAGTCCCGTGCCCATATACATATCCGCCATCCCATAGTCCCGTGCCCATATACCCGTCATACATATCCTCCATCCCATAGTCCAGTGCCCATATACCCATCACACATCCTCCATCCCATAGTCCCGTTCCCATATACCCATCATACATATCCTCCATCCCATAGTCCGGTGCCCATATACCCATCATACATATCCTCCATCCCATAGTCCGGTGCCCATATACTCATCACACATCCTCCATTCCATAGTCAACCATTATGACATCATAATGAGCGGCGGCAGGGCTTGCAACCTTTGATGACATCAGCGTCGCAATGGCAACCATTGTGACATCATAATGAGGGGCGGGGCTTGATACGCACACACTGCTTTCCCAGTATGCAAATAGGGGCATTATGACATCACAATGAGGGGCGGGGCTTGACGCCCACACACTTTTCGCCCCAGTATGTAGATAGGGGCAAAATTGTTTGGTGAATTGGAACACGCGGGGTTAAAATTTCGCCTCACAACATAGCTTAGGACGCTCTCGGGGTCCAGACGTGTGACTGTGCCAAATTTTGTGGCTGTACACACACACACACACACACACACATACACACACACATACACACACACATACATACACACTTTGAGCTTTATATATTAGATTAAATAGGTGTCAGTACACAGCTGTGATCATTTACAGGGATTTTGATTAGACCCATATAAAGTGTAGTTGTTCTAGTATTACTTTCCTGACATTTGTTGCATTTTACAGCAAAAGCCAAGATCTGTAAACAGCTTAAAACACAGCAAAGGTATTCTATCGTTAAAAGTTATCAGTCAAGAAAAGTGTAGAAAAACATTTTGAAGGCATTTGATATACAGTACCATGGAACACTGTGAAGATGGTGATCAAGAATTGGTAAAATTTGGCCCAATAATCACTTTACTTAGAATTGGATGTCGATCAATAATTGATGAAAAGACAAGAAGAAAATTGATCCAGCCAAAAGGCTTACAGAACATTAAAGCAGCTAAAAGAATTTTTGGCAAGTGCTGGTTGTGTACTGCCTGTAACAGCAATCTACCGCAATCTTCATATGTCAGACTGGTAGGGTGGCAAGGAGAAAGCCTTTTTAAAAAAAAAAAAAAAAAAAAAAAAACCATCCAAGCCTGGCTCTATTTTATTAAAACCTACATCAAGTCTGCCAAAAGTACATAGCAAAATGTGTTACGGTCTGATGAGCAAAGTGGAACTTTTTAACCATCATTGCAAAACGTTTGGCATAAAGCTCATCAACAAAAGAATGACAAATCCAAACTGAAGCATGGTGGACGGCGGATGCAGTATTATGTTTAGGACTGTTTTTCAGCAGCTAGGTCTGGGGCTTTAGTCAAGGTGGTGGGAATTATGAACAGTTCTAAATATTACTCAATTTTATATCAAAACCTTCATGCCTTTGCTTAAAATCTGAGGATGACAATGAATTTCAGCTTTCAGCATCACACCATCCCTATGCATAGTTCTAGATCATTAAAAGAAAACCTTTGGAGGGATTTGAAAGTCCGTGTTGTCCAGCGACAGGCCCAAAACGTCATTGCTTTAGAGGAGATCTGCATGGAGGAATGGGCCAACATACCACCAACAGTGTGTGCCGACCTTGTGAAGTCTTACAGAAAACGTTTCACCTCTGTCACTGCCAAAGGATATATAACAAAATATTGAGATGAACTTTTGTTAATGACCAAATACTTATTTTCCACCATAATTTGCAAAATAAATCTTGCCAAATCAGACAAGTTGATTTTCTGGATTTCTTCTCTCATTTTGACTCTCATAGTTGTGGTCTACCTATGATGTTAATTACAGGCCTCTCATCTTTTTACGTGGGAGAACTTACACAATTGGTGGCTGGCTAAATACTTTTTTTCCCCACTGTACACAATATATTAGCTTTAAGTCACATCACTGTTGCTTTGTAGTGATGCATTCCTTGGTTAAAATCCCTCTATAGGCAACATCTGCCATACAGCTTTGCTCCAGGTACTTACTCTGGTTTTTATTTGATACACCACTGCATAGACATAATTGCTGTATTATTTTCGATAGTAAAGGTATCAAGGTAAAGAAAAAGCAAAATGGACTTTCCAGCCTAATTAATTTGTGTGAGGAGCAAGCAGCTCTTCAATAAATTCTTCTTTTTTGATTCTCTGGAAAATTCTTCACCGTTGTGCCAAAGATATCTCTGATAGATGTCAGTCCACAGGTTCTTCTGAGCCATTGGAATCAAGAACACATTCTGTTCCTGCATTTTGGTAGTAAACACTTTAGGGATTTTTTTAGGTGGTGGTGGGTCCTCTTGAGTACATGACTCCTTATATTGCTTAATTTGCTGCGTACATTTTTGGTAACGCAGCTGTTTAAAATTAATATTTGGTACTGAATGAGTTAAGAAACAAAAAAAAAAGATTCTGTGGGTATAATAATACCAAAGCCTCCCCTTAAATCCAGATTTAAAGGCAGTAATTCTGATATTGCTTGTAATCTCATAACACCATGAGCTGCAAATGTCCCTATGGCTTGAACACAGCAAGCCTTGAGGGCTCAGATAAAATATGAGCTCTTAAGTTCTACTTAACCCTTCGGAGTATAAAAACATTTTGCAGTTTAATGCTGTGAATAAATTCAGTTATGTGACCATATCACTGTCTCTTTTATATCTACGTGGAAAATCTCACTTATTGCTTTTATCGAAGTATTTTCTTTTGAGAATAATGGCCCTCATCCGTTCGTGACTCTCATCCCTCCCTGCTTTTCCCCTGGCTTACTTTCCACATTTGATCACATCACAGAAGAAGAAGTCTCCAGACTCCTCTCTTCTTCTCGTCCGACTACATGCACTACCGACCACATTCCCTCATATCTCCTCCAGTCGTCACAACTCACCTAACTACAATCTTTATTCTCTCCTTGGGCATTTTCCCATCCTCCTTCAAACACTATCGTTACTTGATTACTAAAGTGACCCGCTCTCGACCCATCTTGCACAAACAACTACAGACCAGTCTCCAATCTCCCCATCATCTCTAAACTTTTGGAGTGCCTAGTCTACTCCCACCTTACTCGTTACCTCTCCACTCACTCCCTCCTAGACCCTTCACAGTCCGGTTTCCGCCCCCTACATTCAACTGAAACTGCTCTCATCAAAGTTATCAATGACCTACTAAGAGCAAATGTAAAGGTGACCACTCTCTGCTCATTCTTCTCGACCTTTCTGCAGCTTTCGACACTGTTGACCACTATCTCCTACTCTCTAGGCTCTAGTCACTAGGCATTAAGGACACTGCTCTCTCCTGGTTCTGTTCCTATCTTTCTGACCGCTCCTTCGGGGTTTTGTTCGCTGGATCCACATCATCTCCTCTTTCTCTCGCTGTCGGGGTACCTCAGGGCTCAGTCCTTGGCCCACTTCTCTTCTCTCTCTACACGGCCCCAATTGGACAGACCATCAGCAGATTTGGCTTTCAGTACCATCTTTATGCTGATGGCACACAACTATTCACGTCATCCCCCGACCTTACCCCCGCAGTACTACAGAACGCCAGTGACTGTCTGTCCGCAGTCTCCAACATCATGTCCGCTCTCTATCTGAAGCTTAACCTCTCAAAAACTGAACTTCTTCTGCTCCCACTGTCTACTAACCTCCCTAAATCTGACATTTCCCTCTCCGTGGGTGGCACCATAATAATGCTCCAGCAGCAGGCACGCTGTCTGGGAGTTATGTTTGACACCAATCTCTCCTTCACATCCCATATACAATCTCTTGCCCACTCTTGCAGCTAACACCTAAAGAACATCCCCAAAATCTGCCCTTTTGTCACCATGGAAACAAGAAAAACCCTCACTTTCGCATTGATCCACTCCCGCCTGGACTACTGCAACGCTCTATTAATTGACCTCCCCGTTACTCGACTTTCTCCTCTCTAGTCCATACTTAATGCAGCAGCCAAAGTCATCCATCTGGCTAATCGGTACTCGGACGCATCCGCTCTTCGCCCACTGTCTGCCCATTCATTATAGGATCCAATTCAAAGTACTTGTTCTCACCCACAAAGCTCTCCACAGTGCGGCACTCCCCTACATCTCCTCCCTCATTTCGGTCTATCGGCCTAACCGACCATTGCGCTCTGCAAACGACTTTCTACTAACCTCTGCACTAATCCGCACCTCCCACTCCCGACTTCAAGACTTCTCCAGCCAATCCTCTGGAATGCTCTACCCCAAGAAATTAGGACTATCCACAATTTAAACTGTTTTAGGCGCTCCCTCAAAGCGCATTTGTTCAGAGCGGTCTATCACGTTCACTAATCAAAGTCATTTTATATGTGCGTGTGTAGCCCATTCACTATCTCCATCTATCCCTCACTCCCTCAAGATGGCTGGACCATCATTGTAAATACACCATTGTAAATACACACCTGTACTTTGTATCTCCCCCACCTCATTGTAGATTGTAAGTTCTCACGAGCAGGGTTGTCTTATTTTGCTTTAATTATTGTATTGTTATCATTGTTACTTATGACTTGAGTTTTGAAACTGTTAAACTGTAAAGCGCTGCAGAATATGTTAGCACTATATACCGTAAATAAATATTATTATTATTTGTTTTCTTTTTTTGCAGATTTTTGCATTAATGAAGATGTTTAAAGTAACAGAAAATGTTATGCCACCCACAGAAGATTCAAATGCATATTTACTTATGACCACGATGCGTAAGAGTAATGCTGGCTGTCATATGGACCTAACATTAGAAGACAATCCAATTAAGATGTCACTGTTGTGGGACAGCAGCTGAGCAGAGCTCCCCCTCTATCCAATCCCAAAGGCATCTGCTCCCACTTTCCATAACAAAAGGAGCCTCTAAGCAGGAGCCCTTTTCCCTGGCAGAGTGGGCTCATTTCTTTCCCTCCCATTCTAATCACAGAATGGCTTTACACTGACAGCAATACATGTGCTCATTGACACAATCTTATACTCCTTAACATGTTAATAGTTTCCCATGGCAATAGTCTCCAATAGAGTTGAGCGACTTTTGTTTTTTTAGGGTCGAGTTTCGTTTCATGAAACCCGACTTTTGCAAAAGTCGGGTCAAGCAAAATCGTCCGACTATAGGGAAAAGTCGGGGTTCCGACCGAAACACGAAACCCAATGTAAGTCAATGGGGAATTAAAGTCGGCAGTGAGAGGAGGACAGGAAACACACCTACAGTGCCCATTTGAATGCCAAAAGCATCAATTCTTATTAATTAAGCTTGTCAACCTTAATTTACTTCATAATACTAGTTACGCACTGAAAAATGGGGGTTATTTGGCTACAGTTGTGGGGGGGTAGGGCTGGCTCCAGGTTTTCGTGGGCCCAGGGCCAAAGCGCGCCCCTTTAACACATACCACAACTCATGATGCTCCGATACGGCAAAGAAATAGCAGTATAGTACAATGAAAAATACTTCACTTCTTACATCTCATGACTGATATCCATTTTAAATTCTCCAATACCTCCAAAAACGGACAGTATATAACTCCATACAGTATTATGGCCAGCGCTTAGTGCACTATACAGAGTAATGAGGCCCATATATTTCTCCATATGGAATCATTGATCCCATATAATGTTTCAAACCGTATATGATGAGCTCCACAAAATGCTATAGTATATGTTGGTCCCAATGGATGAAGCTCCACTGTCTTATGGGCCCAAATAATGCTCCATATATAATGGGCCCCATTTCTACTGCTCTAGTGTATAATGGGCCCTGTAAATGCTGCTCCAGTGTCTGATGTCCACCTTTGGAATGCTCCAGTGTATGGTGGGCCCCATATATCATTCACCAGAGTATAGTGCTCCCCAAAAATTGCTGTCCCAACATTGAAAACAATTACATAAGTCTCCTTGCTAGGGAATCCCAGCACTACTCTGAACTTCTTGTCGTCCCCATCTTCCATCTCACTGCACTTGGCTGTTTAGGCCCTCCCACCGGCGGAGACACTTTTGTGTACTATGCGGTGCCCTGTGCCAGTGCCATCGCCCATGAGTATGCCCCCCACCTGCTCAAGGAATCTGCACTTTCATCTGCACCTTCCTCTTTGTCACTGTGTAAGGTGGTATAGTATGTGGGAAGGGGAACCTGAGTTTCCTCTGGGTCAGATTCTGGCAGCGTAGAGTGCAAGGGGAATTTAGTGGTCTGGGTCAATGTACCAGCAGCATCATCCAGCAGTGGCTGGGCCTCAGTGCACTTGTGGCGTCCCCAAGAGTACGGTTGCCACTGTGGCATTACCTTCCTCCTAGGGAGTGAGGTGTCAAGCTTGGGAGCAATGAAGGATCTCCCTAGCAGTGAAACCAACACACAACACATTTCCCACTCCAGGCTAGCAGGGAGACCTCTGAACCTGACTGCTGAGGAGCTGCTCTCTGTGGTCGGGAGGAGGTAAGTTAGGGCACTCTATGCAGGAAAGGGGAAGTGTGTGGACGTGAGAAGGGGAGCTGGAGGATGAGCAGAGTTAAGGCTCACTCCTAGCTGGAGTGCATGGTCCCGATTCCGGTCTCCGAGTTTATAGGGACACTGACATTCCTGCAGCAGAAACCGGGGGAAGTAGCAGCTATAAATGCTCTGGACCCAACTAAAGCTCGGAGGCCCCAGCATCGACGTGTGGGAGCCAGAAGGAAAAGGCTACAGCTGTCTGCCATACAAGTAAAGTCTGAGGAACATCTGTTAGACAGGAGGCGCTTCAGTGAACCACGGTCCTGTGAGTGCTTCCCCCACAAGGGCTAGAAAGGAGATGTTCAGGAAGGTACATGTTGGCGGAGTGTTGGAAGGGAGCTTTCCATTTTGGTCCCGGAGGTTGGCTGAGGTCCTGACCCGGAGGACACAGCACGGAGGCAGGCATCTGTGTAACCTGCAGACTGAGTAAAGCTTTAGAACTGCACGCTCTGGTGTCCTACAGTTATTCCAGCACCGCTACATCTGGGTACCAGCACCTACACCACCTGTGCCTTTCCCCCATCACTACATCTACACTTCCCTGGGACTCCAGCTCCACCTGTGGGGAGCTTCACCATCTTTGCTGCACAACATCAGTCCCAGAGGATCTGCATGCAGCATCGGCCTAACATCTATGTTGCCGAACACCACAGGTGGCGTCAAACTATCTATATAAACTCTTTACCATTATACCACGCCATTTACATGGGCGCCCAGGGCCACCGTCCGGGTCACCGCTGCTGTGACACATCCCACTGACACCGGCCCGGTGCCGAGTACCCCACAGCCCTGGGAGGGCGACCCATATGCCGACTGCTGATCGGGCGGCGTTATTCCCACGAACCTCCAAACAGCGTCCATGAAGGCAAAGTTTTTGGTTTCCGGGGGCAATATGATTGCAAAGCTGAACCTTAAAGGAATATCCAAAAGGGCACCACCAGGAGTGGAGCCTGTGGCTTAATTGGACTCCACCCGGGAAACCACAACCATGCCACCTAAAGAAAAGATGCACACTTTGAAAGCTGTGTTGATTCTGTGTGTGGTGTGGTATGTGTGTTTGTAGTTGTGCTAGCGATTTCTCAGCTTTATTCCGTTAACAACCGAGACTCCGGCATGCCCCCGCTGTACGCGTCAAGCTTACTAGAGGGATAAGCGAGGCTCTGGCACGTGAGATCGAGCAATAACAGGTCTAGCATTCCCGTACATGTCCAGGGCTGCATGCATGCTACACTGAAAGGACCAGCTTTTGTCACTTACAGGTGCAGATAACCTGCTGAACTCCGTTAGTGATGGGGATCTGGGATTCAGATTATTCCCCTCGAACGAACAATGATTTCCCAGTAAGTTCAGGTCAACCGCAATTCCGGAGTTAGGCCTAACCGTCATTCCTGAAAAAATTACGTGTCCAAACCACAGGTGCTATAGCTTGCTTAACAGCTCGGCAGTCGTTCTCAGGCCCAGTATGGATTCAACAACATTGTAGAAAGTTGATAAAGGGTACCGTTTCACCGGATAACACGTATATATGTAGCCTAGTTTACACATTAAAAATATATGTCTATAGATCAGGAGGCAGACTCAGATGTTCTCAGGCCCAGTATGGATTTGACCAGATTGTACAAAGTTGAGACAGGGTACTTTATCACTGGATAGCAGGTATATATAGCATAGTTTAAACATGTAAAATCTACGTGTTCTCAGTATGGATTACACAGCAATCTAAAAAGTGGAAAAAAGGAAATGCATTTGAGGCGTACACAACTATATACTTTTATATACTTTTGGTGTTATTTTTAAATCTTCAAATATATTTCTGTCTCAGTAATACAGTCCAGCCTCTCCACAATAGGAAATGAGATGCATACAATTACTGACATAAAGGCTAGTGATTGCAGAATTCTAGGAATTACTATTCACGGGAAAAACTTCCGTCACAATTCTCATAGGCGATGCTGACCCTCAATTAATTTGTGTGTTGAGACAGTGAAAACATTATTTTGTGAATAAAGTCTTGCTGTATCGCACTTCCGTTGATTCCATCACTGTTAATCATCTCAATCAAATTTTTATCACAGGGAGCGATGTAAACATGGTGCTCACTGGCTATCAAGATCTGTCACGTAACTTTGGAGTGCAAAAGACAGAAGCCACAGGCCGTAGGCAATTCTATTTGATTGGCATGAGAGGGCACATTTTAAAATGTGCGCCGGAATGTCACACGTTTGTGAGTAGGAAAACTGTGAAAGCTGATGATAAACCACCACTGCATGTCATTGTGAGTCGACGTCCATAAGAAATGGAAGCCATTGATCATCTGGAGCTAGAGCCCGGCCAGCAGGACAGGGCATAGCTACAGTGGGGCAAAAAAGTATTTAGTCAGTCAGCAATAGTGCAAGTTCCACCACTTAAAAAGATGAGAGGCGTCTGTAATTTACATCATAGGTAGACCTCAACTATGGGAGACAAACTGAGAAAAAAAAATCCAGAAAATCACATTGTCTGTTTTTTTTCATTTTATTTGCATATTATGGTGGAAAATAAGTATTTGGTCAGAAACAAAATTTCATCTCAATACTTTGTGATATATCCTTTGTTGGCAATGACAGAGGTCAAATGTTTTCTGTAAGTCTTCACAAGGTTGCCACACACTGTTGTTGGTATGTTGGCCCATTCCTCCATGCAGATCTCCTCTAGAGCAGTGATGTTTTTGGTTTTTCGCTTGGCAACACGGACTTTCAACTCCCTCCAAAGGTTTTCTATAGGGTTGAGATCTGGAGACTGGCTAGGCCACTCCAGGACCTTGAAATGCTTCTTACGAAGCCACTCCTTCGTTGCCCTGGCGGTGTGCTTTGGATCATTGTCATGTTGAAAGACCCAGCCACGTTTCATCTTCAATGCCCTTGCTGATGGAAGGAGGTTTGCACTCAAAATCTCACGATACATGGCCCCATTCATTCTTTCATGTACCCGGATCAGTCGTCCTGGCCCCTTTGCAGAGAAACAGCCCCAAAGCATGATGTTTCCACCACCATGCTTTACAGTAGGTATGGTGTTTGATGGATGCAACTCAGTATTCTTTTTCCTCCAAACACGACAAGTTGTGTTTCTACCAAACAGTTCCAGTTTGGTTTCATCAGACCATAGGACATTCTCCCAAAACTCCTCTGGATCATCCAAATGCTCTCTAGCAAACTTCAGACGGGCCCGGACATGTACAGGCTTAAGCAGTGGGACATGTCTGGCACTGCAGGATCTGAGTCCATGGTGGCGTAGTGTGTTACTTATGGTAGGCCTTGTTACATTGGTCCCAGCTCTCTGCAGTTCATTCACTAGGTCTCCCCGCGTGGTTCTGGGATTTTTGCTTACCGTTCTTGTGATCATTCTGACCCCACGGGGTGGGATTTTGCGTGGAGCACCAGATCGAGGGAGATTATCAGTGGTCTTGTATGTCTTCCATTTTCTAATTATTGCTCCCACAGTTGATTTCTTCACTCCAAGCTGGTTGGCTATTGCAGATTCAGTCTTCCCAGCCTGGTGCAGGGCTACAATTTTGTTTCTGGTGTCCTTTGACAGCTCTTTGGTCTTCACCATAGTGGAGTTTGGAGTCAGACTGTTTGAGGGTGTGCACAGGTGTCTTTTTATACTGATAACAAGTTTAAACAGGTGCCATTACTACAGGTAATGAGTGGAGGAAAGAGGAGACTCTTAAAGAAGAAGTTACAGGTCTGTGAGAGCCAGAAATCTTGATTGCTTGTTTCTGACCAAATACTTATTTTCCACCATAATATGCAAATAAAATAAAAAAAAAAAAGACAATGTGATTTTCTGGATTTTTTTTTCTCAGTTTGTCTCCCATAGTTGAGGTCTACCTATGATGTAAATTACAGACGCCTCTCATCTTTTTAAGTGGTGGAACTTGCACTATTGCTGACTGACTAAATACTTTTTTGCCCCACTGTACATCTTAACCATCATCTTTCAGTTCAATCAATTTGTAGTGGCACTCCCAGTGAAGGATTTGACAGCCCAGACTACACAGCGGAGGAGCAGGGAGAGGTAAACATTGCAAATGCTGGGGTCCTGCCCAAGCTAGGGGGGCACACTCGTGGGCGTCTGTACTGGCACTGGGCCCCTCATAGTACGGCGGTGTGTCTGACGGCGGGTGTGCACCACCACCGTCAGACACACTTGATTGCACTATGATGGACCCTGTGCCAGTCCCCGCGCCCAAGAGTTGGCCTACCCACCTGTCCAGGGCAATGGCACTCGAACGGTTTCGTGCGCTAGGTGGTGACCCCGGCCATGGGGGGGGCAGCCCAGTTAGGGCGGTTTACCAAGTGGCATATGTTGATGTGGGACATTCAGCTGCTGCAAAAGGCGAAATAGGTCAGGTTCGCGGAATAGGAGGAGGACCAAAGCAAGCTATTTTTCTGGCAACCTATGTGTCATCAAGGGAAGGTGGGACAAAATCCTTGGAAACCCATGCATGGTTCATTTTAATGAAGGTTAGATCATCCACATTTTGCGTTGACAGATGGGTCCTTTTTTCTGTCAGGATTGATCCAGCTGCACTGAAGACTCTTTCCGATAGCACACTTGCAGCTGGGCAAGCGAGCTCCTGTAAGGCATATTGTGCCAATTCAGGCCAGGTGTCCAGTTTAGCAGCCCAATAGTCAAAGGGGAATGACCTGTGTGGGAGAACATCGATATGGGACGAGAAGTAGTTTGTAACCATAGTTGACAACTGCTGTCTCCTGTCACTTTCCATCGATGCAGTATTACCAGTTGTGTGAGCGGTACTGGAAAAATCAGTCCACAACATTGTCATGAAACCCCTGTCTCCAACGCCACTTCTGCTGTGTGCACCACGAACACCTCTGCCAAGCTGCCCCCGGCCCGTACGGCTCGTGTGAGAACCATCACCGCTGCTGTGTGCTGGGAATGCCTCAACCAACCGGTTTACCAGAGTTGCTTGTTTATTAGTCAATATTAGGTCAAGGTTCTCGTGTGGCATGATGTTTTGTAATTTGCCTTAATAGCGTGGATCCAGGATGCTGCCAACCAGTAGTCGTCATCGTTCATCATTTTGGCAATGCGGGGGTCCCTGTTTAGGATCTGCAAGGCATAATCTGACATGTGGGCCAATGTTCCCGGTGTCAATGATGCACTGAGAGTGCTGGTTGGAGGAGCACTTTCTGGCAAATCCACATCCCTCCAGTCACCCACAAACCCTGTACCAGACCTTGCCACGCCAACATTTTCACTTGCCCCACGAGATGCATCCTCCTCCCCTAAGTAATCATCCCCATCATCATCCTCCTCCTCTTCTTCCTCCACCTCGTCCAGGAGAGGTCCCTGAGCAGACAATGGCTGAATATCATCAAGGATTCCCTCCTCCTCTTCCTCCTCATTAACATTAGCTGCAGACGCCTGCTCCTTAAGGTGCGTCAAAGTTTGCATGAGCAGATGCATAAGTGGGATGCTCATGCTTAGGATGGCGTCGTCTGCGCTTACCAGCTGTGTGCATTCCTCAAAACACTGAAGGACTTTACAGAGGTCTTTCAGATTCGACCACTGCACACCTGTCAACTCCATGTCTGCTCTCAAAGTGCCTGGCCGTGTATCCTCCCACAAATGCATTATGGCCTGCCTCTGTTCGCACAGCCGCTCAACCATGTGCAGGGTGGAGTTCCACCTTGTTGCAATGTCGATAATGAGGCGGTGGTTGGGAAGGTGGAGCAATCGCTGCAGCTTCTGCATACGAATGGAGTGTACAGGCGTCAGGCGGATGTGCGCGCACAGTCTTCGCACCTTCTGGAGCAGGGCTGTTAACTCCGGATAATTGTTGAGGAAGCACTGCACCACCAGGTTCAAGGTGTGAGCCAAGCAAGGTATGTGGCTGAATTTTGAAAGGGCTATGGCTGCCACAAAATTATGGCCGTTATCACTAACTACCTTGCCTGCCTCAAGATGTATACTGCCCAGCCATGACTCAGTTTGTCGCTGAAAGTACTCGGCCAGCACCTCAGCGGTGTGTCTGTCGCCCAAACACATCAAGTGCAACACAGCCTGCTGACGCTTTCCACTAGCTGCTCGATAGGGGGACACCTCATGTGCAACAGTGGCAGCTGCAGATGGAGTGCTCGTACGACTGCGCTCTGTGGACGAGCTTTCGCTTCTGGAGGAGGAGGAGGAGGGTCGAACACCTACAGCCAACTGTTTCCTATACCGTGGCAGCACTGTCCCACCACCGCTGTCCCCTGTGGACCCTGCATCCACCACATTAACCCAATGCGCAGTGATAGACACGTAACGGCCCTGGCCATGCCGACTGGACCATGCATCAGTTGTGAGGTGCACCTTTCCACTCACTGACTGCTTGAGTACATGGACAATGCGGTCTTTCACATGATGGTGGAGGGCTGGGATGGCTTTGCGAGAGAAGAAGTGGCGACTGGGTAGGTCATAGCGTGGTGCTGCATAGGCCATGAGTTCGCGGAAAGCTGCACTTTCCACCAACCGATAGGGCATCATCTCTAACGAGATTAGTTTGGCAATGTGGGCGTTCAAACCCAGTGTATGCGGATGAGAGACTGAGTACTTTCTTGACCTACTCATAGTGTCTGGGAGGGTGAGCTGGACTTGAGAGCTGCATATGGTGGAACTAGCGGTGGACAGGGCGGACTGAGAGAGGGTTGATGATGGTGATGGAATTGGTGTTCTTTCTGATGGCCTAGATTTAGTCTTTCGTTAATATAACAGTGGGATTCCCTGACTGCTTTGGCCTTGCAACAACACCTCAACATTTGCTGCTGTGCTAACCGGTGGGCTTACAGTGGGGGAAAAAATGTAGCGTTGCTGACTACCTTCTTTGTGATCAGTTGCACATGTGGTACTTGAGGTTTGGTGTTGTGTCCACGCTTGCAAGTGCATGCTGGTTAAATGTCTAAGCATGCAACTGGTATTCAAATTTTTCAGATTTTTCCCTCGGCTAAAGGTCTTTGCGCACTTCTTACAGATAACCTTGGCCTGATCATGAGGATTTTGTTCAAAAAAGTGCCACACTGCACTCTTCCTACTTTGGAAGACATTTTGCGGCCTAGCACGCTGTGATGTTTTGACCCTCTGGACAAGCTGTCCAGCAACTCTTTTGATTTTTGGAACCTGTCTTTGGAGTGCTCCGGGCCTGCCAGATAACAGCTGTTGCAATGTCGATGTCTGCTGTGGATGCTCCTCATCTGAGCTATTGGAAGCAGCACCCTCTTCCCCCAATGGATGCCAATCTGGGTCAACAACTGGGTCATCCATCACCTCCTCTTCAATGTCATGTGCACCTTCCTCTGTGTCACCGTGTATGGTGGTATAGTATGCGGGAAGGGGCACCTGAGTCTCATCAGGGTCAGAATCTGGCTCATTACACTGCGAGGACAATGCAGTGCTCTGAGTGAATGTACCAGCAGAATCATCTATCAGTGGCTGTGCATCAGTGCACTCCATGTCAGATTCTTGGCCTGGGTAATTCACCATTTCACTTGATAACCCAGGCATGGTATGTGAAAACAGCTCCATGGAGTAATCAGTTGTATGGCCTGCGTCATCCTTCAATCTTGGTTGGGGTGAAGGACACAAGGAAAGGTGTGGTTCATGAACATGAGCCTCCAATGATGACTCAGTGCTTTTATTTTTTTACAACTTCAGAAGAGGAGGCGATAGAGCTGGAGGCTGAGTCAGCAATGTAAGCCAAAACTTTTTCCTGAAGCTCTGGCTTTAAAAGCGGTTTGCCAACTCCTAGAAAACTAAGCCTTCGAGGCCTTGTGTAGCCAGACGATGACGCAGGCTCAACACCTCCTGCATTCGATCCTATTTTGCTTTTGCCACTACCATCAGATCCACCACCAACACCATCATAACCAGCTGGCAACCCCTGCCCAATTCCACGGCCTCTTCCACCAGCCTTCCTCATTTTTGGTAAAATGTACACAAAATCCCACAAACTATATAGTAATGTAAAACAATGTACAAGGTGTATATAGGACAGGGGAGATGTAGAATTTCTGAACACAATTGTGGACACTGTTGGATTGTGTGAGGCCCAGTGTAACGTCCATCTGCGGTTCTGGGCTGCAGCCAGGCAACACCCCGAGAAACACTGATACCCTTTACCCCTATACAGGGATCTGGATTTACAACAGAGCCCAGGAGGTAGCTGTCTGAATATGAGCAGCGGCCAGAGCAGGACGGTCGTCAGAGGGAAGTAGGAAAAATGGCAGGCAATAGAAGAGTCAAATTCAGGCCAAGGTCAGAGTCAAAAACCAGGAGGGCGGCAGAGGTACAGAATCGTTAGGAAGTAGCAGAGTCAGAATATCCAAGCCAAGGTCACAAACCAGGAGAGTAGCAGAAGTACAAAGTCGTCAGGCAATAGAAGGGTAAGAAATCCAGGCTGAGGTCAGAGTCAAACAGAAGTCAATCACTAAGCAGCACACAGGGGAACCAAGAATATATCCGGCGGCTTGCAAGCCCAGTCCCAAGGTATTTGAGGGATCAGGTCATCCCTCACAGGCTCCCGGGCTGATGATGTCATCAGGACCGCCCCCAGGACCAGACCTGATGATGATGATGCACCAACCCCTTCATGACTGACAGAGGAGCGGAGTCTGCGTCCACTAGATGTCTGCGCAGAAGCCCTTTCACTGTTGCCGCCATCACTCAGGCGCGAGCCACGGCGCCTCCTAGTAGCTGAGGGCGGAACAGCAGGCCCCGAGTTCGACGGCGGAGTGACAGTCCGTCGCCTCCTAGTGGCTGAGGGCGGAACAGCAGGCCCCGAGTCTGACGGCGACGTGACAGTACCCCTCTCTCCAGGAGGGGCCTCCGGACCCTCAAAACCCGGTTTGTCTGGGTGAAGGAGATGAAATCTCCTAATTAATGCCTTGGCATGGATGTTCCTTGCGGGGACCAAGGACCTCTCCTCCGGGCCGTAGCCCCTCCAGTGTACAAGATACTGTAAGGAGCCTCTCACAAGGCGGGAGTCAAGGATACCCTGGACTTCATACTCCAAGGACCCTCTGACCGAAACAGGAGGAGGAGGGGACTGGGCAGGGTGAATTGGGGAGCGTTACAGCTTGAGGAGGGACTTGTGGAACACATTGGGCAACTTAAAAGACTGTGGAAGTTTTAAACGGAAAGCTACAGGGTTAACTACTTCTATGATTTCATATGGACCAATAAATCTGGGACCCAGTTTGGCAGACGGCACTTTAAGTTTGATGTTTTTGGTAGAGAGCCATACCTTGTCTCCAACTCCCAGGTGCGGCCCCTTAGATCGTCGCCTATTCGCAGCCGAAGCCTGTCTAACCTGGGCCCCTTTCAAGTTTGAGTTTATCTCAGACCAAATCATTTTTAAACGATGTATATTTCCCTCTACCCCGGGGAGCTCTGACATCCTGGCCGAGAACGAACCAAACCGCGGATGCAGTCCATGGTTGCAGAAAAATGGGGTAGTCTTAATGGAGTCCTGGTAACGATTATTTAGGGCAAACTCAGCTAGTGGCAGATGTTCCGCCCAATCAGACTGATGTTCTGACACATAACAGCGGAGGTATTGCTCCAGTGCTTGGTTGGTACGTTCGGTTTGACCATTGGTCTCAGGGTGGTAGGCAGAGGAGAAGGACAGCTCAATCCCAATGCGTTTGCAGAAAGCTCTCCAGAATTTTGAGATGAACTGGGTACCTCTGTCGGACACAATATTCACTGGAGCACCGTGCAGGCGTACAACATGCACAATAAAAAGTTTACTCAAGGTTTCTGAGTTAGGTAACCCAGACAGGGGGACAAAGTGACACTGTTTGCTGAACCTGTCCACCACCACCCAGATACACGTTTTCCCATCTGAGGGCGGCAGGTCCGTAATGAAGTCCATGGAGATGTGGGTCCATGGACTCTCAGGGGTGGGCAAGGACTGGAGCCAGCCAGCAGGGCGATTATGGTAGGACTTGGCGCGGGCACAGACTTCACATGCTAACACATATTCTTTACAGTCCTTAACCACCGTCGGCCACCAAAAGTTTCTAGTTACCAGTCGGGTGATATTATTAAGACCAGGATGGCCTGCCAGAACAGAGTCATGTGACTCTTTAAGAACTTGCATGCGAAACGTAGCCGGGACGAACAACTTTTTGGGGGGCGTAGTGTCAGGAGCCTGTTCTGGGGAGCTACGGATCTCCTCCAGAAGGTCCAGAGATACTGCTGACACAATGATCCCGTTGGCCAATATCGGGACTGGCTCACAGTCCTCGGCTTGTGAGGGGCAGAAACTGCGAGAGAGGGCATCGGCCCTCACATTTTTAGTACCAGGGCGAAAGGTGATTAAAAAAATCAAACCTAGAAAAGAACAAGGCCCACCTTGCCTGTCTAGGATTTAATCTTTTAGCTGACTCCAGGTAGGTCAGATTTTTGTGGTCGGTAATTACCGTGATCTTATGTTTGGCTCCTTTGAGGAAGTGGCGCCATTCCTCGAAGGCCCATTTGATCGCCAATAATTCCCGATTACCTATATCGTAGTTTTTCTCAGTGACAGAGAATTTTCGGGAAAAAAAAAGCACATGGGCGAAGCTGAGTGAGGGATGCAGTGCCTTGCGACAGCACTGCTCCCACTCCGACCTCAGAGGCATCCACTTCTACAATAAATGGGCACTCTAGATCAGGCTGAACCAAAACTGGGTTGGCCACAAAGCACTCTTTTAGCGTAGCAAAAGCCTGAATTGCTTCAAGGTTCCAATTAGTCACGTCTGTCCCTTTTCGGGTCAAATCCGTGAGTGGTCTGGCAATTTCGGAGAAACCCCTGATAAATTTACGGTAGTAGTTAGCAAACCCTAAAAATCACTGCAGCGCTTTTAGTGATTTGGGTTGCACACAAGCTTTGATAGGTTGGATCTTGGCAGGATCCATACGAAAGCCTTTGCCTGAAACCATGTACCCTAAAAACTGTACCTCCTCAGCAAAGAAAACACATTTCTCCAGTTTAGCAAACAAGGAGTGTTCTCGCAGTCTCTGCAGCACAGAACAGACATGTTGAGCATGTGTCACAGGGTCAGCAGAATAAATCAAAATGTCATCTAAATACACGACGACATACACCCCACAAATGTCCCTGAAAATATCATTTACAAAGTGCTGGAACACGGCAGGTGCGTTACTGAGTCCAAACGGCATTACAAGGTACTCAAAATGGCCAAGAGGGGTATTGAAGGCTGTTTTCCACTCATCCCCGTCTCTTATGCGGACTAGATTGTATGCCCCCCGGAGGTCAAGTTTAGTAAACCAACGGGCTCCTATTAGTTGATTAAAAAGATCAGGGATGAGTGGAAGCGGATACTGGTTCTTTATAGTGATTGCGTTCAACTCCCGGTAATAAATGCAGGGTCTGAGACCACCATCTTTCTTTTCTACAAAGAAGAACCCGGCTCCAACTGGTGAAATGGACGGTCTAGCTATCTGCTATATACTCATTCATGGCCTGACGCTCTGGACCAGAGAGATTAAATATTCTCCCTTTTGGGAGACGGGCATCAGGAATCAGGTCTATAGGGCAATCATACTCTCTGTGGGGGGGGTAGCTTCTCAGAATCTACAAGAGAAAAAACATCTTCATAGTCTCTGAAAGCAAACGGTATGAGGGGGTTTTTAACTTTAACTTGGTTTACGGCTAGTGATATGCAGTTATCTTGACAGTGCGAACTCCAGCGTACAACATCGCCTAGGTGCCAGTCGATGACTGGATTGTGCTGGCGTAGCCATGGCATTCCAAAAATGACTGCAGCAGATAAATTATCCATCACAAAAAATGACATAAACTCAGTATGCAACGCTCCAACAGACATAGTGATTTTGTCAGTAACAAATTTAACCACCTCCCGGACAATGGGTGTGCCATTAATAGCAGTAGTTTTTATAGGGGCATTAAGTCTTAATAGGGGTACACCGAGACTTTTAGCAGCCAAAGTATCCATAAAATTTCCTTCAGATCCACAATCCACATACGGATTTTTGACCAAAAGAAAGAGAAATAGGTAATAAAACTTTTGCCGCATCTGCGGGCAATACCTGAGCCCCTGGGCAACCATAGCCAGAGTAGTTGCCCAGAGGCCGACGTCCCAGGAGCATGGATCTCTGAGGTGCAGCTCTCTCCCTGAAGACTCCAGACTGCCGCATAGTTGTCCAGGAAAATGAGAGTGATCTTCCAGGCTGTGCAATGCAACAGGTGTTCAGGCCAAAAATCAGCTCGGTCAGAGGGAGGGAAAAAAAAAAAAAGTTCAGGGAGACAGCTTTTGTATATGTTGGGTATATATACAAGAAGCAGTTAATTTTAGGCCGGATGTAATGTAACGTCCCTCTGCGGTTCTGGGCTGCAGCCAGGCAACACCCCGAGAAACACTGATATCCTTTACCCCTATACAGGGATCTGGATTTACAACAGAGCCTAGGAGGTAGCTGTCTGAATATGAGCAGCGGCCAGAGCAGGACAGTCATCAGAGGGAAGTAGGAAAAACGGCAGACAATAGAAGAGTCAAATTGAGGCCAAGGTCAGAGTCAAAAACCAGGAGGGCGGCAGAGGTACAGAATCGTTAGGAAGTAGCAGAGTCAGAATATCCAAGCCAAGGTCACAAACCAGGAGAGTAGCAGAAGTACAAAGTCGTCAGGCAATAGAAGGGTGAGAAATCCAGGCTGAGGTCAGAGTCAAACAGAAGTCAATCACTAAGCAGCACACAGGGGAACCAAGAATATATACAGCGGCTTGCAAGCCCAGTCCCAAGGTATTTGAGGGATCAGGTCATCCCTCACAGGCTCCCGGGCTGATGATGTCATCAGGACCGCCCCCAGGACCAGACCTGATGATGATGCACCAACCCCTTCATGACTGACAGAGGAGCGGAGTCTGCGTCCACTAGATGTCTGCGCAGAAGCCCTTTCACTGTTGCCGCCATCACTCAGGCGCGAGCCACGGCGCCTCCTAGTAGCTGAGGGCGGAACAGCAGGCCCCGAGTACGACGGCGACATGTCAGTCCGGCGCCTCCTGGTGGCCGAGGCCCGGACAGCAGGCCCCGAGCCCGAGGGCGGCGTGACAGTCCGTCGCCTCCTAGTGGCTGAGGGCGGAACAGCAGACCCCGAGTCTGATGGCGACGTGACACCCAGTGAATATCACACCGCTATGTCACAGGCTCAATGTCGCAGGTGTGAAAAATGTCACTATAGGACAGGGCAGATGTAGAATTTCTGAACACACTTGTGGACACTGTTGGATTGTGTGAGGCCCAGTGAATATCACACCGCTATGTCACAAGCTTAATGTCGCAGGTGTGAAAAATGTCACTATAGGACAGGGCAGATGTAGAATTTCTGAACACACTTGTGGACACTAGTAGAAACACCAAGGCACTCTCTCAAATACGCGGTAGCAGGTGCACAAGTAGGGTTTCCAGCCCGTGTAATAGAGTAAAACAACTTGGCACTCTTATTGCAGTTCTTATTATTTTATTTTGCATCCAGATTATGCGTGTTAAACGTTTTCGATCCAATAATGGATCTTCATCAGAACTTCTCTGTCAATGGGATATATAGAGGGGCTTTAAAGCGCTTGGTATGGCGACTTTAGTTGCTTATTTTGTGGCGCTGCTCCTCCTGACCCACATGAGTAGCGGTGTAACCGCTAGGGTAAAGGACGCCAGGTACCTGACACTTGTGGACACTGTTGGATTGTGTGAGGCCCAGTGAATATCACACCGCTATGTCACAGGCTCAATGTCGCAGGTGTGAAAAATGTCACTATAGGACAGGGCAGATGTAGAATTTCTGAACACACTTGTGGACACTGTTGGATTGTGTGAGGCCCAGTGAATATCACACCACTATGTCACAGGCTCAATGTTGCAGGTGTGAAAAATGTCACTATAGGACAGGGCAGATGTCGAATTTCTGAACACACTTGTGGACACTGTTGGATTGTGTGAGGCCCAGTGAATATCACACCGCTATGTCACAGGCTCAATGTCGCAGGTGTGAAAAATGTCACTATAGGACAAGGCAGATGTAGAATTTCTGAACACACTTGTGGACACTGTTGGATTGTGTGAGGCCCAGTGAATATCACACCACTATGTCACAGGCTCAATGTTGCAGGTGTGAAAAATGTCACTATAGGACAGGGCAGATGTCGAATTTCTGAACACACTTGTGGACACTGTTGGAATGTGTGAGGCCCAGTGAATATCACACCGCTATGTCACAGGCACAATGTTGCAGGTGTGAAAAATGTCACTATAGGACAGTGCAGATGTAGAATTTCTGAACACACTTGTGGACACTGTTGGATTGTGTGAGGCCCAGTGAATATCACACCGCTATGTCACAGGCTCAATGTCGCAGGTGTCAAAAATGTCACTATAGGACAGGGCAGATGTAGAATTTCTGAACACACTTGTGGACACTTGGATTGTGTGAGGCCCAGTGAATATCACACCGCTATGTCACAGGCTCAATGTCGCAGGTGTGAAAAATGTCACTATAGGACAAGGCAGATGTAGAATTTCTGAACACACTTGTGGACACTGTTGGATTGTGTGAGGCCCAGTGAATATCACACCACTATGTCACAGGCTCAATGTTGCAGGTGTGAAAAATGTCACTATAGGACAGGGCAGATGTCGAATTTCTGAACACACTTGTGGACACTGTTGGATTGTGTGAGGCCCAGTGAATATCACACCGCTATGTCACAGGCTCATTGTCGCAGGTGTGAAAAATGTCACTATAGGACAGGGGAGATGTAGAATTTCTGAACACACTTGTGGACACTGTTGGATTGTGTGAGGCCCAGTGAATATCACACCGCTATGTCACAGGCTCAATGTCGCAGGTGTGAAAAATGTCACTATAGGACAGGGGAGATGTAGAATTTCTGAACACACTTGTGGACACTGTTGGATTGTGTGAGGCCCAGTGAATATCACACCGCTATGTCACAGGCACAATGTTGCAGGTGTGAAAAATGTCACTATAGGACAGTGCAGATGTAGAATTTCTGAACACACTTGTGGACACTGTTGGATTGTGTGAGGCCCAGTGAATATCACACCGCTATGTCACAGGCTCAATGTCGCAGGTGTCAAAAATGTCACTATAGGACAGGGCAGATGTAGAATTTCTGAACACACTTGTGGACACTTGGATTGTGTGAGGCCCAGTGAATATCACACCGCTATGTCACAGGCTCAATGTCGCAGGTGTGAAAAATGTCACTATAGGACAGGGCAGATGTAGAATTTCTGAACACACTTGTGGACACTGTTGGATTGTGTGAGGCCCAGTGAATATCACACCGCTATGTCACAGGCTCAATGTCGCAGGTGTGAAAAATGTTACTATAGGACAGGGCAGATGTAGAATTTCTGAACACACTTGTGGACACTGTTGGATTGTGTGAGGCCCAGTGAATATCACACCGCTATGTCACAGGCTCAATGTCGCAGGTGTGAAAAATGTCACTATAGGACAGGGCAAATGTAGAATTTCAGAACACACTTGTGGACACTGTTGGACAACAGTAGGTGTTCGGTACGGATGCCGAGCTTTACTGTTCGAGTTCGCCCATATCTACAAGCAAACAGGTCACAGGTAGGGACTAGAGTTGGGCGAAACAGGTCGGCCAGATTCATAAGTCGTCGACTTATGGCAAAGTCAGGTTTCGACGACTGAAACCCGACCACAGTGTGAAGTCGGCCATGCGGTCGGCAAAACGAGCGCCAAAGTCGGATTTCCCAGAATGCTTGCACGTGACTTTTTTCAGCCACTGAGCAAGGACTTACACTGTGGGCAATGAGATGACATGTGCAGCGTCCGGAGAGAGAGAGAGATTTTGCGCACTTTAAAAAAGCGGTCCGGCATGTAGGTGTGTTTACTGTCCTCCACTCCCTGCCAACTTTGCTTCCCCATTGACTTGCATTGGGTTTCGTGTTTCAGTCGGACCTTCGACTTTTCACGATAGTCAGCCGATTTCGTTCGACTCAACTTCTGAGAAAGTCGGGTTTCATGAAACCCGACTCGACCCTAAAAAAGGCAAAGTCGCTCATCTCTAGTGGGGACGTTACCTTTAGAAGCCATTGAAACCCATTTGTGTCAACTTCTGTGCATGTTATCAAGCCAAAATTACCAGGGTATGTAGACTTTTGATCAGGGCCATTTGGCTGTTTTGGGTTGTCATTAAGATTTAAAAAGAGAAAACATAGTAGTTTGACAATAAATGGCTTCACCCCACCACTAATCATGAGTGGAGAAAAAGTTTATCATTCATATTCTCTGAAAAAAAGCCAAGAAAGTAAAAATTCTGCCGGAGTATGTAAACTTTTGAACCCAACTGTAAGTAGCAACTAGTGCTTAGGCACATTTTATGTTTTTCAGAAAGTCCCGAATATACCCTTTAGGCCACGTTCACACTGTCAGTATTTGGTCAGTATTTTGCATCAGTATTTGTAAATTAAAACCAGGAGTGGAACAATCAGAGGAAAAGTATAATAGAAACCCGTCACCACTTCTGTATTTTTCACCCACTCCTGGTTTTGGCTTACAAATAATGATGTAAAATACTGAACGCGAGAATGTGGCTGTCACGGGGGCTTAGTTCAACTAAGGCTGAAATACCCGGGGCCCCTGTGGTGTCCCTTTACTAGGGGAAACCCTGTCTGACCCTCAACCCAGGGTTTTTGCTGAAGGTGCAAATGCCTGAGCCTCCGACCTTTCCTTATCTCCTGCTCAGCCCTGCACTTAACCCTCCACCCTCCACCCAGTGAGAAGTCACCACCAAAGCTCCCACACAAATAATGACAGACAGGGAGAACTTAAACTGCACTGCGCCGCACACACACAGGAATAAACAGTAATGTGAACAGGGCACAACTAAACACAAATATGGGAAGGAGAAAGGATAACGACGGATCATACGACACCAGATATGAATCTCTCTCTCTTGAACACCTCCACTCCAGACCGGAACCACTTGGTATGAAACACAAGCTATAATCGGCGACGCCCATAGGCCAGCATGACTATTTAAAGACCGTGGGCGTGACTAACCATCCAACCTGGTCTCCAGCAGGATTAACCCCCGAGAGCCTGAAGATCAGGCCGGCGCCACTGAGGCTATAGTGGCTGGAGGTGGAACTACCTCTGCCTGCCGGATGCTGTGGTGTGAACAGCGTCCGACATGACAGTACCCCGTCTTCTACGAGGGACCCCAGGGCCCTCAAGACTCATAGGACCCGGCTTGTCCGGATGACGACGGTGAAAAGAACTGACCAGCCGATCCGCATGTATGTCTGAGGCTGGAACCCAAGACCTCTCCTCTGGACCATACCCCCGCCAGTGCACCAAATACTGAAGAGTACGGCGTACTACTCGAGAGTCCACTACCTTGGCGACCTCGAACTCTAACTCGCCATCCACCATGACTGGAGGTGGCATCGGCGTTGTGTCCACAGAGCCTACCACCTTTTTCAATAAAGCCCTGTGAAACACGTTGTGTATCTTGTACACTGCGGGAAGTTCCAACCGATAAGCCACTGGGTTAATGATGGCAGAAATCCTAAAAGGCCCAATAAACCTTGGACCCAGTTTTAAAGAAGGGATTTTGAGTTTTATGTTCTTCGTAGCTAACCACACCCATTCACCCACACACAGGTCCGGACCTGGCACGCGTCTACTGTCAGCCACCCGTTTGTACCTGGCACTCATGCTCAACAAACGCTGTTTCACCCGCCTCCAGACTGATGACAATTGGGCTCCTAGCTGATCCTCCTCCGGGACACCCCCGGAGTCACCCTGACGTAAGGTACAAAACTGAGGATGTTGACCGTACACACAAAAGAATGGAGACTCTCCTGATGACTCTTGGCGGTGATTATTTAATGCGAATTCGGCCAGAGGAAGGAAAGTAGACCACTCCTCCTGGTTGTCGGACACAAAGCATCGTAAATACTGTTCAAGATTTTGGTTCATGCGCTCAGTTTGTCCATTAGACTGTGGATGAAACGCCGATGAATGTGACAACTTGATCCCCAACCTTGAGCAAAAAGCTTTCCAAAACCTCGCCACAAATTGCGTACCCCTATCAGATACTATGTCAGACGGTACTCCGTGGAGTCTGACCACCTCCTTAACAAATACCTGAGCCAACGTCTTAGCATTGGGCAAAGAAGACAACGCCACAAAATGCGCCATCTTTGAAAAACGGTCAACCACCACCAGGATGACCGTGTTCCCTGCCGAGGCTGGCAAGTCAGTGATAAAATCCATGGAGATTTCTGTCCATGGCCTATTGGGTACCCCCAGAGGCTGTAGCGTGCCAGCAGGACGGGTTCGGGGTGACTTAGCCCTAGCGCACGTGATGCAAGCTGCCACGTACGAGACCACATCCTGCCGGATTTTGGGCCACCAGAAACGACGCGATACCAGCTCTAAGGTGCCCTTCACCCCTGGGTGACCAGCCAGTACCGAATCGTGGTGTTCCTTCAACACCTTAGGCCGAAGATGCAGGGGTACAAATGATTTGTTGGCGGGAAGTCCTGGTGGTACCTCCTCTTGGGCCTCGGCAATCTCCGGACCGGAACCACTTGGTATGAAACACAAGCTATAATCGGCGACGCCCATAGGCCAGCATGACTATTTAAAGACCGTGGGCGTGACTAACCATCCAACCTGGTCTCCAGCAGGATTAACCCCCGAGAGCCTGAAGATCAGGCCGGCGCCACTGAGGCTATAGTGGCTGGAGGTGGAACTACCTCTGCCTGCCGGATGCTGTGGTGTGAACAGCGTCCGACATGACAGTGGCCTTAAGAGGATAAACATTTTGATGGGAGTGCTACTTTAAAAACAATCATACGTATACGTATCCCCTTATCTATAATGGGGTCTGTTTAGATTCCATTAGGGCGTCTGCCAAATTGTGGACGCTTTAATTGAAACCAAACAGCCCCCCATTATAGATAACTAATGTTAGTTTCCATGACCGTCTTGGGTCTGACATATAAAATACAGGACGTCAGGGATGAAAATCGCTATTTATCCATTGTATTGTTGAAATGATTCTCAAACAATGACTCATTCCATATCTAACTTTGAAAAAGCACTGTCTATTGAGCCTCCCTTTTTAATGAAAACTGGGGTTACTTTAGGGGTCCTTTTACCTTCATCTCTGACTCATTCCTTTACTTAAGTGCTGAGGGTTCATCAGAGTGTGTGTTGGGGGGGGGGGCAGCGTCAGCTTCATCTGCCTAGGGCACCAAAATACCTTATCTCGGCCCTAAGTCAGATGCTTGGCTTACCCACTCCACAATCCTGATACATATGGGTGAAAGAGATTATACAGTATAAGAAGCTTACATGTAAAAAATGTGGCACTTCAGTTCACTTAAAGGGATATTTTGTCGTTAAACATTTACTCACAGCCTGTAACACTGAGCACAATGCTACTGCAACTCTAGTGCTGCTGTAACTGTAGTACTGCTATGAGTATAGTGCTGCACTGACTATAATACTGCTGTGAGTATAGTGCTGCACTGACTATAATACTGCTGTGAGTATAGTGCTGCACTGACTATAATACTGCTGTGAGTATAGTGCTGCACTGACTATAATACTGCTGTGAGTATAGTGCTGCACTGACTATAATACTGCTGTGAGTATAGTGCTGCACTGACTATAATACTGCTGTGAGTATAGTGCTGCACTGACTATAATACTGCTGTGAGTATAGTGCTGCACTGACTATAATACTGCTATGAGTATAGTGCTGCACTGACTATAATACTGCTGTGAGTATAGTGCTGCACTGACTATAATACTGCTGTGAGTATAGTGCTGCACTGACTATAATACTGCTGTGAGTATAGTGCTGCACTGACTATAATACTGCTGTGAGTATAGTGCTGCACTGACTATAATACTGCTGTGAGTATAGTGCTGCACTGACTATAATACTGCTGTGAGTATAGTGCTGCACTGACTATAATACTGCTGTGAGTATAGTGCTGCACTGACTATAATACTGCTGTGAGTATAGTGCTGCACTGACTATAATACTGCTGTGAGTATAGTGCTGCACTGACTATAATACTGCTGTGAGTATAGTGCTGCACTGACTATAATACTGCTGTGAGTATAGTGCTGCACTGACTATAATACTGCTGTGAGTATAGTGCTGCAGTGGCTTTGGTGATGCTGCTGTAATTATTGCGCTGCAGTGACTATAGTGCTGCTGTAACTATTATGCTGCAGTGACTATAGTGCTGCTGTAACTATTATGCTGCAGTGACTATAGTGCTGCTGTAACTAATATGCTGCAGTGACTATAGTGCTGCACTGACTATAATGCTGCCATGACTTTAGTGGTGCTGTGACTATTATTCTGCTGTGACTATAGTGCTGCTGTAACTATAGTACTGCTATGAGTATAGTGCTGCACTGACTATAATATTGCACTGTGAGTATAGTGCTGCAGTGACTATAGTGATGCCGCTGTCATTATTGTGCTGCAGTAACTATAATGCTGCAATGACTATAGCGCTGTTGTGACTATAATTCGGCTGAGACTAGTGCTGCTTTAACTATAGTTCTGTGGTGACTATAATACAGCTGTGAGTATAGTGCTGCTGTAACTCTAATGCTCCTTTGACTATAATGCTGCTGTGAGTATAGTGCTGCAGTGACTACTGTATAACGCTGCTGTGACTATAGTGATGCTTTGACTACAATGCTTCTGTAACTATAGTGTCTTGGTGACTATAGTGCTACTGTGACTACATTGCTATTGCTAAGTACCGTACATCAAGAAAAATGTCCGCAGCACACTACTATTGTATATGTTGTGGAGGGTTGAACCAATAGGCTGACATTAATGCTGCTCAATATTAATATCAATATATTATAATTATTATATTATTGATAATTAAATTAATATTAATTGTATCACTTAATATTGAGCAGAATTAAGTATGCTGACATCCCCCTATATATTGTTTGAACCCTAATACAGCCCCTTCTATATAGTTATGAGCCTGCCCACAGTCCCTTATATACTGTAAGAGCCCCCCACACAGCCTCCTTACATGCAGCATGAGCCCCACACAGCCTCCCTATATACAGCATGAGCCCCACATAGCAGGCCCATATAGAGCATGAGCCACACGCAGCCTCCCTATATAGTATGAGCCCCACACAGATCTGTCTCGTGCATGCTCATAAACCTTCCCAGTATAAAATTCTGGAGGAAATAAGTTGATTTCTCAGATTTTTATCCCAGTGAATTCTATTACTTTCTGCCATTGAACACAGAAAGGATGGAGTGCTATACATTATATAAAAATATCAAAATGCTATTACAATATATTTTTTAAATATAAATTATAAGATAATTATTTCTGTAAATACAAGGACAAAAAACTTGTATAAAAATCAAGGACTTGAGCATGCAAAACAACCTGTGTGTAGTCACAATGGACAATAACTGGAAATAATCCCAAGATAATCCTAATCAAGAATTATCATATGTTCAATTAACAGAAAATGGTATAAGAGCATTTGCCAATCAGTGATAAGGAAAAATGGTGAACAATGAATATATGTGATGTATATTATTAGAAACAATTCCACTGCCATGGGATATAATCTCTACTACCATAATGTTGTAGCAGGTTTAATATACAAAAAGTATATACCATTAGCTTGGGTGCTTACCCATGTTGTGTAGGTTGATGTCCCACATGACCTGGCTCAATCCCGACACGCGTTTTGAGGTTGCTTTTTTAATAGCGACAATTCATATATGAAATCAGAAGTAGTTCTTGTAAATGCTCCAAGATCTACATTAAATCTCATTTGCCAAGTGTTTGCCTATTCAGTCAACTCATCCATATCGTTTTGCAATATTGTAATGTCAAGGTCAGATTTTAATATCCTATGTAGTTTGGTGTAAGCAAAGACTAACACTTTACTCTCAATTCCATCTAGGTCATTAATAAAGAGGTCAAAAAGAATCAATCCTAGGACAGACCCCTGCAGTACCCCACTGCTCCCAGTACAGATCCCTGCGGTCCCCACTGCTCCCGATACAGATCCCTGCAGTACCCCATTTCTCCCAATACAGACCCCTGCAGTACCCCACTTCTCCCAATACAGATCCCTGCGGTCCCCACTGCTGACTATATCCCATTTAGAGAACGTACCATTTACGACGACTCCTTGTTTCCTACAACAACTCTTTGTTTCCCATTATCAATGTTACTGCATCCAGATTCTGTGGTTAATGTGGCCACTGTCAGTGACTAGCGGTAATAAGGTTTCTATTACACTATGGAACTGAAGCTTACTTACCCAAGATCACATAATGTACTTCAATGGTTTTCGAGTAAGTTTCCAAGCTCCGACCTTGCCCATGACAGATAAATGGGTCATAGTGTTTGGTATCCAGAAGCGTATTCATTAACACCGTGTGCTTGTTCAGATTCCTCCTTTACTTGTTCCTTGTGGACAATTTTGGCGGCAGAACCTAACCTGTCATTCCATCTGCACTCAACTAGACATGTCATTCACAATATTCATATGATGCTTCATACTTTCAATTGATTACGGCCATGTGCGAAAAGAAGGAAAATGCCCCTGAAATATTAATATTCTTATTGCCTATTGTGTAAATTTGTGATAGGCAACTAATCTGAGGAAACCAGCAGGACACACTTTTTTGCCGTATGTTACAAATGTTAAGAGTTTAGGTATCACATAACTAATTTTATGATTTATCCCATCATTTAAGGGGTATGCTAGTAGATAATACTCAGAGACAGTATCAGCACTCGGCAAACCTGGTAAGGGCCCGCTCCACCCCGATTTCCATCCATAAAAGGAAATAAAATGTAAAAAATTGGCATATTCGTTATCCCTGTGCGTATTACTGTCCAAACTGATAAAATATCGCAATATTTATCCCATACAGTAAAAGAATATGCACACAACCAGTGTTTGCAGCAGGAGTCTGCTACAAATAATGGTGTTCTGGCAGGAAAAATGCTGTGTAAAACAAGCATATTTTTTCCTGTATTTTTTATGCCTTTTTTCCCCATTCGCTAGAATGGGTGAAAAATGCTGAATGATTTGACATGCTGTAGATGTGAAACAGCTTCAAATCTGCAAGGAAAAATTAAGCAACTTGTGAATGAGACTTTAGAAATCTCATTCACTTTGCTGCATTTTTTCGCAGAAAAAAATGTATCAAAAATGCAACATACAAAGGTACCCTAAGGCCTGTTTCACACATCCATTGTTTTCATCAGTTGCAATCCGCGAAAATGGCGGGACCCGGATCCGCAACTGGTCTGACAGCAACGTGTGGTACCGGACCGTTGCTTTGATGGATCCGGGGAAGGCAGAAATTTAAAGAAACCGTGCCCGGGATGAGGAGAGAGAGAGAATTTTTTTCACCCGCCAGAACTGGCATTTAGGGTTAAGTTTCTGGCAAAGCCAATTACGGGCATGAGCAGTGTACAAATGCGGATCCGGCAACCAAAAAAACGTTGCAGTGTCCGTCCTGCCATGTCAGTGGACGCTAAAATTTTGGCGGATCCGTACAAAAACGGATCCAATGGATGACCATCTGTCAAGATCCGCCATTAATGCAAGTCAATGGGAAAAAAAACGGATTCCGCCTACAAAAATGGCGGATCCATTTTTTTTTGCAAAACGGCGGATTTTGACTGATGGTGAAAGACGGATGTGTGAAAGAGGCCTAAGTGGTAAAACATGAAAAGTACATAAGTTTAGTATAATTATAACTATAGTGACAAATAGGTCAAAGTTAGCACATCAATTTTACCGTAAAGTGAAGTTCATTAAAACAATCAACGACAGCACATTATGTGGTCAAACGAATGAATGTTGTCCTTCAAAACTCCAACTCGCCCAACAAAAAAAAAGCCCTCATGTCAACGGGAAAATACCAAAGATATAGCTCTTGAAAAGTGAGGTGGAAAAATTTAAATCGAAGAGGGACCCAATGGGACTCCTTCACACAAGGACCTGCTGAAAACATACAACCCGCCTTATCATTTAGTAAGGGCTCATTCATACGAGTGTATAATCGGTCTGTGTGCTGACTGTATGCAAAACTTAAGGCAGACGGATAGAATGGTAGTTCACTTAATTTTTTGCGCAACTTTCATCCGATTCTCAGGAGAGACTAATGCATGTTGCGATTTTTTTTCACATGAACACTTAGTCCATATTAAAAACAGCCATATTGAAATACATTGGTCAGTATGCCATCCGATTTTTACTCGGAAAGTATATGTTTGCATAATACACTTATTAATGAGCCTTAAAGTGGTAAATTATTAAGACTGATGTTTCACATGACAGTCTTAATATAAAGAGGTCGTCCACAACTTTGGTGGCGACGGCCGGGACTGCTCAGTTACGGAGCAGCACATCTGAACTCCGTCAACGGAATCATAGCCATGGCCGAGTACTCCACATCTGCCCCTTATTGATTTGAATAGGAGGCAGATGTGTAGTATCCGGCCGCGGTCACTATACAGTAGATGGAGCTGCGTTGGGCAACTCCGTAGCTGGGCAGTTCCGGCAGCTACCAGCGCCCAGAACAGCTTATCGGCAAGGGTGGTGCGTGTTGCACCCCCACCAATCTGACATAGGCATACTAAGGATAGGTTATCAATGTTAAACTAGTGGACAATCTCTTTAAAGCAGAGTTACCCAACTCCAGTCCTCAAAGCCCACCAACAGATCATGTTTTCAGGATTTCCTTAGTATTGCTCAGGTGATAATTGCTTCACCTGTGCAATACGAAGGAAATCCTGAAAACATGATCTGTTGGTGGGCCTTGAGGACTGGAGTTGGGGAACCCTGCTTTAAAGTGTACTGATGTATGGCGCACCTAATTTATTACAAGGTGCGCACTCCTAATATATTCAACACAACTCTGGTACCCGAACCGTAGGTAAATGACCACCAAAGTCGCATTCACATATGATTCACTTGTTATGGATTGGAATTTCCCACTGAAAATCCACAACAGTACAGTATAATGCAAGTGGATAGGATTATAATAAAAAAATTAAAATATCACTCCGGAAATATGTGCACATATTTTAGGCCATGTGGCACAATTTCACATCCCCAGCATGCTCTTTATGTGGTGTATTTGGATTTTTGCAGAGGATTTGAACCCAGCCCAATGCTTGATGCATTACCCTGATTTAACATGTTATTTTAATTGTGATAGAAGCATATCATGGTGCCAGATCTGTGTGGGAGACAATCAGCTGGCACCTGGCAGACACCCAAGGTAGCTAAATAGCAGCACTGATGGCACTAACCCACATAGCAGACGTCATTCTAGGAAATAGCACAGAACCACAATGAACAAGTTTCACAAATTTATTGGTGTCAAAAAATGCTTTTTTTTTATAACTTCTTTACAAAAGAATAAAACTTTTCCTATTTCCAGTATAAAACAGAGTTCTCAGGGATTGTCAATGGGGCTGGTTTCATCCCTAAGAATAAGAATATCCCCATGTATGTCTAATGTCATTTACACAAAATATAATGGATTCTTCTAATTGGGGAGGAGCAGAAAGTTAGAAAATGGCACAGGTTGCAAGAAAAAGAGGAGACGAGAGATGAGGGAACATAAACTTATAATTTCTATAAGAAGAAAGAACAATGGAAGCAATAATACATATTGCATAGTGGTTGTAAAATGTATGTACCTGTTTTCTGTTTGGCGACTGAAAATGCATTTTTTAAAGGAATTTAGGCTTTTTAGTGAAAGTATTTTTTTGCTGTTGTGTGACTTGTTTGCTTAGTAAATGCCAACAACGTGATTGGAATTGGCTTAGTGTAATGGAGTGTAGTTTCCGATAGCTGTAATTTTGCCACATTTTCGCACCGATATTATAAATGTAATATCCGGACCTCCATCAGTTTTACAAAATTGCATATAAATTACCGTAAGATTCCATAAAGATCTACATTAGGTTCAGCAAACTGTTAGAGATCTGGAGATTAAAACAGTTCTATAAACGCTAATAATTGGTCCCATTATGGCCATCTGAAACTGACGTCTCTGGCATATGAAGAAATATTAAGACTACATTCACACAATGCGTTTTTGGTGTGTTTTTTACACTGTGTATTTTGGAAAAATGCAAGTAACCCATTTCACTTACTGGGTGAAAAAGCGGTGCAGAAAATCTGCAACACCAAAAACTCACCAAAAGCTCACTGTCGGAACGTGGGAACGTAGCCTTAGGCTTCCAATATTGAGAGTAACTTGTATTTCACATCACTAAAAAAATATTTATTGTACTATTCTCCCTTTATGGCACCTTCATTTAATAGTTTAACCTCTAGATCCTATCCAATGAACAGTTCAAGGAGCCGTAAGGAAACAGCACGAAGTGCAAAAAAATAAATTAAAATAAATAATATAAATTAAACATTAAAATAATTAAATAAAAATATAACAGACGACAAACATAACATGTATAAAACTTAAATTAAAACAACAAATGGGTTCCGCTTCTAATATTACACATCATTTAACATACATTACAAGAAAATAAATAATAAAAATAAGAATGTGCTTTACTTTCATATTATATTCAGTTGATCCACTGGTGTGGGTTTTTTTTTTTTGCTTTTTAATTTATATCTACATAATTGCTACTTAGCATAGTTAATATACATCATTTCAGTAAATTATTTGGCTCGACTCACACTACTATCATGACTTTCGCTCTTTCTGAAACCATGAGAGTTATGGCAGTGGATTTATCTGATTTCTTAGGAGTTGAAAAAGTTGTGAAATCAACTTTATTCCTCCAGCATCATACACCTGTGAGGATTTGACCCACGTCTAAGTCTTTGTAAAACAAGCTCAAATAATTTTTTTTGTAGGTCTGATTATTCAGCGTCAATGAAATAAATGTCACGTTAAAAGTAAATGGTGAATTTTTCACACAACAAAGTGCAGCTCATTAACTTTGTGCAATGACTAAGTGTTGTGTCTTGTGATTTCATCACCAACTAAATGCAATTTTACAATGTTGTCTGTTCCTCATTTAGTACTATTTTAAAATATTCTCCACGAACTAGGAATATAAAGGGACATGAGAATTTACATTTTGTGCACAAAACCTTAACTCTTGTGCAACTGTATGGCGTAGGAAAGGTTAAATATCAGATCTCCTACACAAGCCATATAAAGTCACACATTTTCCATTGGCAATAGGTCATACAAATATAGCAAATATGTTAAAATCAATATGCAACAGAAATCCAAATTCACAGATGCAACAGAAATATCTGGAAATTATACTAAAGAGTCGGAGGCTGTTTAAGGTGATGGTGGCTTCTTATTATGCCCAAAAGTAGAAGATAAAAGTTCTGGGTTCCTCATACTTACAGAAAGTCAAGTAACAAGTTGCATTACACTGAGATAATTTACTCAGTAAAAATGGTATGATGTGGATATGCTTCATAGGCCATGTCAATGGGTATTTCATATCTGGGAACTGCAGTTTGAAAGTGAGAGCCATGACCATGAGAACCACTAAGCCCAAGGGAAGGATAATGTGATCGGAATGCATAGGATTTGTCCAAATCTGGTGATCCATCTTGTTTTAATGAAAAATTGCCACTGATGCTCAGTGGAGGAGTAAGGGCACCGTCGTACGGGGGTGTGGTACAATTTAAGGTATGATTTACCATTGGGTCCACAACAGTTTTGTAAGTTGGAGGTTTCAAGTGCAAGTGATGTGTTTCAATATTACCATAAGGAGGACTAGGAAGACCAGGAGACTGGTAACTGTAAGCATGAGAAACAAGTGATGAGTCACAAATGCCTGACTTATCTTCATGTTTTTCCAGGAACATTGGCTGTGGTCCTAATTGTAGACAGCCAGCTACTAGATTGCTGGTAGGCTGTGAGAGTCCTTTACAGAGCATTTCCAGAAACCCTTTCCCTTCTGCTGTTTGACCTCGTTCCAGGACCTCAGATAGCGCCCAAATATAATTTCTTGCCAGTCTGAGTGTCTCAATTTTTGACAACTTTTGTGTTTTAGAATAGCAAGGCATGACCCGCCTTAGGTTATCCAAGGCATCATTTAGTCCATGCATTCTGGTGCGTTCCCTGGCATTAGCTTTTACCCTCCGTACACGGAACCTCTCAAGCCTTGCCTTGGTCATCTTCTTTTTCTTTGGACCTCTTTTCTTTGGCTTTTCTCCATCATCCTCTTCTTCTTCATCTTCTTCTCCATCAATGCTTCCATGTTCTTCATGACTGAGACCTGATAACATGTCATATGTAGATTGTCGTTGACTGCTTTCTTTCATCTCATCTTGAGAACTTAGAGCCTCTTCCATCCACCCATGAACACTGACCATCTCTGACATCTCAGCAGCCTAATATGACTCCTGCAATAAACAACAAACCAAAACAATTTTCTATATTAGTAAACTGTTTATCCACAAATGTTACACCGGTTATGGTTCATGTTGCTGCTCTGCATAATCTGTGCATTGTGAGGCAGTGACTGGTGTTACATGTGAGGGTCACTGTATGTTCCCCCCAGGATGTGCATGGAGGCGTATTGAGGCCATGAGAGGGCATTGAAGTCACAGGCGTAGCTGTGGTTGCAATGCGGACTAAAGTGAGTATAGGTCTTGGACATGCTAGTTGTCCGAGGCAGATATAGGGAAAACCTGCTCTGGGTTTTTTTTGTTTTCAAACAGACTACAGATAGTAGTGGTGCAGTCCATTTCATTCCTAGCCTGGGATTTCCATGTGGCTGAAGGCCACAGATTCTAGTTAAAAACCCTGCAGAATTAGGTTTGGGTGTGTCAGCTTCAGAATCAGTGTCAGTCTGGTGTTGGCAGGAGTACAGAGCAGGAGGCTCACAGGCAAGTGGAGACAAATAGCCAAGGCAGCTGGAAGGCCTGGCACCCACAGCATACACAGCGGTGCAGTCACCCACAGTAACTGGTCTCAGAGGTGGACTGTCTTGTGCCCTGCAGTGAACTGGAGGTAGACTGTCCTGTGCCTGGAGGTGGACTGGCATGTATAGTGACTGTAAACTGGAAGATATGGTTCCCAGCTGTAATCCAACGGATATTGTATACTGTGTAATGCTGTCAGTAGAACATTAACACGGTGGTGCAGTCGCCCACGGTAACTGGTCTCTAGAGGAGGACTGGCATGATTAGTGACTGTAAACTGGAATATATGGTTCCTGGCTGTAATCCGGAGGATAACATGTACTGTGTAATGCTGTGAGTAGAACATTAACACGGCGGTGCAGTCACCCACGGCAACAATCCATGGAAGTGGACTGGCATGTTTAGTGACTGTAATCCAGAGGATATGTTTCCTGGCTGCAAATCGTAGGATATCGTGTGCTGTATTTTTTGAGTTGAACATTAAAGAGATGTTTTGCTTTGAACTTTGCTGGGTAACAGCCTCATCACTGCATAGTGTGCTACCACAGCCCTACAACATGTTCTATTACTTTTACCCAGATTAAATTTGGACAAGTTGGTTGTAGAGATTAGTAGAAGCATTCCTTCAATAATGAACATATACAATACAGAGCTTATAAAGAGTGTACATTATGGACCACAAAATATCCACATCAACTTATACAGAAACTATGACGATTGACAACATTCATTAGCTTCCAATGAAAAAACTGAATTGCAATGATGTATGGCGCACCAGACTTGAGCTTGATATTAAGTAACAAGATAATAAGCTCTTATTGAACAATGATTGATTGACATTTTGATGTTGTTACTTGCCATAGAGTTATTCCTCTGAGGATTTTTATACATATTACACAATTAGCTGCCATCAAATGTTATATAAGTAGTGATCCATTCTGGTGCATAGTTATAATATTGGATGCTTTCTCTGGATCTCTTTATCACTGAATGGTCAATAGCCGCTGGGGAAGCCTCAGATTACTGTTTTTATTGCTGCTATTATAATTCATTTATAACATTGGAAATGGTGATAAGTTGTACAGTAACTGTGGCCAATCACTAGTTTATCTAATCTGTGCTGAAGTAACTCAATGCTTTTGTATTTTAGAAACTCCTAAACCTTTATCTTTGCTGTAGTGACACCAACTAATAAGAAATTACATAAACAGTATTCCTATAATGAATACTTACTAGCAAAACTGGTCATTTTTAAAAGGTAACAAATATATTGCACTGTGAGAAAATAAAATTCTACACTATTTCCTTTCCTTCTGACGTATAAGCAAACAAGGGGATTCATTTCTTAATAATCTGCCTGCTCCCAAAACTAAAGTGAGTCATTCTTACCTTGCCAGAAACATTTGCTATTTATACAGTTTCCAGACACCTAAGTGTAGATTTACTCAAAATGAATCTCTATCTTAATATGTGTGAACATATCTATCTTTATAATAGTAGGTTTTGCGGAATCACAAATAGTCTTTGGAACAAATATTTATCTATCGTATTGTAGTAGGTTTTGCAAAGTCCCAAATAGTCTTTATGGCAAATATTTAGTATCTTATTGTCACCCCCTTTCCAGCTCCTCTTCTGATGCCCCTTCACTTTGCTGCTCTAATTCTATAAAACTTTACATATCTTCCACGTTCTCGTCTCTGCCCATTATTTTGTGCCAGCGACTCATGGACTAGTATTAGAACAGCAAGATCCCTTCCAAATAACTAGGAACCCTTCAAGTCTACCAAATCGAACGCAATTGTCAATACCTATGCGGAGGAACTAATTGAATTCTAAAATTTCTCCTTTTAATTTGAAGCAAATAGAGTTGACAAGGTAGGCAGCAGGACCCTTTGTAGTGTTGGGGTCCTGGGTTCAAATCCCACCTAGGACAACATCTGCAAGGAGTTTGTATGTTCTCCCTGTGTTTGCGTGGGTTTCCTCCTGGTTCTCCGGCTTCCTCCCAGTAAGACATGCTAATAGGGAGTTTAAATCGTGAGCCCCAATGGGGACAGTGATGGCGATGCGGAATATGATGGCGCTATATAAGCAGAGCATAATAAGTGAGTAAGTTCATAGCTAGCGGCTTGAAATTCTGGGCAGTTCAGATGGAGTCTTACTAAAATTATCTAGAGATCTTCACAAATTATTTTTTTTTAGGCACAGTTAAACTGCAACAGCATCTAAACAATCTCTGATTCCTTTATAATGTACAGTATGTAAAGTGTTTTCTTATATACACAGAGGATACTTAGCTGGAAATCCAGTCTAATTATAATAAAAATAATAATATAAAAAGCAAATATAAAGAAAGGAGAGAGATGTTTCTTTTTTCCTTACCCTTATGTAGTGAGGTTGCAGATGTGCGGCTCCTCCAAAAGTCCCTATAAGATGCTGTCTGTCTCCTGAGTTCAGGCTCAGGAATAGCTGGACAGCTCCCTGCTGACCGGCTGCAGCTCCAGTGTGTGGGACCTCTGCAGATTCTCAGCTCCTTTCACTTTACTAAGGTTGATCTCTAAGCTCAGCCCCCTTTCAGGAGACAGAGCTCCAGTTTTTGGTGGTCTTGTCAGCTCAATTTTTTTTTTTTTTTTTGCTACATCTCTTAACGCTTTCCTCCCCAATACCATTAATACCATCTGCGCAGAGAAACATTTGAAAGGCAATTCTGTCCCTGGAAATGTCAATATTGTCCGATTCTTACACCGTGCACAATTGTCAGGGACTGATTATGTAATCATCGTAACTTTATCTTATTATATCAGCTCCCAGGTAAGAGATGCTCTATGACGATACGAGAAAAAATGCAAAATGTCCTCAATAAGAAAATGAATAAACTGTGCAGAATTGGTTCATTATCATCAGGTAAAGATTGTGAGTGAATATTACTCGCTGCGACATTAAACACACTAATTGTGGAACTGGCTTGCTTAGAAACACTAAAATAACTTATTTTGTTTTTCTTAATCCTGTCTTTTAAGGATATTTTGCTTGATTAATTGAGCTCGGACATAGTCATTGGGGGGGTGCACTGATTTATTCCTTTGTACCAAGCAAAATACTTGTCTTGATTGACAGGTCTCTACCTATTTGTGTAGTGCTCTGCCATAAGGTAGCCTGTCGCTACTTCATACTGCCCAATGTTAGGTACAGCACTACAGGTTCACTATAATGTCATTATTATGATCACAAGAAGTCACTATTTATACAAGTCCCTAATGCAATAATTAAAGCGGAGCCAAATGTCCTTGGAAACGATTGTGTCTACATGTTCCTTAGTCAGTGCTTTTACTCTTTTGGTCTTTTTTTTATAACTAAAATATAAAAGTATAATTCATTTATTCAACAGGACTTTCCTTGGCTACAAGATAAGTTATAACCAAGTAAATATTGAAAAATTTCATTACAAACATGAATCAAATTACTTGATCTCCAAATCTGTTATGAACGTAACCTTAAAGGGGTTGTCCAGATTTTGTTCAAAAACTTAACTTTAAAGTAGGAGGATGTAGTAAAATAACAAAAAATTACTCCTGATTAGAGATGAGTGAGTATACTCGTTGCTCGGGTTTTCCCGAGCATGCTCGGGTGTCCTCCGTGTATTTTGGCGTGCTCGGAGATTTAGTTTTCCTCATCTTATCTGCATGATTTGTGACTACTAGACAGCTTGAATACATGTGTGGAATGCCTGTTTGTTAGGGAATTCCCACATGTATTCAGCCTGTCTACAAGTCGCGAATCATGCAGCTGAGGCGAGGAAAACTAATTCTCCACCCACACCAAAATACTCGGAGATCACCCGAGCATGCGCGGGAAAACCCGAGCAACGAGTATACTCGCTCATCACTACTCCTGATATTTCCCCTCTGCTTCTGTGGTCCCATTTGACCCTGACATCTGTTCTGCATGAAGATGTGCTGACCACGTGCATGTGACCACTGCCGCCAATGACTGTCCTCAGTAGTGATGACTAGGAGACGAGACCAATGCACGGTCATCACATCCTCATGCTGGACAGCTCACAAAGATTTACCAGTTGCGTTAAAACTATTTGTTTATTTTATTACATTCCTTGTTTGTAGACTTTCTTTTATTAAAAAAAAAAAATCTTGGACACCCCCTTTAAATGATCTTTCTTACTACACATTTCCATCGATATAATCTGATTGATCAGATCATCGCCGTTGTGGTATGCTTATAATTTTATGAACATGGCTAGTTTTTGAGCCCTGGACAGAAAATTCTGTATAAAATACAAGCGATTAAAGGAAACCACTGACATTGCCCCATGTGATAAGCATTTGCACATAGCATGTTTAGCTCTATAAATCTGCCTCTTTTCTTTAAACTTTGAGCAGATGGTTGCAACAGGTTAATTTTTCCAGCTTCACATGATGACAACAATGGGGCAGTGGAGGTGACTATGGAGAAGTGGGGTCTGTAAGAAAACAGCCTGCAGTGTTATGACAGAGGCTTTTTTCACCCAACTGGTGGAAGAGAACATATGGAACTGCTATTAGTCGTGCGTTCTGTCTAACAAGTCGGCCTGTCTTCCCTTTGTCTCACTTGCCTGTGTTTCTGCTCGTGCCTCTCATCTACGTCCTATTGTCCTAAGGCAGTCACATCTGTTCCACGGCTGTGTCTGCTGCAACATTTCTGAATTGAGTGCCCAGTCTTTACAAGTCTTTTATCTGCCACTTCCCCTAACTCTAAATGTAGGCATGTGACACTATTTGCATCTGAACTCCCATTACCGCCCATCGCCAGATCTCTTTGGTCCTGCTACAATTCGGGACAGTTCCTTCATGACGTTCAGCTTTCCTAAAGTCCTCAACGACAAATTTGCTTTCTGTACAGATACATTCTCCTCTCCTGTCCACATAGACTTGCTTTTTAGATCAAACCTGGACGGCATATGCCGCCGTAGCTGAAAAGATGGATTTTTTTTAGGTGATCACTTTTCTTTCCCTGGAACAGATAAACCTAAGAAACATTTCAAACTATTCAAATTATCATGTTGTAAAAAGTCACATTTACTTTATGGACCCATTATAAGTCAATGGATCTGTCATACGTGCTATTGCACTGATAATAATAGAAGTTACGAGAGAACAGAGAATACACAGACATTGCCCCACTGCTCATTCCAAATTTTCGCATCACAGGAAAATTTGTAAAGAGATGGGAGAAGAGGATTCCTTAAAGGAGTAGTCCAAAAGCCAAATTAATTTTCATCCTAAATCCCTATTTTCCTATATACTTGAATTAAACATTTCACTAATCTTCCCTAACAACAGTATCTAACTGCTTTTCATTTTCATCAGGGGGCAGAGACTGCACTCACTGCTGCAGCCTCTTCCCCCTTACTGAAATGAAGCATCATCAGTGACGCTTGTTTCAGGGGCTGGGGTCATCCCTGCGCAATATGCCCTGTGCGATATGCACAATGACAGTGCACTCTCTTCCTATCTCAGATCAGCATTAACCAACAGTGGAGAATATTGTCAGAATGCCTGGCATACAGAGACAAATGACAAAGTGATGTCACTGGTCTCTGCACACTGGGTATTCTGAGAACGCACTCTGTTGCCGGCTCGTTGCTGCTGATCATAGCCTGGGAGTGAGCGCACTATTATTGTGCACATCAAAAAGGGACGAGCCCAGCCTCTTAAAGGAAGGTCATTTATGATGCTTCATTTCAGGGAGGGGGCAGAGGGCTATCACTTTCCATAAATATGTAACTTTTACTTAATCTAAATGACAATGTTCTGAATCTGGTGTTATTTTACTTATTTATCTTTTGTTACTTCACCTCTCAATTCCTGACATTTAGCCCCCTTTACTCTTTCGTCCCATGTATACAGATTTTATCTTTAGGGTCATAGTTCTCCAGAAGAAGCCCACAGAGAAGAATTTAGGACTATGCCCACTTGGATAACAAGACTAGATTTACATATAGGGAAGAGGGAGCCATATCTCAGGAGCAGAGAGTTTCAGGAATCAAACTATACCAGATTCATGAGAACAGCAATATTTACAACAGGTATAAAAAATATATGTGGTGTGCAGAACTATCAAGTGGAAAGACAGTTGTTGTGGTGTATGAATGATATCAGTAAAACCTTTCTATTGATACATTAGTAATAGATACACTGCATCATCGGGGTATAAACAATATATACATTATAATCCCTAATCATGTACTGACTATAAAGTGAACCTACACTTATATTTTAAGTAATCACATATATTACGTTCCTTAAAGGGAACCTGTCACCTCGTTTTGCTGCTATGAGATGCGGCCACTGCCCTTCAGGGCTGATATACAGCATTCTATAATGCTGTAGCTAAGCCCCTGGTCTGCTTGAGGGCAGAGAAAGTACTGCAGTGCGCAGGTTCCGGGAAAGGTCAGAGATGCCCAGCACCTGAGCACTTCAGTACTTTGCTCTGCCCTCAACAGGTCAGATCAGTACGCCTGTGCAGGATCGTGGCACGAAGCAAGCAGGATGACGACATCGCATGAAGATGGGAGGCGCTGGACCTGGACCTGCCACACCCATCGGACGGGACCACATCGGACCGCCCCCTCTGGGTGAGTATAAAAAAACTTGTTTTTCTTTTCTTTCAGGTCAGACTGGGGGCTTATCTACAGCATTATCGAATGCTGTAGATAAGCCCCGAAAGGCAGTGGCCGTATCTTATAATGGCAAAATGAGGTGACAGGTTTCCTTTAATATACCCCTCTATGTGCAGCAACCTGGGTCTGACACTCTATAGACTGAATATAGGCTGCAAAAATGGCATTCTGCACTGTCGCAGGGTCCGGTACTCATAAAGAGTGCTATACCAATAATGGTAGTGTGTTATGGAAGTGCTATATATGCAAATACACATTTTACCCCATTTTCCCCATAATACGCCTACAATTAATACAATGAGAACATTGTAAAAGTGAACTACATAGGGAAAACTTCTGTTGAGATGAGAGACATATAAAGACTTATAATTACAGACTATTTTTATGTTAGGTAGTTGCTTGGTGGATCAGCGTTAGTATTGGTGGAAACTCATGTGTGCTGCCCTTGTTGCTTTGTCACAGCCTCTTACCCCTAGTCTGATCAGAAGGTATAGCTTTGCTGAAGGCTTCTCAGGGGAATGCAAATTGAAAGCGGCCCATCTGTCAGCTTTTAGGTTTTCAACCGTCCCTGCATCATCTCCACGCTCCCTCCCTCCTTCTTCTGCCTCCCACTTCTCAATTGCTATGTTCTTCTCATTAACCTTTCCAGTTATGTGTTCCCAACAAAAGAAGAGATCTGGGGTTGTTGGCTTACGATCTGATCATCACTAGAGACTTGAATTAGATAATAAAAGGAGGAGTTCTATAGGGAACCGGCTTATTCACTAAAGTGCTGGGCTTCAATGAGGCTTGAGAAACAGGATAACAAATGGAAATATTTGGGACTGTGCTGGTTGCATTTCCCCGTGATGTGTACGATTCACGGGATTTGTAAAAGCAGATTTCAGAACAATCGGATCACTCTTAATAACCAATGAGTTGGTCGTTTCTGGACCCAGATACTAGACTAATAATTTTTTAAAAAAATTACATTTTACCTTTTAAATAAAACCCTTATTATTCCTATAAGAGATACATACTTCAGGCCTTCACTACAATTTAGCTGCTGCAATTGCAGTAAAAAAAAAAAAATCTATTCTTAATTATCTGAATCATTTTTACATTTGGTAATGATAGTGGTTACGTCTATGGTATAAAAACATTCAGTTCCGTCTAATGATATATTGTCTAAAGAGTGTAACTCACAGAACATTCCAGTTGTGCAATTAATAAGTACTGGAAGTGGTAAAAATAAGCATTTTCAATAACTCTAAAGTATGACATGTTTGTAAAATAAAAAATAATAAAAAATAGCAGTAATAATATAGTAACATAGTTATTATGATAATAATAATGCAATTTATAATTAAAAGATTAACAAATAAATTAATCAATGATTTGTTTTTTATTTCAGTGATTAGTGTATTTGATTAATAACGCAAACTTGTTTTTTCAGAATTTTGACTCTTTGGATACATTTTTGGCATCCATTTGTTTCACCTGAAGATGAATGGTCCCTCGCTGTCCATGGTACGGCACAACACTAATATTGTGCTTACAAATGCGAGGAAACGAAATCTGCTTCTTCATTTACTGTACAGTATACTTTTATTCTCTTTTCCAAAGCAACTTGTTAAATATTCTGTCACTGCAATGATAATCAGAGGTTTAACATGAAGCCATAATGCATAATCTGTAATAAGACCCCCCAACTACCATGTATATTACATAATACTATTATTTTCTTATATAGCAGACCTTTGACGCTGTCATATACAAGAGCCTAAGTGCAACTGCTATATCTGCTCCTCTTATAGCTTCATTCCTGCTGAAAGAAGTACTGTGCCAATGTCTGTAAGTCCTAATGTCATTTTTAATGGAAAACACAGAATCAAATTATTTTATGCAAGCCCCAGCAACTTTTTTAAAGAAGTGGAATTTTGTCGACCGTACTTGCCATCACTTTTAAATTTTGTAAGCGAGCAACTCTAGAAGCACGAGTGTTTTTAAGCGATCGGTGGTGGTGTCAGGACTAGAGATGAGCAAACTTGCTGGGAAAACATTCACCAATCTCAAATTTGGCCCGAACATACCTCATTCGGATTCATGCTCAGATTCCAAAGCATTTTTCTTAAAAATCTGCAAAAGTCGGCAATGTTCTGTAATAGACCAAGTTCACTAAGGGCTCTTTCAGACGTCAGTGTTTCCAGCACGGGCCACGAAATGTCCCACACACATGCACACTGATGACATACAAATGACATCCCTGTGTCATCATTGTTAGAGATGAGCGAATATGTTCGGGTCCCTCCTTATTCGGCAAACTATAGCGCTTACCGAAGAAGCTGCAGAGGGAACCCAGATACCGGGTTCACAGCTGCACGTGTCACGGCTGTGTGAAAGTCACAAAACATACATGGAGAGCTTGTTTGTTGGACTCTCCATGACTGTGAAACAGCCACGACACATGCAGCTGCGGCACCGGACAGCTGATCAGCAGGAGCGATCCAGGTATCCAGGTTCCCTCTGCAGCTTATTCGGTAAGTGCTATAGCTTGCCGAATAAGGAAGGAGCTGAACATATTCACTCATCTCTAATCATTGTGACACATATTGGCACCTGGAGATCTGCACTGATGTTTGCCCTGTTCCCTCGTGCCGAGTGCTGAAGTGAAGACAGCTCACATCACAGTCCCCAGCTCGCGCTATGATCAGCGCTAGCAGAGGACAATGTTGAGAATTGTATTCAATTGTTAACAGTGAGAGCAAGTGCTCCTACACTGTGCAAGTGCTCAGTGGCTCAATTATGCTCCAGTCGTGAACTGTCAGTCTTCAAGAGCACATCACCTTCTGGCAGGCAAGAAGTTGCTATGCAGAGAGTTATGTGCTCCCAAAGATTAAGCATGAAAAAAAAGTTTAAGTTTATTATGCATTTTCTTCTGTTTTATGATAAAAGACTAAACAGGAAACCCCAGAACATCATAAAATATTTACATAAAGCAAAACTATGGGTTAAAAATCTATTCAGTTTCCACAACATATAATGCATTTTACAGTTCCGTTTCTGCATTCCTTGACATATCAGGCTTCAGGTTTGTCCACTGCATAAGAATGGATTTTCTTGTTGGAGGTATATTCTTTATTTTGTGCTTTATTTTGATTATTAGTGATATTAGTTTTGTGTTTACATACAGTGGGTATGAAAAATGTTCAGATCCCTTTAAATTTTCACTCTTTGTTTCATTGCAGTCATTTGGTAAATTCAAAAAAGTTAATTTGTTTTCTCATTAATGTACACTCTGCACCCCATCTTGAAAGAAAAAAAAACTGAAATTCTGACCCTTTTCTCAGTACTGAGTAGAAGCACCTTTTGAGCTAGTACAGCCGTGAGTCTTCTTGGGAATGATGCAATTTTTTCACACCTGGATTTGGGGATCCTCTGCCATTCTTCCTTGCAGATCCTCTCCAGTTCCGTCCGGTTGGATGGTGAACATTGGTGGACAACCATTTTCATATCTCTACAGAGATGCTCAATTGGCTTTAGGTCGGGGCTCTGGCTGGGCCAGTCAAGAATGGTCACAGAGTTGTTCTGAAGCCACTCATTTGTTATTTTAGCTGTGTGCTTAGGGTCATTGTTTTGTTGGAAGCGGAACCTTTGGCCAAGTCTGAGGTCCAGAGTACTCTGGGAGAGGTTGTCATTAAGGATATCTCTGTACTTGGATGCATTCATGTTTCCTTCAATGGCAACCAGTTGTCCTGTCCCTGCAGCTGAAAAACACCCCCATAGCATGATGCTGCCACCATGTTTCACTGTTGGGATTGTATTGGGCAGGTGATGAGCAGTGACTGGTTTTCTCCACACATACTGTTTAGAATTATCACCAAAAAGTTCTATCTTTGTCTCATCAGACTACAGAATCTTATTTCTCATAGTCTGGGAGTCCTTCATGTGTTTATTAGCAAACTCTATGTGGGCTTTCAAATGTCTTGCACTGAGGGGAGGCTTCCGTCGGGCCACTCTGACATAAAGGCCCGACTGGTGGAGGGCTGCAGTGATAGCTGACTTTGTGGAACTTTCTCCCATCTCCTTACTGCACCTGTGGAGCTCAGCCACAGTGATCTTGGGGTTCTTCTTTACCTCTCTCACCAAGGCTCTTCTCCCACAACTGCTCAGTTTGGCTGGACGGCCAGGTCTAGGAAGACTTCTGGTGGTCCTAATCTTCGTCCATTTAAGGTTAAGGATTATCGAGGCTACTGTTCTCTTAGGAACCTAGAGTACTGCAGAAATTCTTTTTTAACCTTGTCCAGATCTGTGCCTTGCCACAATTCTGTCTCTGAGCTCCTTTGTCAGTTCCTTTGAACTCATGATTCTCATTTGGTCTGACATGCACTGTGAGCTGTGAGGTCTTATATAGAATGGTGTGTGCCTTTACAAATCAAGTCCTATCAGCTCCCATCTCAAGGAGGATCACAAGGAAATAGACAACATATGACTTAAATATGAGTGTCTGAGCAAAGGGTTTGAATACTTATGATCATGTGATATTTCATTTTTTCTTTTTTAATAAATTTGCAAAAATTTCTACATTTCTGGGTGTTTTTAAGTCAAGATGGGGTGCAGAGTGTACATTAATGAGAAAACAAATGAACTTTTTTGAATTTACCAAATGGCTGCAATGAAACAAAGAGTGAATAATGTAAAGGGGTCTGAATACTTTCCGTACCCACTGTAGGTTTTCATTAATTATTTACATTTCTTTAAAGAGTAGTTAAACCTTTTTTAACTTTTTTTAATATTTTTTATAGTTTACAGTTTCTGTCTCTCACAGTTGAAGTTTAACTACATTAAAAATCACAGACCTCTCTGGGACATTCTTTGTAGGTGGGACAACTTACAAAATCGGCAGTGTATTAAATACTTTTTTCCCCTAATGTACATATATATACATATACACCGCAAGAAATGACCTGGAAACCATCTGCAGAGACTTTGAAGACTTAGGCAAGAAAGTGAAAGAACTGGGAGCGCAGGTGGTCTTCTCTTCCATCCTCCCAGTGGATGGCCATGGAACAAGGAGGTGGAATAAGATTCTGCAGGTGAACAACTGGCTACGTCGATGGTGCCGTCAGCAACGATTTGGATTTCTGGATCACGGAGTGAATTACTTATACGATGGACTACTTGCTAGAGATGGGGTGCACCTTACGAAGACTGGAAAGCATGTATTTGGAAGTCGTCTTGCTACACTTGTAAGGAGAGCTTTAAACTAGAACAACATGGGAAGGGAAGCAAAAGACCAGAAAAAGCCATACACCTGACAAATGCTATTGAGAACTCTGCTATTAGAAGTGGAAAGGAAGAACAAAGACAAAAGTATCTAATTAATAAAAATATTGGAGAAAGAGAAACCAATCACAAACTAAAATGTTTCTATACTAATGCACAAAGCATGGGCAACAAACAAGGAGAATTGGAACTACTAACGCAGGAGAAGAAATATGATGTCATTGGAATCACTGAGACTTGGTGGGACGATACACATGATTGGAATACAAGACTAGAAGGATACAACTTTTTTGCAAGAAACAGAATTGATAAACGAGGAGTAGGTGTCGCATTGTATGTTAGAAACGCATATATCTGCACAGAGATTGAAGCTTCAGAGACTGGAAGTTCTGTGGAAACTGTTTGGGTAAGAATACAAGGACAGAACAATGGAAAGGACACCATTGTAGGCATTTACTACAGGCCGCCTGTGCAAGCTGAAGATATGGATGAACTCTTTATGCATCAAATGGCCAAGTTCTCCAAAAAATATGACATAGTTGTCATGGGAGATTTCAACTATCCAGACATTTGTTGGGAATCTCTCTCAGGCAAAACTAACAGGTCAAGGAAATTATTATCCTCTCTTGCTGACAACTTTATCTTCCAAAAGGTAGGGGAGAAAACAAGGGGAACTGCTACCTTGGATCTAATCCTTATAAACAGGGAGGAAATGGTTGAGGAGGTAAAAGTGGCTGGGACCCTAGGAGGTAGCGACCATGCTATTTTAGAATTTTGGATAACTAGAGGCGGAAGACCTGTGAAGACTCAGACCTCAAGGTTAGATTTCAGAAAGGCAGATATTAAGGGATTCAGAAAGAGAATTGGAGGGATCCAAAGGCTGGATATCCTTAAAGACAAAAATGTCCAGGAAGGATGGGAAATCTTGAAAAATGAAATTCTCAAAGCACAGTTGTTAACAATTCCGAAAAGAGGGAAGAATAGGAAGCATTTAAGGAAACCAGGATGGATGAACACAGAACTTAAGCACATGCTAAAAAGGAAGAAAAAAATGTTTATAAAATGGAAAGAGGGAGGCATATCTAAAGAAGAATATAATGCTGTCTGCAGAACCTGCAGGGCACAGATTAGATTATCTAAAGCTGAAAATGAATTGAGGCTTGCAAGAGATGTCAAAAGCAATAATAAAGGATTTTGGGGATATGTCAAAAGTAAAAGAAAAGTCAAAGATGCTATAGGATATTTACAGGATGAAAATGATGAAATGGTAAGACAGGATGTTGAGAAGGCTGAACTTTTAAATTCCTATTTTGCATCTGTTTTCTCTCAGAAAGGAAATGTAACATCAACTGTTCTTCACTGTCCTATTAAGGGAATAGAAGAATCCAGGATATCTATAAACAGAAAGATAGTGAAGAAACACTTAGCTAACCAAAATGAATTCAAGTCTCCAGGTCCAGATGAATTACACCCCAGAGTACTGAAGGAGATAGCAGAAGAAATTTTTGAACCCCTCTCCATAATCTTTGAAAATTCTTGGAGAACAGGAGAAGTGCCAGAAGACTGGAGAAGAGCAAATGTTGTTCCTATCTTCAAAAAGGGGAAGAAGGTGGACCCAGGCAACTATAGGCCGGTGAGTCTGACTTCTATAACAGGAAAGATCTTTGAACAAATTATTAAACAACATGTATGTCAATACCTGGATAAGAATGAAGTGATTAAACAGAGTCAGCATGGGTTTGTAACTAATAAGTCATGTCAGACTAAATTAATTTCCTTCTATGACTGTATCACTGATTGGGTGGATCAAGGAAATGCTGTAGATATAGTATATCTTGACTTCAGCAAAGCATTTGACAAAGTCTCTCATACAATCCTTATTGAAAAATTGACTAATTATGGAATGGACAAGGCAACTGTTAGGTGGATTCATAACTGGCTTAGTGATCGGACCCAAAGAGTGGTCGTAAATGGCTGCACATCCAGTTGGAAGAATGTCTCAAGTGGGGTACCACAGGGCTCTGTCCTGGGCCCTGTATTGTTCAACATCTTTATCAACGATTTAGATGAAGGAATTGAGGGTAAACTGATTAAATTTGCTGATGACACAAATCTAGGAGGGATAGCTAATACTAGAGAAGAGAGAGAGAGGATTCAAAAAGATTTAAATAAACTGGAGAAGTGGGCAGCAACTAACAGAATGGTTTTTAACAGGGAGAAATGCAAAGTACTACATCTGGGCAATAAAAATGAAAAAAGCATATACAGAATGGGAGGAATAGGGCTTAGTGACAGCACATGTGAAAAAGACTTGGGTATACTAATAGATCACAGACTGAATATGAGTCAACAATGTGATGCAGCAGCAAAAAAGGCAAATGCAATTCTAGGATGTATTAACAGAAGCATACAGTCTAGATCACGTGAAGTCATTATTTCCCTCTACTCCTCTTTGGTCAGACCTCATCTGGAATATTGTGTCCAGTTTTGGGCACCACATTTTAAAAAAGACATCAACAAACTGGAGCAAGTTCAGAAAAGAGCGACCAGAATGGTGACCGGTCTGCAAACCCTGTCTTATGAGGAAAGGTTGTAGGATTTGGGATTGTTTAGTTTGCATAAGAGAAGACTGAGAGGAGACTTAATAGCTGTCTACAAGTATCTAAAGGGCTGTCACATTGTAGAAGGATCAACTTTATTCTCATTTGCACAAGGAAAGACTAGAAGCAATGGGATGAAACTGAATGGGAGGAGACACAGATTAGATATTAGAAAAAACTTTTTGACAGTTAGAGTGATCAATGAGTGGAACAGGCTGCCACGAGAAGTGGTGAGTTCTCCTTCAATGGAAGTCTTCAAACAGAGGCTGGACAGGCATCTGACTGGGATGATTTAGCGACTCCTGCTTTGAGCAGGGGGTTGGACCAGATGGCCCAGGAGGTCCCTTTCAACTCTACGATTCTATGATTCTATGATTCTATGATATATAATTATGCCAAAACGTGGCAGCAATATTATGGAATCATCCTACAATAAACAGCAGAAGGCTAAACACTAGGAAATGATGTCCCAAAAAGTGAGTGGACGCCAAATAGTAAATGCAGGTGCAAGTGTAATAATCTGCAGGTACAGAGGATGTCGCCACGGATCCGAGACAGACCAAAAGTTAAAGGTTTACTTACAGGGATTTTCTCTCCATGCAGGGAGGAGCAGTAGGGGGTTAAATGTGAGAAAGTAAAACAGTAAAACAGAACAATGGAGCTGAAGGAAACAATTAAATGGTAATGCAGCATTTAAACAGTAAAGGGCCGTTTACATTTAGCGATGCACCAGCGATCCGACCCGATCAGGATCGCTGGTGCATCGCTAAATAATCGCTAGTGAGCTGTCACACAGGCAGACCTCACAGCGATGCAGCAGCGACACAGCGCACGATACTCACCTTTCACACACAGCGATCCTGACGACCTCCCGCCAGCCTCCACACGTCGCTCATCGTCACAGCAGGAAGCCCAGCAGGAAGCTGACGACGAGAAATGGAGCCGGACATTCTCGCGCGATCAGCGATGGACAGCGGGGGAGCCAGTCGGAGGTAAGAATCTCACATAGCGATATCGCTAGCGATATCGCTATGTGTAAAACCCCCTTTAAACTCAGGTAATTATAACTTATCAGTCCAGGGAAAGCTTGATTGAAGAGTCTACTTCTCCCATGTTGGCACCGGCAACAGCGGCACTTGCAGTCTCTAAAGTCTCTGCTCTAGATGAAGTTGGGACCTCCAGGAGTTAAAGCAGGGAACTGGGAGCTGACACGAACCTGGGTCTGCCTGCTCTGAGTCTCTGTATGATACCTCGCTTGTTTCACCGTAGGAGCGATGCTTTGCACACTGTCTAGTCTCTTTATCACAAACAGGGGCTCCGGCTCGTCACTGCAGTCCACGGGACTGAGCGCTCTTGTCACTGTCTCTGTGCTATCAGGGGGAAAATCTCCTCTCATCACAGAGGCTACCGGGTCCACACACTCACATACGGCGCTCACAACACCTTGTCCTTCAGTCTCAGTTCTCAGAAGGGGAGCTCTCTCTCTTGGAGCACGGTGCAGCAGCCTGCTCTCTGTCCCGCATGCTGTGCTTTCACGCCCTGATGCCGCACAGTTTCCTGTCCACCGCCTCACTCTGCTGTCGGGCTAGCTGATTCTGGACATGGAGCAGGAGAGGTAACCCCTTTCATGCTCTTCTCCCTCTTCACCCCCTTACATTACCCCTCTCTTTTCGCTCGCCATTCCACGGGTGAGATTTTCTGTAATTCCTGTTGACAGTCTTCCAATCTCTGAACAGCTTGTTGCCAGACGAATTGGTCTTCGTTATAGCGAACGCTGGCAGTTGAACTCTCAGAGTGTCGCAAATCAGAAGGAGCAGTCGTGTCAATTGTTACGGGAGGAATGGTCACCTGAGTTGCTTCCACTGGGTTGGCAGTTTCAGGCACCAGCCTCTCTTTCGTGTCCCTTGGGCGAAATTGGGAGTCTTCCTCATCTTCAAAATCAACATCAGTCAATGGAGCTGCCTGTGGGGCAGCAGGTACTTCTTGTTCTCGGTCAGGATCCTGGGACAAACAAGGTCATAACATATTTTGGTGCAGCGTTTGAGTGGGGGCTCCCTCTTCTGTTTCTGGCTGGACCTCATAGATGGGGCCTCTGGCATTGACCCGACATTTCACCCTGTATGGGCCCTACTCCAAACGGTACTCCAATTTATTTGGAGGGTGCTTTTCTCTCACTAAAACTCGGTCCCTGGCCCGTAGAGCTGTCCCCTGTGGAGTAGTGACTTGAGGATGTTCCAGCTCCTGTAGCCTGTTCCGTACAAGTTGAAGGAGGGTCTGTAGCCGATGACGGTGTTCTTGAACTCAGGAGTACACCCCCATCCGTGGGTAGTTCTCCTCGGGCTCTAACTCCAATTCAGTCATCTCTTTTCCGGGCCGTCCGAAGAGCAGAGAGTGCAGGGTGTGAAGCAGGTGGTGCTGTGCTTACAATTGCTATACACCCACACTAATTCAGGGACGTATTCAGGCCATCGTGCCTTCTTCTCCTCCTCCAGGGTTCTTAGCATTTAGATCAGGGTATGGTTTAATCTCCCGCAAGCTTCGTTCCCCTGTGGATGTTAAGGTATTGTCCAAGATTTCCTGATCTTATACAACTGGTGCAACTCCTCCATAACTCTTCCAAGAAAACAGGCCCCCTGATCAGAGTGGATACGCTTAGGACACCCATACAACTGGATGAAGTACTTGCAGATGGCATGAGCAGCGGACTCGGCAGTTTGATCCTGTGTTGGAGTCACGACGGCAAACTTCCTGAAGTGGTCCACCATCACCAAGCAGTGTTCGTAGCCTTGATGTGCTGGCCAGATAGTCTATCGTCAGCAGGTCTAGAGGACCGGATGACATCACCGTCTGCATGGGAGCCATGTTATGAATGGGTCACCGAGGAGGATGGCAGGAAAAGGCTAAGCCACCAGAAGACCAGAGAGGTTGGTAACTAATTGGATTGCAGACCCCTGATCCTATCCGCACAACTAGCAGTAGCCATAGAGCTAGATGCTAGATGCTTCATCCCAGCCGGAGGACTAACTAAGCCTAAAGACAGAAAGATGAAATCTAAAGTGCCCCGGAGCAGATCCGCAAAAAGAGAATTAATAAAACATAACTTTTAATACTATATAAAAGCTACCAAAAGATAAAGTGCAATTAAAATACACTAGATCAAATGCCACAGACTATACCACGGAGTGTCTGTTTATATTTCCACACCAGATCACCCAGAGTACATACAACCTAAGTATGATAGAGGCCATATATGCCTCTGGTTAGGTAACCATTCATGATTAGACTGTGGTTTTTAATCACATTGTCTGTTATCCAGTAATATTGGTCTGTCCAGGTTTTTTTACTTTTGGACATGGAATTAGCCACATGTATTTACTCGGGGTGATCTGGTGTGGAAATATAAACAGACACTCCGTGGTATAGTCTGTGGCATTTGATCTAGTGTATTTTAATTGCACTTTATCTTTTGGTAGCTTTTATATAGTATTAAAAGTTATGTTTTATTAATTCTCTTTTTGCTGATTTGCTACTCTATGTTATGAGAAATTGTGGATCTGTATTCCACTAAGTGCTGTATTCCCGGAGCAGATCTCCAAAGGAATAGACAGCCCCCAAACATATATTGTCGGTGAGACAAGATGAGACGCAAACACAGGCAGAGAACAGACTGAGCAAACGGTGGAGCCCAAGCTGTCTAGACAGGACAGGACAGAAAAAGATACTGTCTGCAATCACGCACAAAACCCTGAAAAAGTCCAACACTTCTGATATACAAAAAAACCTGAGCTCACACGATCTCACCCCCGCTGGATCAGCACTCTGGTATAAACTAGCAGCAAGTAAAAAGATACTAACATAACAGGGGACTGAACAAACTGCAACATATGAAGCAGGGACCAGCAAAACAGAAAGCAAAAAAGATGCAACCAGATTAGATGCAAGGGATTAGCAAAAGAATCACTTAGCTGAACATGCAGATCAGGCAGGGGACAAAAGAGTTCCTAATGCACACAGAGGAAAAAATCACCAGCAACCTTCAAGAGCAGCCAGCTCCATTATATGCTTCCAGTCAGCAATCCCAGATTGCCAATTATCATCATCAGGTGGAGAACCTCCATCCACCTGGCCAGCTCCACTACTCTCAGTAACCCACTGTTCGGTTGGTTTGGCCAGTTCACAGCTCTGACACTGCTGACAGACCTTCTCCACCACACTTCTCAGCTTTGGATGATAAAACAGGCGCTGCAGCCATTGGAACGTATTTTCAGGGCCAAAGTGGCCTCCTTTCTCTTGAGCCTCTGTAGCCACCTGGAAAACCAAGGATGAGGAAATCACTGTCTGCCAGATGACTCTGAGTTCCGTAGAAATATCTTCTGATAAAGCATGCCATCCCGCAGCTGAAGCCTTTCCCATTGCGGTAACATTCGCAGCATTTCAGGTGAAGCAATACTTCTCTCATGATGGCTGGGCATCTGTTTAGATGCGACAGACCATCTCAACTGGGCTATTTTCTGATCCTCCTGCTGCACTAAGGCCTACTCGTCGCGGGGTTGTTCCATTAAACTTGCACCAGTCTCCTCCTGTTCTATCTCCCGCGCAGCTGCCACCATCCTGGCAATCCCTCCAAATTCCGGGGCTTCCACAGCCTCCTGCTCTTCAACCCGATTAGGCGTTGGCCTACAATAGTGTACTTGGGAAAGGGCATCAGCATGGGTATTCTCTGCTCCTCTTTTATAGGTGATCATGTACCGAAATTTCGCCATCCGAGCTACCCAGCATTGTTCTAGTGCCCCGAGCTTCGCTTTCTCCAGATGAGCTAACGGATTGTTATCCGTGCGCATGTGAACTTTTAGAGCCAGCCAAGTACTCCGCAAATTTCTCTGTCATTGACCACACTAACGCCAACAACTCCTGCTTGAAGGAATTGTAGTTATCTGGGTTCTTCTCGGAGTCATGCAAAGTCCGACTCGCGTACGCTATGACGCGTTCTTTCCCATCCTGTATCTGTGACAGTACTGCTCCAAGCCCATGCAGACTCCCATCGGTATGCAAGATGAACGGTGGAGTGAAGTCAGCGTAGGCTAGTACAGGGGCCTCCGTCAAGGCTTTCTTCAAGGCTAGGAACGCTTCCTCCTGGCGCTTTCCCCACTGCACATTCCTGTTTTTAGCACAGGAGGGCACCCCTTTCAGTAGTTTGAGAAGAGGATTCGCGATGCTTGTAAAGTCATTTACGAAGCGTCAGAAGTATCCTGTGAGTCCCAGGAATGTGCGTATATCCTTCAGCGTTTTTGGGGTAGGCCACTACTGTACCGCAGCAATCTTCTCTTGAGAGGGCCTCACTCCTTTGGCTGAGACAGTGTGACCCAAATCCTCGATCTGAGTACGGAAAAGATGACACTTTTGAGGTTTAACTTTCAGCCCATGCTTTTTAGTCGGCTCAGAACCTGCTCCAGCCTCCGTAGATGTTCTTCGAATGTGGGGGCAAAGACAATGATGTCGTCCAGATAGATCAGGGTAGCTTCAAAGTTCAAGTCCCCTACACATCTTTCCATGAGATGCTGGAAAGTTCCTGGGGCACTGGACAGACCGAATGGCATGCGGTCAAACTCATATAATCCCAGCAGAAAAGCAAACAGATGAACGGCAAACTAGGGCACACAAATCACCACTATTAACAGACGGAGCTATTTATCTGAAGTATTGTGGTATGCAGTTCAGTCAAAAAACGGAGGTGCTTGCATGAGCAAACATGAATCATCCAATGTATAGTAGAAGAAGAAAAAATGCAGCACTCACCAGTTGAACTGAATAATTGTGCGTCTTTTATTTCACATAAATTCCATCGACAGGTTTATGGACAAGCAGGACTTAGAGGAATGCTGGGGGAGAGAGGTGCCAGACAACAGACGCTTCGCGATTACTCGTTTCTACGGGTCCAGGGTCAACATTTGTGACAGCATCCCCTTCACTTCCTGGTACATTTGTGGGGGTATCTGACGGTATCGTTCTCTGATTGGCGCCGCATCCTAGGTGGGTATCTTGTGTGTTATTGCGGTGGTGCGCCCAAAATCAACCTCATGTTTTGCAAACACATCCTGGTATTTTCCTAGCAGGGACTCCACCTGGGGAACCTGTTGGGGGGTCAGTTCCAAGTGTTCCGCTCGCATGTGTTCCAGTATCCGTCACCCCTCTTTCAGCAATCGGGTGTCCGGGATGATTTCAGCATCTACAGTCACCATCCATGGATCTTCCGGCTTCAGTCAGCTGTGCTGCTTCAGATGGAACTAATTCATCGGGCATGCCTAGGATGTGGGCCACTTCACTCCTGGGGGGCAAGCTCATGTCATTCTCTTCCAAATTTACACCTCGCACGAGGACAGTTCCATTCCGCACCATAGCCAGTGTCCATGCAACTAATGTTCCTGACGGTAGCTGATCGGCGTTGCTAGGTTCAACGTTCACTTTGACCCCCTCCAGAGGGATACCAACCTGGACAGGCAAAGGTAGCACGGTCTGTCCAGGAGGCAACACTCGGTTGACAGCGGCGGGCATGATTATTTTGCCAAGCGACTTCCCATCTCTATATGTTTCCTGGGCTTGAACTGTCCACATCAGTTGCTGGAAGACCCTCCTTTGAGGGGTATGGATGTTCCACTGTCGCATGAACTGGTCTGGAGACTCGTTGATGAGGAGGCTCCCGAAGTCTTTAAGCACCTTCATGCCTAAGGTTACGGTATGATCTTTGGCCGCCTCTCCATCCAGGGACCCTTACAACAATTTATGGATATAGATATGCATAAAAACTAAACCTTTAATGAAGCCTAAATAGTAGACAATATAACCACACAAATACAAACAACCGTGTCACCTATTGTACCCTACTATGGGGTCCTGATATCAAAGCTGCCTAACAACGGAGGTTGGCACCCTAAACACAATCGAGATTGGCGCCCCCGTTCCACAGCGGCTGTAACCTAAAACTCCTAGATGGCCCTGAATATGTGCCACAAATGGTCAATCAATTATTCAGAAAAGCAGTGTACAGGGGTTGCCAAGTAGGTAGCTGAGTAGGCAACAATAGAAAAAGTGCAAAAATAGTGCAAAGAAGACAAGACAAAAGTGACAAGTGCATTTAGAGTATCTCACTATCTGTCCCCTATATCTGAATACCTTCCTGTCAGCGGAGGTTGGCATCCTACTGGTCAGCGGAATGGCGCCCCCGCTCCACGACGGCTTACCCTGGGAATACCCTGATATAACCTTGGTTAAAAGAATCTATAGATTCCTCCATTAGATTTATGCAATTACTTCTGGAGGAGGAAAAAAAGCTCTTTGATTTATCTACAAAACAACTGAATAAATCGATTGATAATATCTTGAAATTTAAGGCGGACCCGGATTTTTTACGAAGGGAAGGCCTCTTACAAACTTCAGTTGAGAAGTATCAATCATTTATCAAGGAGAGAAAACAATCGCATTTCCAAAGGGACTTAAAAGCCTTTAGTGACAATCAGGCATATACTTTTCATCAAAATAATGTCTCAGATATTTCCTCCTCTGATATTGAGACATCTGACTCTGAACGAATTAGCAGCAGTTTTCCCCGAGAGGAGGTAGACACTATAGATCATGGAGAGGCAGAGGAAAATATTTCCCAAGAGGAGCACAGAGGGGTGGAATGACATGTATGAACTCAAGAGGATCAAATATTGCAAATGGGCCCCCTATGTCTGCCCCTTCATCTTCTTCCTCTGCCTGTTTTTTAGAGAGGAATGCCAAGACAGGTTACTATCTGAGACCCAAGTAAGTCTCAATCAGAGTCAAATCATAAACCTGTCAAATTATACTCTCACAAAGGAGGACTATAGTGTCTTAAGAAAGGGGCTGAATTATGTCCCTACAAACAAATTTGATTGCTTCACATGGACTAAGGATATCAATTTATTTTGTCATAAATTGAAATGGAAAAAATTCTTTGCTCGTAATGATCAGAATGAGTGTGAACGACTGGGTTTAGTTTTTATGCATATCTATATCCATAAATTGTTGTTAGGGTCCCTGATTTTTACAAGTGAAGTTGTTTGACCTTACTGAGGTTAATTTGTTTTGAAAATTCGCCTCTCCATCCACCAGCACTACTCCTCTTCTCCCTACATCCTTACCGCAGACCACTATGTTCATCCATACCACCCCTGCGACCGGGATGGTTAAGCAGCTAGCCGCCGTGAGCTTAATCATCGGCTCCCATTCTGGCCGCATTGCCTCCGTGAAGTGTCGGCAGAAATATCCTTCAGGCATGGTGGTAACCTGAGAGCCAGTGTCTACTAGGCAACGTACTGCTCATCCATTCATCTCGGCCCAGACCAAGGGACACGTGGAAACAAGGCTGTTGGGACTTTCGATACTCCACAAATTTTCAGGATCCGGGCAGCATCCCCCAAGCTCGGAGCCGTCTAGTTTAAAGGATGACGCTGGGAAGGTCGGGTCCACCGAGTGCACCTCCGAGCAATATGGCCGGGTTCTCTGTAATTGTAACATGTGGTGGTCCTCTTCGCCGGGTGACACTAGTCTCACGTTGGGATGGGTCTCTCTGTCTCGCACCGTGGACTGGACTTTACAGCAGGGGTTCTCTTGGTTTCAGCCAATTCTTCACGGATCTGTTTAATCTCCTTCTTCAAGTCTTCCACCCATAGGGAAGCATTGGCCGTGGTGGCAGCTACCTCCCCGCTCCGTACCTTCCCCACCGGCACTATCACTCCCTGCTCCTGCTCGCGAGTGCGCGCCTCACTCCCGACCTCAGAGAACGTCATGCCTGGCTTTACCTGCATGCGCTCATCACTCGCCTGCTTCATCATCACATCACGCAAACCCGTCACCAGCAGGTTTCATAGGACAACGTCAATCTGCACTACGCCAACGCCACCATTCCAGACAATGGCAATATGGAGTTCCTGCAGGGCATTCATAAACTGCATCACGTTCTCCCCCTCTCTTTGAACCTGGTGAAACCGTCGTATGCGCAGCTCCCCTACGTCAATGGGGTTCCCGTGTGCAGGGTTCCCCAACTCCAGTCCTCAAGGCCCACCAACAGATTATGTTTTCAGGTTTTCCTTTGTATTGCCCAGGTGATAATTGCATCACATGTGCAATACAAAGGAAATCCTGAAAACATGATATGTTAGTGGGCTTTGAGGACTGGAGTTGGGGAACCCTGCCCGTGTGTCTCCTGAAGTATAAGTAGAACTTTATCCAGGGTGTCTCTCGCCTAGGGGGGGTCTAAGCATAACAGAATTCCGTGCCTCCCCCTCTAGGGCCATCACTGCTATCTCTGCCTCCAGGGCTGGCGTCATGGGGTGCATCCACATCATCCTTCGGATGCGCTCTGTCCACAACATAACATTGTTCCCAGAGAATTTTGGCAAATTATTTAACATGGCTCCCAGCGAGATGCTAGACCTGGGGCCTCCCCCAACTGCTTGGTCTGCCGCCTCCGCGACGTTGTGCGACATCCTGCTGACTACGCCACTTGTAATAATCTGCAGGTACCGAGGATGTCGCCACGGATCCAAGGCAGACCAAGAGTTAAAGGTTTATTTACAGGGATTTTCTCTCCACGCAGGGAGGAGCAGTAGGGGGTTAAATGTGACAGAGTGAAACAGTAAAGCAGAACAATCGAGCTGAAGGAAACAATTAAACGGTAATGCAGCTTTTAAATGGTTAAACTCAGGTAATTATAACTTATCATTCCGGGGAAAGCTTGATTGAAGAGTCTACTTCTCCCATATCGGCAGCGGCAACAGCAGTGCTTGCAGTCTCTAAAGTCTCTGCTCTAGATGAAGTTGGGACCTCCAGGGGTTAAAGCAGGGAACTGGGAGCTGACGCGAACCTGGATCTCCCTGTTCTGAGTCATTGTATGATACCTCGCCTGTTTCACCGTAGGAGCGATGCTGCGCACACTGTTAAGTCTCTTTATCACACACAGGGGCTCCGGCTCGTCACTGCTGTCCCCAGGACTGTGCGCACATGTCACTGTCTCTTAACAATCAGGGGGAAAGGCTCCTCTGGTCACAGAGGCTACCAGGTGCACATACTCACATACGGCGCTCACAACGCCTTGTCCTTCAGTCTCAGTCCTCAGACGGGGAACTCTCTCTCTGGGGGTGCGGTGCAGCAGCCTGCTCTCTGTCCCACGCGCAATTGCGGCGCCCCTGAGGGTTCAGTCGCCACAGAGGTGCTGCACCTCCTCCTGAGGTGTGGTACCCCACCATCCAGGTAAGGTGGAGACACCTGACCACACTCCAACACCTGCATCCCACACAACATAGTAGTGTAGCAAAGCACCCTTTGGTGGCTCCCTGCTTGGAACGCGAAGCGTGCTGGGAGGCGGGTGGAGTTAGTTTGCACTAAAAGAGCGGGAAGAGGATAGGATTTGGTCAGTTAGTCACAGGAGGCTGATGAGGTCAGTCTGTGAAAGGAGATTCCCTGAGTGGGATGGAGGAAGGAAGTGCTGCAGCCGACCTCAGTGATCTGGGTCCGCTGGCACAAGAAAGGAACATTGATAGATAGCCTGACTCTCCATAAGAAAGAAAGGATTAGTACGGAATGTGAGGAGAATAAGAGAACTGCGGATTAGAATTAGAGGAGAACCCTTCCAGAGTTCTAAGCGCAAGGCCGGGGTCCGGTCCCCGAGGTTGTACGGATACTAATGGTCCTGCAGCAGACACCGGAGGAATAGAAGTAGTGACCACTTTATTCCCACACAAGACTTGGGGGCACAACAGCAACGTGTGTGAGCCGGGACTAGGTAGGAGTCCCCGAAGCAGGCTACAGCTGTCTGCCATACAAGTAGAGTTCATAGGAACATCTGACAGGAGGAACTCCAGTGTAACTCAGTAATGTGAGTACTTCACTTAAAGGCGCTAAGAGAGAGACGTTCAGAAAAGGCACATATGTTGGCGGAGTGTTGGAAAGGAGTACTTCAACTTGCCTGGAAGATGGCTGAGCTCCTGACCCGGAGGACACGGCATGGATGCGGGCACCTGTATGCACAACAGACTGTGAGTAAAGCTTTGGAACTACATGCCCTGGTGTCCTCCACTTATTCCTGCGCCAGCCTGTCCGACACCGCTACATCCCTCCTGCGCTCGACACTACACCATCTAAGCTTCCCTTCACCTACACTGCCCTGGGACTACAGCCCTGCCTGTGGAGGGCTATAACATCATTGCTGCACTACACCATCTGTCCCAGAGGATCTGTCTGCAGCATCGGCTTAACAATTGCCGAACACCACAGGTGGCGTCACGAATCACTTATAAACTTTCACCACCATAAGCACACTGAAACAACCCCTTTTGTAATGGAGCCCCAGGGCCACGGACCGGGTCACTGCTGCCGTGACAACTCCCGTTGAGAAGATCAACCGGCTCGGTACCGAGTACCTTATAGCCCTGGTGAGTGAGGGTGCTCCACAATGCTTTCGTGCCCTGACACTGCACATTTTCCTGTCCACCGCCCCTTCTTTCCAATCACAGTTCCCCACAGTCACATGGTCCAGACGGTCCAGGTCAGAAAGTCTTCCCCCGGCAACCCTGCTGTCTGGCTAAGTGGTTCCGGACACTGAGCAGGAGAGGTAACCCCTTTTGTGCTCTTCTCCCTCTTCACCCCCTTACACAAGTACAAAAGGCCCCTGGGAATAGTGATAGAATAACTATATACCAATGACGTGCTGGATCAACCAGGGGTGTGACGTAAAGATCCCAAGGTGTGTTTTGTGTCAGCTTCTTCTGGAGGTAACATTGAGTATATGCAGCTACATGCCTTCCTTCAAGCAATACTCCCTCAGGGACTACATTCTCCTGTCTCTTCTACCTTTTGAGTCCCTCCAATTACAGACCGTTGCACCTTCTCACCCTGTCTTTCAACTTTACAGATTCCTGTCAGATAGCGTGCCTGAGTGCCTTGATGCCTGGCAACATGAATCACTGATAACTCTGTCAGAGGTGGGCTGCCTTTAAACCATTATTTTAATCCATACAATTCTGACTGATTGTTTTGTTTAAGAAAAGAACTTTAAAATCTTTACACGTTGGTACAGATGCCTTGAGATCCTGCATCGCATTTAATCCACAGCTTCCAATATATGCTGGAGATGAGGAGTTAATGTTGGTTCTATGACCAATAGCTGATGGTCCTGCCCTTTTCTCTAACCATTCTGGCATGTGATCTTTGAAATTTATCATCAGGTGACTGTTTTTTGTCTGGTCCCATCTCCTCAGCTAGCACTCCTTTCACTTCTTTCTGGGTCCATTCCCTCAGCTAAAAAAGTTTACTTCGTTTTTTTGCCCAAGCTGTGATCCCTAGATGCTGGAAAATGTCCACAGTACTTTCTATCAGGGAATGGATTATTGTATTGGTTCATGTGAAACGCATGGTTTCGCTCATTGTGGAAAATCGGGATAGCTGGGACCAGTATTCTGGAGTCTGGTTCCAGTGATTATCTTACTAGGAAATCTCCATGTAGTCACCGTGGCTTTCTAACTTACACTTTATAACCCTTCTAGACTGGGCATAGGCATCTCTTGACCCCTCATCCTCTACCTTGTTTTTTTAATCTTTTTTGTTTTCCTACTCGTTTGATGTTTTTATTTTCTTTTATATCTTATATTTTCTCTATTGGTCTTGGGTTGAGACTTGTTCTGTGGTACAATATCTTCCTATTCTTCCATGATTAGGTTATGCTTGAGACCTCTTTAATATTTCTTTATATGATGAATTATTACTATACCATTCATTTGAAGAGACTTTTCAGTAGTTTTAAAAGCTTTGACTAAAACTTATCCTACATCATTATGTGTTTCAGATTTGTTCAACTTCAAAAGTAACAGCAATCAGACATTTGTGGATGAAACCAGAGTTTACTTGAGAAATAAAGTAACTGTACAAATCATCAGTGGAGAAGAAAAACTAGACTTATCCTAAGATTGTTGTTATAACAGAGAATAACAGTTTAAACAAGAGAAATAGTTATGATACATTACATATTATTAAATATGAACAGATACAATAGCGCCATCTGCTGACAGTGCAATGTAACTCCTCCAGCGTATAATAAGTCTGTAGCTTGTTGTATGTATTTCAACACCCTTTCACAACACCCTTTCACAACACCTTTCACAACACCGAAGACAGTGATAACTTCTTTATCAGCCTTTGATGCCTTTCAGTAGTTAGTAACTTTGCAAATATATCTGCGGTCATATCATCAGCTGAACAGTTTCTGTTAATGTCCTAGTTCTTGAATTATGCATAGATTTAATCTCTGTTTCTGCTGTCTTTATTCATTTACTTGCTTCCTTTTCTGAGAGCCGAGATATATCCTCCCATGATATACGTTCATATACACTTGTTATGTTCAGTTTCTATGAGAGACGTACTAGTGGTTTACCTCTGTTTTCTCTTATTGAATGTCTTGGTTCTGTATCTGTGTTTCGGTAGTATTTGTTCACCTTGTGTATTTGAGTTTGCAGTCATTTACACCTTTTGCTCATTGAGTGTTACCATAATCTTTTTAATATTGTTTTTCCCTTCAGAAAGCCATGGCGAAACGCGTCGGAAATAAGCGGGGCACTCGAATTATGACATGGGTAAGTGGAAGCCTATATCTTCTATGACCTACTAAAGGCCATTCAGTGTTAACTATGTAGATATACACAGAACTTATACTTATTATTTGTCCTTGGTACCTTATGTTTAAGCACATTCACTTTTTCTGTACTTACCATCTAGGCATATCTAGGTAATTGGTATTTTATGATACTTACCACCCTTGGTGTCTCTTTACTCTGTCTTCATGTACGGGTTGCCATGTTGTTTGCTTTGAATATTCCTCCTTGTTATTTGTCTGACTCTTTTGCAACATTTGTATATGATTTTTTATTGAATATGAATAAATAAAATTTGTTTGTTTTTTTACTCTTTCTTGTGGTTCATGGTTACTCCGGTTCCTTTTCTGTTCTTATGCTATTGGGAGTACTCCACATTTGCACGTTTTGTCTATGGGCGAACCACACTGTATGTAAGTTAGTCCCTGACCCTATTAGACTAATTATCTGGTGTTTGAATATTCTATTCATATGACCCCTTACCAGCCTGAGAATACCAGCCCCCAGCTGTCTGCTTTAGCAAGGCTGGTTGTCAAAAATGGAGGGGACCTCATGCCTTTTTTTAAAATAATTATTTAAATAATTAAAAAATACAGTGTGGGGACCCCTCTGTTCTGGATAATCAGCCTTGTTGAAGCTGGGAGCTGAGGATTGCAGCCCCCACTGTTAATTTTCCTGGCTGGTTATAAAAATACAGTGGAACCCACGCCGCTTATATTTTTTTTTACAATTATTTATTTACAGCACAGGAGCCGGCTAACTACTCCCATCAGCCGTTCCTGCTGTCACTGTTATTAGCGCCAGCAGGCGTCGGATGATGGGAGCAGTAGTCCCATCCGCTAACACCAGTGACCGGAGGTGAACTTTATACCTCTGATTATAGCTTCGAGCACACGCTGTCTTTTGACAGTGTGGGAAACGCGACTCTCTGACCGGCGGTATGATTTCACCGCCGTTCAGAAGTGGTGTTTTCAGCTCTGTCATGTACTGTATATGACAGTGTGGCAAACACTGGATGTTCGGACTCCCCATTCAAGTGAATGAGGTCTGAGTTCAGGTACTGTTCTGTTACTCGAACCCAAACTTTTTGTTACTGTTCGGCCGAACCCGCCAGTCCCGAACATCCAGAGGTCCGCCCATCTCTACTCAGAAAGTGTCATGAAATTTGCCCAAGGCTTTTGACAGTGTAACCCTGCTTCTGATGCACTTGGTGTGTCTCTCTCATCTCTCCTCCTTGGTTAGGTAAGGAAGTTTGCCCCCTGTTGCTATCATTGTCTGATGGGAATTTTTTCAATATATTTTTCACAATGGCCTTCTGGTGTAGCACCATTTTAGAAGACCTTTCTTCCTCAGGAAGAAGAGATGAAAGTTTCTCCTTGTTGCATGGGTCCAGAAGGTTGAAAAACCAGTACCCTTTTTTTGCTAAGATGAATGTAATGCAAGGATCACGGGAAAGGCAGCGGTACATAAAGTCTGTCATATGAGCCAAGGTCTCTATATAATGGACTGGGTGGTGGAACCACTGGGCCAAGTCCCAAGGAAATCCTGGAGGGGCATAACTAAGTGACTCACCAAGTGTGACCTTGGATACCTGGTGACAGACAATGCTATGATCCAAAGAGATATGAAGGAGGCCCCCCAAGGGACTGGAGGCAAAGATGGCGGACTAGGCAAGTATTGACTGGCACGGCTGGTATGGTAACTGGCACGACAGACACACAGTGTACTGGTGGACACAATCCATATCCTGGTAGGCAAGCGCAGGCGGGCATGACAAATGGACAAGCAGGCAGACATGGCTGAAAGGCAGGCGGGCACGGATGATAGACAGGCAGGCACGGCTGATAGACAGGCAGGTGGGCACAGTTGACAGACATGCTGGCTGACACGGCTGAAGTACAGGACTGGCATAGTTCATACGAGTACCGGGACCTGAGAACTAGCAAGTATGTTAGAACAAACAAACAATGTTGCGCAGGCACCTCCATGCTGGAAGAGGTGCATTAAATAGTAAGTGTCCTCTCAGCAATTGGCTGGGGACACTTTTAAGAGTACACACACAGCCTGTTTAAAAGAGGGGAAGAGTGCAGCTGCCAAACCAGAAGGACACAGTGAGAGATGGGGACACAGTGAGAGAGTGGTGAGTAAGCTGGCATCTATGTCGGGGTAGAGAGGCAGAAAGCAGAGTGCTAGGTCTACACTTTACAGCCAACACTTCCCTGTCTCCACCATGATTACTACTTCCCATCTCCTCCTCTTCCTCCATCTCAATCTCCTCAGCTCATTCATGTAGGAGAAACAGGGCAAAACTTGTGTGAGTACCAGCCATCTCCTTTTTCTCCACCTCTTCCACAGTCACCACCTCCTCATTGTTATCAAATCTGGGCTGAGCAGATATGATGAGGCTGGGCTGGGTAGTATCTCCATGTCTTATGTCTTCCTCCATCTTCACCTGGTCTGCAAAGTTTCATGTTTAATTGTCAGCAGCGACTGTTTACCTAAGCACAGAAGCGGGACCACTGTGCTGTTGATGGCATCATCATCCTTTACCATCTTTGTGGAGTCTTCAAAGTCTTGGAGAACCACACAAATATCAGACAGCCATACTTACTCTTCAGTTTTTATGTGTGGAGACTGACCAGGCCCATGCCTGTCGGAGTTGGTATTCAACAACTAGCCTATGCTGCTCACAAAGCTTTGCCAGCATGTGCAGTGTGGCGTTCAAGTGTGTGGTGAAGTCACACATCAGTCAGTGAGCTGGCTCTTGCACGCGCTGCTGCTGCACTGCAAGAGCAGCTACTGCTGTAGCTGACTTGCGTAAATGGGCACTGACGTGGCGTACCTTGACCAGAAGCTCTGGCAAATCTGGGTAGGATTTTAGAAACAGCTGAACTACCAAGTTGAGCATGTGGGCCAAGCATTGTATGCGTGTGAGCTTTCCAAGCTTCACAGCCGCCACCAGGTTATGGCCATTATCACACACTATCATGCCTGGTTGTACATTCTGCTGTGAGAGCCACAAATCTGTTTGGTCTGTTATTCATTTTAATAACTCTGCTATGGTTGCAGTTTTTCTTGTAGACAAATTAACTTCAGCAGAGCCTGTTACCGATTCGCAGAGGCAGTGCTGCAGAGCTTCCAGCTTCCGGCTGATATGATCTGAGATAGCACATCGGAGAAAGAGAATGAGGAGGAGCAGGAGGGTGTGCAGGAACTAGTGAAAGAGGTGGAGGAAACCCTGATAGAAGTAGGGCCAGCAACCCACAAGGTCAGTAGCACATGTGCCGCACCTTGGTAGGACTTGGTCCCAGCCTCCACAATATTCATTCAGTGTGCCATCATGGAAATGTTGCATCCCTGGCCACAAGCACTTGTCCACGTGTCGGTCATTAAGTGGATATCCCAGTAACCACGTTGGTAAGGGCAGGGAGATGTTCCTGGACATGTGCTGGTAAAGGCGAGGACGCCACACTGGAAGAAATAGTGGCGGCTGGGGATCGAGTACTGAGGAACCAAATGTTTTTTTTACCTGTAGCAGGCCAATTTTTGCTTTTATTTCAAACCAAATCAAGTTCTACAGTATATATGACAATAGTCAATTTTTGAACAGCCAAATTTGTACACCTGTAGCAGGCCAATTTTGATTTATACTTTAAACCAATGAAATTTCACAGAAACCAAGCACTACAGTATATACAGTGATATGTTAAAGTTTGGGCACCCCTATTAATGTTAACCTTTTTTCTTTATAACAATTTTGGTTTTTGCAACAGCTATTTCAGTTTCATATATCTAATAACTGATGGACTCAGCTATATTTCTGGAGTCAAATGAGGTTTATTGTACTAACAGAAAATGTGCAATCTGCATTAAAACAAAATTTGACCGGTGCAAAAGTATGGGCACCCTTATCATTTTCTTGATTTGAACACTCCTAACTACTTTTTACTGACTTCCTGAAGCACTAAATTGGTTTTGTAACCTCATTGAGCTTTGAACTTTATAGCCAGGTGTATCAAATCATGAGAAAAGGTATTTAAGGTGGCCACTTGAAAGTAGTTCTCCTATTTGATTCTCCTAAGAAGAGTGGCACCATGGGCTCCTCAAAACAATTCTCAAATGATCTGAAAACAAAGATTATTCAACATAGCTTTTCAGGGGAAGGATACAAAAAGTTGTCTCAGAGATTTAACCTGTCAGTTTCCACTGTGAGGAACATAGTAAGGAAATGGAAGAACACAGGTACATGTTGTGAGTTCATTTTCCCCTTCTCTACTGAGGCCCGATGAACTCCCTCTTCTGGTAAAGAAAGGTAGTGAGCCTGATTATCAAACACCTGAGCCTAATGATGATGACTGGCTGAGTGGAGATGCCTTTCATAACAGAATCACCCGCCATACCGCACATCCTAGGGTACTCAGTAGCAGACAAGAATTGTAAAAAAAAAAAAAAAAAGTGTGTATATTTTTTCCTCTATATCTCTGAAGCCGTAGGGGGAATTTTTTTTCTCTCAATGGAGATAAAGCAATTGTCTGATCGTGTGGAGCAGCTCGCTGCTGAAGTGCGGGGAATTTCCGCCTAGCTTGCTCATTCACATGCTGCTGAACCAAAGATTCCTACACCTGATGTATTTTTTGGGGATCGGTCTAAATTTTTGAATTTCAAAAATAATTGTAAATTATTTTTTGCCTTGAAGCCTAACTCGTCAGGGAGCTCCGCACAGCAGGTTAAAATTGTCATCTCTTTGCTGCGTGGCGATCCCCAGGATTGGGCGTTTTCTTTGAAACCAGATAATCCTATTCTGACTAATGTGAATGCATTTTTTCAAGCCTTAGGGTTGTTGTATGACGAACCTAATGCCATTGATCAGGCTGAAAAGACCCTGCTGGCATTGAACCAGGGTCGAGATTCTGCAGAATTGTACTGTCAAAAATTCCGAAAGTGGGCGGTACTTACTACCTGGAATGATAATGCCTTGGCTGCTCTCTTTCGGAAGGGTTTGTCAGAAGCCGTAAAAGATACTATGGTGGGATTTCCTGTTCCCTCTGGTCTTGACGATTCTATGTCATTAGCCATTCAGGTTGATCGGCGTTTGCACGAACACAAAACTGCACGAGAGGTGTTGCCACCTGTTGAACAAATGTCTGAACCTATGCAATGTGATAGAGTTTTGTCCAGAGAGCAGCGTCAGGAGTTCAGAAGGCGTAATAAGTTGTGTTTTTTCTGTGGAGATGCCTCGCATATTATTTCTGTCTGTCCTAAACAAGAGAAACGCTTTGCACACACGTTTTCTGTTGGTGGTGTTCAACCTAAGTTTCTTCTGGCTATTACACTGATCTGCTCCCTGTCCACATTTTCCGCCAAGGCTTTTGTTGTTTCGGGAGCAGCCCTAAACCTAATGGACTTGGATTTTGCTAAACGTTGTGGATTTCTGATGACACCTCTGCAGACGCCTATCCCTTTGAGGGGGATTGATGCTACTCCTTTGGCGAAAAATAAACCTCAGTTTTGGACCCAGGTGGTAATGCGGGTCGCCCCAGACCATCAAGAAAATTGCAGATTTTTGGTGTTGCATAATCTGCATGATACCATTGTTCTGGGATTTCCCTGGTTACAAATTCATAATCCAGTTTTGGATTGGAAATCTGTGTCTGTGGTGAGTTGGGGTTGTCGGTGTGCCTTTAGTGAGGCTCCGGTGTTTTCCACCTCTCCTCAGTCGCATGATGTTCCTGATTATTTGGCGGACTTTTATGATGTATTTAGTGAGAATGAGTCTGCGTCTCTGCCTCCTCATAGGAGTTATGACTGTGCAATTGAACTGAGCCCGGGGTGTAAATTTCCCAAGGGTCGGCTCTTCAATTTATCTGTACCCGAGCACGAGGCTATGCGATCCTATATTAAGGAGGCGTTGGAGAAGGGTCACATTAGACCATCCTCGTCACCCTTAGGTGCCGGTTTTTTTTTGTAGCCAAAAAGGATGGATTTTTAAGACTTTGTATTGATTATCGTGCCCTCAACAAAATTACTGTTAAATATCAGTATCCTTTACCCCTGATTTCGGATCTATTTTCTAGAGTTAAAGGTGCTTGCTGGTTTACCAAGCTTGACCTCAGGGGGGCGTATAATCTTATTCGCATTAAGTATGGGGATGAATGGAAGATGGCGTTTAATACTCCGGAGGGACATTTTGAGTACCTGGTGATGCCTTTTGGGCTCACTAATGACCCTTCTGTCTTCCAGTGCTTCATGAACGATATTTTCCGAGATTTTGTCGATAAATTTTTGATTATCTATCTGGATGATATTTTGATCTTCTCCAAGGATTGGGATTCTCATGTGGAACATATTCGGACTGTGTTCCGGATCTTGAGGGAGAATTCCCTGTATGTCAAAGGATCTAAATGCCTTTTTGGAGTACAGAGAATTTCTTTTTTGGGATTTATTTTGTCTCCATCAACTATTGAAATGGACCCGGCCAAGGTACAGGCCATTTACGATTGGGTTCAGCCCACTTCTTTGAAGGCCCTCCAGAAGTTTTTGGGTTTTGCTAATTTTTATCGGAAATTTATAGCAACATTTTCTAGTATTGCCAAGCCATTGACTGATTTGACTAAGAAGGGTGCTGATGTGTTAAATTGGTCTCCGGAGGCTGTTTCTTCCTTTCAGGAGCTGAAGCGAAGATTCACCTCCGCCCCGGTTTTGCGGCAACCTGATGTCTCAATTCCGTTCCAGGTAGAGGTGGATGCTTCTGAGATTGGTGCAGGAGCTGTTTTGTCCCAAAAGGATCCTGTAACATCTAAAATGAATCCCTGTGCCTTCTTTTCCCGAAAGTTCTCTCCATCTGAACGTAACTATGATGTAGGGAATCGGGAACTGTTGGCCATGAAATGGGCATTTGAGGAGTGGAGACATTGGTTGGAGGGAGCTAAACATCAAGTCGTGGTCCTCACTGACCACAAGAATTTGATTTACCTAGAGTCGGCTAAGCGCTTGAACCCTAGACAGGCTAGGTGGGCCTTGTTTTTTACACGTTTTGATTTTGTGGTTTCTTTTCTTCCTGGAACTAAGAATGTCAAGGCAGACGCCCTCTCTAGGAGCTTCTTTGCTGATTCTCCTGTGGTGACCAAGCCTGCTACCATCTTAGGCGAAGGGGTAGTTCTTTCTGCCATCTCGCCCGATTTGAGACGTGCTCTGGAGGAGTTCCAGGAGGACAAACCTGAGCTTTGTCCCAGTGGAAAGTTGTATGTTCCTGACCAGTGGAAGAAGAGAGTGATGTCTGAAGTTCATTGCTCTGCTTTGGCTGGTCATCCAGGTATTTTTGTTACTAGAGATCTGGTGAGTCGGTCTTTTTGGTGGCCCTCCTTGTCTCGTGATGTCAGGAATTTTGTGCAGTCCTGTGGGACTTGCTCCCGGTCTAAATCGTGTTCTCGCTCTAGTGGGTTGTTGATGCCTTTGCCTGTCCCCAAGAGGCCATGGACCCATATTTCAATGGATTTCATCTCTGATATGCCTGTCTCTCAAAGGATGACTGTTATTTGGGTGATTTGTGATAGGTTCTCTAAGATGGTTCATCTTGTACCACTCCCTAAGTTGCCATCTTCCTCTGAGTTGGTGCCCCTGTTTTTGCAACAGGTGGTTCGCTTGCACGGGATTCCTGAGAACATTGTGTCTGAGAGAGGAGTTCAGTTTGTGTCTAGATTTTGGAGAACTTTCTGTTCCAAACTGGGAATTCAGTTGTCCTTCTCCTCTGCTTTTCACCCTCAGACCAATGGGCAGACAGAGAGAACAAACCAGACCTTGGAGTCATATTTGAGATGTTTTATTTCCGCTGATCAGGATGATTGGGTTTCATTTTTGCCCTTGGCCAAATTTGCTTTAAATAATAGAGCTAGTTCTGCCACTTTGATGTCACCTTTTTTTTGTAACTTTGGGTTTCATACTCGATTTTCTTCAGGGCAGGTGGAGCCCTCTGCCTGCCCAGGTGTTGACACTGTGGTGGAGAGAATGCACCAGATCTGGGACCAAGTGGTGGATAAGTTATCTCTCTCCCAGGAAAAGGCCCAGCAGTTTTCCAACCGACATAGGACCATCGGTCCCCAGTTTAAGGTTGGTGATATGGTGTGGTTATCATCAAAAAATATTGCTATGAAGGTGGCTTCTCCTAAGTTTAAGCCTAGATTTATTGGACCTTACAAGATTTTGGAGATTATTAATCCGGTCTCTTTTCGTTTGGCTCTTCCTGTCACTTTTAAAATCCATAATGTGTTCCATAAGTCTTTGTTGAAGAGGTTTGTTGAACCTGTTGTTCCGGTGGTGGCACCTCCAGACCCTGTATTGGTCGAAGGTAACATGGAATATGAGGTAGAGAAAATACTGGATTCCCGTCTGGCTAGACGGAGACTCCAGTATTTGGTTAAGTGGAAGGGTTATGGTCAGGAGGATAATTCCTGGATCTCTGCCTCTGATATTCATGCCAAAAGATTGGTGCGTGCCTTTCATCGGGCTCACCCTGATCGCCCTGGTGGCGTGGTTGAGGGTTCGGTAACCCCTCCTCAAGGGGGAGGTACTGTTGTGAGTTCATTTTCCCCTTCACTACTGAGGCCCGATGAACTCCCTCTTCTGGTAAAGAAAGGTAGTGAGCCTGATTATCAAACACCTGAGCCTAATGATGATGACTGGCTGAGTGGAGTGACTGACTGGATATAAGACCGCCGACGCCCTTCTGCCCTGCGGGTGATTTCTCTGTGGGATACTTGGAGACCAGTCTGAACTCCTGCTCTTCTAAAGCTAAGTTTTCTGCTCTGCCTTTTGCATTTGTGCTTTGACTTTGTTTTGCTTTGCTTTTCTGGATTTCTGCCATTCCCTGCTGGGGTGAGCTGAATTCCTTTAGCTCTGTCTTCAGAAAGTACCTGAGTGCTGATATAGCTTTTGAAGCCTAGCTGCTTCAGGGTCTTTTTCCATATCAGCCTGTTGGCTTATTTCTTTGATAGGGTTTTGGCAGATTGCAGACAGCAACTTTCCTTTCCTGTCCTGTATTAGTTAGTTTGGGCCCCATCGTTTGCTCAGCCTATCTTTCTGTCTGTGTGAGTGTTTTTTCATCTTGCTTCACCATCATTATATGTTGGGGGCTGCCTTTTACTTTGGGGTCTGCTCTGGGGCAGTTAAGATTTCCTTTTCTGTCTTTAGGCTATTTAGCTCTCCGTCTGTGATTGAGGGGTCTAGGGCACCGTAGGAACCCCCCACGGCTACTGCTAGTTGTGTTGATAGGTTCAGGGGTCTGCAATCTGATAGTTGCCAACTTCTCTGGTTTTCTGGACGTAGCTTCTATTTTTGTGTCTGCCTCCTACGGTGACTCTTTCATAACAGGTACAGTTCTTGTTAAGCCCAGAAGTGGCAGGCCAAGAAAAATATCAGAAAGGCAGAGAAGAAGAATAGTGAGAACAGTCAAGGACAATCCACAGACCACCTCCAAAGACCTGCAGCATCATCTTGCTGCAGATGGTGTCACTGTGCATCGGTCAACAATACAGCGCACTTTGCACAAGGAGAAGCTGTATGGGAGAGTGATGCGAAAGAAGCTGTTTCTGCAAGCACGCCACAAACAGAGTCGCCTGAGGTATGCAAAAGCACATTTGGACAAGCCAGCTACATTTTGGAAGAAGGTCCTGTGGATTGATGAAACAAAGATTGAGTTGTTTGGTCATACAAAAAGGCGTTATGCATGGAGGCTAAAAAACACAGCATTCCAAGAAAAACACTTGCTGCCCACAGTAAAATTTGGTGGAGGATCCATCATGCTTTGGGGCTGTGTGGCCAATGCCGGCACCGGGAATCTTGTTAAAGTTGAGGGTCGCATGGATTCAACTCAGTATCAGCAGATTCTTGACAATAATGTACAAGAATCAGTGACGAAGTTGAAGTTACGCAGGGGATGGATATTTCAGCAAGACAATGATCCAAAACACTGCTCCAAATCTACTCAGGCATTCATGCAGAGGAACAATTACAATGTTCTGGAATGGCCATCCCAGTCCCCAGACCTGAATATCATTGAACATCTGTGGGATGATTTGAAGCGGGCTGTCCATGCTCAGCGACCCTCAAACTTAACTGAACTGGAATTGTTTTGTAAACAGGAATGGTCACAAATACCTTCATCCAGGATCCAGGAACTCATTAATAGCTACAGGAAGCAACTAGAGGCTGTTATTTTTGCAAAAGGAGGATCTACGAAATATTAATGTCACTTTTATGTTGAGGTGCCCATACTTTTGCACCGGTCAAATTTTGTTAAAATGCAGATTGCACATTTTCTGTTAGTACAATAAACCTCATTTGAATCCAGAAATATAACTGAGTCCATCAGTTATTAGATATATGAAACTGAAATAGCTGTTGCAAAAAACAAAATTGTTATAAAGAAAAAAGGTTAACATTAATAGGGGTGCCCAAACTTTAACATATGACTGTATGACAAAAGTCAATTTTTGAACAACCACATTTGTACAACTGTAGCAGGCCAATTTTGTTTTTTATTTCAAAACAACTAAATTTTTCACAAAGCATGTTCTCATAGGAGGTGAGGAACCCCAAGGACATTCCGATCTCTCAGGATTGATAGCTGTTTTGAGCCGCCTCGAGGATCCTCTCTCAGGCCTGTTCATTTCACAAAAGGGGTTCAACCTGCTCTCTTCCTTCTTGGATCAAACTCACTGCATACCAGCTGTAACGGACTGGGTGGTTGAACCACTGTGCTACGGTCCAAGGAGAGCCTGGAGAGGCGTGACTAGGCACCTCACTAAGTCAGACCTCGAATGCACGGTGGCTGATTATACAGTGATCCGAGGAAAAATAAGGGAGGCTGGAACAGGTGCTACTCCAGGACTGATGTCAGGTAGATGGCAGCTGACCCCCAAGGGACCGGAGTGAGGCACAGAGAGAGAGGGTAGACTTAGCAAGCACAGGCAGGCAGGGGGGTATGGCTGATAGGTAGGTAGGTTGGAATTGCAGGTGGGTACGACTGATAGTCAGGTGGGCACAGCTGATAGGCAGGCAGGCTGGTACGACGGATAGGCTTGCAGGCATGGCTGAAAGGCAGGCTGGCGGGCACGGCTGCTAGGTAGGCTGGTGAGCAAGACAGGCAGGTATACTTGGACACAAGCACTGGGACCTGAGAACTAACAAGAGTGTTATGAAACAAACTCTCAATATTGCACAGGCACCTCCCACCTGGTGGAAGTGCCTTAAATAATAAGTGCTCCCAAGCAATTGGCTGGGGACACTTTAGGATGGTGTGAATTGTCCCTTTAAGATGTCATGACTGTGCTCACCATAGGCACAGTGCCCCAGGGGCTATGAGCATTGCGCAGACCCCTGGCAGCCGTAAGAAGATAAGGATGAGGTGCAGGACCATGGCGGTGAGTATGTCGGCATCTTTGGTAGGGAGGCAGGGTGCAGAGGTGCCGAAGCCATAGCAGGGATGGCAGGAGAAGGAGGTGAGAAGCTGCAGCAGTGACAGCATCGCCGTCTCTGCAAGAGACAGGGGTGCAGAGGTGCCGGCGTAACACCAGAGCTATTGCCAATCCATTTTAAGGAACATTACCCTGGTTCCAGCCATCAGCTCTTGCAGTATTTGAGGCAAGTGTTCCATCTCTACTGCTCACTGGTTGAACGAGACATGATAATGGCTCCCAAACTCTTCTGTGGACCCCCATCTCCACTGCCAGTCATCCATAACAACCTCCCCTGGAAGCCAACCTTTGGTACCTTGCGGCTAGCGGGTCTGCTAGCATGTCTTTAGCCCTTGTTCTGGCTCACCTCCTTCCCATTTGTGACCAGCCTAGGCCCCACAGTTCGCTCACCAGTTGATGTATCCTGGCTCTTCTGTCTGCAGTGAAGGCTGTATCCTGGGCTCAGGCCATGGTGGCTCCGGGAAAGCGGCTTATTGCGGACCACAGGCTCTTGCCACCTCCGCTGTCACATTAGCTTGATCAGGTGCCTATATTCCTCCAGTCGCTCCCTCGCGAGTCTCGCAGGATTCTGCCATCTTTGGTACCTTGTCGCTCACTAAGCACATTACACTGTATGGATCACTAATTCAATCCAGAAACTTTGTTTAACACATTTTTGGAGTGTTATATACCACCGAAATGAAGCAGAAAGCATGTAATACTCTATGAATGACTAATTGAATCCAGGAAAATTTTTGAATACTTTTTTGGAGTGTTATATACCACTGTAATGTAAAAACAAAGCATGTAATACTCTATTGATGACTAAATGAAAACAGAAAAAAATTTCAACGCTTTTTTGGAATGTTATATACCACCAAAAAGGAAACCAAAGCATGTAATACTCTATGGATGACTAACTGAATCCAAAAAAAATATTTCAACTTTCTCTGGAGTGTTGTATACCACCGAAATATAAAACAAAGTATGTATTACTCTATGGATGAGTAATTGAATCCAGAAAGATTTTTGAACGATTTTTTAAAGTGTTATCTACCACCGAAATGTAAAACAAAACATGTAATACTCTATGGATGACAATATAGTCAAATTTTACACGCCCCCACAGTGGGGAGGGCGGCTGTCCAGACCAGGTGCAGTGTAGCTTGTAAGTTATACCTTATACTTACCATACTCTTTGATGTCTAACGCTGTTTTCAGAAATTTTCCTGGTCCATGACTAGTGTTGAGCGATACCAACCGATATCATGAAGTATCAGATCCTATTGGATTGGACCGATACCCAAAAAATATCGGGTATCGCCAATTCCGATACCGGAAACCCCATTCAAGTCAATGGGACAGAAATATCGGAATTAAAAAAAAACATTTCTTTACTTGTACATCCAGTTCGGGAGGGGGGGAAGAGTGTGGGCGGTGCGTGGGCGGACACTGTGCGTGTCTGTTTGTGCGGGCGGGGTCTGTACGGGCCTCTCGGGGGTCTGTGCGGGCCTGCAGGGGGTCTGTGCGGGCCTGCCGGGGGTCTGTGCGGGCTGCCGGGGGTCTGTGCGGGCCTGCCGGGGGTCTGTACGGGCCTGCCGGGGGTCTGTGCTGGCTGCCGGGGGTCTGTACGGGCCTGCCGGGGGTCTGTACGGGCAAGCCGGGGGTCTGTACGGGCAAGCCGGGGGTCTGTGCAGGCCTGCCGGGGGTTGTGTATGTGTGCAGGCATCGTCCGATGGGACTACAAGTCCCATCGGGCTATGCCTGCTACAATGACAGTGATTGACACGTTAGCCAATGATGGGACAGTAGTAGTCCCAGCATCAGCACCAGTTTCAAAACTAGATGACTCTGATTAGTTAAACTGTGCACATACAGGCCTGGATAACTGCTCTCTCTCCAATCAGAAGTGTCCCTGAGCAGTGCAATGGGGTCACTGAGCGATGATCGGACAAGCAGGTATTATTAGATCCTTTGTCAGATTTCAGTTTAGCAGTTCCTTTATACTTTCTGGATGCTTGTGGCCTTAACGCCTATGGCACATGTGTATAAAGTCATTGTCCATGTGTACATAGTTTCATCTGGTCCTTCACTGTGTTGAGATAATACAAATGCTCAGTCACTTCTGCACTGATTATTACTTTGTTTCTATCCAGGATTATACATCATTGAAAGTCAACAGATACAACAGCGCCATCTGCTGACACTGCAATGTAATTCCTTCAGCGTATAATAAGTCTGCTGCTTGTTGCATGTTTTTCATCAGATCCACCTTACAATACTGAGGTCCTCAGATCCTTAAAAGTTTGTTTTGGATATTATATTCTTAGACGAAACCTTGAGAAATCCGATTTATTCTTTTTTGCAAACTTATCAGTTCTGAAAAGAGCCCAAATAATCCCAATAAGTCCAAATACCCTGCACATTTTTTATTCCATTCTCAGTCGGAAATATTGCTGATTTCCTGTATAATGAAATCTCAGTTTTCTGTCTAAATTGTGATTAGTTGCCACAGCTTAAGGTCATAGACTACCAGTATACTTAAGATGAAGATCAGAAACTATTTCACTATGAGAGTAGAAAAGTCTGTTGAACATTGGCAATCATTTATCTGACATGAGTTGTACAACTGAGATTCATTACTGTACTGCCTGAGGACTTAGCTGTTTTGTGACTGGAGCTTTCCAATTGAACATTTGTGTGGTGTGTCTGACCTCTATTGGTAATAATAGAGTACAACAATAATCTATCTATCTCTTTATCATCTATCTATGTATCTATCTATCCATCTATCTATCTATCTACATCTATCTGTGACGAAGTGTAAGCTAACGCTGAGTCGTTCTTCTTAGAAAGAGTGGACCATCTGGGCCGTGGCACCCACCCACCTAGGGCGAGCTGACCTAGTGAGAACCACCCCCTATACAGGGAGTGTCAGGGGCAAGACCAAGGGGGTGAGCCACCACGGCAGCTGGACCAGACGGCCGGCTCAGGGAAACAAGACAAGGCAAGACGAGTCATTAATTCAAAGAAACTTCATTCAGGAAGACTTCAGGTACAACAGGTGCAAAACGTGAACACACAGAACATAAAACAAGGTACGTGCAAGAGCACGCCGAGGTCCAAGACTTGAGGAACTCTTCAGGGTGCAACAGGAGCAAACGTGAACACACAGAGTTCGTGGAACAGGGTGCGTGCAATGGCACGCCGAGGTCCAGGCATGGAACGCGGACATCGGACTCCGGACAACAGTCCACGATCAACCAGGGCATCAGGGTCTGTAGCTCAGAGGGTGATCGGCAGGATCCGGACATCCAGAAGTTAGCCAGGGTTCCATGCAAGGAAACAAGAGAGTTAGTGACATGGTGCGTGTCAACGGACACGCCAGGATCAGGTTCACAGGACAGAGACCTGCACATGCCGAGGGGCATGCCAGGGACGGGTCAGGTTCACAGGACGGTGGCCTGCGCATGCCAAGGGGCATGCCAGGGAGAAGCATAGGGTACGGTGGCATCGGCCGACAGGGTTCAGGTATCTGGCTACGGACATCAGGCCGCAGTCATCTAGGTCCGGACATCTGGCACAGGTCGGCAGGTTATGGAATCCGGCAGGCAAACTAGGGTACAGAAAGGAGCCAAAGGCTTTGTGCAAGAGTAGCACGAAAAGGCACAGTGCGAGAACCAGCGTGAGTGCAAGGACGCACAGAGACCACGGCTGGGAGCACCGACAGGTGGTACCGACGATGGCAGTTGCAAGCGGGCACGACTAGAGGCGGCACCGCTGCGGGGCCACGTAGCCAGACCACTATAGCACTGGACAGGGCACGGCTGGGGCACACAGGCGAGCACGGCTAGAGGCGGCACGGCTGAGGCACACCAGGTAGGCACAGACGACCAGGCACGTGCACGGAGGCACGGAGCCACAAGGCAGGGCTAGGCAAAGAGTACAGGACAGAGTCACATGCGAGACAGCATGGCCAAGCCTAGTACGAAATGTGCAAGAGCGCACGAAACATCAGGGACAATACAAAGAACGAGGCAGAGACCTGCGCATGCAAAGAGCATGCCAGGGACAGGGACAGTCTAGCAGCGGAGCGTAGGCCGAAGCCCAGAGCCGGGCCAAGGAAGGACCTTGGGACTAGACAGGGTACAGAGCGAGGCCTGCACGTGTAGAGACACGCCAGGGAGAGGTTCAGAGCGAAGGCCTGCACGTGTGAGGAGACACGTCAGGGACATAGTACAGAGACGGAGACCTGCACGTGTAAGGACACGCCAGGAACAGAGACAGAGGCAGGGTACCTGAAGCCACAAAGCAGAGCGAGACATGACACGAGGACAGAAACATGGAACAGAATCAGAGCAAACAAGGACTACAAGGCAAAGCAGAGCAGGGACAGAACATGGCACGAAGGACAAACACTAGACAAGAGACCAGAGACGGAATACGAGCACGGAGCGTGTGCAGAGACGCACGACAGAGCAGAGTGCAAGGGCACAGAATAGAGGGAGCGCCCCACAGACCAAGCAGCCATGCAGGAACACCACACAATACTCAGGCCCTGAGCATAGGAAGGGGCGGCCTGATATAGGGCATAGCACCTCCTCTTCCAGGTCAGGACCAGGGAAGCACTTCCAGGTTCAGATCCACAGGATAACAGCGTAGTCACATGATCGGAGTTCCAGACATGACGAGACGACAGCAGAATCAGTGCTGAAACCTAGACAGGTCACATGATCAGAGTTCTAGACATGACGAGACGACTGCAGAATCAGTGCTGAAACCTAGACAGGTCACATGATCAGAGTTCTAGACATGACGAGATGATTACCAAACCAGACAGTGCAGGATCCTCGGAAAGGTCACATGATGAGCGTTCCAGACATGACGAGATGATTGCAGAACCAGACAGTGCAGGATCCAGGCAGAGACACATGATCAGGGATTCTAGACATGACGAGAAGATCACAGAAGGCATAGCAGAAACGCAGGCATCCTGCAGCTCAGACATGAGGTGAGTGTGCACACTGCTCTAGGGAACATGCAGGATAGCAGACAAGATATGCGCATGCACATCGCTCCAGGAGTTCTTGAGACAAAACAGACATGGCAGACATGACGAACATGACACTATCTATCTACATCTATCTACCTCTTTATCATCTATCTATCTATCTACATCTATCTATCTATCTCTTTATCATCTATCTAATCATCTATCTATATCTATCTATCATCTATCTCATATCTGCAGTTAGGTCCATATATATTTGGACAGAGACAACATTTTTCTAATTTTGGTTCTAGACATTACCACAATGAATTTTAAACAAAACAATTCAGATGCAGTTGAAGTTCAGACTTTCAGCTTTCATTTGAGGGGTATCCACATTAAAACTGGATGAAGGGTTTAGGAGTTTCAGCTCCGTAACATGTGCCACCCTGTTTTAAAAGGGACCAAAAGTAATTGCACAGATTAAATAATTGTAAATAAAATGTTTATTTCTAGTACTTGGTTGAAAACCCTTTGTTGGCAATGACTGTGTAGGGAGGAGGGCCCCCGCAGAGTGTCCGGACCGGAACCAAGGGGACCGCCATCTAGGTTCCTAAGGGAACAGTACCCAGGGAACGAAGGAGGAGAGTGGGCTGCTGAGAGTGACAGGATGGAAAGGGGAGGGGCGAGTATAAAAGGGACAGGGAGCGCGCAGGGGAGTCAGTTGGCTGAACGGCAGACACGAAGCAAGAGACTGCGGGACTTTGGGAGATCCAGAGTGACAGACGGTGACCTGAAAAGAGACCAACGGCAGAGGGGAGACTTTCAGTGGCCTGTGGAGAGTAAGCGATGAACCTACCAACCAGAGACTTGCGCTTTACTCCAATCCGGGGTCGCTCCCTGTCCACGATCTTCCGCAACTGTTACCGCTGTGCTTCAGCCTGTTGCGGCTGGTCCGCCACCCCTCGCAGCCGCTGCCGCTTCACTCCACCCCCGCGGCTGTGGCCTGCCTGCTGCCACCCCGCCTCATTCCGCGACTGCGGTCTCTTCATCATCGGCCACAGTGGACGTCACCCCGCCGCAGTCGGCAGTTGGGGCCTACTCCCCGCCTACAGGGGAACTCTTCGCCTAGGCCTAGGCCGTGCATGTGGCCTGCCAACTGCCACTCCTGGGAACTGCGACACAACCCTGCTCGGAGACTGGAGTCTCATTAAACTCACTCACAAGCCGAACCCCGCTGTGTCTACAGTCGGTCACCTCATCAAAGGAATCCTTCTGGGCCTGTTGTGCCCCAACTCCTCCGGGGCACTGGGGTGCCCAAAGACTATGACAGATCTTCAGCAGCTGGGCACAGCAGTTGCGACGCCAATGCAGCCTCATCAGAGACGGATAAGTGACACTTTAGAAAATAAGGACCCGTAGTCGGCCATATCGCGGCCCTATAGCAACCGGCTGTTGCCGCATTAGTCATGTTCTCATTTAGAGTGCTTGTTTGTGCATAGTCCCTGCGAGGACAATATCTGTTATTGTTTTGGTTTGGTTGCTTAGCATAGCCCTAGCGGCTAAAATTTATAAAAGTTTCTTTAGTCAAAGTTCAACCCAGTCTCGCGTCTCGTCACTGCATTCTGCGTATCTGCTGTTACCTACAACTGCCTGAAGTCTTGAACTCATGGACATCACCAGACGCTGTGTTTCCTCCTTTTTGATGCTCTGCCAGGCCTTCACTGCGGTGGTTTTCAGTTGCTGTTTGTTTGTGGGCCTTTCTGTCTGAAGTTTAGTCTTTAACAAGTGAAATGCATGCTCAATTGGGTTGAGATCAGGTGTCTGACTTGGCCATTCAAGAATATTCCACTTCTTTGCTTTGATAAACTCCTGGGTTGCTTTGGCTTTATGTTTTCGGTCATTGTCCATCTGTAGTATGAAATGACAACCAATCAGTTTGGCTGCGTTTGGCTGGATCTGAGCACACAGTATGGCTCTGAATACCTCAGAATTCATTCGGCTGCTTCTTTCCTGTGTCACATCATCAATAAACACTAGTGACCCAGTGCCACTGGCAGCCATGCATGCCCAAGCTATCACACTGCCTCCGCCGTGTTTTACAGATGATGTGGTATGCTTTGGATCATGAGCTGTACCATGCCTTTCTCTTTCCATCATTCTGGTAGAGGTTGATCTTGGTTTCATCTGTCCAAAGAATGTTCTTCCAGAACTGTGCTGGCTTTTTTAGATGTTTTTTAGCAAAGTCCAGTCTAGCCTTTTTATTCTTGATGCTTATGAGTGGCTTGCACCGTGCAGTGAACCCTCTGTATTTACTTTCATGCAGTCTTCTCTTTATAGTAGATTTGGATATTGATACGCCTACCTCCTGAAGAGTGTTGTTCACTTGGTTGGCTGTTGTGAAGGGGTTTCTCTTCACCATGGAGACTATTCTGCGATCTCCTACCACTGTTGTCTTCCGTGGGTGCCCAGGTCTTTTTGCATTGATGAGTTCACCAGTGCTTTCTTTCTTTCTCAGGATGTACCAAACCGTAGATTTTGCCACTCCTAATGTTGTAGCAATTTCTCGGATGTTTTTTTTCTGTTTTTGCAGCTTAAGGATGGCTTGTTTCACGTGCATGGAGAGCTCCTTTGACCGAATGTTTCCTTCACAGCAAAACCTTCCAAATGCAAGCACCACACCTCAAACCAACTCCAGGCCTTTCATCTGCTTAATTGAGAATGACATAACGAAGGGATTGCCCACACCTGTCCATGAAATAGCCTTGGAGTCAATTGTCCAATTACTTTTGGTCCCTTTAAAAACAGGGTGGCACATGTTAAGGAGCTGAAACTCCTAAATCCTCCATCCAATTTTAATGTGGATACCCTCAAATGAAAGCTGAAAGTCTGAACTTCAACTGCATCTGAATTGTTTTGCTTAAAATTCATTGTGGTAATGTCTAGAACCAAAATTAGAAAAATGTTGTCTCTGTCCAAATATATATGGACCTAACTGTATCTATCCAATCTATCATTTTCCTTTATATTTGTAAAACATACTAATTGAAAAGCTGAAAACCAGAGTGGTGTGAAAGTCAGCAAACAGTCAGTCAATAGTGCGAATTAGCTTAAAGATTTGTTTTTTCAATCTGGAGTATAAAAAATGTATTCAATACGGTTCAGATTTTTTTACCCAATGATTTTTGGATACATGTTGGTCAGATGTATGGGCCCTTGTAGTGTTATAAATCATATAAAGACATGCAAGTTGCATCCCCTACCTCAATATGTAGTAATGTACCCCATCTTGGGCTCCTTCCTGGTATGTATGTCCCGCATCCTGGTATACAGTATATGTCCAATATCCTGGGTTCTATCCTGGTATATATGCCCCTTATCTTGGTATATATATGTATATACTGTATCTCATCCTGGTATGTATGTTCCCCATCCTGATATATATATAAATATATATATATATATATAATCTGCCATCCTGGTAGCTGTCCCCCGATCTGCCGATTTTAAAAAACAGAAAAAAACAGAAATGAAAACAATAGACAGTCCCTAGTTCACCAATTTATTACCCAATATGTTGCCCTGAAACTGGCATGTGATTCACGTTCCCCGATGTGTCTGGCAACTGTGAATAACAGTAAAAGACTGCTATTCACAGGCGCAGGGTAGTAATGACAACGCTTATAAGCATGGCCGTGTCCACCATGAATCTTCTCACTTCCCCTAATGACCACCAGAATCGTGAGATGACCACTACAGCCTATCAATGGTGCAGCAGTCAAGTGTCATCTACACCAGAAAGAGTGTCTCCTTCCCTCTCTTCCAGCAGGGAAAACATTCTGAGGACATATTATTGTTTGTATAGCTCAAAATTTCATTTTTTGGAATTTATCGTGGGTTTATTTTCAGTCTGCACACAAAATAAAAAAACACTGATTTCCTAAACGTCAAATCCCTTAGATGAATAACTCACAGAGAATCATAATGAGCCAATCATAGCACTGTTTAATATCACTTAATTTAGCAAGCATTGTACACCTCCATGTTCTTAAGTAGTCTATTACTACAAAACTTAGCAGATCAATAATGTCCAGGGTTGAGTTAACGAATGTCCTACATGAGTGCTCTCAACACACCGAAGAGGTGCGCCATCCTATGTGCTGCCACATGGTCCGTACAGCACCATACAGTAATATAGACATATTCTCCTATAGAATCAGTGCTTCAACAATATGGTATTTGATAGCGTATGTTGCAATAAAAATGTTTGTAGGTCTCTGGATGCATCGGTTGTATACCTTGCCCCCCAACTTCCCTGGATCCAGTGGGACAGCTCGGGTTTGTAGAAAAGTCCCGATTTCCAGGATAGTCGACGTTATGTCCCACTTTGAATTGTATCTGCATTTTTAGGGCTCAGATACAGTTAAATATAAGCGTAGAATGAGGAGCTTTAGTTCCCCACTCCACCATTCAGGGCCAGTGCTATGGGGTGGTGAGAGGGTAAACTTGTCAGCACTCACTCAGCGAATGTTCAAAACGCTCACTGGTCGGGTGATTGGATCTTTTATGCAGGAACAAATATCATCAGTCCTGGTGACACGTTGCTTGGTGTAAACAGGCGATATTCTGGTGATAACATGATATGTGTGGGGACAGAATAATACATTAGTGATCGTCTGCTGCATCATTGTTTATCAGCTTGTATAAAAAGGTCATTAAGCACTGAATGACTTGAATATAGTCGATCAGTACCATGTTTAATGTCGTCTTGTAAATGCATCCTAAATGTTTCTGTGTGATACTCTAGCATCTGGAGCCCCACTTTTCATTTCTGCCCAGGTCCCCACTTAGTCTAAGGCTGGTTTCACACTTGGGTTTTTTTTGCTCTGCGTTTTTGCGCAAACATGCGCTTGCGTTTTTTCCCCCTATATTTAAAATGGGTGTGCATTGTCAGGCGTTTGTACGCGTTTGTATGCGCATGTGTTTTTTTGTAGTGTGCGCCCAGGCACACAAAATGCAACCTGTTGCATTTTTTGTGCGTCCGACCTGTTTCAAAAAAACGCATGCGCACGCAATGCACCCAAAAACACATTAAAGTCTATGGGAGCATGGTCATGGTCTATGATTCTATGCGCACGTCAGCATTTAAAAACGCATGCGTTTTTAGGTAAAAATCATGCGCGAAAAGCAAGAAAACACATTAAAAACGCATGATGCGTTTTTTATGCGCGTTTGCACTGCACACGCAGCGCAAAAAAACGCAAGTGTGAAAGTAGCCTAAGACCAACCTTGCCAATTATCACCGATGCCTTCTGAGGGCCAGTGCAGGTGTAAGGGGGTGAAGCACAAGAAAACTCAGAGGGGGGTTACCTTCTCCGCTCCTGATCTAGAACCACTTGGCCAGACAGCAGGCTTGCTAGGGGGAAGACTTTCTGCCCTGGACGTGCTGGGTCATGTGACTGCTGGGGGGAGAGAGGAACAGGCAGCCTGAGAGCGTGCGAAGCTCAGAGCAGCGTGTGCAGGGGACAGGGCAGGTTGCCGCTGCACACAGGAGAGAAAAGAGAACTCCCGTTCAGAGGACAAATCCAGGGGGACTGTGCAGAGGGACTGCATCTTGTGAGTACGTGAGACCAGAGCCTACTGTGACTGGAGAGGTGCGCTGTGACCCCTGTGCAGAGACTTATAGAGATACAGAGCCCCCGATTCCTGCTGAGAGACTTATAGAGACACAGAGCTCTTGATTCCTGCAGAGAGACTGTTTAGTTTTGGAGCATAGACTCAGAACAGGGGACATCCGGAATGCCTTGTGTTCCCCCTGCCTGTCCACATTAACCCCCGAGACCCCTGTTGTGGGTCCATAGAGACTGCAGAGCCTACAGTGACTAAAGAGACGACAAGTGCTGCTGCTGACGGCACCGACGCGGGAGAAGACGACCCTACAAGCAAGTTCTCATCAGACTGATAAGTTCCAAGAACACCCGTTCCTAACTGTTATTCTTTTTGACTGTCTGATATACTGCTTTAAAACCAGTTTAACCCCCACTGCTTTCTTCCTGTGGGGAGTATCATATCCCTGTAAATAAAACCCTTTAACCTTTGATCTGTCTCGGTTCCGTGGTGACATACCAGCACTTGCACGTTTATTACACCGGAGGCACAATACTCACTACATTGCGCCTGCTGTGCCAGGCCACACACAGCACAGATCGGAGCTGCTCGGATATGTAAAGGTACTGTTACACTTAGCGATGCACCAGCGATCCCGACAACGATACGACCTGGTAAGAATCGCTGGTATGTCATTACATGGTCGCTAGTGAGCTGTCAAACAGACAGATCTACTCAACGAAGCAGCAATGATCCGGCGATCCGTATAAAGACCTCGGCGGTCGTTGGGACCTTGTCACACAGCAGCGATTCTGACGACTCCTGCCTGTGTCCATGATTTCTGCGTCGCCAGCGAAGTTGCTCGTCAGCGTCAAACACAGCGATGCATGCTGGCCAGCGGCACAAGGACGATGAAAAAATGGCCAGGACATTCGAGCACGATCAGCAATATCCAGCGGGGGGGCCGGTCGCCGCTATGTGTCACATGTAGTGACGTCGCTGTTGCGCCACAAAATCTGTGACGTTTCAGCGATCTCGCTATTGATTTCGTTATGTGAGACGGGGGCTAAAGTTTTTTTTCATTTGCAAGTGGAGAGGGAGGAGACACAATGGGGGCAACAAGTGGGTGGTGGCATTACTTGGGGGTATTAAAGTGTGTCGAAACACTAAGGGACTTCACTAGAACCACTATTTCTGTTTCAGCGCACAAAAAGTCATGGGCTGAGTTAGGAGCATAGCTTAGCAATTACTGCTATCTTCTCTGTCCTTCACTTATACACATGTATGGTTGTTGTATTAAGATTCCATACTGTATAAGGTTTTTGTACTTTAACAGTAAAAAAAAGCCAGCTGGCCAATCGAATGTTCAGCTAATAGTTATTTTATGTTAATGGACAAACCTAAAAGGAGTCCGTCAGCACAATTAACTCTACTAAACTTCTCACACAACTTCAAGTTCAAACAAATCTATGCTGCTGTGTTGCAGCAGAAAAAAAAAATAAAGGCTCTGATTCATCAAGACCAGAGATTTTCATGCCGGTCTTGATGATGGAATGTGCTGGATCCTCTGTGCTGGTCTCTGCGTGCTTTGCCACAAATCTTACTCCAGTCCAGGGATTAGAGTAAGTTTTCTGGAGTAAGGAATGCCACAGCTCTTCATGAATTAGACGAGTTGTGGTGTCACACCACCGCAGTACACTTATTCTGCCTCAACTTCCCCCACTTTGGGTTGTGCAAGAATTCCAGCGTAAATGTTTTGATCAATCGATGTCAGATTCTTTCCATTTAGGGGTCAGACTATATTGGAGGGTGAAGTCGTGGACAGTAAAGGGAGGATTAGGTCAGTGGATAGGGAGATACATGTGTTATAAAAAGTCAAGACAAGGGTGCTCTCAAAATTTTAGGAATTAGCATCTCTGAAGGTAAATGTGGGAAAATAAATGGAAACCTAAATTGTATGTTCAGAAATCCCAGGAGTCTAGCAATCAAAATGGGAGAGCCTGAGGCCTTGGTACTGGAGGAAAATATTGATGTAGTTTTTATTCCGAAATATGGTGGGTCACTTCACACGATTGGGCTGTAAATGTTCCTGGTTTTAGGCTCTTTCGGAAAGACAGGGCAAATAGGAAAAGAGGAGGAGTATGTCTGTATGTGAGGAATGATACGGTATGAAGGCAAGGGCGACGGAGGAAATAGGGGAGAAGGTTGTGAGGGAGTTGAAACCTTGTAGAGACCGAGCAATACATTTTTGTAGGATCTTTGTGTCGTACATCACCCCCTCATATCTCCCCCTTGACATAAATGATTACATGAGTTTTACTAGGATCATTATTTTCAGGTATCGGTGGATGCTTTATGCTTTCTTGTCTAATAGAAAAAGTTTAATCATAAGAACATTATTTGTAAAATGTAAATGGTTTGTACGACCATTCTAAAATGTAGGATAGGCTGTAGCGATGTGCTTCTTGCCATTGTTATAGGAGTTCTTGGTCCATTCGTACGTTTGTATGGCTATTTCATGTCCTCCCATGCTGACAGTACATCTGCAGAGGAGAGGAAGAGAAGTTAGTTGATTTTTTAGACCATTTTATAGTGTGTGATATTGTATGAATTTAATTACTAGGATATTATGTAATTGTATGACCTCATACCACCGGGGTGCCACTGTTCAATACAACTAATTTGTAGAGGTGTAATATGGTATCCACAGACGTACTTTAGGCCCTACTGTACCTCTGTACAAAATACTTACGTAGAAATAATGTATATCTGCATGTAAGATCTACTTACATAGCTTTTGTTTTCTTTACTAAGGCTGGTGTTGATTAATAACCACAGAATTCTAGAACTAGGCCATGAATTTAGTATTGAAGAGTTGGACCAGTTACACCCATGGCCATTGTCACCCCCACTCTTCTTTAAAACTGAACAAAACACACAGTGTGAAAATGGAAATTAGTGGACTAAACAGCCTCTCTATTAAGGGGAACCTGTTAGGTGCGCCAAATCTTTCAAACTGCCACCATTAAGTCTGAGAGCCCTATTCCTGCTTTCAAATAGCCTTGATGTTCCAAACAAATCTTCATATGAATGCCAAAAACACTAATAGGGCACAGAGAGATGGTCGTGCTTCTCATGCGAGGATCACATTGCAGTGCACGGACCTGAGTGTGACAAGCGTGATGTACTTCTATGCAACTGTCATGCTCAGGTCAGGAGAGGTGTCAGGCCTATCCGAGAAATACTGACGTCTGTCTGTGCCCATACAGTGAGGATCATAAAATGCTAATTAGCCACAACTAGCATGGGTGAGATTCAATACATTGAGACTATCATGGCTTCTGATGCAGTAATTGATTCTCTTTCCACTCTCCACATTATCTCTAAAATGAGGTCACATCCATAACTTGCTCAGTGCACTGATGAAGTGAGGGAGAGTACACCCAATTTCACTGTGCATACTCAGGAAGGCATGGTGACTCTGCTCTAGGGGGCAGTGATTTCTGCATCTGAAGCCAGACTAGTCTGGATGAGGCAACAATCACCTTGACTTGTCCTAATTTTATTTTCGTATGACGATTAACAATTATTACTTATTGTGGCACCAAGACGAAGATTTAGCAGCAGGAATAAGGTGCTAAAGCTTAAAGGGATTGCCCTCGTCCAAATCAGTAAGTCGGCAGTCACTCAATGTGACTGCAAAGTTATGATTTCCGCCCCAGCGCACGTACTGTGTGCTGTGGGGATTCGGCGGTTTACAATCCAGGACCGGCAGGTATATATGACTTATACATACTCATGGCCTGTGGGCGCAGCCTTGCATTCCATACACTTGTATGGAATGAGGCCGCACTCCTTAGTCAGACAAGCCCACTGGACGTCTGCCTCACTCGTTGTGGGGTGGACTCGGCTCAATACATGTGTATGGAGCAAGGCCTACCCACTGGCTGGAAGCATGTGTAACTCATACATACCCTCTGGTCCCAAGTTGGAACCAGTGAATCTCCGCAGCACACAATACGTGCACTGGGGGATTCATAAGTCTGCCATCACACAGAGTGACTGCAGACTTCTTGATTTGGACTGGACAACCCCTTTAATGGTTAAGATTTGGGAGACCTTACCGAATTCCATGAAATTTACAGTGAACACTAACATAACAAAGGCTACACATACAGTATATGGCTGTATATCAGCACGTACCTACGGCTGAGTGCCACAGAGACATCTGTAGTCGAGGTGTATGCATGAATTGTAAAGTTATTCCCATGGAAGCGATGCATTTAACGGCAAATTGCTGCACAATACAGCATGTGATTGAGCGCTCCACAAGTTTCTAACTGATTTAGTATGAATTTGGCTATGAAGGTTTTATCATTGCTCTGCATTCCTCAATGGTTGTAAAGTGCTATAAATTATAGTTTGTTTGACATAATGTAAATTTAATTGAAACATTTATCGCACTTACTTTTTACCAGGACGACTGATGAAGCACAGGCTGTAAACTGCAATGTCAAACTCAGGACTTGAGCCAATTATTTGGGTGCCAACTTCTTTATGGAAACCTTCCCAATTAAACTGCTTCCCCAACACATCCGGGTAAGTAGTCCACTGTCAAGATGAAAATAATAATAAAAATAAAAAAGAACACTGTATTATGCTTCATGCTATGTTAAGGCCCCCGTCACACACAGCGATCTCGCTAGCGAGATCGCTGATTTTGTGACACATCGGCGATCTCGCCAGCGAGATCACCGTGTGTGACGGGGATCAGTGACCGGCCCCCCTGCCGGTTATCGCTGATCGTGCAGCATCAGCCAGGGCCGTTTTCCGATTGCTGGTCTCCCGCTGGCCAGCAGGCATCGCTGCATGTGGCAGCGAGAGACCAGCGATCAGTCACGTGTACGCCGGTTTCAAAGGTAAACAGTGGGTATCCAGGAGCTGCGGCTCCTGGATACCCGACTTTTACATTAGAAACCAGCGTCCAGCATCGCTGGTCCTGATCGCTGGGGCTGTCTATGTGACAGCTCACCAGCGATCAGTCTAACGATGTCCCAGCGATCCCATCCTGTCGGATTGTTGGTGGGATCACTGGGACATTGTTATGTGTAACGGGGGCTTTACTGTCCATTGAGACTGTTTTCCTAGAACTTGTTGCTTGGACTGTATTAGAAATGGTGGAGGTTGGAGATATGCAAATTTGTTTGAGAGCAATTGAATTATCTAAAATTTACAAAAATATGTGTTCTCTCTATTCATTCCTTGTGGATTTAGCAAAATAGTGGTTAGCTCATTGCCACTTTTATCTTTTCATATTTTTTCGTCATGCACATCTTTTTCAGCCGGCTTCACACTGGGCAGTGGCTATCGGCTCCACTAGTTCTCTCAGCGTGCCTGTGTGCCATGCTTTGGCGACATGCATCCATCAATGTGTTGACTAGGCCTCGGGAAATTATCTTCGTATAGCAATGACGTCACAATGTGCACCACGATGGCATGATGCACAGAGAAATCAGAGGCCTAGCCACGCTGGAAGCTGTGGGCCAGAGGGAAGCAGGTCTAAGAAGATTTACGCTATGGTGGAAGGTGAAAGAAAGAGATGCGGTGAACCAGACAGCAGCTTATGAGGGTGGAGAGGCAGGTGAGTGGTAAGGTGAATAGTATTTTATCGTTTTTACTTACTATGTTTATTACGCTCTGGAGTCTGAGGAGATTAAAAAAAGTGTGATTTGCTCTAGCAGAAACCAATCAATCATACTCTTCCCTTCTTTGATAAAATGGTTAAATAGATAAAGCATAAAGGGCTGGTGGGTGAGCACTGAGGGCATGGGGATTTCTTTGATGACCCCAGTTCAGCCCCCCTGCAGCTGGCCAGGCATGTTGTCTTGTGACAATGAAAGCAGTCTATGTAACCTAATTTGTCCCTCCAAATGACCATATCTGAAGTGTCAACAAGGCAAGATGCTGGTGGTTCCTAATTAGATTGTGTCTCCACAGTTCGGGTCTAAATTTAATTGTCATGTTTGCTCTGCTGCCATTCTCGTGGATATATGGAATAGTTTGTAATGTAAGGAATTTGAAATAGTTAATGTCATTATGTAAAGGAGAAAAGGCTGCGGGTTCTCTTCGTGACCCATGAGGAGGATACAATGATACAACCATCATCTGAATAACTGATCGCCAAGGAGGACTGGACGCACAGGGTGAGATGGAGCATAATTGTTGAGGCAAACAGAACAGATTCTTGATAAGATAATGGATGTCACTAGCCCTTCCTTTATAATGTCAGTCCAAATGCCAATTACATCCCCTCCCTGGATGACAGGTCTGTATCTCTTGTGTTCACTTTGCTGGATCACATGTACGATTAATTATAGCACTCACCGGGCCATCATAATTATGGCTGTGGTAATCGATCATTCCTTTCTTTTCTAAGAGGTAGAACCGGATCCAACTGTGGAAACCAGATACTTTGCCTTTCTTCACTTCACCTGGTCAAGAGAAATTGGTTTCATTTGTAAAACTTTTATATCATATTAGATAATAGCTTTACTGTATCTGTGTACAATAAAATACCCATTTTTATATCAAGCTCACCTAAAGATTTATTATAATAAAGTAAGAGGCAGGCCACTGCCATTGCCAGTCTTGTGAATGACCCTCATCTGGCATTACATATCATTCACAATTCTAGTGACATGTAAAAGTTTGGGCACCCCTGATCAAAATTACTGTTATTGTGAACAGTTAACAAGTTGAAGATGAAGCGATCTCTAAAAGTTAAATATGAGACATTTCCTTTGAATTTAGGCAAATATATATTTTCATATTTTACATTTTAAAACTTACAAAAAGGAAAATGGGTCAATGCAAAAGTTTGGCCACCCTGCATGGTTACTACCTAGTAGCATGCACTTTTCAAAGTATCACAGCTTGTAAATGCTTTTTGTAGCCAGCCAACAGTCTTTCAATTCTTGTTTGAGGGATTTTCATCCATTCTACCTAGGAAAATTATTCTGTGAGATTCCTGGGTCGTCTTGCATGCATTGTTATTTTGAGGTCTAGCCACAGATTTTCAATAATGTTCAGATCAGGGGACTGTGAGGGCTGTTGTAAAATCTTCAGCTTGTGACTTTTGAGGTAGTCTATTGTGGATTTTGACGTGTGTTTAGGGTCATTACCCATTTGTAGAAGCCATCCACTTTTCAACTTCAGCTTTTTTTTTACAGATAGTGTTATGTTTGTACCAAGAATTTGTTGAAATTTCATTGAATCTATTCTTCCCTCTACCAGTGAAATGTTCCCTGTGCCATTGGCTGTAACAAAACGCAAAGCATGATTGATCCACCCCCATGCTTAATGATTGGCGAGATGGTCTTTACCTGAAATTCTGTTCTCTCTTTTCTCCACACATAGAGTGGTATGTAAAAGTTTGGGCACCCCTGGTAAAAATTATTGTTATTGTGAACAGTTAACCAAGTTGAAGATTAAATGATCTCGAAAAGATCTAAAGTTAAAGATTACACATTTTGTTTGTATTTTAACCCCTTTCTGCCATATGACGTACTATCCCGTCCATGTGCCCTGGGACTTAATTCACAGGGACGGGATAGTATGTCATAGCGACCAGCGGCGCCCACGTGGTGAGCGCCGCTGATCGCGGCCGGGTGTCAGCTGATTATCACAGCTGACACTCGGCACTATGTGTCAGGGGCGGTCACGGACCACCCCTGACACGTTAACCCCTGGCACACTGTGATCAAACACAATCGCGGTGTACCGGGGGTTTAGAGAAGCATCGGGAGGGAGGGGGCTCCCTCCGTGCTTCCCTGAGACCCCCACAGCAGCGCAATGTGCAGCGCTGCTGCGGGGGTCTCCTTCCCTGCAGGTCCCCGGCTCCAAAATGTTGGTGGGGACCTCCGGGGGCCTGCAGGGAGCTGGCTTCCTCAGTGCCTGCAAAGCCCAGGCACGAGTAAGCCTTCTGCACTGCCTGTGACAGATCGCTTATCTGTCACAGCGATCTGTGATGTGACAGATCAGTGATCTGTCACATGACAGTTATGTCCCCCCTGGGACATTGTAATAAAGTTTAAAAAAAAAAGTGTAAAAATAATTTATAAAAAATCGCTAAATAAATTAAAAAGAAAATATTCCCTAATAAATTGATTTTTTGGAAATAAATTAAAATAAAATAATAAAAGTACACATATTTGGTATCGCCGCGTCCGTAACCACCCGCCCTATAAAACTGTTCCATTAGTTAACCCCCTTAGCGAACCGCTTAAAAAATAAAAATAAAAAACAAAGCAAAAAATAAAGCTTTATCATCATACCACCGAACAAAAAGTGCAATAACGCGCAATCAAAAAGACGCATATAAATAACCATGGTACCGCTGAAAACGTCATCTTGTCCCGCAAAAAATGAGCTGCCATACAGCGTCATCAGCAAAAAAATAAAAAAGGTATAGCTCACAGAAAAAAGCGATGCAAAAATAATTATTTTATATAAAATTGTTTTCATTGCATAAAAGCGCCAAAACATAAAAAGACATAAATGATGTATTGCTGTAACCATACTGACCCAAAGAATAAAACGTATCAATTTTACCGCACGCGGAATGGTGTAAATGCACCCCCCCAAAAGAAATTCTTGAAATGCTGTTTTTTGTTCATTCTGGGTCCCAAAAATCGGAATAAAAAGCGATCAAAAAATGTCACGTGCCCGAAAATGATACCAATAAGAACGTCAACTCATCCCGCAAAAAATAAGACCTCACATGACTCGGTGGGTCAAAATATGTAAAAATTATAGCTCTCAAAATGTGGTGATGCAAAAACTATTTTTACAATAAAAAGCGTCTTTTTGCGTGTGACAGCTGCCAAACATAAAAACCCGCCATAAATAGTAAATCATACCCCCTTTATCACCCCCTTAGTTATGGAAAAATAATAAAATTAAAAAAATGAATTTATTTCCATTTTCACATTAGGGCTAGGGCTAGGAATAGGGCTAGGGTTAGGGTTAGGGCTAGGGTTACGGCTGAGATTAAGGTTAGGGGTGTGTTGCGGTTAGTGTTGGAGTTAGAATTGGGGGGTTTCCACTGTTTGGGCACATCAGGTGCTCTCCAACTGCAACATGGCATCTGATCTCAATTCCAGCCAATTCTGAGTTGAAAAAGTCAAATGGTGCTCCTTCCCTTCCAAGCTGTGCCATATGCCCAAACAGAGTCTTACCCCCACATACGGGGTATCAGCCTACTCAGGACAAATAGCAAAACAACTTTTGGGGTCCAATTTCTCCTGTTACCCTTAGGAAAATAAAAAAATTGGGGGCAAAAATATCATTTTTGTGGAAAAAAATATGATTTTTTTATTTTTACACCCGGGCGTTATAAACTTCTGTGAATCACTGGTGGGTTCAAAGTGCTCACCACACATCTAGATAAGTTCCGTGGGGGGTCTAGTTTCCAAAATGGGGTCACTTGTAGGGAGTTTCAACAGTTTAGGCACATCAGAGGCTCTCCAAACACGACATGACACCCGCAGACCATTCCATCAAAGTCTGCATGCCAAAACGTCACTACTTCCCTTCCGAGCCCCGAAGTGTCCCCATACAGTAGTTTTCTCCCACATATGGGGTACCAGCATACTCAAGACAAATAAGACAACAACTTTTGGGGTCAAATTTCTCCTGTTACCCTTGGGAAAATAAAAAAATTGGGGACTAAAAGATCATGTTTGTGGAAAAAATATGATTTTTTTTATTTTCACGCCCGGGCGTTATAAACTTAAGTGAAGCACTTGGGGGCTTAAAGTGCTCACCACACATCTAGATAAGTTCCTTAGGGGGTCTAGGTTCCAAAATGGGGTCACTTATGGGGGGTTTCCACTGTTTAGGTACATCAGGGGCTCTCCAAAGGCAATATAACACCCGCAGACTATTCCATCAAAGTCTGCATTCCAAAACGTCACTACTTCCCTTCTGAGCCCTGACGTGTGCCCATACAGTAGTTTTCTCCCACATATGGGGTATCAGAGTACTCAGAACAAATTGGACAACAACTTTTGGGGTCCAACTTCTCCTGTTACCATTGGGAAAATAAAAAAATTGGGGACTAAAAGATCATGTTTGTGGAAAAAAAAAGATTTTTTTTTATTTTCACGCCCGGTCATTATAAACTTATATGAAGCCCTTGAGGGTTCAAAGTGCTCACCACACATCTAGATAAGTTCCTTGGGGGGTCTAGTTTCCAAAATGGTGTCATTTGTGGGGGGGTGTTTAGGCACATCAGGGGCTTTCCAAACGCGGCATGGCGTCCATTCCCGATTCGAGCCAAAAAAAGTCAAATGGCGCTGCTTCCCTTCCGAGCTCTGCCATGCGCCCAAATAGTCGTTTACCCCCACATATGGGGTATCAGCGTACTCAGGACAAATTGCACAATAACCTTTGGGGTCCTGTTACCCTTAGAAAAATAAAAATTGAGGGTGAAAAGATCATTTTTGTGGAAAAAATATGATTTTTTTAATTGTACGGCTGTACGTTATAAACTTCTGTGAAGCCTTTGGGGTTCAAAGTTCTCACTACACATCTAGATAAGTTCCTTGGGGGGTCTAGTTTCCAAAATGGTGTCATTTGTGAGGGGTTTCCACTGTTTTGGTACATCAGGGGCTTTCCAAACGCGACATGGTGTCCGATCTCAATACCAGCTAAAAAAGTCAAATGGCGCTGCTTCCCTTCTGAGCTCTGCCATGCGCCCAAATAGTCGTTTACACCCACATATGGGGTATCAGCGTACTCAGGACAAATTGCACAATAACTTTTAGGGTCCTATTACCCTTGGGAAAATAAAAATTGGGGGTGAAAAGATCATTTTTGTGGAAGTAATATTATTTTTTAATTGTACGACTGTACGTTATAAACTTCTGTGAAGCCCTTGTTGGTTCAAAGTTCACACAACATATCTAAATAAGTTACTTGGGGGGGTCTACTTTCCAAAATGGGGTTACTTGTGGGGGGTTTCCACTGTTTAGGTACATCAGGGGCTCGCCAAACGTGACATGAATTCCAGACAATTTTGCATTGAAAAAGTCAAACGGCGCTCCTTCTATTCTGAGCTCTGCCATGCGCCGCAACAGTGGTTCCCCCCCACATATCAGGTATCAGCGTACTCAGGACAAATTGCACAATAACTTTTGCAGTCCAATTTCTCCTGTTTCCCTTGGTAAAATAAAAAAATTGGACCTGAAGTACTTTTTTTGTGAAAAAAGTTAAATGTTCATTTTTTTTAAACACTCAAAAAATTCCTGTGAAGCACCTGAAGGGTTAATAAACTTCTTGAATCTGGTTTTGAGCACCTTGAGGGGTGCAGTTTTTAGAATGGTGTAACTTTTGGGTATTTTCTATCATATAGACCCCTCAAAGTGGCTTCAAATGTGATGTGGTCCGTAAAAATAAAATGAGGTTGCAAAAATGAGAAATCGCTGGTCAACTTTTAACCCTCATAGCTTCCTAACAAAAAAAAATTTTGGTTCTAAAATTGTGCTGATGTAATGTAAACATATGTGAAATGTTATCTATTAAGTTTTTTGTGTGCCATATCTCTGTGATTTAAGGGCATAAAAATTCAAAGTTGGAAAATTGCGAAATTTTCAAAATTTTTGCCAAATTTCCATTTTTTTCACAAATAAACGCAAGTTATTTGAATGAACTTTTACCACTAACAGGAAGTACAATATGTCACGAGAAAACAATGTCAGAATCAGTGGGATCCATGGAAGCGTTTCAGTTATTACCTCATAAAGGGACAGAGGTCAGAATTGTAAAAATTGGCCTGGTCATGAACGTGCAAGCCATCCTTGGTGGTTAAGGGGTTAAGCAAAAAAAATATTTTTTTATTTTTTACATTTTAAAAATTGCATAAAGGAAATTGAGCTGATTCAAAAGTTTGGGCACCCTTGGAGATTTGTGTGCTTAGATATCTTTTACCAAGGTTTAGAGTTATGGTTTGTTCACTATCATCGTTAGGAAAGGCAAAGTGATGCAAATTTCACAGCTTTATAAAAAACCCAGCCTCCTCTAATCTTGTGCCAAAAAACAGCAGCAATGGTTTCTTCTAAGCAGTTGCCTAGCACTCTGAAAATAAAAATGGTGAAGGCTATAAGAAGATAGCAAAGTTGACGTTTCCAAGAAAAACAGAGGAGACTAGGTTTAGATAAAAACACCAAAATCAGGCAAAGATGGTTACCTGCCAAAAACACAGGACAAATACACTAGAGCAAGGTGCAGCGGACCCATTAAGATGGCGCAGGTGCAAAAATACCTGATGAGGCAGCCAGCCTCCAATCAGGACACAGCCGCTTGGTATAATGCGCAAAAAATAAAAATCTGTATGTGGCAGTGTTCACACAGAAATGCAAAGCATCCGGCTGAACCTATTAGTGACGCCCATACTCTTAGCTCAGGCGGGCCAGCCAGTGCTAAAAAATGCATACCGTGTGAACAGAGGCCACAGTTTACAGAGCCATCTGGGCCCAGCTGCACCCTGCAAAAAATATATAGTGTAAAAAACACATAGCAATATATGTGAGGTATTAGTTAATATTATGGCCACAATATATAAGCCCGCAACCTTTGTCAAAGGTCCTCACTTTTGCGAGTCCCTACTCTATCAAGAAAAACACAGGAGACTAGGTTTAGATAAAAACACCAAAAACAGGCAAAGATGCTTACCTGCCAAAAACACAGGACAAATGCACTAGAGCAAGGTGCAGCAAGTTGACGTTTCCTCAGTTCAAAATGTAATTGAGAAATGGCAGTTAATAGGAATAGTGGAGGTCAAGATAAGGACTGGAAAACCAAGCAAATTCTCAGTGAGAGCTGATCATGGGATTGCTGGAGAGGCAAATCAGAACCCCTGCTTGACTGCAAAAGACCTACAAAAAGATTTATCAGACTTTGGGGTTGTAGTACATTGTTCTACTGTTCAGAGACACCTACCTTCATGGAACAGTCATCAGAAGAAAACCTCTCCTGTGTCCTCAACATAAAATTCAGTGTCAGAAGTATGCAAAAGAACATGTAAATAAGCCTGATGCATTTTGGAAACAAGTGCTGTGGACCAATGAGGTTAAAATAGAACTCTTTAGCAACAATGATCAAAGTAATATGTGGAGAAAAAAGGGCACAGAAATTCAGGAAAAGAACTTCTTGCCAACCATTGAGCATGTGCGTGGATCAATCATGCTTTGGGATTGAGTTGCAGCCAAAGGCACGGGGAAGAATGGATTAAATGAAATTAGATGAAAATATATGTATTTTTTGCCCAAAATTCAAAGGAAATGTGTAATCTTTAACTATAGGTGTTTTAGAGATCATGTCATCTTATACTTGCTTAACTGTGCACAATAACAGTAATCTTGACCAGGGGTGACCAAACGTTTACATGCCACTGTCATTGAAATTTTATAGACACAGCACATAGATAAGGGTCAGGTACTCTTAAGGTGGGAATGGGGATTTAAAAAATGGTCATGGTTTAAATGTGACAACTTGTGGCAAAAATGCTCCACAATTCAGGTGCAAAATATTGGCATATGCTAACACACACAATAGGTGGAATAAAGAGTGAAAAGATGACCTCATTTATCATCCAGCATGAGCCATTGAGATAAATGTGGTACATGTTGCCTAGTCTAACATTATATTACCTGTAAATAAGTTTATAATATAAGAGCAGTAATGGGGAATGATAGCTAAAGACATACCATATAAAAATATTCTATGTGGTCATGGAAAAAATATTGTTTCCGTTCTTGGACAGCAACATTATTTTTCTGTTCATTTGTAATTGATTTCACCATAGAACTCAATGTCTTCTTCTCCCTTCTCAGTACCATATATTTTTATATGTACTTATTCCATTTCTTGTAATATACAGTAAATCATACATACCTACAAACACGTGTTCAAAGCCACTGGAGTCTTGCTCCCCTGAAGATCTAGAGTAAAGCCCAAACCACATCTTCTTCAGGTCATCAACAAACTCCTGCTCCTTATTGTACATTCCTACAGATATTACAATATATACAGGCACTTAAATATTGGTAATGTACAGTATACTCAATAAAATACTTATTAATGCAGTGGAACTACTAGCGGATCTTTAAATGCATTTCTTCTCCATTGAGTCTCCAAAATGTGAATCATTTTACTCATTGTAATTATTAAGCCGATTTCACACACCCATCATTCTTGTTCTGAGTACAGAATGCGATCTCAGCAGCCTCATACATAGTGAATGCGGGTTGTATGAAACTGGCCTTAAACTGGGGACATCTCTGATCTCTAATGGCAATCTGTCTTTTTTGCATTGCAGGGTGTAGAAGAAAAACAAGCAACCATGAGGCTATGTGCACACGTAGCAGAACTCTCGCGGAAATATTGTTATTCTCACCTTCCGGCATCCCCCGCAGCCTTCCCGCCTCTCTCCACGCTCCCGGTCCCAGTAATCCTTTGCACGATGATTATCGCAAAGGATTACTGGGACCGGGAGCATGGAGAGAGGCGGGAAGGCTGCGCGGGACGCTGAAAGGTGAGAAATAACAATATGTTTTATTTTAATTCTGTTTTTTACAGGGATATGGTACCCACAGCCCGGAGGACAGTCTCCTCTCCTCCGGACCATGGGTACCATCCGCAAATGTTCTGCTTACTTTACGCATGGTGTGCACAGCCACATGCGGAAAGTAAGCAGAACAATGCAATCCTATGGGTGCGGGAACGCCGCGATTCCGCGAAGCTAATGAGCATACTGCATTTTTACTGCAAAGCGATTCCGCCGTGGAAAAAAATGCAGCATTAGCACAGCACTGCAGAATCCCATAGGATTGCATGGGATGCTTATTTTTCGCGTTTTCGTGCCAAAATCGCGCGTTTAAAACCGCCGCGACGTGTGAACTCAGCCTGAGATTCTGTTAGAAAAAAAGACGGCTCATGGGTAGAAGTACAATAGAGAGGGTCTCGATAACGTGACCGAACCTCTACCTATGAGCCGTCTTGTTTGCAGCAAGATCTGATGGTTCCTTGTTATTCTACATTGCGCATTAATCATTGTCGTTATCATCGTTCATAACTGGCAAAAGGAGAAGCAGCAGCTGGTCCAGTCTTAACAAATTCTCAGAGCCTGTTTTAAGCACATCTTGCCAAGGTGAGCAGTTCCTCTTACTTTCAGAGTCACTACATTTCCCAAAATGTGTATAGTATGGACTGCTGCTTTTTTGTCTTTGAGATTTATTGCGCTATAGGCAGAATACCGGCGATCAGAAGAGAAGACCTGAATTATGCCAATGTTTTCCCAGAACCCCAGTCACCACAAAGAAAAAAACTGTGTGACTGTACAGTTACAGTAGCATTGTCCTCTCCATCTCCTCCCCATGCCAATCGCTGTCATCAGTGCATATAGAGAAAAGGACGATGAAAAATCACTCTCATGTAAAAGCCAAAAAACAATGGAAACTGAAGGAGTGAGTAACCTACTTGATCCAAGGTTTAAAGACCTATACTGACATACATCACCAGGAAAATGGATAATAACCCTTCCTATGCCCTACACCAGAACAGGTACAGGCATTAATTTTTTCTTTGTACTAGATCACCAGGTCCACTGGCCTTAAATAGGATTTATCATCATCTTAAATGAGAAACACTTTGTAATATACTTCTTTATTTTACATGTAATGGTTTTCTGCTAATTGCGTAGGTTAAGGACCACTACTGCTACCTTAGTGGTGGCCTCCGATGTAACAATTGCGGTCTTCTCTATACAACTTGTAAGTGCTGCTATGAAGCTGCCTGGATCTGCCAAACTTCAGTGCCCCTGTGTTTGTGTGCATGCCAATTTCATTTACCTGCATTGCCTTCTTGGCTGTTGCATCAGTGACCCAATGACTGAATACCTTTGCCTATGATGCTACAACCAGTAACAATATTTTGTAACTTGTCACAACCTCCAGCGAGTTCCTCAATACTCCAATGAACAACTTCCATACCAGAGATTACATGAAGGAAGGACGCAAACTCGTCTTGTACAATCTACACTGTACCATCCTTGCAGAATACCATCGACAGAACAAAATCCCCAGGGAACTAAGAAGTCACCTACGACATACTCTTTTCTCTGGCAACTGGGAATACTGCAAGAAGTTTCAGAAAATCCTCAATAAATGCTCTTTGGACATCATCATACTCATGGTGGAATTCCTACAAGCCATTGCCAAGTCACAGCAAAAATGATCTGCCATTGAGTTGCAACTCTCTGTTATTCTAGTCTCCACTGAGTGGACCAATCTGAAGTGCAAGACTGACTGCATCCTGCAGGTACAGAATTCTGCAATAAAGAAAGAGACAAAAAATCCAGAGGGACACAGAGGACTACATCTACAACAGAGTATATATATTTCCCCACCACAAGTGCCTGGAGACAAAACCCTGGTCCAAGACAACAGGGCTCCTTCAGCTCAATGAGTGATTCAACGGTGGTCACCACAGCAGAACCCATTTTTTATCCTGGCCCTGCAGGGGAGGAAAACAATGAGGAAATCCAAATGCAGAACAAAGCAAAAGAATGATAATCGCTATCAGATAGGACATCAAACCTGGTATTCAACATCTCCCACTGCACTCCACCCTGCTGAAACAACAGTACTACACATGGGACTCTCATTCTACCCCACTCTTAAATGGGATTCGTTGCAGCCGGAGAGGATCTGGAGAGCAAATATATCACAATTTTTGGCTCAGAACGTATTTTAATTTACTTTGTAAAACTTCTGCAAACAGAGTGCCTCTACACGAGGGCCCATCTGTTCCACATTTCTCAATTGATACTTTGGGCATATGAAACCCTAGTGTTTTCAATACACCTCTTATTTATTACGCTACTGAAACACTCATTAACAGAGAAGTCAAACAAAACCTAAAGCAACAAAGGCAAGTCCCACACATCAAAATCTCCCCACAGTAGAGAAACAAGCTACTGACTCACTCAAATCCAACAAACATATCATCATAATACCAGCCAACAAAGGAGGGGCAATTACAGTGGGGCAAAAAAGTATTTAGTCAGTCAGCAATAGTGCAAGTTCCACCACTTAAAAAGATGAGAGGCGTCTGTAATTTACATCATAGGTAGACCTCAACTATGGGAGACAAACTGAGAAAAAAAAATCCAGAAAATCACATTGTCTGTTTTTTTTTCCTTTTATTTGCATATTATGGTGGAAAATAAGTATTTGGTCAGAAACAAGCAATCAAGATTTCTGGCTCTCACAGACCTGTAACTTCTTCTTTAAGAGTCTCCTCTTTCCTCCACTCATTACCTGTAGTAATGGCACCTGTTTAAACTTGTTATCAGTATAAAAAGACACCTGTGCACACCCTCAAACAGTCTGACTCCAAACTCCACTATGGTGAAGACCAAAGAGCTGTCAAAGGACACCAGAAACAAAATTGTAGCCCTGCACCAGGCTGGGAAGACTGAATCTGCAATAGCCAACCAGCTTGGAGTGAAGAAATCAACTGTGGGAGCAATAATTAGAAAATGGAAGACATACAAGACCACTGATAATCTCCCTCGATCTGGTGCTCCACGCAAAATCCCACCCCGTGGGGTCAGAATGATCACAAGAACGGTGAGCAAAAATCCCAGAACCACGCGGGGGGACCTAGTGAATGAACTGCAGAGAGCTGGGACCAATGTAACAAGGCCTACCATAAGTAACACACTATGCCACCATGGACTCAGATCCTGCAGTGCCAGACGTGTCCCACTGCTTAAGCCTGTACATGTCCGGGCCCGTCTGAAGTTTGCTAGAGAGCATTTGGATGATCCAGAAGAGTTTTGGGAGAATGTCCTATGGTCTGATGAAACCAAACTGGAACTGTTTGGTAGAAACACAACTTGTCGTGTTTGGAGGAAAAAGAATACTGATTGCATCCATCAAACACCATACCTACTGTAAAGCATGGTGGTGGAAACATCATGCTTTGGGGCTGTTTCTCTGCAAAGGGGCCAGGACGACTGATCCGGGTACATGAAAGAATGAATGGGGCCATGTATCGTGAGATTTTGAGAGCAAACCTCCTTCCATCAGCAAGGGCATTGAATATGAAACGTGGCTGGGTCTTTCAACATGACAATGATCCAAAGAACACCGCCAGGGCAACGAAGGAGTGGCTTCGTAAGAAGCATTTCAAGGTCCTGGAGTGGCCTAGCCAGTCTCCAGATCTCAACCCTATAGAAAACCTTTGGAGGGAGTTGAAAGTCCGTGTTGCCAAGCGAAAAGCCAAAAACATCACTGCTCTAGAGGAGATCTGCATGGAGGAATGGGCCAACAACAGTGTGTGGCAACCTTGTGAAGACTTACAGAAAACGTTTGACCTCTGTCATTGCCAACAAAGGATATATCACAAAGTATTGAGATGAAATTTTGTTTCTGACCAAATACTTATTTTCCACCATAATATGCAAATAAAATGAAAAAAAAACAGACAATGTGATTTTCTGGATTTTTTTTTCTCAGTTTGTCTCCCATAGTTGAGGTCTACCTATGATGTAAATTACAGACGCCTCTCATCTTTTTAAGTGGTGGAACTTGCACTATTGCTGACTGACTAAATACTTTTTTGCCCCACTGTATAATCATGGATCGCACACAGTACTTAGACAAAATACACTGCCAATTGTCAGATGTTTCTACATATAGAACGACTCCAAGAGATCCTACCATCAGAAACAGGATACAATATACACTCACTTCAAATCTACAAAAAAGGCCATTGATCAAAAACCCAACGACATACTTAACCAATGCACACTCAGTCACCCCCCATATTCTACATCCTGCCTAAGATTCATAAGTCTCTCCTCAACCCACCAGGTCGACCCATAGTGGCTTCCACAGACTCCAATCTATCTATTTATCTATCTATCTATCTATCTATCTATCTATCTATCTCAAAAAGATCTTTACACCCCTTACCAATGATACACAGCCCTCCTGCTGGACATTGGACACTTTCTACAAACCATCCATAACCTGACCTCAGTTTCCCTTGATAGCCTTTTGGTAACTCTGGGTGTGAATAGTTACACATCTACAACTCATGACTAGGGCCTTGAAGCTGTCTCCCATTTACTCTCTGCCCTCTACATGAACAGTGACTCCATCCACTTGTGTCTAGGTCTGATTTCCATTGTCCTACACAGAAACATTTTCCTATTCAGCGACAGCTACATATCTCCAGATCTGTGGCATCGCAATAAGCTCAGATGTAGCTCTGTCTTATGCAAACGCCTGAATGAGCCTTTTCAAGGAAGAACATGTATACACCAATGAGTTATTTTAACAATCCTTTAAGTGTTGCGTCAGATAGACAATATATTTTGCATATGGCATGGAATCTTAGACACACTTAACTCCTTTGTTATGACACTTAATTTCTGTAAGACCAGAACTCAAATTTTCCCTCAGTCATGACCACAACCAAATACCTTTGCTTGACACCCTAGTACTCAAGGGCCTTGACGGACACTTCTCTTCAGACTTATGCTCCAAACCTACGGACCGAAATAACATTTCCATGATAGTCTCGAATAAAACAATCCTCCCTACCAGGCTGAACGATGTGTCTATCAAATTCAAGGACAGACATTACTCCTCCAATCTCTTCAAACAAGAAATATTCAGGGCACTGATCACCCTACCTTCATAAACCCAAGGTGCCAAAACTGAACAAGTACCTTTCATGCATACCTACCACCCACTCATGCCCTGAATCCACATGATCATTTGCAAACACTGGCCATTATTACACACAGTCTACCCAGATATTGAAGCATTCAACTCATCAGCTCTCATGTGTACTAGGGAATCTCGCAACATCAAATGCCACCTGATAAGAGCTGACATAGGAAGCACCAAGATTTTACCCACGCAACTGTTCAAGTGCACCAGGAAATGTGCCACATTCATCTGCCTCAGTTGCATGGCCTTGCTCTAACATTATCAAATCTATTGAAGTTGTGCATCCTAGAACAGGCCATTCAGTTCCCATCAAGGGATACTTCACGTGCATTTCCAACTTCATCCTATACATCCTCAAATGTCCCTGTCAGCTCCTTTACATTGGCATAACCACACAACACGTCAGGGACCATAGCCAGCCACAAGTCCATTACTCACTGTGATAGAACATGGTTACCCCTACCCTTACATTTCTTTAACATCAGGCATACTGTCTAGCAATTACATTTCCAAGTCCTAGAACAAGTCACTAGTCCCTGATCCTGCGGCTACCACATTAAGTTACTCAATCAATGGGACGGTTTCTGGATTCACCACCTCCAAGCCCTGGCCCCTCTGGTATGCAACAGAGAATTGGACTTATTAACTTAACAAGATTTTCTCCCCTCCTCCAAAGAACCACTAAACCTATGACCACAGGGACCTCTCACCTTCCCCCTTGTGACTGCCATATGGTAAATTTTTCCTGTATATTTTTCCAGTGAGTTTTTCCTGTAGAAGCTCCCACATTATTTTTTATACACTCACATCCATCATAATTATCCTCATCCTCTGACGTTTTTCATCACTTCTTCCCTCCCCCTTTCATTTCCTTTTCTCCCTTCTTTCCCCTTCTCCACCTTCGATCTTCTGTACACCCTCCCTATGCCATTCTCTTATTGCGCCATTTTTTCAGTCATTTTTACACCCTCCTCATGCCCTTCTTTTAGCCCCCTAAACCTTTTGTCTGTTTTTTACTGATCTTTTACCTTATCCCCTTCCTGTGCCCCTTTCCATTAAGATCTTCCATCACCTTCTCTCTCAGATATGCACACCCTCGGTACCACTGCAACCAATATCCACTGCTCCATGTCCGTGTGCAAGGGGCACCATCGCATGCTACCACGGCAGCCTCCGCCACAACCTAACTATAGGATGCAACTTACAATTGCTTCAGCCTTTCCTCACACAGCCGTGGTGCCATGACACTGCATTCTCCACCATCAGTCACAAAATGGCCACAGGCCAACACGGCAAACAAGACATAGGCGCGGGAGTGTTTGTGGCAACCTCCAGATCAGGTATGTAATGCTCCCTTTACACTTCACCACTCTCTGAGTCCCGTCCTGGGTCTCCTCTGATCTCACCACTCGCATTCTAAAAGGCTCATTTTTCTATTTAACAAGGCTACACTATTATTCTTTACACTGCATCATTCCACAGGCTTCAACATCTGGCAGGGGCTTTACTTGTACATTTGTTCTGCTTTAGACTTCACAAGGGGTGTGCTCCATACACCCAGGTACTTACTACACATTACTTATGCTACCGTTGTCCCTATAGCACTCACTCACTAATCTCTACTACAGGAGTTATCCAAAATGACCACCTGACCCTGCTCAGGTACACCTTATGTGTGACACTTATTCTGTCAATCCATGTATTCTAGGACTTTTTCTCACCTTGCCCACGTTATTATGAACTGAAATGCTACCACCTTTCTGATTCGTTTGCCTTGTTTTATTCTGTCAGACGTTGTTGCCTATCTGCAACTATCAGATTTTATTATTCTCTCTTTGGTATGCATTGAATCAGTACAGAGTTATGTGACTTCTAAAAAACACTATATATCGCTGTATATTACTACTCACTAAACTTTGACCTTGAACTCTGGTATTTAGTTAGCCACTTATTGTGCAAGTTCTCCCACTTAAAAAGATGAGTGAGGTCTGTAATTGACATCATAGGTAGACCACAACTATGAGAGTCAAAATGAGAAAACAAATCCAGAAAATCACCTTGTCTGATTTGGCAAGATTTATTTTGCAAACTATGGTGGAAAATAAGTATTTGGTCATTAACAAAAGTTCATCTCAATATTTTGTTATATATCCTTTGTTGGCAATGACATAGGTCAAACGTTTTCTGTAAGTCTTCACAAGGTTGGCACTCACTGTTGGTGATATGTTGGCCCATTCCTCCATGCAGATCTCCTGTAGAGCAGTGATGTTTTGGGCCGGTCGTTGGGCAACATGGACTTTCAAATCCCTCCAAAGGTTTTCTATGGGGGTGAGATCTGGAGACTGGTTAGGATCTTACAAAGCCACTCCTTCATTGCCCTGGTGGTGTGCTTAGGATAATTATCATACTGAAAGACCCATCCATGTTTCATCTTCAATACCCTTGCTGATGGAAGGAGGTTTTCACTCAAAATCTCACAATATATGGCCCCATTCATTCTTTCATGTACACGGATCATTCGTCCTGGTCCCTTTGCAGAGAAACAGCCCCAAAGCATGATATTACCACTCACATGCTTCACAGTAGGTATGTGTTCTTTGGATGCAACTCAGCATTCTGTCCCTTCCAAACACGACGAGTTTTGTTTCTACCAAACAGTTCAACTTTGGTTTCAACAGACCATATGATATTCTCCCAATACACTTCTGGATAATCCAAATGCTCTCTAGCAAACTTCAGACGGATCTGGACAGGTACTGGCTTAAGCAGGGGGACACATCTGGCACTGCAGGATCTGGCGGTGTAGTGTGTTACTGATGGTAGCCTTTGTTACGGTGGTCCCAGCTCTATGCAGGTCATTCACTAGGTCCCCTGTGTGGTTCTGAGATATTTGGTCACCGTTCTTGTGATCAATTTGACCCCACAGGGTGAAATCTTGTGTGGAGCCCCAGATCAAGGGAGTTTATCAGTGGTCTTGTATGTCTTCCATTTTCTTGTTGATGTCACAGTTGATTTCATCACACCCGGCTGCATGCCTATTACAGATTCAGTTTTCCTAGCCTGGTGCAGGGCTACAATTTTGTTTCTGGTGTCCTTCGACAGCTCTTTGGTCTTCACCATAGTGGAGTTTGCAGTGTGACTGTTTCAGGTTGTGGACAGGTGTCTTTTATACTGATAACAAGTCCAAACAGGTGCCATTACTACAGGTAATGAGTGGAGGACAGAGGAGCCTCTTAAAGAAGAAGTTACAGGACTGTGAGAGCCAGAAATCTTACATGTTTTTAGATGACCAAATACTTATTTTTCACCATAATTTGCAAAATAAATCTTGCCAAATCAGACAAGGTGATTTTCTGGATTTTGTTTTCTCATTTTGACTCTCATAGTTGTGGTCTACATATGATGTCCATTACAGGCCTCTCTATCTTTTTAAGTGGGAGAACTTGCACACTGGTGGCTGACTAAATACTTTTTTTCCCCACTGTACATTAATGTGACAACAACCAGGTAACATTTATTGCTGTATACTACTCCTCGTTTACTCTTGACACTGGTCTTTGTATGTATTATGTGTATTTATTATTTGTATTTACGGTATTTTTTCTTTGACTATATGTTCATCTCCTCTCTTCATTGCTACTGTGTGAAAAAGACCCGGAATCAGGTCTAAACATTATAAGTTGCTTTAAATCACATACCATAGAAAAGTCTGAACATCTGTCTGTTTTACCTACACGAGGTAAAAAAGAATTTGCAGGGGCACATCTATAAGATTATCTCAGCACAAGAACATTTTTTTAACACATCCAATTGTGGAACTTATTTTTATTCCAAGATCTATTGAATAAAATGTACTTTGTTAGTGGGCAACTCCTTTAAATATTTGACTGCACAATAAAAACAGTGACAATTTTTTTTTGTATCACTCTCTTCTGCGAGCCACAACTGTTTTAGGTTTTTGATGATGGAGTTTATTTTTTTGTGAAATGAGATATATTTCTCTTGGTACGTTTTTGGAGAACATACAACAATTTGTTCAGTTACTATTCAGTTTTTTTTTTCTTTATTTATTTTGAATAGACCAAAAGAGAAATTTGGACAATTTTTTAATAGTGTTCAATGTACAGGATAAAATTGCTTGTGTCGTTATGATAGTGGAGATACCAATTATGTTTACTATTTTTGTCTGTCTGGTTATTTTTTTTTTATAATGAAGAATGTTTTGATAGCAAGAAAGTGATTTTGACCGGGTGCAGATTTTGAAATTTCATCCATAAGTTAAGAAGAACAACAATGGACATGTGGATATATACTGGAGAATTTGTACAGCACATTTCGCTTTGTGTCTAACACTTGGCACCAAAACATACAGTAGATTTTCGCTCCAGAAGATCCAAACCTTACGACCGGACCCTCACAATTTGTGTTTTCTGACTTTCATGTTGCATAGTACACTGAGCGCTTTAGATTAGATCGCTAGCCCCTGATGGAAACTTTCTTATGTGTTGTTAGAGCTTTTTCTGCACACATATTTTCCAATATAAATATATTAATCTTGTTAATTATTTTGCTCTTCAGAATTTACCTTTTTTGTGGAAAAAATTAAACAGTTCCTTCATAACTTTTGTTTTCAGAATCTCCTGGAAGAATATATCCTGCTCCTTAATTTCTTCCTGTGTGAACGTTTCATCAGTTCCAGTCTTTCTGTCATAATTGTCCAGCAGGGCGATAAATGCTTTGTATGTTGGTCTTTTAAAAATATTTTCGTTGACAAACTGGTACAATCTGATAAAATCAAAGACTCTATGTTATGAAACATCATCATCAACCACCACAGGAGAAGCAGATTTGTCTTTTTTTGTCAGTAGTTACCGTATTAGCGAAATAAAGCGTTAGAAGTAACTACAAAATATGGAATATTGGTGGCATATCCACCATCACCAGCAAGGTCTCAGCCATAGTAGCTGCAGTGATAGCAGTTGTATCTGATAACTCATGGAACAATGGCGCATGATTGGTGGTCATTCCAATCAGGCTTGGTTCACATGTATTATTTGTGTATGGCTACAACAGATGGCATTTTGTGCACAACAGTTGAATGACACCACTGGACACAAAACTATACAAACTAATAGGATCAATTTTGTTAGTTGTCGTTGGTCTGTTATCACTATACCTGTCATGGTACTGTTGCCATATATCCCAGAGTTAGGGGCTCCTTCTCTATCCCTAAACCTAGCTATCCCTGCTCTTCACATCACTTCTAATGGTGAAGACACCGGGGCCACATGCCTTGCTGAGCTCCTAAATCAGCCTTTATCTGTCCCCTCCACCACCCAGGGAAGTGAGGAGTTATAGTGTAGAAGAATACTCAAATCAGAATAAGACCAGGTTCACATAGCAATATGGCAGTCCATTTAACGCATGAGTTAAATGGATTGCGCTAACGCTACTCTTTTTTCTGATCGTGTTATGCGATTGCGTTAGCGCAGCTGCTCCATCTGCGCTAGCTGTGATGGACCCTTGAACACGGTAGACCGCGTCCGAGGGTCCGTCACAGCATGACGGCACATCGCTAATGCATGCCGATTATGACATGCGTTAGCGATGCGCTAGGTTATGGCAGTTTATGGGTGCGTTAACGGATGCGTTATATCGCGTTAATGCCGCTTTGTAATGCAATCCGTTAAATGGACTGCCATAACGTTGTGTGAACTTGGCCTAACAAGAGAAAATGCACAGGGATAAGTGAAAATACCATTTTTTTTTTGCAAAAACAAGTTTTTCCATTGTCATATTTTGAGAGCTATAATTTTTCTATATGTTTGCCAACAAAGTCTTATTAGGGTTTGTTTTCTGCAGGACGAGTTGATGTTTTTACTGGTACCATTTTCAGGACATAACATTTTTGATCGCTTCCCATTTCGATTTTTGGGAGGCAGAATGAACAAAAGCCAGCAGTTCAGGAATGATTTTTTTGTTTTGTTTATGCTGTTCACCTTATGGTAAAAGTGATAAGGCATATTTATTTTTCGGGTCAGTAAGATTACAGCGATACCACATTTATATAATGTTTTTGATGTTTTGCCACTTTTATGCAATAAAAACTATTTTACAGAAAAAAGAATTGTTAATGTGTTTCTGTATTCTGAGTGCTATAGCTTTTTTATTTCTCCTCTAATAGAGCTGTATGTTTTCTTATTTTTTAAGGGACAAGATGACGATTTCAGTTATACTATTTGGATCCATTTGACATTTTGATTGCGTTTCATTACACTTTTTATTAGGGACTATGATGAAAAAGCATAGTTTTATCAGGTTTCCTATTTATTTTTTACAGTGTTTACTGAAGGGGTTAACTAGTGTGATAGTTTTATAGGTCGGGTGGTTCCTAACAGTGATACCAAATATGTGCTTTTTTGTTTATTTTTGTTTTTACACAAATATACCTATTTATTGGTATAATATTATTTTATTTATTTATTTTGTGATATTTTTCAAAAATATTTTTCCTGTTTTTTTTCCTTTTTTTTCCAACTTCTTTAGTTAGTTCCTCTAGGTGACTTGAACTGCTATTAGTCTGATTGCTGATACCATGCATTGCAATGTACCAGCACAGCAATGTATTATACCCTTAAGTGCTGTACTGACAGAAGCTTCTTAGATCATGCTCCTGGTATGGTCTAATAGACTTGCTGTAGTTGGTTAACCCAGAGGTCATTATCTTGACTTTGGGTTGCCATGACAACGATCTGACCCTTGTGATTACCCCTCCCTCTTCTAGCCTCCCAAATGCTGAGATCTATATCGAAAGTGGCATTTAAAGGGACAAGCAGTGGGGACAGCGCAGGCACTGCTTCAGGATATTTCAGCAGGAGCTCAGATATCACGTAAGCTGAACTCCCAGTGGCGATTGCCTAGGCACAGCGCCATGAGATACCCATACGTCAAAAGTCGGGAACCCCTACCTGACCATGACATTTGGATATGTCAAAGGTCATGAAGGTGTTAAAAGGTAGCCATTGTTTTAACTTTTATTTAAATCAATATTACATGTAAAAATAAGCAACTTTGTAATATATATTTTCAGACTAATCTGCTTCTTTCTCCTCCTGGACTGATCTTTCATTTCAAAACTCTCAATTTACATGTAAAATCTGTGTTCAGTGAAAATAGATTGTTACATTACTGAGATAGAAGATGGATGGTGGGTGACATGTCTCCAGCACCAGTTGGAGATTTAGCACCAGTTGGAGATTTAAGTTCCAAACACCCCTTTTCCTCTACCTTGAGATAGGAAATTACATCTACTACTGATAAGATTTCATGTAGAGAAGAGGATGGAAGAGCTAGAGACAGAGTTCCTCTTCCTTCTCCCGTCTTCATAGAATCTTATCAGCACCAGCTGTCATCTCCTTTGTCAGTAATGAAACAATCTGTCCTCACTGAATACAGATTTTACCCGTAAATTGAGAATTTTTAAAATAAATGATCAGTCTAGGAGGAGAAAGAAGCAGATTTCTCTGATACAATATATTACAAAGTTTCTTATTTTCACGTGTACTATATACTTATGAAGTAGAAATTAAAACGATGGTAACTCTTTAAAGGCTTGATCCCATGTTTTCTGTTCAGTAGTGTACAGCCCCCAGGCTGCCAACTTCCTAACTGCTGGGGGATGGCGCTCCTGCTTGACTGTCATTATGGCAACGCTAGCCTGCATTGCGCTCTCTCAATGTTGTTATATGATGCAGCTTTGACTTTGCAGCATTGACTATGCAACAGCAATGAAGCTGGTTAGGATCAGGAGCTAACAGCGCGCTACAGCGATCTTGGCCAGTGTCAGTGTAATGTTTACAAGCTCTTATTGGAAAGAACTTGTAAGCAATGTTCAAGTTCGGACGCTGTTGCTGGACAGCAAAAGTGTCAGGTAATCGGGGTATCCAGCTGTATACAATAAAAAATATTACTGTAATTATCAAGGAAATGGGGTGGAATCTTGAAAAACAGTTGAGTGCAAAAGTGCCTGTGTTTTTACAAGCACTTTCCCTTTAATGAAGATTGGAACTCTTTAAGGTGCCCATAGACATTAAATCAAAACGTGCGCAATTCTCTAATATTGGTGGCAAAGACCAATTATCTTGTGTGTATTGAGTCTTCCCTAACAGATGATGTTTGGCAAAAGAAGGATCAGGTATGCAGAATTTCAACGCTCAAATCTTTTGTTGTTAGGTTAGACAAGCTGCCCCCCAAGGCATCGGCAGCTGTTTACACCACAAAAATCTGCTTGATCTGCTCATTTCTGGATGCATCACTAGGTGTGAATGAACGGCTCAGGAGGCGAGTATTTTTTTAAAAAATGCTTTTGCCTGCTTGAGTCCATTAATAACGGGTTGTCCAGTAGTCGACAACTCAGCTGACCTTCTAGTTTGTGAGTCATGATAAACGTAGCTGCATCTAGAGCTGTCCTTGGTGAAGTCACACTTGGTCATTGAGGTGGGACTTGGTAATATTTTGTCCAGACAGGACAAGTCAGGGAGGCTTTCTGCTGCAGTCGGTTGTCGGCTTTACACATAGCGATTTTGTGACACAGCAGCGATACCGCTAGCGATATCGCTACATGTGATACTCACCTCCGACCGTTTCCCCCGCTGGCTATCGCTGATTGCGTGAGATCGGCCTGGTCCATTTCTTGTCGTCGGCTTCCTGCTGGTGACGACGAGCGAGCCATGGACGCAGGCGGAAGAAGACATCATCGCTGCGTCTGACGGTAAGTATTGACCGCCGACCGCTGCTATGTCGCTGGTGAGATCTGCCTGTTTGGCAGCTCACTAGTGACCATTTAGCGATGCACCAGAAAACCTGACCGGGTCATATCGTGGTCGGGATCGCTGGTGCATCACTAAACATAATGGGGCCCTTACAGTCAAGCACAGGAAGGTGAGAAGGAGGAGGAGGACATGGCTGAGCGCCTGAGATACATAGATAAGACTTCTTTATATATCTCTCAGCTTTAATTCTAATATGAGACAAAGTAGGAACATGGAAAAGGAGGAGATTAAGAAGTGTTGGGATAGTGGCACTGGCGTAACTTGAAACTCATGGGCCCTGATGCAAAAGCTCCACCGGGGCCCCCAAATATTTTAAATCTTTAATAGCAATTGTCTTTTTCTATAGGCCAAAGAGACTTTAAGGGCCCCCTAGGCTCCAGGGCCCGGGTGCAATTGCAACCCCTGCACCTGTTGTAGTTACGCCCCTGGATATCGGTAACTCTTTCGTGCATTATCTATGGTTTGTGGTAAACCTTCATGGCCGACAAGGGTTGTACTTACATAGTTTCATGATAACTACCCACTACTCCCCCGATGATGATAGGACTTACGGCTCATCGGACAGATCTTCTTTGTCTTTGGTATTGTGTGACATTTCTTGTTTATTTAACTTAATATCCGATTCTGCAGCTTTGTTCACATCTGACTTATACAAGATCTCAGACACAGCCTTTATCTCATCTTTGCTGATATCATTTTCTAGAAAGAGAAAATAAATTAAAAGTTTCTGTATCATAATGATCATATTAGTAAATTTCTTGATTTGCCACTTCACGCCAAAGTGGCTCAAAGATTTCTCGAAACAAATGTATGTGTTCTCATTAATGAGCGACTTCATCACAAACTCAGATTTTTTGGCACTATGCCATGGCCACGATCATATAAGAAATGTGCAGTCTGGTCCTTCTGTCCCCTGCCCTCCTATAGTGTGAGATATATGTTAGCCTCTCCATTGAGGGAACCTGGCTTTATGTGCGGGGGGGCCCCTGACTGGCCAGTAGGTGTTAAGGTTCTGCCTTTCTTTTTTTCTTTCTGGGCGCAAGGAAAGGGATAAAATTAAAGTTTTGCATTACCTGGTGGTAGGTGTTCATTGGCTGAGGAGGTTTCTCCGATGCTGATTCCTCCCTTTCCAGGGGGTATAAATGGTGGAGTCTGAGAGAACCCGGCCTCTTTGACCGGAAGGATTGAGAGCTGAGCTGCACACAGTGGTGAGGCAAGGATGGCAGAGTTAGAAGCGGCAATTTGCGAGAGGATTAGCAAGGAGGGAGTGGGGTGGATCGCGGTGCTGATGCAGGAGCCGCGGGCCTTGCAGGAAGGGGAGGCAGGTCAGTTGGCGGCTAATAAAGCTCTGGGCAGCCGGCAGTTGGGACGCGGGCCACGCCCCCCCGAGCGTTGGAGCCTTACTTCCTTGCAGCCGGGTCGTGCGCATGACACGGCCGCGTCTATGAATAGCTTGAATTCTGAGGGGACAAAGTGGCCGTCTGTGGCTACGCCGCCCAGAAGTACAGGGAGCAAAAGGAGCGGGAAAGTGTCCAGGCGAGGCCGCCCTGCGTCACGGCTCCAGTCTATAAAACGGGCAAAAGGGTCTGATAAGGTTATAGCTAAAAGTGGGCACAGTGTGGGAGAGGTGTTGGCAGCAGCTCACAAAACACTGCATAAGGTGGTTAATAAAGCAGTTAGAATGGGGGGTACTCATAGTGCCAGTTCATCAGCTAGTGATGAAGGTAGGCACAGGGAAGCAGGCAATGTACAGCAGGGCACCATACAGCAACAAGGGGGAGGCCAGGTGTCAGGGGATGGGGTTAAGAGGGGAGAAAACAAAAATAATCAGCAGCCAGTTTCTACGCCTCACAGTGTGGACGCAGTGCTATTGCAGCCTGGTCCTACACAAATGCCACAAAATGTGCAGACGAATTTGCCCCCTTTGTCTATGGCTTTGCAGGCTTTTAAACTCCCTCCAGCAATGGTGGTACCTGCTGTGGTTGCAGGTTCTGGGATTACCTCACAGGTAGCCGGGGTGGTGTTATCTCCGGCATGGAATCAGTCACAGACGGGTGTAAACATAGAGGATATGGCAATAAATTCAGCTTTGGTCAGGAATCTGGGAGTATGGGCTATATCACAACAACAGGGTCTGCTAGCGGCCCCCTCAGGGTGTGTAGTTCCTTCATCCTTAGCTCCTATGGGAATTTCTATTGATCCTCTGAGTCGAAGGGGTAAAGTGAGAAGGATACTTAACAGAGCGTCATTCTCCTCCTCTGATTCAGGAAAAGGGACTGTCAGACATCATAGTCGGCACAGCCATCATAGGAGGAGGAGATCTGTGTCCAGGTGCAGTCGCCGTTCAAGGTCTTTGAGGTATTATTCATCATGGTCATCTGGGTTGCAAGGACGGAGTCGTGCGTCAACTCATCATTCAGCTGATTTACAAAGGGAGCAACAGAGAGTGCACAGCGAAGAAGTGGTTGATGTTCCATCTGGAATTCCGGTTACCGAGGTATTGAGCGGTGAGTTTAGTTATACGGGAGCTTGGGGGGGTGGTGGTGACAGATTCATGATGATGGATAATTTGAGGAGCATTCTGGGGGGTGAAAAATTGGTTGTGAACCCAAAAATAATATCTCAAGTAAAGAGTTTTAATCCTCCTCTTCCTATTGCAAGATCCGATATTCACAGGGATGCATTTACTGTGGGGTAGCCCCTTTGGGTTCTCATTTGGATTGCAAGATCCGATATTCACAGGGATGCATTTTTCTGTGGGGTAGCCCCTTTGGGTTCTCATTTGGAACAGGAGACCATGGAAAAAATTTGGGCAAATGAATATGTAGATATTTGGTCTCTTGTTTCTACGGAACAAAATACAGTTGATCGTGAGAGGCGACAAAACGACAGGGCTTTCGAACACCATCCGAAAGTGGCAAAAACTATTAATAATTGGCTGCAAGCATTTTTTATTTTAGATTGTGTTATGGGAAGAAAGCACTCCAAGCGTTGTTCTGAATTGTTTCTATACATGGATACCATTTATAATTCATATATTCATATATAATTCATTCTCTGATTGTTCCTCTTCTGATTTTGGCTTACAAATACTGATGTAAAATACTGACCAAATACTGATTGTGGCCTTACTGTAAGGAACGCAGGTATCCTTGAAGGAAGCCAGTCATGATGATTTTATTATTGAAAGGAGCGGTATGGCTGTTAAGGTCCTAGTACAATAAAAATAATACCTGTCATGTCGAAATCCGATGCGCCAGTGCTGAGAAAATGAGCTTTGAAGACCAGCTTCTCCACCATGACAAAAGATCAGCTCTCCACCCTCATGTCAAGATCACACCTCACCACTTGTGCGCTTGACCCACTCCCGTCTCACCTCATCCCTAACTTTCCCACAGTCTTCATCCCAACTTTAACAAACCTCTTCAACCTTTCACTTACAAATGGTGTCTTTCCCTCCTCCTTCAAACATGCCTCAATCACACCCATCCTCAAAAAGCCCTCCCTCGACTCATCCTCTGTGTCTAACTATCGCCCAATATCTCTTCTCCCTTATGCCTCAAAACTACTGGAACAGCATGTATATCTTGAACTGTCCTCCCACATATCCTCCTGTTCCCTCTTTGACCGGTTACAATCTGGCATCCGACCGCATCGCTCAACTGAAACTGCCCTAACTAAAGTCACTAACGACCTACTAACCGCCAAGAGCAAGCGACACTACTCTGTCCTCCTCCTGGACCTGTCTTCTGCCTTCGACACCGTGGACCATTCCCTCCTACTACAGATTCTCTCATCTCTTGCATCACAGACTTGGCCCTATCCTGGATCTCATCATACCTAACAGACCGAACATTTAGGGTCTCCCTCTCACACACCACCTCCTCACCTAGCCCCCCTGTCTGTCGATGTTTCTCAAGGCTCAGTCCTAGGACCCCTACTCTTCTCCATCTACACCTTCGGCCTGGGACAGCTCATAGAATCCCACGGTTTGCAGTATCACCTCTACGCTGTTGACACGCAGATCTACCTATCTGGACCTGACCTCACCTCCTTACTGACCAAAATCCCACAATGTCTGTCTGCTATTTCAGCCTTCTTTTCTGCTCACTTTCTCCTCACCTCCTTACTGACCAAAATCCCATAATGTCTGTCTGCTATTTCAGCCTTCTTTTCTGCTCACTTTCTCAAACTGAACATGGGCAAAACAGAATTCATCATCTTTCCCCCATCTCACTCTACCGCTCCACCAGACCTATCCATCAATGTCAATGGCTGCTCGCTTTCCCCAGTCCCGCATGCTCGGTACCTTGAGGTGATCCTCGACTCTGTCCTCTCTTTCAAACCACATATCCAAGCCCTTGCCTCCTCCTGCCACCCCAAACTCAAAATATTTCCCGGATCTGCGTATTCCTCAACCATGAAACCACAAAAACACTAGTGCACACCCTTATCTCCCGCCTCCACTACTGCAACCTTCTACTCTCTAGCCTCCCTTCTAGCACCCTGGCACCACTCCAGTCCATCCTACACTCAGCTACCCGACTAATCCAACTGTCTCCCCGCTATTCCCCAGCCTCCCCTCTATGCCAGGCCCTTCACTGGCTTCCTATTGCCCAGAGGCTCCAGTTCAAAACCCTAACCATGACATACAAAGCCATCCACAACCTGTCTCCTCAATACATCTGTGACATAGTCTCCCGGTACCTACCCGCACGCAACCTTCTATCCTCTCAAGATCTCCTTCTCTACTCCCCATTATCGCTTCTTCCCACAACCGCATACAAGACTTCTGTCGTGCTTCCCCCATACTCTGGAACTCTCTGCCGCAACACATCAGACTCTCACCCACAGCGGAAACCTTCAAGAAGAACCTGAAGACCCACCTGTTCCAACAAGCCTACAGCCTGCAATGATCCTCAGTCTACTGAACCACCGCACAACCAGCTCTACCCTTCTCCTAGTGTATCCTCACCCATCCAGGGTCCTCTCTCCTTCTGTACTTGTGTGTCCCTTGTTTTGCACAAGTTTATTGTACTTGTCTATATTTCCCCTTTTCACATGTAAAGCGCCATGGAACAAATGGCGCTATATAAATGTATAATAATAATAAGAAGACGCATGGTGGGACAGCGTGGTGGAGGTATGATGAAGATTTTCGTTGGAGACTTGCCATTAACCCGCAGTTGGGTTGGGGGGGTTAAAGCCACTGATTCATGGTTACTGCTCATGATGTCGCAGAAGAGTAGTCAGCCCTTTCATTATGGGGCCCCAGCCAGCAGTCAGGCTCGGGGCCAATCGGAGTGCGGAGACCAGGTAACTGCTGGCTGTTTAATGACGATCATTGCAGGTTTTATGGATTGTGCAAATATAAAAACACGAGTGTTCATATTGCGGAGTTTTGCATGCAGCCACAAAGGGAGTTGCTTTCAGAACAGCAGCGCAGCATGAAATCAAGGACTCCGGTGAAAATCAGCACGATGGAACCATGGTTAAGCAGGTACCCCAATGCAGTGGCTGCAGCGAAGTTGATAGTAGGTTTCAAGTATGGTTTTTTCATTCCGTTCAAGTTTTCCAAAGGTTCATCGTTTTCGTCAAATTTGAAATCGGCAAGGGAGCTTCCTTTAGTTTTGTTAGCAAAAATAATGAAGGCGGTGTCTCTGGGTCGCATGGAGGGGCCGTTTAATTCCCACCCTTTTTCTAACTTCAGGGTGTCCCCCCTTGGGTATTTTTCCCAAAAAGGAGCCTGGGGAATTCAGGCTTATTCATCATTTGTCGCACCCCAAAGGCTCGTCAGTGAATGCGGTATTAGTGCTGAGGAATCATCAGTGGTATATGCATCTTTTGATCGAGCAATATTTTTGGTACGTCAGGCAGGGCGTTGGGCATTATTGGCCAAATCAGACATTGCGTCGGCTTTTCGCCTGTTACCTGTTCACCCGGATTGCCATCATTTATTGGGATGCTGTGTAGATGGGGAGTATTATTATGACACGTGCTTTCCCATGGGTTGTTCTATTTCATGTAGGTATTTTGAGCAATTCAGCAGTTTTTTGGAATGGGTTACAAAAAGTGAAGCTGGGTCACAGTGGGTAACGCATTATTTGGATGATTTTTTGTTTGTAGGCCCAGCTGATTCGGACGGTGGTAGTAAAGTTTTGGATAAATTTCATGAGATTATGTTTTATTTTGGAGTTCCTTTGAATGATGAGAAAACGGTTGGTCCAGTCACTCGCCTTTCATTTTTAGGTATTGAGATCGACACTGTTGACATGGTTTTTCGTTTACCACTTGAAAAAATAACGAAACTGTTGTGTTTAATAGGGATTCCTGTCGGTAAAAAAGGTGACGTTAGTGCAATTGCAAACCCATTGTTGGCATTTGCGTGTCGTGTAATGCCAATGGGTAGAATTTTTTCTCGGCGACTGGCTGTGGCTACCCAGGGTTTAAAGTTTCCCCACCACAGGGTTTGATTAGGTCTGCCCTTGATTGAAGATTTGCGGGTTTGGAGAAATTTTTTGCTTAAGTATAATGGTTGTACTTGTTTTCAGGATGCAGAAAAGTCATCAGGAATTGTCCCTTTTTTCGGATGCAGCCGGCTCCCTGGGGTTTGGTGTTATTTTTCGTAATCAATGGTGCTCGGAAAGATGGCTGAGTAGTTGGGTTAAAAATGATTAGACAAAGAGCTTGACTCTTTTGGAGTTTTTTCCATTGGTTGTGGCTTTGGGTATTTGGGGTGATCAGCTGTGGAATTTTCGCATTTGTTTTCGGACTGATAACGAAAGCGTGGTTCACGTGGTGAATCACTTGTCGTCATCTTCCATTCCGGTCATAAAACTGATTTGTTTTCTTGTGTTGGAATGCCTGCAATTGAACATTTGGTTCCGAGCTCGGCACGTTCCAGGTATAGAAAATGCCATGGCTGACTCATTGTCACGTTTTGATTTTCAGAAGTTTCGGGAGCTGGCTCCAGATGCCAATCAGAAAGGAATGCGGTGCCCAGAGCACATTTGTAAAATTCCGGAAACCTCCTAATGCCGCTTGTTAGGGCCTCAGTAGCCCCATCGACATGGACTGCATATGGTAAGGCGTGGAGAGAATGGTGGGAATTCATGGGAAACCTACCGGTGGGCTCGTCTAGTGAGGCCAGATTGGGGGTGACTATTTTATATGTGCAACACTTGCATGATGAGGGTTTTTCTGCAACACTCGCCAGAAACAGGTTATCGGGTTTGACTTTTCAATTTAAATTGAAGGGATGGGAAGATGTCACAAAATGTTTCATTTTGCGGCAGGCTTTGAAGGGTTGGGAAAAATCTAGGGTTCCGAAGAGTTTGAGGCAGCCTATTTCTTTTTCCCTGTTGGCGAGAATTATTGACTACATGAAAACAGTTTGCAGCTCTGTACTTGAGGCTATTTTGTTTTCTGCAGCATTTGGAATTGCATTTTTTGGGGCTTTGCGAGTTAGTGAGTTAGTGGCACTGTCGTGCCAGGCCATTGGGGGTTTACAGCATAACGATTTATCATGGTGTAATGGGAGAATACGTATTCGTGGGTCAAAAACTGATACGATGGGTAAGGGGTTATGGTTTTCATTGGCTTCAATTCAAGTCCCGGTATGCCCTACTGATTTGGTTATGAGGTATTGGGGTATAATACCAGATAGTCTATCGTTTTTTGCGCATGCTGATGGTTCCTCGTTAACTAGATTTCAGTTTTCAGCGCTGCTGTGTAAAATCATTATTTTTCTGGGTCTTCCTCCGGGTGATTTTGGCATGCATTCATTTAGAATCGGCGCAGTGACCGAAGCATCTCGCGCGGGCCTTAGGGACGAGGAAATAATGAAGATAGGCAGGTGGTGTCCCGAGTGTTTTTTCCGGTACATCAGGCCAGAACTGTTAACTCTATAATAACATTATGTTATTTAATTTCAATTGTTTTTTCTCGTTGTAGGTCAGTCAAGACCCAGTGTTTGGATTTTGGGACATTCATACGTCTGCTGTGCTGAGCAGAGGGCTGAGTTGCATCCTGGTGGGAGGTCTCTGGGTTTTTACAATGTGGACGCACACTGGAGAGGTCACAGGTTCTACTTGAGGTGGTTCAAATATCTAGAATGGCTGCCTCTCCTGTCATTCTAGTATTGCATGCAGGAGGGAATGATTTAGGGTCAATACAACTGACTGAACTTGTCACGTTAATGCGTGCAGATTTGGATAAGTTTCCGGGTTTATTTTGCCAATCTATAATGGTTTGGTCGGAGATAATTCCCAGAGTGGTGTGGTGCGGAGCGCGGGATGGGGCAGGGATTGAAAGGGCAAGAAGAGCAGTAAATCAGCGTATATCTCGATTCATACATTTCAAAGGGGGCATTATTGTAAGTCACAGACAGTTAGAAGGTAATAATGCTAGGTTTTTGCTTCCGGATGGAGTACATCTAACGGATATTGGGTTGGACATTTTTCTTTCAGGATTGCAGGATGGTATTGAGGAAGCAATTTTTTCTTTGGGTAGGGGTCGTAGCTCTTTAATGGGTCGCTACTCCGTGGCGGAAGAACAAGACTGGGTAACATGTGCCGGGAGTCCGGTGGCATATCCCCACAATTTCCGATGGTTAACATGGAGAGCTGCGACCTTACCCATCCAACGTTTGGGTGTTAAGATAAAAGAGGAGTTCTGTTTGTAAATGATTACTCCCAAATAAAGTTATAAGTTGAATGGTGTTTTGTGTTGCTTTCTTTGCGGCGGGGGGAAAAAAGAGGGGCAAGTTTAAGAGGTATGGACAGTCTGCTGATCTTAGTCTTTTTCTACTTTGCTTTGGCAGAGGCGTTATAACTGCTGCACATACGGCCACTCACATGGCTCAGCATTCATGGCGATGCAGGAGGAATGAGAAAGTTGAACGTAGAGTTTGGCTGCAGACAAACAAACACCAGCGCAGCAGCGGAGAGGCCGCAATGGAGTATGGAGGATTTTATATTTTGTACACAGGGTATTCATGCTAAATTAAAAAAGATAAAGGTGGAAAAGTCCTATTCAAATATTTATCTGCCCTTTATCTTGAATTGAACATTGTTTTTTCATGATAAATGAATTGCATGATCAGCCACATGCATTTTAAGGGAACAGGGAGCCTGTCTTTATATTCTTGAACAGCAGGAATCAGACCCTAGTGGCACAGGTCTCACCCTATGTACAGACATAGGAAAGACTTGTGGAGCAAAGGGATTGGAGCAGGGAGAAGCCGATGATGCATCATACTAGTCAGGTCTCTCCTTTTGATTCCTGGTATTCAAATTATGCTTTCTCTGAAACACCACAGCTATCTATCTATCTATGTCATGATCCAGGACGGGGTTTCGCTTTGGCCCGTCCTGGTCTGACTGGGTGTTAATTGTTCTGCCTCTCCCTGGCAGAGGGCGGCTACTTAATGCTCACTGGACCTATGTCCGGTGTCAGTTATACTCCTGCATCGGCTGAGTTAGTTGACCTTGTGCGTACGTGTTCCTTGTGCCTGATATCTTGCTTGCTTGTTCGGTTTTGATCCGGTTCTGTCCCTGTTATGAGTTCTGCCTGTCCCTCTTGTACTGCGCTACCTCTCGTGTATGACTCTCTGCTTGTGACCCGACTTCTCTCTGTTCATCCCCTTGGTACCACGTCGCCCTCTTGTGTATGACCTTTGGCTTTGTCTGACCTCCCGTCTGTTTATCCCTCCTGTACCTCGCTGTCCGTACTGTGTATGAACTCCGTTTTGCCTGACTCTGAGTTTTCTGTCTTCTCTGAAAGCAGGATGCTAAGCCCCGCCCCCTTGCAGTCACATGACCGTAGGTCCCGTGCCGGCTTGCTAAACTTCATCACTCAGGTCCTGTGCACCTATACTTTCTGGCTGTCCTGATCCCCAGGGGTCCCTACAGTGCGGGTGAGTCCCTGCTCAGCGGAGGCTGTACGAAAGCGCTGTCAGGATCATGATAATCTATCTATCTAATAACTATCTATGTATGTATTATCTATCTATCTAATTATCTATTTAGATCTGTATCTATCTCTGTATCTATCCCATCTATCTATGTAATATCTATCTATCTATCTATCATCTATCTATCTATCTCTATCATCTATCTATCTATCTATCTATCTATCTCTATTATCTACCTATTATCTATATCTATATATATATATGTATATTATCTATCTATCGCTATTATCTATCTATCTATCCCATCTATCTATGTAATATCTATCTATCTATCTAATATCTATCTATGTATGTATTATCTATCTATCTATATATCTCTTTATCTCTTTATCTATCTCTGTATCTATCTATCCCATCTATCTATGTAATATCTATCTATCTATCTATCTATCTATCTATCTCTCTATCATCTATCTATATCTATTTATATTATCTACCTATATTCTATCTATCTCTATTATCTATATATATGTATATTATCTATCTATTGCTGTTATCTATCTATCTATCTATCTATCTATCTATGTAATATCTATCTATCGGTCTGTCTGTCTCTCTTCTGTAGTTCAGTTTTATTACACCTGTATCAGGTATATGACAAATCTTTTTTACCTGCATGTGAAAAGACCCATTAAATTGAGCAATGACAATGAGCTCATTAATGCACATATGAATATGATAAAAATAAATTATTTGCGCTAGCAGGATAAATGCTGGACAAGAAATATATATGTAAACTAAGTACACTCTCCCCTTCTCACACAAAGGGTAATACCGTTCGGCAAGAGTTAGGAATTGACCGCAATAGAGCTAGTTCACAAAACGTGCATAGCGATACCTTCGTTCCAATAGGTTATGAACTGGTGGAGGGATCCTTCCTCAAGCGGGATCCCAGTACAGGAATAGCAGTTCAGACAGTGGTAGCGATGAGGGTGCCAAACTTCAGATTGTTGAGGCTCGGTTGGGTACCGCAGGTATTGGACGCTGCTCCGGCCGGTAACAGGCGTCCGTCTAATCGCGTGACTGCTGCCGCTGCCCGGCGAATATAACCGCGTGAATAGACTCAAAGCCAGCAAGGTAGCGAAACCTGCAGGACCTTGCGTGACGTCCCTCTGAGGAAGGAATCCGGTGATTCCGTAACGCGTAAGACAACTTTTTGGTCGAATTTGCGCTCACTAGCCAGTCACGTGGCTTTCCACATGACCGTGACGTCACGCAAGGTCCTGCAGGTTTCGCTACCTTGCTGGCTTTGAATCTATTTGCGCGGTTATATTCGCCGGGCAGCGGCGGCAGTCACGCGATTAGACGGACGCCTGTTACCGGCCGGAGCAGCGTCCAATACCTGCGGTTCCCAACCGAGCCTCAACAATCTGAAGTTTGGCACCCTCATCGCTACCACTGTCTGAACTGCTATTCCTGTACTGGGATCCCGCTTGAGGAAGGATCCCTCCACCAGTTCATAACCTATTGGAACGAAGGTATCGCTATGCACGTTTTGTGAACTAGCTCCATTGCGGTCAATTCCTAACTCTTGCCGAACGGTATTACCCTTTGTGTGAGAAGGGGAGAGTGTACTTAGTTTACATATATATTTCTTGTCCAGCATTTATCCTGCTAGCGCAAATAATTTATTTTTATTAATTGATTCTTATTGTAGGACAAATTGGGTGGTTTTTGTCCATATTTGCAGCTGCAGGTATTAGAACGTAGCAACTTGCGCCTTTGTGCATATGTTTCTATGGTCTACATATGAATATGAGCTAATTAATTCTACATCGCACCACCCCACACTCTGAAGGATCCCACCTGGACGGGGCTTACTCTCACTGTCGCCTCCTCCCATTTTGTTACTGGCGCCTCCACCACACACTTTATTGTAGTCACTGCAGCAATTTTCGTACTTTTCACATTTTTTGTTACAATGACAGGGATCTTTCTTATTAAATCTTCCTCCACATCTTCCTTGACAGGACGTATCTGCAATGAAGGCAAGGATAGAAGTAGTCACTATCTATACCACGCCATAAGACTACGCAGTACTGTGCATGGATGTACATGAAATATCAGATTTCCACCACGTGCCATTGTCTTTGAATGTGACGGGCCTCATGCTCCATCTCAGCGCCATTTTATTTCCTTATAGCCAAAGTATTGTGGTGGCATCAAAGGCAGGCACACAGCCGATGGAGTACATGTACTTCAACCGTCGTAAAGGGGATAAAACAATTAGCCTGTTGTTATAAAGGTTGCCCCGGTGCCGCTGATAAATTCTGATAGATTGGAGCATGGACTCCAAAAAATCTTTCATGGTTTCTTCTTATATCAGCAGCAGATCCTATAGGTCCTGTAAATTGTCGCGTGCGGCCTCCATAGATCAGACTTGATTTTCCAGCACATCCACAGATGCTTAATTAGGTTTAATGGATCCTGTCATGTCTCCAACTGCTATTAGCCTGCAGATATAGGGTTAACCTGCAGGTACGCAAAGCGCAGTGAACTTTATTCGTCCAGGGAGCTGCCAGCCTTTAGTCATAAAGGCGTGTCCAGAACGGCTACCACTCAGTGCACGGTGAGCGGCAGCTGTAAGCACGCCCCGGCAGTTTGACTGGCTGCCATCTCTGTAGCGCAGCTGTGAACACTGAGCTGTCAATCATACTGCCGGGGCGTGCTTGCAGCTGCCGCTCACTGTGCGCTGAGCAGTAGCCGCTCCGAACACGCCTTTATGACTAAAAACTGGCAGCTCCCTGAAGGAATAAAGCTTATTTTCTCCCACACATTCAGTAAGGTAGCCGGATAACATTGGTAGGTGGCATGTGCCAGCACCCAAGGTTACATAGCGCTACATTGCCCATCGTATGACACTACCTCTAACTGCTGGAATTTTTCCCATAGTGAATCCTGGGGCCATCTCCTAGTTTCCAAGTAACAAACTTTGTTCCATCGCTCCATGGTCCAGATATGATGCTTATGTGCCCGGCTTCAGCATTGACATGGGCACCCCGGTCTGTGGCTGTGCATTGCCATACACAGAGCGCTGCAATGCTCTGTGTGTTCTCACGCCTTTCTATCATGACCACCATGAGCTTTAGCAGCAGTTTGTGTTACAGGAGCTCATATGTGAAATTGGACCATATAAACTGGAATTTGCTCCCCACCTGCCTCAATGAGACCTGGGCGCCCATCCCATTATACAGTGCTAGAATATAGAAAAGTCAGGATGCAGTATTATCTGATTTATACCATATTCTTATGAGTCTTGTGTAACTTATAATCGGTATCTGTTGAAAAAAAATAGCAAATATTTTAAAAAATATATATTTAAAATAAACAATAAGTTTAGCTATGTCACCCAAGACCAGAAACACCATAATAGAAATGTGTTTGTGAGCAGGAATACAGCCCTACCTCCACCGTCATGATGAGTAACTTCATTCAGGTTAGGATCAATGTCTGTTAAAGATAAAATAAGCAGTAAATCAGTAAGTGAATTATTATTTTACCAATATTTCACTGCTATTATAATATATACACAAGCTAAAAATCGCTTTGTAGCACGTCATACTATTATGCCGAGAACATGATAAGAGCTATGATTGTGGCATCCATAATGAGTGATCGCTGTAACATACATCTGACTCCCTGCAGCCTTCTAATGATTCCAATGATGTGCTTACGGGGGAGATCCGGGGCTTAAAATAAAAAAGGCATGTAAGTGCTAACCAAGGCAACCACCTGCCTGCTGGACAAGGCACCGGTCATTGGCTGCTCCTGCCAGAAATTCAGCTAATCCCTGTCAACAGAGCAGCAGTTTCTCTTCCTGTTGACATGGCGGGACTAGTGGTGTCTTGCTGATTGACAGCTGGATTCCCTCAATTATGCAGCGGGAGTCGGCTGTCAATCAGCATGACATCAGTAGTCCCGCCATGTCAACAGGAAGAGAAACTACTGCTCTGTTGACAGAGAGCAGCTGAATCTCTGGCAGGAGCGGTCAATGATCGGCGCTGAGTACAACAGACAGGTTGTTGCCATTTTTTCTAAAGTTCCGGATATCATTTTTACAAATGATAGTAACACTTACATGGTCTACAGATTGGATAGACTTGCTCTGTAAGTCCACAAATGCCAAGTCTTGATGCGATCGCAGGGTACTCCTGATTTGCCTAAATGTCTGTAATGAACTCTCTCCGAGACATAAGAACCCCGTAGAACGTTCCACACCCCTGTTATAGAGCCGTCTGTCATTTTACACTGTCTGGTACAGGAGACAAAATGGGCTCTTTGGGAGTGATCCAGTAAGCTATTTTTTGGCAGAAAACGAGAGTAAAACACATTGACAAATTACACCAATTTTTCAACTTTTGGAATTTTTACACCAGTTTGAGGCAGCTTCATCAACCTGGATGTGGGGAGGACGGAGTGTTGCTACACCCACCCGTCAAATTCAACAAAAGTGTCGGTGTTTCTAACACTAGAAATTCTACTGACTGGAGTAACATATCCGGAGAGACGCATGGAGATGCACACCAATACTCTGCATTCATTCAGTTGTGTGTGCCACAGTTTGGCACATGGTACTCCTGTGAGTCCTTTATTAACACCGACATGCACAATGCCAGTTTTAATGAATCGGCCTCTGCATGTTTTCTGTTGGGTGAAGTTATCACATCCTCCCAATCTAATACAGTAGGTTCTACTCATTCATGCCCGCCTGTTAATTTCAATAAGGCTCCAATTATTGCAGTACATTGGTAGATCAGTCATCAGCACTATCTTCATACTCGGGGTATTGACAGCACCAATCAAGCATCATCATATATTGTTTTTTATCACAGAGGTTAATTTATAATTGAATAATAAAACTGATAAACACTGATGCCAGTTTAAGAGGAAACAATACACTGACATAATTGCCAATATTCCTGAATTTGCTGAGACAGTCCACAATTTTTCCTAGTAAATTCAAGGAATGTTGCGGGTTTATTTTAAGAGGCATCCTCAGATGGGATGAGGGTGGGGTATTCCCTTGCAGGATAACTTAAATATCCTATTTAGCCAACAACAATGTTGTTCAGTATGTACTAGTAATGGGTTCAACTTCTAATATATTGTTAGATGGGGTTGTAAAAATGCTGGGATGGGAGCCATAGATCACCTACAGTATGAAAAAAATGTAGTTTAATTCAAAAAGATTAATGATTAAAAGATGAAACTAAATGATGAAAAAACAATCTGGCCATATACAGTCATATGTAAAAGTTTGGGCACCCCTATTAATGTTAACCTTTTTTCTTTATAACAATTTTGGTTTTTGCAACAGCTATTTCAGTTTTATATATCTAATAACTGATGGACTCAGTTATATTTCTGGATTCAAATGAGGTTTATTGTACTAACAGAAAATGTGCAATCTGCATTTAAACAAAATTTGACCGGTGCAAAAGTATGGGCACCCTTATCATTTTCTTGATTTGAACACTCCTAACTACTTTTTACTGACTTCCTGAAGCACTAAATTGGTTTTGTAACCTCATTGAGCTTTGAACTTCATAGCCAGGTGTATCAAATCATGAGAAAAGGTATTTAAAGTGGCCACTTGCAAGTAGTTCTCCTATTTGATTCTCCTATGAAGAGTGGCATCATGGGCTCCTCAAAACAACTCTCAAATGATCTGAAAACAAAGATTATTCAACATAGCTTTTCAGGGGAAGGATACAAAAATTTGTCTCAGAGATTTAACCTGTCAGTTTCCACTGTGAGGAACATAGTAAGGAAATGGAAGAACACATGTACAGTTCTTGTTAAGCCCAGAAGTGGCAGGCCAAGAAAAATATCAGAAAGGCAGAGAAGAAGAATGGTGAGAACAGTCAAGGACAATCCACAGACCACCTCCAAAGACCTGCAGCATCATCTTGCTGCAGATGGTGTCACTGTGCATCGGTCAACAATACAGCGCATGCATAACGCCTTATTGTATGACCAAACAACTCAATCTTTGTTTCATCAGTCCACAGGACCTTCTTCCAAAATGTAACTGGCTTGTCCAAATGTGCTTTTGCATACCTCAGGCGACTCTGTTTGTGTCGTGCTTGCAGAAACGGCTTCTTTCGCATCACTCTCCGATACAGCTTCTCCTTGTGCAAAGTGCGCTGTATTGTTGACCGATGCACAGTGACACCATCTGCAGCAAGATGATGCTGCAGGTCTTTGGAGGTGGTCTGTGGATTGTCCTTGACTGTTCTCACCATTCTTCTTCTCTGCCTTTCTGATATTTTTCTTGGCCTGCCACTTCTGGGCTTAACAAGAACTGTACCTGTGTTCTTCCATTTCCTTACTATGTTCCTCACAGTGGAAATTGACAGGTTAACTCTCTGAGACAACTTTTTGTATCCTTCCCCTGAAAAGCTATGTTGAATAATCTTGGTTTTCAGATCATTTGAGAGTTGTTTTGAGGAGCCCATGATGCCACTCTTCATAGGAGAATCAAATAGGAGAACTACTTGCAAGTGGCCACCTTAAATACCTTTTCTCATGATTTGATACACCTGGCTATGAAGATCAAAGCTCAGTGAGGTTACAAAACCAATTTAGTGCTTCAGGAAGTCAGTAAAAAGTAGTTAGGAGTGTTCAAATCAAGAAAATGATAAGGGTGCCCATACTTTTGCACCGGTCAAATTTTGTTTAAATGCAGATTGCACATTTTCTGTTAGTACAATAAACCTCATTTGAATCCAGAAATATAACTGAGTCCATCAGTTATTAGATATATGAAACTGAAATACCTGTTGCAAAAACCAAAATTGTTATAAAGAAAAAAGGTTAACATTAATAGGGGTGCCCAAACTTTTACATATGACTGTATCAGTTTAAACATTAGGTGACAATTAGAGTTTATAAAATAGAAAAATGGAGCTCCTGTAATTCCGCTTCTGTCCACTAGAGGGAGGACAGCTCCTTGAGTAACTGAATTTGATGCTTCTGCCAAGTCAATTCTTCTTGTACACTCTCATCAGTGTTAATTTTGCAGCAAATAAATATAAGGCAGCAAACAATAACCTGTCATTGTCAACTCTATTTCCCTTTGGAACTTTTCATCTTATGGGCAGCCTCTACTGGATAGAAGCATGGGATTTTAAAGGGAATCTATCTGCAAGTTTTTGCTATGTAATCTGACAGTAGCATGATGTAGGGGCAGAGAACCTGATTTCAATGATGTATCATTTAGTGATCTGGGTTCTGCAGTTATGATGGAATCACAGTTTTCTCTCCTGCAAATGTAGCAGAACTCAGAATGCTGAGCTGTGTATAACTCCGCCCACAGCACTGATTGGTAGCCATATATTGACAGAAAGCTGTTAATCAGTGCTGGGCCATGGTTGGACCAGGAGGCACGAGACACTTAGTCCTGTAGTGATAATCTCCTGCTGATAAAACTCTGATTTAGTTGAAGCATCAAAGCCTATCCCAGTACGTCATAGGACTGGAATCAGGCTCTGCTCCTAGATCACACTGCTTTCAGATTACATCGCAAACGCCTGATAACAAATTCCCTTTAAAACTTAATGATCATGAGTTTTATAACACTTATTAACTTCATTACATCCAAGTCTGGTAACACACTAATATCTCCAACATGGGACAAGGTTCACCTGTGTGTGAGTTGGGTCTACATTTCATCCCAGCGTGAGCAGGCTGCAGGATGCAGTGACAGACAGAAGGCAGATCAAGGGTTAACAGGTTTTAATAAAACAGGGAGTTAGGTAAACGTGAGGTAACTAACGGGCAGAACAGGGAATACAGGGGTTTTGTTGAGGGGAAATTAACATAGGGATAACGAGTGAAACCGTTCTCAAAGTAGTCACTTATCAGTCATACATTTTCCTGTCAGAATAGGTCCCGGAGCGGATGATGGCACCAACAGCCGTTGGCACAACGTAGATCCAGTGGGGTCCTGAAGAAGGGGACGATGCATATTACATTCCCTGCTGGCAATGTTCAGTCTTTGAAACGTCCCGCGGAGTCCTCAGTAAGGAGACTCCGGTGGCCGGCAATGTATAGGCCACAGTCCTGCCAAAATTAAGCGCGGCTCGACGAATATCCCCTCCCCAGGGATTCAGGAAGCAGTACCGGTTAACGTCTCGGTCTTTATCAGGCGGCACACGCGCAGCACTGACTGTTACAGAGCGATTGGCACCTCGATGTCTGGGAGCCAAACTGTACACGGTGGGCTTCTCGCCAGTTTCTGCAGTCTGTCTCTCTCACGGCCGGACGCGGTTCAGCACTGCTCACGGTCTCTGATGCAGGAGCTCTAACTCCTTTCAACCACAAGCTGTGCCTTCCCTTCCAGCAACCTCTGTACCCGCACGCTGCTGTCTCAATGCTGCTGCTGAGTGCACGGCTTTCCTAAGCGCAGTGGTCGCTGTGCAGGCGGCGGGGGACCCTCTCAGTGCGGCCTGTCGCGATGCCAGTCCTCTGGAGGTCAGGGCACCGGTGCTCTCTGTGTAGGAAGGGGCATGCCGCTCACCTCTCTGCACACTACGCTGCCCCTGGTTACGCTTGGACAGGAGGAAGGTCCTGCCGGCTCAAGCTTTCTCCCTGGGAACAGGGGACGCAGCCTTGTCAGTTCCGGCCCCGGCACGCAGGTACCCGCGGTGTGGTCATCCTCCTTACACCAGCACTGCTGTCTCATCGCTTCAGTGTCAGTGCAGACATGGATATTTCGTGTTGGGCTACCTCAATGCCTCAGTGTCAGTGCAGACATGAATATTTGTGCTGGGCTACCTCAATGTCTCGGCATCAGTGCAGACATGGATATTTTGTGTTTGGCTACCTCAATGCCTCAGTATCAGTGCAGACATGGATATTTTGTGTTGGGCTACCTCAATGCCTCAGTATCAGTGCAGACATGAATATTTCATGTTGGGCTACCTCAATGCCTCAGTATCAGTGCAGACATGGATATTTCATGTTGGGCTACCTCCATGCCTCAGTCTCAGTGCAGACATGGATATTTTGTGTCGGACTCCCTCAATGCCTCAGTGTCAGTGCAGACATGAATATTTGTGCTGGGCTACCTCAATGCCTCAGTATCAGTGCAGACATGGATATTTCGTGTCGGGCTCCCTCAATGCCTCTGTTCAGTGCAAACATGGATATTTCGTGTCGGGCTCCCTCAATGCCTCAGTGTCAGTGCAGACATGGATATTTCATGTCGGGCTCCCTCAATGCCTCAGTGTCAGTGCAGACATGAATATTTGTGCTGGGCTCCCTCAATGCCTCAGTGTCAGTGCAGACATGGATATTTCATGTTGGGCTACCTCAATGCCTCAGTATCAGTGCAGACATGGATATTTCGTGTTCGGCTCCCTCAATGCCTCTGTTCAGTGCAAACATGGATATTTCGTGTCGGGCTCCCTCAATGCCTCAGTGTCAGTGCAGACATGGATATTTCATGTTGGGCTCCCTCAATGCCTCAGTGTCAGTGCAGACATGGATATTTCATGTTGGGCTACCTCAATGCCTCAGTATCAGTGCAGACATGGATATTTCGTGTCGGGCTCCCTCAATGCCTCTGTTCAGTGCAAACATGGATATTTCGTGTCGGGCTCCCTCAATGCCTCAGTGTCAGTGCAGACATGGATATTTCATGTCGGGCTCCCTCAATGCCTCAGTGTCAGTGCAGACATGGATATTTCGTGTCGGGCTCCCTCAATGCCTCAGTGTCAGTGCAGACATGGATATTTCGTATCGGGCTACCTCCATGCCTCAGTATCAGTGCAGACATGGATATTTCATGTTGGGCTACCTCCATGCCTCAGTGTCAGTGCAGACATGGATATTTCGTATCGGGCTACCTCCATGCCTCAGTCTCAGTGCAGACATGGATATTTCATGTTGGGCTACCTCCATGCCTCAGTCTCAGTGCAGACATGGATATTTCGTGTCGGGCTCCCTCAATGCTTCAGTGTCAGTGCAGACATGGATATTTCGTGTTGGGTTTTTTACTTACAGGAGCAGATGGAGTAGTCGTTGCAGCAGTCGCCGAACCTCTCGCATTGCACATTACATTGGCAGCTGTATGACTCATCTAGCTTGTCTCCGCAGCGATTTTTACACGAATTCTTACATTCTTAAAATTGGGAAACAAAAGGAAATAAATATCAGTTTGGTTCAACAACATAAATTATGATTTCCATAAAGCAACTGATCCAGGGATTCCTAAATATGGAATTTGTCCTGATTGCAATTTTTTAAAATAGTTTTTACCATAATGTCGAGGTGAAGCCAAGAAAGGAGGATGTCCCATAGACAAGAACACTGGTAGAAAACTTAGCTTTGTGTCTTATTCCAATACTGAATCAGATCTTATTACTGATGACTTGCGTGCACCTCTTCTGTATGGCTGGGGACGGTGGCAGCGAGCACCATACTGTCCTCAGCCCAATAAGGGGCATTTATACTGATTGCAGTGCTGCTCGTCAGTGGTACTTCATCACAACAAAACCTTCCATGGAGACCTCTGACACATGGCACTGTACAGTACATGGCATCATGTGTCACCCCTGGGCTTCCATATTACAAATGTACACTACAAAGAATGTATATTATTACTATATGACTTTGTATAGAATACAATAGTCAGCTACTCTTTTTTTATTAAGTGTTTAACATGGATTTGTCACAAGCTTTCACCACACAAACTGTATATTTTATTAGCTAAATCTCTTAAACCTGTTGAGGCCAAAATACTTATTTTGAAAATGTATGTAGGAATGGCTGTATAATACTTAATGAAAGTTTCCCTGCCAAATATTAAAATGAGCTTTTTTATGAGTCCAGATCTAGCTATTCATAAAATAAATGTAATACTGTGCAGCCATTCTGACGTGGACTTTCAAAGTAAATACACAAGTATCATCAGATCTAAGATATCTATTTAATACTGTAAAATATAGTGTCAGATCTTCTGTAATTCAACATTGCATCAACCCTACCCCGCTTTCAAAATACTTATAGTCAGCAAATCAAACTCATATTTACTCTCTAACCTTTCTGAACACTAGGTGAAAAATATAATATTAGAAGGTTCTATTTATAGAAGTATTGTTACTTCTCTTTTCCTACAGTTGCCATTTAGTGTTCCAATGGCTTTATTTTAATTTATTGTAATACTATTTTACCAGTTGAATTTTTCTACCACTCTAGAACTTCCTCTGGGTCGCCCTCCCAGGGCTGTGGGGTACTCGGTACCGGAACGGTGTCGGCGGGATGTGTCACAGCAGCGGTGACCCGGTCCGTGGCCCTGGGCGCCCAAGTAATGGGGGAGGTTTGAATGGAATAGTTTGTGACGCCACCTGTGGTGTTCGGCAAGTGAGGTGTTAAGCCGATGCTGCATGCAGACCCTCTGGGACTGGTGGTGTGGTGCAGCCAAGATGGTGTAGCTTCCCACAGGTGGAGCTGTAGTCCCAGGGCAGTGTAGATGTAGGGGTAGAGGAGAGGCACAGGCGGTGTAGAAGCTGGTACCCCGATGTAGTGGTACAGGGTATGTTAGCGCAGGAATAATTGGAGGACACCAGGACTTGTAGTTCCAAAGCTTTACTCACAGTCTGTAGTACACACAGGTGCTTGCCTCCGTGCTGTGTCCTCCGGGTCAGGGACCCAGTCAACCTCCAGGTCAGATGGAATGCTCCCTTCCAGCACTCCGCCATCATGTGCCTTTCTGAACGTCTCCTCTTATAGCACCTTTGGTGTGAAGAGGCCCCGGCCTTGCGCTTAGAACTTCTAGGCAGGGTTCTCTCCTAACCCACGTCCTCTGTTCCCTTTTACTCCTTTGTTCCATACTAGTCTCTCCTTCTTATGGAAGATCAGGTTTCTGTTCAATGTCTTTCTCCTTCTTTCCTTTCCCGTGCCAGCAGACCTAGGTCACTGAGGTCTGCTGCAGCACGTCCTTCCTCCATCCCTCTCCCAGGGATCTTCTCTCCTCGCTCTCTCCTACTGACTGACCGACTGACCTGAAATCCTAAAACCTTCCCGCTATTTTATGTATTCTAACTCCACCCGCCTCCCAGCACGTTTTGTGTTCCAAGCAGGGAGCCACCAAAGGTGCTCTGCTACACTCCAAGCAGGGAGCCGCAATGTGACTTTGCTGAACTACTGTGTTGTGTGGGATGCAGGTGTTGGAGCATGGTCAGGAGCCTCCAACCTACCTGGATGGTGGGGTACCACACCTCAGGAGGAAGTGCAGTACCTCTGTGGCAACTGAATCCTCAGGGGCGCCACACCTCCATGCTCCTCCAAAGCTCCCTCCCTGATGCTGTAGAGCTCCATTTCTGCTACTTCAGAGCTCCCTCCCTGCTGCTGTAGAGATCCCTCTCTGCTGCTGTAGAGCTCCCTCCCTGCTGCCCTAGAGTTTCCTCCCTGCTGCTGTAGCGCTCCCTCTCTGCTGTCCCAGAACTTTCTCCCTGCTGCTGTGGAGCTCCCTCTCTGCTGCCCCAGAGCTTCCTCCCTGCTGCTGAAGAGCTCCTTGTCTGCTGCTCCAGAGCTCCATCTCTGCTGCTCCAGAGCTTCTTCCTGCTGCTCCAGAGCTCCCTGTCTACTGCTCCAAAGCTCCCTCCCTCCTGCTCCAGAGCTCCCACCCTGCTGCTGTAGAGCTCCCTCTCTGTTGATTCCAAAGCTCCCTTTTGCTACTTCAGAGCTTCCTCCCTGCTGTTGAAGAGCTCCTTGTCTGCCGGTCTAGAGCTCCCTCTCTGCTGCTCCAGAGCTTCCTCCTTGTTCCTCCATGCCAATCTTTGTTGACAGGAATGGGATACTTACATCCGTTCTACAATACATGGCAACTGCATCCAGTCTCTGAACTTAGTATCCTTATGCTATCTATCTGGGCATCACTGCTGAGCTCAGAAACTGCAGATGTCACATGTTGTAGATGGAACTGTAACCCTGCATCCCTGTAAGTAAAGACCATCAAGGAGCAGAGGTGGTGCTGGAGTGGCAGAAACATTCAAAAGTACGGTAAATATTATATGTTCCCCAATTTTCAGTGAAACTGCACAACCCCTTTAATACAAGGGAGCAAAACTTAAAAGGTTTGGCCAATGAGAAGAAATGATCATTTATTTACAAAATAGGACATAACTTTTAGAATACTGGGAACCCCATCAATTTCCAGAGGGATTCACTTACATCTCAATTAGAATGAATTGGCAGTGCACATACTCGACCGCTGCTCCATTCATTCTCTATGGGACTGTCGAGGGCTGTGCATAGCTTCTTACGGCAGTCCATGAAGAGATGAATGAAGCAGCTGTCCAGCAGAGATACTGTTGCTCAATTCTAATGGGGCGTAATATATACTGAGTCATAAAAATGTGTATAATGTTGTTTATCATGCTCACAAGATACAGTTACTACACGCCTGTATCTGATACTCAACGGACAACTTCGCAATGTCACACTCCCTTTTTGTAGAACAGTGTAAGTTTTATTTTACCTTTTTAACTTTTTATACCTAATTAGTAAAATTTTATATTAGATATTGATTTATAATCTTTGTAACTGAACTTTTAATTTATAAATCCCTGAACCGCAAACCCCACAGATTACCAACTTCAGTTTGCAAAGTTTCATATATTTTAAAACAAAATTATTGTTATTTGTGCTCCAAGACATGTCACTTAATAGCCTTCTCCAGCTTGTGATACCACTTATTATACAGTGGGGAAAAAAAATATTTAGTCAGCCATCAACTGTGCAAGTTCTCTCACTTAAAAAGATGAGAGAGGCCTGTAATTGACATCATAGGTAGACCACAACTATGAGAGTCAAAATGAGAAAACAAATCCAGAAAATCACCTTGCCTGATTTGGCAAGATTTATTTTGCAAATTATGGTGGAAAATAAGTATTTAGTCAATAGCAAAAGTTCATCTCAATATTCTGATATATATCCTTTGTTGGCAGTGACAGAGGTCAAAGGTTCGGGGACCTTCCTTCAGTTTCAGAAGGTAGTCACCAAGGCCCTAATGTTTGGCACTCAGGAAGGGGAGGGTCCCAGTACTTCTGAAACTGATAGTGCCCGTATTGTCCCCGGTCAACATTTCGCAGCCTTGCAGGACTAGTTCCCCAAACAGTGAGGACAGGACAATTACAAAAATGGTGCAGAGTATGCTATAAGAGGGGTATCCGAAAGGACACAACTTACCATTGTGAAATCTGCCCTGAGAAACCAGGCCTTTTCATTAACAATTGCTTCAAAGCGTACCACACGTCCACAAATTAATAAAATTAGTTTATACCCTGTTGACACAACACACTTTTATAATCTGATGTACGCGGCACATCTTCCACATAACACCACATTATAAATTCATACACCAGTAAAACCAAAAGCAATATAATCATTACTATAAATAAATTCCTTCAGGGGTGTAGTTTCCAAAATGGGGTCACTTGTAGGGCATTTCCACTGTTTAGGCACATTAGGGGCTCTGCAAACGTGACATGAGACCCTCAGACCATTCCATGAAAGTCTGCAATCCAAAATGTCACTCATTCTCTTCCAAGCCCTGTCGTGTGCCGAAACAGTGGCTTTCCTCCACATATGGAGTATCAGCGTACTCGGGAGAAATTGCACAACTTTTTCCATCCATTTTCTCCTGTTATCCTGGTGAAAATAAAAAAATCGGGGCTAAAAATCTTTTTTGTGGAAAAAAATGTGTTTTTTTTTATTTTCACAACTCATCGTTATAATTTTTTGTGAGGCACTTGGAGGTTCATGATGATCATCACATGTCTAGATAAGTTCCTTAAAGGTGCTAGTTTCCAAAATGGGGTCACTTGTAGGTGCTTTCTACTGTTGGCACATAATTCCAGCCAATTTTACATTCAAAAAGTCAAAAGGTGCTCCTTCCATTCCGAGCCCTGCCATGCACCTAAACAGTAGTTTTCCCCCACATATGGGATATCAGCATACTCAGGACAAATTGCACAACAACTTTAGAGGTCCATTTTCATCAGTTACCCTTGTGAAAATAAAAAAAATCATTGATAAAATATAATTTTTGTGGAAAAAAATGTGATGTTTTTATTTTCATGGCTTTATGTTATAAACTTCCGTGAAACACCTTGGGACTGAAAGTGCTCAACACACAGCTAGATAAGTTTCTTGAAGGGTCTAGTTTCCAAAATGTGGTCATTTGTGGGGTTTTTCCACTGTTTAGGCACATCAGGGGCTTTTCAAACGCGACATGGCGTCCGCTCTCAATTCCAGCCAATTTTGCATTCAAAGAGTCAAAAGGTGCTCCTTCCCTTCTGAGCCCTGCCGTCCGCCCAAACAGCAGCTTTTCCCCACATATAGAGTATCAGCGCACTCAAGAGAAATTTCACAACAACTTTTGTGGTCCATTTTCTCCTATTACCCTTATGAGAATAAAAAAAATGGGAGCAAAAAGATCATTTTTGTGATTAAACAGTTAAATGTTCATTTTTTTCCTTCCATATTGCTTCAGCTCCTGTGAAGAACCTGAAGGGTTAAAAAACTTCTTGAATGTGGTGTTGAGCACCTTGTGTGGTGCTGTTTTTAGAATGGTGTCACTTTTGGGCATTTTCAGTCATATAGACCCCTCAAAGTGACTTCAAATGTGATGTGGTCCCTAAGGGTATGTGCACACATTGCGGATTTGGCTGCGTTTTACTTGTGGATTTAGTGCAGATTTCCTGTGGATTTTCTTCAGAATTTGTGCACCTACGTTTTTACACTCTAATGGAAGAGGTGTAAAAATGCTGTGGATTCCGCACAAAGAATTGACATGCTGCATAAAATAAACCGCTGCAAATCTGCACGGAATTTTCCGCAGTATGTGCACAGCGGATTTGGTTTTCCATAGGTTTACATGGTACTGTACACTGCATGGAAAACTGCTGTGGATCCACAGCCAAATCCGCAACATGTGCTCATACCCTAAAAGGAATGGTTTTGTAAATTTTGTTGAAAAAATGAAAAATCGCTGGTCAACTTTTAACCCTCATAACTTTCTAACAAAAAACAATTTGGGTTCCAAAATTGTGCTGATGTAAAGTAGACATGAGGGAAATGTTATGTATTAACTATTTTATGCTATATGACTCTCTGATTTAAGGGCATAAAAATGAAAAGTTTGAAAATTGCGAAATTTTCAAAATTTTCGCAAAATTTCTGCTTTTTTTCACAAATAAATGCAAGTCATATCAAAGAAATGTTACCACTAACATGAAGTACAATATGTCACGAGAAAACATTCTCAGAATCACTGTTATCCATTGAAGCGTTCCAGAGTTATGATCTCATAAAGTGACAGTGGTCAGAATTGTTAAAACTGGCCTGGTTAGGAAGTTGAAAACAGGCAAAGGAGTTGAACTGGTTAATAGATTTTTATTATGAAAACTGGCCTTATGTTTCCAATTCCAGCACAGATTGGCTCCACATTCTCTCAGCCTCAATTCATTAGCTAAGTCAGTCCCCTTCCCCATCACGGCTGATGCAGAGATAGAGTTTTTGGGGTACCTTGGCTTTGAACTTATTGAGGCAGAGAGCCCCCCTCAAGCACATCATCACCAACACAGAGAGAGGGAGGATCACTTTCTGATATCAGGACATTGTGAGAACTATTGTAGGTTTAGTATATTAGTAAGTTTCATTTAGTTGTAATTTATCCTTCCATACTGTAAATCCGGTCCGAATTCTTTAGATCAATGAAAACATGTTGATTATCTGCATATTTCTTTGGGTTCTGTGAAGTACAAATACCCAGAAACGGAGTTATCCGACCGGTCTAACTTGTTTCTTTTATAATTCTAATTCGAAGGGAGGTGCATAAATTTGCTCCAATTAATTTCAAGTCCAGAAAAGTTACCCAACATTTCAATAGAAAGCAAAAGATAAACTCTTGTTTTATTTTTATCATTTGTGAATAATTCTATTGCTCCTCACAGCAATTCAGTCATGTATAGAGTAATAGATGTCTCTATAGAATACTGTAATTGTACAATGCACGACATAGATAACGACAGATAGCAGTCTAGTGGAGGCCATATGGAGGACACTATGGTGTGAACGGGTGGCAACAGATCATTTACATTTTACATATATGCTGAGAGCTTTGTGAATGTAATTTGAAAACCCATTAACCTGACACCTCTAGGGATAAGCATATGTCCAATTTTTAGGAATTTGCTGAACCTAGTGTCACGGTTTCATATCTAACTGTGGCCTAGGGACGCTGTGAGTGACAGCTCAGATACCCTATGGAATCTGTGGTGTGCTGGACTGTTGGTTTTGTGAGTGACAGTCCAGTCACCCAATCTAATCCAGAGTGTTGACTGACAGCCCTGCTGTTCCATCTGGTTTACACTGCGGGCATTTCCTCAGGTGCCTCCCATCCTAAAATGATTTGCAGAGTATTTAACTGGCTTGCTGTAAGCAACAGATTGTCAGTTGTAGATTTGCTATAGTTAGGTGTGTATATTTGCTCTGAGTCTGACTTCGATCTTGTTGATGACCCTGGATTTTGTTGTGTCTACTCTTGTGGATTATCCCTTCTGCTTTTGACCCTCTCTGACTTCAGGTTTCTGACCCTGGACTTGGCCTCTGACTATCCATTTGTTGTATTCCCTGGTTTTGACAAACCATTCTGGCATTTGACCCCGAACTGTTACCTGACAACATCTTTGTCTCACCCCTCTGTACTACAAGCCCTCCTGGTATCTGACCTCGGACCTTCCTTGTCTCATTGCTTGCCCGTAAGTAGTGACTCAGCGTCACCCCCAGCCAATTTTTAACAATTTCCAATTTGCTACTCATGAACAGCCTAAAATGTCCACTGGCACTTTTCTTTATAGTTTTTTTTTACATTAAATAGATAGAGGATCATATTAAATTCAGTTAGGTTACAGATAGCCCCTTTAAATAGAATCTGCCATTAGGATCAACCCTCCTAAGATGTCTATAGGGCATGTAGCTTATAGGAAGTTGAATAAAATGACATCCAATGTCTTATTTAAGAGAAATCTACATTTTTCTTCTATGTAAATGAACTGTTAACATGTATGGACATGACACTGATCTCCCTGAGAATCTGCCTCCAGAGATTGTTATAAATGAAAGGTGGCATAGCCAGTTTAGATCAGGAGAGCAGACTGTCAGTCATTACATGTCTGACACTGGTAATGCCAGCTTTCATTAAAGGGAATCTGTCACCATATTTTTCGCCTATCAGCAGCCGGCACCGACATCAGGGCTTATCTACAGCATTATAGTCCGGGTGGGCAGTCCGGTATTGGTCCGATGGGTGTTGCGGTCTGGCGCCTCCCTTCTTCTAATGGTGACTTCCTCTTCTTTGCTGCCTGTCATGGCTCTGGCACAGGCACACTGTTGAGGGCAGAGCAGAGTCCTGCAGTGTGCAGGAGCCGGGAGAGGTTCGGCACCTGTGCACTGCAGAATTCTACTCTTGCCCTCAACAAGGCAGAGCAGTGCGCCTGCGCAGGAGCCACGACAGGCAGCAAAGAAGATGTCACCGTTAGAAGATGTGAGGCGCCGAACCCGGACCGCGACACCCATCGGAGCCGAACCGGACCAGGAATGCCCCTGGGTGAGTATAATCTAACTCATTTTTCTTATCTTTCAGGTTACATCGGGGGCTTATCTACAGCATTACAGAATTACAGATAAGCCCCTGATGGCGGTGCCGGCAGCTGGTAGGCGAAAAATAGGGTGACAGATTCCCTTTAATAATAATGTCTGGAGACACATTCTGATGCAGATCAGTGTCTGGCCCATAGTCCTGAGCAGCTCATTTATATATAAGAAAAATGAAACATTTAAAAAAAATTGGCATCAGTAACATAACCACAGGCAAAACTAACCACAAAAAATCCTCTTGTGATACTTTGCCCGTATAATTATTGTTCCTCCCTGTGAGTGCCATGAAGCTTGTGTAGTGCTGACTAATATGCTTGTGTGTCTCTTCTGAGAAAAGTTTTCTTGCATTTATGAACAGTCTTTGTGCCTGACACGTTACCTATCCCACACGGCTGCACAACGTCACGGCTTCTGTATTCTGAAACACTCTCTCTCCGATTCACTGAGTGCCATTAGGATCTGTTGGGTTTTCTATTCTTCACTCATTAGTGGCCATCTGTCATCTGCCACTTATCTGTCTTTTCCTATTAGATACAATAACGATCACTCTACGCTACGAGCAATGAAGATCCCTATGAAGAGGTGAATAAAACGTTTTATCAGTTCTAAGTAAAGACTGGAAGTGAAATGTCACTCATAAGAAGCACTGCCCATTGTAGTCAAATATGACAGAGGAGACCATCAAGGATAATACAGTAAAGCTCAGTGTACGGGGGGATGCTAACTGCTGCTGCATAAACCACAGGGAGACCCCAGGCCCCATCTGCCAGAACAGCTGGACGGACACGTCTGGAGATCTGTGCAGCAATGTAGGGCATCACTCAGTCAGCGAGTCCTCTCAGGGCACGGCTCCGGATTTGGCTGCGAGCCCTTACATGAGACATTCTGACGCCCTACCTGGGATTGGCAGGGGAGCCTGCGTGCTCCAGCCGTGCGTTTCCCAGTACATTTTTCTCAGGGAACACAGTTAGTTAATGAACATGCAGCTACGCTCCTCTGTTGCTTTTTGCCATATTACGGAATAATTATAGACTGATGTATTCAGGCTACAAACAATACTAGATCCAGTATAACAAGGCATGCCATCCTTTATCACTCACATAAAAGCAGAGAATCGATTTTAAAGGCACACTATCACAAATATATTATCTCATGTTTATGCCTTTAAGGATATGTGCAGACAATCAGTAAAACATTGCGGTTTGAATGCTGCGTTCTTGTGCACCGTCCAACCCGCAGCATCCAGATGTTACAGAAGAGTGGCTGGAGTTTCAAGAAATCCCATGCCCTCTATGCGTCCACAGATTCCCAAGGCTCACCGCGGAGACGGACATGAGGCGCGTCTTTCCAGACCTCAGCATGTCTATTTTTCTAGTCTCTGCAAGAGAAATGTCACCAATAGAATGTATTGGACGTGGTGAATCCGCACGGTTCAATGAACACATGCGGATTCATCTGCGTTCCAAAGGAGGCAGCACTTTGGGCGCAGCGAACATGTGCTGCATCCAAAGCGCTGCCACTTCCAGATCGTCAGCACATACCCTCATTCTCAGGGGATTTTTTCTTAAGGTAAATGCATTTGTGCTAAAGAAAAAAAAAACATTCTCGTAGTTGGGTTTCATTAAACATTTTTGCAGCATTTGATTTTTGAAACGGTTTGATTCCGTTAATATTGCTGGCTGCAGAATAAGATTAAGCCAAATTCAGACACGAGTATGTACAATTATCTTTTCATCCAGAAAAACCTATTGATTATTTTATCCATATTGTCATCTGTATAACATCTGGTAAATACAGTTTTCTATGTTAAGAGGTGCAATGGGATCCATTCAAAACTGATCCCATACTGATGATCCGGGTCAGATTTACCAAAAGGCCAACCTAGACAAAGGCCTAGGGCACAGCAGTTAGGGGGGCGTATATACAGAAGGAATAACAGAAAAATATTTACACATTTTTCAGTATTATTTTGAAAAGGCCATAAAAAGGTTACTTATTAAATCTACATCCATATACATTAAATAAATTGAGTGGTACATTTATGTCGCCCACCTCTATAGCTTGCGCTGTCTTGCTCAGTCACAGTGCAGATTCTTTACTGTAAGAGCAGTGAGACTATGGAACTTTCTGCTACCTGATGTTGCAATGGTTGATTCACCACTAAAATTCAAGAGGGGCCTGGATGTCTTTGTTGATACATATAATATTACAGGTTATGGGCACTATATTCTATGATGGGACGTTGAACCAGGAAACTAGTATGATTGCGGTATGAAGTCGGAACGAATTTTTCCCTTAATATGGAGCTTTTAATATCTGTCCCATGAGGTTTTAGCCTTCCTCTGGATCAGAATGTTAGGCTATAGGTTGTCCTCGATGAAATTAAGTCTACCGTCAACCTTAAAACTACGAAACACAGTCAGCGTAAACCCACTTTTAAGTAAAATTCCAGTGATTACACTCATATAGTGTGACTTCTACATATCTACTGCCATGATGGATGCTCTAAAATACATCAAACGTAACGAAAGCCAAAAATCAGGAACTCAGTCAGGAGCTAGGGGTATACTCATCAAGCTGCAAAGACTTAAGACAGCGTTCATGTCACAGTTTTGGGGAACGGTGCTGCTCTGAATACACCAAGTGAACAAGTATGTGCAAAACTTGGTAACTGATATTTTGTAAGTCGTTGAAGTTCTCCAATCACTAGTAAAGTTCTTGATAGAGCTGCGAGAACAGTTTGATTAATATGAGGAAAAAGCTCGCAATATCTCTGAAAAGAAAGTATCCTATATGAGCATGATGAAACACGTTCGATCCTCAGGAAACCTGAATCTGATAGGACACGTGTGTCACGGCCGCCACCGATACTCACCTGCAGGGTCCTGTGCGCACCTCCCGGCACGCAACCGCTCCCCGGCGCGTCCCCGCTGCTGACCTCCGGCCTCCCCGACATCGCTCCCACGCTCCTGTGGCCGGCGCTCTGACGGCACCATGTGACGTGGTGGCTCCGCCCCCAACATGGCGGTGCCCATCATCTATTTCTGGCAGGCGTCTCCCCAGGTAAGACGCCTGTGTATCGTTTCCGGGCTGCTGTCCTTTTGGCCAGCGCTCAGTACGCTCTCAGACCCTTCATACCCTGTATCATCCTGCTCCGCTTAGTTAGGTTTTCTGCTGTCGCTCTCTGGCTTCGCCACTCTGGCGGTTCTGGTTTTCCCTGCCGTCCTCTCTGTGTGCTTGCGCTCCTGTGACCTCCTTGTTCGTGTACTCTCTTACCCTCTCTCTCTCTTGCAGCCTCCAGCCACTACCTGCTCCGCACCCTCCAGGTCTCTGCGTTCCTCTGGCTCCTACCGCTGTCTCCCGTACCGCTGCTCCGCTGACTCCGTAACACTAGTTCTCCTGGTGCTCACTCAGTCGTCCCTTTGGCTCCGGCTGTCATGGTTCCATCCCTTGTGGGCCTGCCCCTAACACTCCCTGTATAGGGGGTGGCTCCACCTGGTCCAGCTCGTCCGCAGGGGCTCTGGAGCCGTGACCCAGAGGGTCCACTCCGTGTTGCTCTCTTTATTTTCGCCATCCTAAACACACTCTGTAACAGATACACAGGCCATGGACCCCGCTGGAGTCACGGCTACTCAGAAGGAGTTACTTTTTTTACGAGAGAATAAAACGTGCATAATGTCCTTTATGAAATCGATGGACGCGCGCCTCTCCGCCCTCCAAACCTCTGATCCTGGTAATGCGGCCCAGCTGGCCGGCTTACAGCAAGAGTTAGCGCAGCAGCGGGACGCACAAAGTCACATCCTCAGCTACATGGCTTCGGTTGATGGCCGCTTACTCGCGCTCCAGGCAGCCGCGGCTGCTCCCCCTCCAGGTACTGGTCCTCATCCTATTCTCCTTGGTCTTCCCTGGTTGCGACTTCATGAACCCACTTTAGATTGGCGTAACGGCAATGTTTTGTGCTGGGGGGACTCTTGTCGGTCTCGGTGTCTGCAGCCGATGCATCCCGTAGGTGTTCCCCGTCTCCTCCCTGGTTCCTCCAGTTTGCCGCCCGCATATCGGGTCTACACGGATGTCTTTGACAAGAGGGAGGCTGAGGTTCTTCCACCTCACCGACCCTATGACTGCCCTATCGAGCTCATTCCTGGTGCCACTCCTCCCCGCGGCAGAATTTTTCCTCTCTCTTTAGCCGAGACGCAGGCTATGTCGGAGTACATCCAAGAGAACCTAGCCAAAGGCTTCATTCAAAAACCATCCTCGCCTGCTGGAGCAGGCTTTTTTTTTGTGAAGAAGAAGGACGGGTCTCTTCGACCGTGTATTGATTATCGGGGTCTTAACCGCATCACGGTAAAAAACAAGTACCCGCTTCCATTGATTCCTGAACTCTTCGATCGCTTGAGAGGAGCACGAGTCTTCACCAAGCTGGACCTGCGAGGAGCCTACAATCTAGTTCGTATACGGGCTGGGGATGAATGGAAGACTGCATTCAACACACGGGACAGGCATTACGAGTACTTAGTAATGCCAATTGGACTTTGCAACGCTCCTGCAGTATTCCAAGAACTCGTCAACGACATCTTTCGAGATCTCCTCTATGTCTGTGTGGTGGTCTATCTGGTCGACATCTTGATTTTCTCTCCCGACTTGTCTACCCACCGCCGAGATGTCCGTCAAGTTCTACATCGTCTCCGGGAGAATTACCTGTTTGCTAAGCTGGAAAAATGCCTCTTTGAGCAGTCCTCTCTACCGTTCCTTGGCTACATCGTTTCGAGTACTGGCTTGGAGATGGATCCTGAAAAGGTCTCTGCCGTTCTCAAGTGCCCACGTCCCCAAGGTGTGAAGGCAATCCAGCGTTTTTTGGGCTTCGCCAATTTTTACAGGCAATTCATCCCGCATTTTTCCTCCCTAGTCAAGCCTATCTCGGCTCTCACTCGCAAAGGGGTTAGCCTCCACTTCTGGCCGCCGGAGGCTGAAGCCGCTTTTAAAGATTTAAAGCAGGAATTTGCTAAGTCTCCGGTACTCCACCGTCCAGATGCCAATAGGCCTTTTTTCCTGGAGGTTGATGCCTCGTCGGTGGGTGCAGGAGCCGTTCTTCTACAAAAAACTTCCTCTGGACGCGTGGTCACATGTGGGTTCTTCTCCAAGGTCTTCTCCGCCCCAGAACGTAATTACGCTATCAGAGACAGAGAACTACTGGCCATTAAGCTCGCCCTCGAGGAGTGGCGCCATCTTCTTGAAGGAGCTGTCCATCCGTTTACCATATTCACGGATCATAAGAATTTGGCTTATGTTCAGACCGCCCAAAGACTCAACCCGCGTCAAGCTAGATGGTCCTTGTTCTTCGGGCGCTTTGATTTTCAGCTCCACTTCCGGCCAGGGAATAAGAACGTCAAGGCTGATGCCCTATCTCGTTCCTTTTCGCCTGTGGACAGTGAGGATGATCCAGCGCACATCATCAATCCAGCTAAGATTATCACCGTGGCTCCCCTAAGCGTACTTTCTCCACCACCCGGTAAGACCTTCCTTCCAGGTAGGGACAAGGCCAGGGTCTTACGCTGGGGGCACTCATCTAAATTCTTGGGACACGCTGGAGTAAGGAAGACTCTCTATCTCGTCTCCTGTCACTATTGGTGGCCATCGCTTCGCCAAGATGTCTTGGACTTCATCGCTTCCTGTCCTTCCTGTGCCAGGAACAAGGTCCCTCGATCCCGACCTTATGGGCTCCTACACCCATTACCCATACCCACGACTCCTTGGACCCACATAGCTATGGACTTCATCACCGATCTGCCAATGTCCTCGAGATGTTCGGTTATCTTAGTGGTCGTGGATCGGTTTTCTAAGATGGCTCACTTTGTTCCATTGTCTGGTTTGCCTTCTGCCCCCGAGTTGGTGAAGATTTTCTTGCTCCATGTCTTCCGTCTCCATGGCTTTCCTCGGCATGTTGTCTCGGACAGAGGAGTCCAATTCACCTCTCGATTCTGGCGAGCTCTCTGCGGATTGATGAAGATAACTCTGGATTTTTCATCAGCCTATCATCCCCAGTCAAACGGACAAGTGGAACGGGTCAATCAAGTCCTGACTTCCTACCTCCAGCATTTTTCCAACGCGCACCAAGATGACTGGGTTTCTCTTCTTCCGTGGGCTGAATTCGCGTACAATAATCATCCCAGTGAAGCCTCTACCAAGTCTCCCTTTTTTGTGGTTTTTGGACAACATCCCGGCATCCCCCTTCCCGTTTCCCCCACCTCGGGTGTACCGGTGGCGGATGCTGTGTCGATAGATTTCTCCCAGATTTGGAGGGACACCAGGGAGGCCCTTGAGAGAGCCAGTCGCAAAATGAAGGATTACGCCGATAAGAGACGTTTAGATGCTCCTCCGTACTCCCCTGGGGAGAGGGTCTGGCTTTCCTCACGGTATATCAGACTAAAGGTCCCTTCCTATAAGTTGGGTCCATGTTTCATCGGTCCTTTTGAGATTCTAAGGCGCGTCAATGACGTGGCCTACAAACTAAAATTGCCTGCCTCGCTAAGAATTCCCAATGTTTTTCATGTATCCCTCCTCAAGCCTGCAGTATTTAATCACTACCACTCAACTGCTTTGCAAAATTTCCAACCCAGCAGTTCTGAGAATACCTTTGAGGTTAAGGATATACTCGCCACAAAGACTGTTAGAGGTCGAACTTTGTTTTTGGTCGATTGGAAGGGTTTCGGCCCTGAGGAGAGGTCCTGGGAACCTCAGGAAAACATTAATGCTCCTCGGATCATGAAACGATTTCTCGACAACCTTAGGAGAGGAGGGAGTAGAGGGAGGGGTACTGTCACGGCCGCCACCGATACTCACCTGCAGGGTCCTGTGCGCACCTCCCGGCGCGAACCCGCTCCCCGGCGCATCCCCGCTGCTGACCTCCGGCCTCCCCGACATCGCTCCCACGCTCCTGTGGCCGGCGCTCTGACAGCACCATGTGACGCGGTGGCTCCGCCCCCAACATGGCAGCGCCCATCGTCTATTTCTGGCAGGCGTCTCCCCAGGTAAGACGCCTGTGTATTGTTTCCGGGCTGCTGTCCTTTTGGCCAGCGCTCAGTACGCTCTCAGGCCCTTCATACCCTGTATCATCCTGCTCCGCTTAGTTAGGTTTTCTGCTGTCGCTCTCTGGCTTCGCCACTCTGGCGGTTCTGGTTTTCCCTGCCGTCCTCTCTGTGTGCTTGCGCTCCTGTGACCTCCTTGTTCGTGTACTCTCTTACCCTCTCTCTCTCTTGCAGCCTCCAGCCACTACCTGCTCCGCACCCTCCAGGTCTCTGCGTTCCTCTGGCTCCTACCGCTGTCTCCCGTACCGCTACTTCGCTGACTCCGTAACACTAGTTCTCCTAGTGTTCACTCAGTCGTCCCTTTGGCTCCGGCTGTCACGGTTCCATCCCTTATGGGCCTGCCCCTAACACTCCCTGTATAGGGGGTGGCCCCACCTGGTCCAGCTCGTCCGCAGGGGCTCTGGAGCCGTGATCCAGAGGGTCCACTCCATGTTGCTCTCTTTATTTTCGCCATCCTAAACACACTCCGTAACAACGTGATGGTGAAGTTCTTTTAAACAGGAGTATCAACTTTCGAATCAATACATTTCTAGTCGACTTTTTGACGGGAGAGGGCAGAATTATGGGCTTTGTCCTAGGGCATAGAAATGTGTAAATCCACCCCTGCCAGATTCACTTACACTGATTTTTGCGCTGTAAGTGTGTAGTCTCTTTGGCAAATGGACAGCATATACACCGAAGATACACTTGTGCAAATGAGTCTTAAGAATATATTAGTGAGCTAATTCTGGAACTCTTTTATTCGCCATTTTGTAAGGGTGACCTGTATGTAGAACCAGGGCCTCAGTGGACAGACTTAACACAAATTAGCAAGCAGGAGAGGAATCCCAGCCTTCATCCTCGAACCCCTAGATGGGGATCTGTATTTACAACACTTCTCCGAGTTACATCCTATAAGAAGCTGAAAGCCCGTAGAGCGAGCTGGCACAAAAACGTTGACTTTCTGGGGAACAAAAAAAACAGAAAAGGCAGACACAGGATCAAATTAGTAGTCAGAGAGGAAGTCAGGAGGTAGCTGAGCTCAGAACCAGGAGGACGGGGTCAGAGGCAAAATCGTCAGTCAGGTGAAAGGTAAAGTCTGTCCAGAGCGAGCAAGCAAATACCAGCAAGCCGGATCAGGTAAAGAATCTCGAGTATCAAAATAAAATATAGCTGGAACCTCCCAGTATGCTTGGAGATTAAGTATTGGGTAGTACTGCCCAATTGGCCACAGTAGGCAGCTGATAAGTCCTGTTGAGCTACTGGATAGAACCATTCTGCTCAGAACAATTGGCCATGTTTTCTCCTTCACCATCAGCACTGACTGCAGAAGTAATATTGTGGGGGCATTGATGGCAGAAGTAGATGTCACCAGAGCGGGTCCAGAGGGAGATTTGACACTTTTAGGCTGTGTGCCCACGTTGCGTTTTTGTAAGCGTTTCCGCAGCGTTTGAGCCGGATCAGACACTGCAGAAACGCTAAAAAGAAGCTTCCCATTAAATTTAATGCGCGGTTTCTGGGAAGGAGTCCGGTTTTCTGAGCATTTAAAAATGCTAACGTGGGCACACAGCCTTACTGTGCTCTTCTAATAACCACAGAACACATCAAATAAATCAGCTCAGAGGAGCTCAGAATAAGATTAACCCCTTCATGACTGGAGCTTTTTTCCGTTTTGTATTTTTGTTTTCTGCTCCCCTTCTTCCCAGAGCTTGTTTTTTTGTGAGACGAGTTGTACTTTTGAACGACACCATTGGTTTTACCATGTCGTGTACTAGAAAACGGAAAAAAAATTCCAAGTTCGGTGACATTGCAAAAAAAGTGCAATCCCACACTTGTTTTTTGTTTGGCTTTTTTGCTAGGTTCACTAAATGCTAAAACTGACCTGCCATTATGATTTTCCAGGTCATTGCGATCTTGGGTTGGGTGAGGGCTTATTTTTTATGCGCCGAGCAGATGTTTTTAATTATACCATTTTGGTGCAGATACGATCTTTTGATCGCCAGTTATTGCATTTTAATGCAATGTCGCGGTGACCAAAAAAAAAGTAATTCTGCTGTTTTGACTTTTTTTGATCGCTGCACCATTCAGCGACCAGGTTAATCCATTCTTTTATTTATAGATCGGGCGATCCTGAAAGCGGCGATACCAAATATGTGTATGTTTCATTTTATTTTTATTGTTTTATTTTGAATGGGGCGAAAGGGGGGGTGATTTGAACTTTTATATTTTTTAAATTTTTCTCATATTTTTAAAAACTTATTTTTTTTTTTTACTTTTGGCAGGCATCAATAGTCTCCATGGGAGACTAGAAGCTGCCATAGCTCGATCAACTTTGCTACATACAGGCGATGCTCAGATCGCCTCTATGTAGTAGAATTACAGACTTGCCATGAGCGCCGACCACAGGGTGTCCCGCGATAATGCCGCAGGTCATCGGTGTGCATATTTCAGGCACGATTGCCGGAAATTCCATTTAAATGCCGCTGTCAGAGTTTGACAGCGCCATTTAACTAGTTAATTACCGCAGGCGGATGGCAATTCAGCCCTCGGCTATTGCGGGCACATGTCAGCTGTTCAAAACAGCTGACATATCCCCGCTTTGATGTGGGCTCACCGCCAGAGCACACATCAAATGCAGGGATACTGATATCGGTGTACTATTACGCCCGATGTCAGTAAGGGGTTGAAGAGTTGCAAACTCTGCTGTCCAAACAAGCTCACTGATGGAATCTTAATTAACTCATTCTATAGCCAGTAATGTGCAGGGGAACAACAAGCTTGTGAAAGCAAAACAGTGGCTTTTTTTTTGCATTTAATCCAAATGCAATAAATATTTTTAGCTCAAAATACATGCATTTAGGTAAAAAAAATTGCCCTTAAATGCCCTTATCCATTAATAATATGTAAGGGATGAACACTAATTTAACCAGGTTTCAGCTCCAGTTCTGCCTTTATGATGTCAGTGGGTTAATAAAAACTCTTGCTATTCTGATCATATATTTTTTTATTTTAAGGGTTCTTTGGTTTTTGTTCTTGCCTGTCTTCTAGTTCTGTCTGGTTTGATTTTCTTTTACTTGCACTTTTTTATATATTTCATGATTGACCAATCTTTTTGCATCAACTCAGGTCAAGCCTTTGACTGCAATCACCAATCATGGCACTCTAGAACCTCATAGTCTTGCCTTCAAATCCAGTATAATGGATTTAACCTTTTTCTTGCCTCTTTCGGAATTCATTTTTTCATTTGGTACGGCAGAGTGTGTTCAGCTAAATACTTTACGATTACTAATTTTGGCTTGGTACAGTTTTAAGTACTTATTTGGAAAATAATTTTTCTTTATTTTTTAATCCATTAAAAAACTCAAAAAGTCTATTATATATGGAAGTCTTCACTTTGGTTAATTGGGTACATAATGGGATTGGCCTCTAACTTTATTTTAACAAATAGTGTTGGGAACATGATTTTGTGGCACTTACTAATATATAAATTACATGACGGACTATTGAGAGATCACAGCTTCTACTCACCTCCCGTGCAGCAGCAGCAGTCACAGGATCGCGTCCTCTCACCGACGTCTGCGACTCGACCACAGATCGTGTAACAACGCTCCCAGGACTCCTTCACTGCGTGCATCAGCTAATTCCCCAGCGACTCTGCCCTAGGATCCACATTATACAAAACTTCTCCTACACCCTTATCGAGACTCAAGAATCAGAATAGGCGTGCGGAGTGCTTCCCCCATACAGCTATAGAAACACGTAATACCCTTGCATAGTTTCTTGGGCTATCTATGTCTTGAGTTTGCACCGCAGTTTATCTCTCCATTCTATTTGGCACCACTTCTCCATATATACCATTCCTCTTTTGCTGCAGGCCTCTGCACATACATAGTAACTCCGCAAGACATTGATAACAGAAATCTATACAAGTGATTTTGTTCCCTCATGCCCTCTGGTCATAAGTGCCAGTTGGATTTATTTTCTTATTTTCTATTTAGATTCTTTGACAACAGGAGGTAGCTGTCCACCAAAATAGGCTAACTAAGATCAGTCTATATTGTCAAGCGCCAGTGGGTCTCATATTTGATTTTAATATATAAATTAGTATTCCAGGTTCTCTTCCTGCACTTGTTAGTGGATCCATCCTCACAGACTGCGCAGACAGCTCCTTTTCTCAAAATGGCCCCTGGTGGAGGGACTTATGACTAGACCTCCCCCCTCAACATCCTCCAAATAAAAAAACATTGCACATAGAAAAGCTGTTTTTAATTGAAGGTGACTGATGGACAGGTCTGGTCATCTGCTCCTACATCAGTAGACATACACGTGCACAGGGTTTTTATCAAAACAGCATGTAGTTTTTTGTCCATCATAAACGTTATATATCTAAAATGAAAACAACCTTCTTTCAGTATCAATGGATAACATAAAAAGTCCTTTTCTTCAGGCAGAATGAAATAACATAATGTAGCAGCCTCACCAACCTCAGTATTCCCAGCAGCAGCTCACACTTGTATTAAATGTGTTCACCAAACAAACACCTCTCTGTTTGGTTCCAGCACACCTCACTTAGTAGAGCAAACTAATCAGCAACACACTCCACACACTGCTGAACTAACCGAGCTCCTTTTAATAGGCCTGTAAACTCAGATCAGAGGATCAACATTTTCCAGCCAAGCTCTTTTTGGCTACTCCTAAAACCTGGACCCAATGCAGTCACATTAAGTACTATCAGTAACCTAGTTTTACTGGTGCAGCTTACATTACCGACACATCTATGTCTATCTATCTATCTATCTATCTATCTATATTAGGAAAGCAGGACCTTACCTCCTGCTTTCCTACTGTATAGATAATATAAGTATGGAAAAAAATATGAATTAATAGTTAATATCCACTGACTCTTTCTAGGAATCTAGGTAGTACTGTATAATCCTTCTTTTACCTGTCAGCTCACTATGTAAGGATGAATCTATCCATTAATATCTCATTTAATCCTTTCATCTTCCCACTTATAGCTTTGTTAAAACATGAGCCAAAATGTTTTACTATTGAGACATATTGGACAATGAAAGCTCTGACAGTATGACAGCAGACTCTAAATTCCTATTGTTGACATAATCTATCTTTACAATATAGTTACTAGTATTTATTACACTGCTTGTTTAAAAACTGAATATATTAGGGGATTAATCAATAAAAATGTTCTTAACTCTAATATGGTGGCCTTTTCAAAGCTTGCAAATTGGGATACTTTTTAAAACATATGAGCAAAGTTTATTCTAATCATTTAATCTTCTCATTTTCCAAAATTGTAAATAATATTGAGTATGACATCTTGAAGGCTGCCATCCCTTAAATATCATAATTATGAAATACTGAACATAGAGGAGAGGGGCATCAAAGCACATAATAAAATCAATTTTGTTGTCTCCGCCCCGGTTGTAATGCAGCGCCTAGCATGATCTTTTGTTGGATACAATGAGAATGTGACCCTCTGAACCAATTGATTTTATTTTCCTAAGTATCATAACAATGTTATTCTTCAGGAGGGAGAGCTCTGAACAGGTGTACAAAGAATGGATTTTCAGTAAGGCCACAGTTGTCTGAATTGTTTTGACGGGACCTGCTGATTGTCTCATGTGTGGTGGATCCTCACTACAGATGAGAAGATTGCTTCGCACAACTCCTTTCCACGGTTCAGATCAGTGCTCTCTGATTATAGACAGGAGCCATACGAATCTCCTGAGCTTCTGTGTCTCCTGGGGCAGCGTTTAAAGACGCAATACCATCATATTATTTAGCACCGTGTACTTACAGTTGCTCATTTTGCCTTTCTACCCAGCTAATTCTTCTCTTTTCCATTAGGACTATGACATCACGTGATTAAAAATTGACTAGCCAAATCATTCTAAACTCTATGTAGTAACAAGAAGCCTCTTTTCTCTGCATGAGTCATCATTAGAACAATTACACATCACTGGAAAGTCCCTGAAAGCCCAGTTCTACCCCCTCTTCAACTTTTGTCCCAGCTGCTCCACATCTCCTCCTTGCCAAAAAATTTGCAATGAGTGGAATTGTAGTTCTAATGATGACTTGTGCAGGGAGAAGAGACTTCCTGTTTCTACATAGGGTTTAGAGTGATACAGCTAATCTGTTATTAATCATGTGAAGTCATACACCTAATGAAAAAGAGAAGAATTATGTGGGTAGAAGAGCAAAATGAGCAATTTTAAGTACACAGTGCTATATACTAGGATTATTGCAATATATCAAGAGCATAAAAAACTTTGATAGGAGTGCTTCTTTAATTCATCGGAGTTTGTAAGATGACCATGTACCGGAGTTGCGAGAAGCAATATGCTCATCTCTACTCTTGACACTTTCTTACCAGATAATATTAAGGGAAAAAAGAATTGGGTATATTGGATTTCAACATATCCAATCCTCTGTTCTCATTGGAGAATGTGGCAGCATCTTACCCCCCCTTCATTGAGCATGTAAGGGAGGTCCAGGACAGTAGTCGTAGCCGAGGACACCGGTGGTGTCCTGGCCTCTCCTCACAGAAAAATCATGCTCGTCAGTGTTACCTCTCCGCGCTCCCTCGCCGGGTCCAGGTCAACCACCACCAGCGCCGCTACTCCCACGCTGCCTCAGCCTTCCCCATCTCCTGCTTGTGCTTCCCCTCTGCCGCCGGCCATGCGCGCCTGCTGTTCGCGTGCGCCTTAGGGCTCGACCACACGTGCACTCCCCACTCTTATGCCCCTGAGTGACCTGAGACGGCAATTCTGCCTGTCCAATGGAGAACAGGTGCCAGGTATTTCAGGCCACCCTCCCTTAGTGGAGGCGCCTGATTATCGTGTTCTATATGCCATATCTAGGCCGTCTTGCTGTCGCTTGCTTTGCCCTGCTCAGCCTGCATCCTAACCCTTGTCTCCCTCCTTCTCTTCCAGAGTCCGCTCCCACCCCATGTCCCCTGGTGCCTGCCTTTCATCTCTCCTCTGCTCTCCTCAATCCAGCTACGATCTCCACCTCCACTCTCCTTAGTCAGCTACAGTGTCCACCTTAGCTCCCCTCTGCCCTGTAACCTCTCATCTGGTTCCTACTGCCTCCGTACCTCTCTTGCCCCTTTCCTGCTCTGTTCTGTCCTGCTCCTTTCTGCCCAGTATCATCTCCATTTTTTATGTTCTTTTTCCCTGAGCCGACCCCTGGTCCTGGCATCCGTGGTACTAGAGGTCCCTGAGCTTGCTTCCTAACGGTCCCTGTATAGGGGTTGTTCAAACCTGGTGCGCTCGCTCGGGGGAGTTTCGATATCACGGTCCAGTGAGTCTACTCTTGGTATTCGCCGCCTCCGGTGTAGCAGGCAGTCAGCTTACCTGTGTCTCTGGATTCAGCTCCTTCAGAGTCCTCTCTATACAGTGGGAGACCGTTTACAGGAAAATTCACATCAACTGAGACACAGTCCATCAAATCTTCAGCAAAGACATCTTTACTTGGTTCATGACACAGCTTTTCCAAAGACTTCGTAGCATTTACAACAGGCTTCGCATAACAAGGTTCCTTCACTTTCCCTGCACTGTTTCCAGGGGTACTCTGCACGGGCCCGGGTCATACCGTCCCTGACGGTTTCCCAGTTTCCTCTCTATTCAGCTCTGCCATGGCCAAACATCCCTCAGTCTGTTTCACCCCAGACACAAGATCATTAGTCACCGGAGTCAGTAGCCACTGAGCATGAGCCCTGATCTGTTGTACTGCTCTCTGTACTGGCCCCGCTTCTTCTCCATCCGTACTTACTGCTTCTGTGGGTTCCCCTGACCGTTTCACCCCCATCTTGAAGGTTTGTGCCCAAGCAATAAGTTGTCACATTTTTCTGTACTAGCCAGTTGCTATGCTGTGCTGGTGAGAAGGAAGGCAAGGCTTCTCACTTGCAACGTTGTGAGACTGCTGCCGAGTCCTGGGCTTATTGTCCATATGGACCCTTTGGGCGCCTCTGGCCCTGTGAACTATTCTAGAAACTATCCCCTGACTTACCAAGCAGCAGCCCTTACTACAAAATTAACCCTCCTTGAGAAAGCGCTCCTTGGTAGCGCGAAACGCGCGTCAGGGATTCTCCCACTCTCTGGGGCACCTGGGCACCATTAGGTAAGCTTTTCCCTGCTTTATTTTTTGCCACTATGGCGTGATTTTGCTTCCTATGGGAACGTTTTACCGCTACTCCTCCTCCTATATTGAGTCTGCCCTGGGGGTTTGCTGCCCTCTCAGACCTATTATGGTCATGATTTTACTGATTATGGGCAGCAGTGTTATACTTATAATTCATCTGGGCTCTCTATTGAGTACGGTGTAGTTTTTTTTTTGGTGCAGCAGGTAATGTGTCATCCCCCCTTTGCTTTCCCTCCAGGCTCTTAGTGTCATTTGCTTATGTGCAATTTTGCTATGAATATTTATTGTATACAATTGTCATAATAAAGTTTGATATTTTTCTAAAATTTACTTTGGATTCAGTCACTCTGTGTTTCTCCGTATATATAAATTTAACCCTGTACTGTGCTACACACTAGCTAGGAACTACGTGCACTAAAATGCCCCCCATCTAGTGGCTAATGTGTGCACTGCACTTACCCTATCCAACAATGTTAACTACACATTTAACAGAATACAAAAACAGTATAAAACATATTATACATAATACAATTAGCAGAAATGATAATACACATAACTGTGTAGCAGTACCAGCAAGGCAAACATTGATAATACAAGGAGTTGTGTAGCAGTACCAGAATTATAGCAAGCATATCTACTAATCCCCTTACAAGCACACATGTATGGAGCAGGGGATGCAACAAGAAAAGTAACTTACATTAGGCCAACAGATTTTGGAGGTGTTTTAGAGCTAAATTTATCTATACTCAGCACATCCAAGCTCGCCAAACAAGATAGATGAATAGTGAGACTCATTATTCCCCCTGAACTACACATCTCCTTAATGAAACAAACATCCATACTCCGCTTATGTGATAAAATCTAATAATGATATGCATGAAGACATTTATCACATGACTCATCACATGATAGTAACCATAAAGTATTATTTGCTGATGATGATATTTATGTGTTGACCTAGAACATTGTGTGACGAGAGCTAATAATTTGTGTCCAGATTGTGTGTTCAATACAAAATCCTGGTGAGAGTGAGAGAATCAAAACGTAATGGGAAAATTTGCTCAAATGGACGAGGGTTTATCTTTTTTTTTGCTCCCATCTCAACAATGCTGAACATTTTCCATAAAAAATGTATTAGCTAACAATGATTTTTTTAACTGTACGTGTAAAGAAATAAAATGTGTCTTTCATACTGAGCTACTTGTCCCCCCAAAACATCTGCTACTACTTATGTGGGGGTCTTTGGTCGACCTCTGCACCCTTCATATATCTACGTCCTTGTAAACTCGGTTTGAAAGAAAATCATTGGCATGGTGATTTCTCATATCATTACTATAAAAATACTATAACAAATAAGAAAATGTTTGTACAGTAGACATAATATTACTACTACTAACATTTCCAATAATTAATGAATATCATTATTACAATTTCTTACATTTGAGTCAGTGGTATTACTACTGCACCTATTTTTTTTTTATTTTGCACCATTCATAAAGTCCTGTATTTTTGCCCTCCAAAAATTAAATGTAATGTCAATCATCGAAAAGTTATTCTTTGTGTTATGAGTCATTTGCACATAGAGCTTACCTTATACTATAGATCAGAACTACTGAAAATGTTCACATTTGGAAACAATAGTTTGCAATAAGATACGACCACAGTAAAGCAAGTCAGAAATTAGCCTGTCGACTTACTGTCACTGGAGCAGGTATCGAAGGCGTGTAGGAGTGCAATACCAGGCAGCAAAAGGGCAATGAGCAGCGTCTTCATAGTGGATGACATGATTGTTCCAATCCTCTTCTGATTCTGAGTTATAGTGAGATGATCATTATAAGGTCGGGTGTGTCTACTATGCTAATTTGTTGAAGAGGAGAGATTCTGAAGGTTATAATCAAGACATGACCTGCATAGGTTCTTCCTTCCTGCATTTCTTCTTCAGGCTGTAATAAAAATTGAGAGCAAGTAGGATGGTGTCAAATACATACACCATATTCCCGAGGATGACTACCATTATCAGACTGATGGGTGAATTGTCTTTTTATGGAATTGCCCCTAGTGTATGTATAAGGTAAGGGAAATGGATTCTGAGCAACATTGGGAACAAGGGCTGATGAGAATGGTGCCAATCTTTGGACAGCCCTGCAAGATAAATTAGCTCTACAAAAGTAACAGGTATTTATAGTAATTGACAATTCACATTCAAGGGACTATTTCCAAATGAAGAGGAATTTAATTGACCTGATTATATTGCAGTACATAGGTTGGAGGTTATAAATTGTTTAACGTGCTTGGTTAATAAAAATAAAATTGCTCATTTAAGCTGTTGGCCTAAAACTAAAATGTATTTTAATCCTAAATCTCTATTTAATGCCATAATCTATAGTGATTCGTGCTCGCCACTACTCGATTGAGCATCAGGGTGCTCGGGCACGCTCGTTACTCTCTCAAGTATTGCAAATGCTCAAGTGCCATGCTCGAGTCTCCAGCCCGCATGTTTAGTTGCTGTTACACAGCCCATAAACGTGGGGATTACCCGCCATACAGAGAGAATTGCTACAGGAGGGAGAGCTTAGATTAATATCTGCCCCTGCCAATAACTATTATAAAGTTGCACCCTTTAGTGCCTTTCATGTGGCAATAAAGGATGTTTTTAAAATTCTTTAAACCTATGAAATAGTTTTAAAAAAAACGACGTGGGATCCCCCTTATTTTGGATATCCAGCCAAGGTAAAGCAGACATCTGTGGGCTTATATTATCAGGCTGAGAAGGTCCATGTACATAAGCCCCTACTCAACCTAAAAATTTCAGCCTGCAGTTGCCCCAGAATTCGTGTATCACATTAGATGCGCCAACTCAGGCACTTTGCCCGGATCTTCTGGATTGCCCTGGTGCATTGGCAATCAGGGTAATATTTTTTTTTTGGAGCAAACCAGTGAAAATTAGGTGAGGGTCCTAGATAAGAGACAAAAGATCATAGAAAACAAGGACACTTAAAATATAACTTTCAATTTCACAAAGCTAAAATCATGTTCCAAATTGAAGACAAGTAAAAACAAATGTAAAAAGGGAATGGGTATTAATGAGGAAGAAAAGAAAAATACAATATTATGTATCCTAGTAGACCCCATTAAGTCACTGTACTGAGTCCTGTCTGACAGTGGAGGTGGGCACCCGCAATTTCTACGGTATGGCGCCCCCACTGGTCGACGGCTCTCCCTGATATCCCATGATATCAGGGAGAGCCGTCGACCAGTGGGGGCGCCATACCTTAGAAACTAAAGGTGACAAAAATTCTTAATAAATATAATTCTGGATTAATTATTGAACGGCTCATATACAAAAAATTCAATCCTTAAAAGATACTTTATTGACCAATCATTAAAAAGTTTTCAAAACTTCAGAAAACAGGCAAACAAAAATAGGCTTATTGCCTCTGTTGTACTCCAAGCTGATGTTGTTTAGATAGGAGTCAACAGTGTGATTAGGGAGAGCCGCCGAGGAGCGGGGGCGCCATTTGCGTATCAAGAGGGTGCCAACCTCCGCTGTCAGGTAGGAGAGAGATATAGGGCCCTATAGGGACAAATAGGTTTGTGACCCTCTACCTGACATTGGAACGACTCTCTAGTGTTTTTGGCTGGATTTTGAAAATCAGCAATAAGCCTATTTTTGTTTGCCTGTTTTTTGAAGTTTTGAAAACTTTTTAATGATTGGTCAATAAAGTATCTTTTAAGGATTGATTTTTTTGTATAGAAACTAAAGGTGCCATCCTCCACTGTCAGACAGGACTCAGTATTGTAACCTTACAGTATATGGTCTACTAGGATACATAATATTGCATTTTTCTTTTCTTCCTGATTAATACCCATTCCCTTTTTACATTTGTTTTTACTTGTCTACAATTTGGAACATGATTATAGCTTTGTGAAATTAAAAGTTACATTTTAGGGGTCCTTGTTTTCTACGGTCTTTAGTCTAATATTTTTTTTTACCTGTAAGTATATTAGAAAATAGATTAGATTATGCAATTAAATAAAGATTTAGGAATAAAATTAATTTTAGTTTCTGAGCACCATTGTAATGAAACATTGAAGCGTGCCAGTCTTTTCACTCAAAACTAGAAAATGCATGGTCCTGTCTGCCTCAATCCCCACAACAAATGAAAAGCTGTTTTGGCTCACATACCAGTCTGCTATGTGCAGGAGCTGTCCTGAATCTCAAGCTCATTGATGTCCCATCTGCTTTTTTACTTAGTGGATTCTGTTCATTAATGTTCTGCCAACATCATAGGTGTTGAATCTACCATACCCTTTCTTCACAGCATGCATTGCCCCTACCATTGTCCGAGGGTTTGCCTAGTTAGAACTGAAAGCACAGAAACAGGAAACAGAGAAACAAAGATGAACCCTATTTTCTGTAATCCATTTTAGTTTCTCTGTTGCTAGTGACGGATTATACTTAACAACAGGTAGTGGACAGCAAGTTGCACAAAGGGCAGACACTTAATGGTCAGCACTTTAGTGAGATTTTTTTCAGAGATAAGACAACATACAGTGGGGGCTAAATCTTTCAGACTGACACAAATTTTGTTTTTTGTGATCAGTATAAGCATTTCATCAGCATTTAGTACGATTATAAGCATTTCAGAGTCATGTTTTTAAATTTTTATTGACAAATACTTCAAATTAATATAAAGACTCAAAATCTTGGGAGTCTACAGTTGTGGCCAAAAGTATTGACACCCCTGCAATTTTGTCAGAAAATAGTCAGTTTCTTCCTGAAAATGATTGCAAACACAAATTCTTTGGTATTATTATCTTCATTTAATTTGTCTTAAATAAAAAAAATACAAAAAGAATTGTCCTAAAGCCAAATTGGATATAATTCCACACCAAACATAAAAAAGAGGGTGGACAAAAGTATTGGCACTGTTCAAAAAATCATGTGATGCTTCTCTAATTTGTGTAATTAACAGCACCTGTAACTTACCTGTGGCACCTAACAGGTGTTGGCAATAACTAAATCACACTTGCAGCCAGTTGACATGGATTAAAGTTGACTCAACCTCTGTCCTGTGTCCTTGAGTGTACCACATTGAGCATGGAGAAAAGAAAGAAGACCAAAGAACTGTCTGAGGACTTGAGAAACCAAATTGTGAGGAAGCATGAGCAATCTCAAGGCTACAAGTCCAACTCCAAAGACCTGAATGTTCCTGTGTCTACCGTGCGCAGTGTCATCAAGAAGTTTAAAGCCCATGGCATTGTGGCTAACCTCCCTAGATGTGGACGGAAAATAAAAATTGACAAGAGATTTCAACGCAAGATTGTGCGGATGTTGGATAAAGAACCTCGACTAACATCCAACCAAGTTCAAGCTGCCCTGCAGTCCGAGAGTACAACAGTGTCAACCCGTACTATCCGTCGGCGTCTGAATGAAAAGGGACTGTATGGTTGGAGACCCAGGAAGACCCCACTTCTTACCCCGAGACAAAAAAAGCCAGGCTGGAGTTTGCCAAAACTTACCTGAAAAAGCCTAAAGCGTTTTGGAAGAATGTTCTCTGGTCAGATGAGACAAAAATAGAGCTTTTTGGGCAAAGGCATCAACATAGAGTTTACAGCAGAAAAAAAGAGGCATTCAAAGAAAAAAAACACGGTCCCTACAGTCAAACATGGCGGAGGTTCCCTGATGTTTTGGAGTTGCTTTGCTGCCTCTGGCACTGGACTGCTTAACCGTGTGCATGGCATTATGAAGTCTGAAGACTACCAACAAATTTTGCAGCATAATGTAGGGCCCAGTGTGAGAAAGCTGAGTCTCCCTCAGAGGACATGGGTCTTCCAGCAGGACAATGACCCAAAGCACACTTCAAAAAGCACTAGAAAATGGTTTGAGAGAAAGCACTGGAGACTTCTAAGGTGGCCAGCAATGAGTCCAGACCTGAATCCCATAGAACACCTGTGGAGAGATCTAAAAATGGCAGTTTGGAGAAGGCACCCTTCAAATATCAGGGACCTGGAGCAGTTTGCCAAAGAAGAATGGTCTATAATTCCAGCAGAGCATTGTAAGAAACTCATTGATGGTTACCGGAAGCGGTTGGTTGCAGTTATTTTAGCTAAAGGTTGTGCAACCAAGTATTAGGTTGAGGGTGCCAATACTTTTGTCTGGCCCATTTTTGGAGTTTTGTGTGAAATGTTCAATGTTTTGCTTTTTGCTTCATTCTCTTTTGTGTTTTTTTCGTTTAAGACAAATTAAATGAAGATAATAATACCAAAGAATTTGTGTTTGCAATCATTTTCAGGAAGAAACTGAGTATTATCTGACAAAATTGCAGGGGTGTCAATACTTTTGGCCACAACTGTAGCACAAGTATTGTGTTTGTGTTTGTACACCCACTTGAGTTTTGACAACAGGTTTTAAATGGAACTGAAATCTGGGGACTTTCTAGTTCTTAAACCGAAAATTTCAATTTTCGTTCATCAAGCCACTTTGTTATCACATTTTCCTTGTGACATGTTGCTCCATCATGCTGGTAAAAGCATTCTTTATAATCAAACTGATCCTGGAAATTTGGAAGAAGTTGCTCTTGGAGGATGCTAAGATATCATTCTTTATTCATAGCTGTGCTTTTATGCAAAATTTTGATGAAAAGCAACCCCATACATGAATAGTCTCAGGATGTTTTATTATTGGCATGACATTATAGTAGTGCTCACTAGAGTTGAGCGAAACGGGTCGAAAAAATTCAAAAGTCGCCGACTTTTGGCAAAGTCGGGTTTCATGAAACGAAACCCGACCCTAGGATGAGGTCGGCCACGAGGTCGGCGACTTACGCGCCAAAGTCGCATTTCAAAAGTTTGTTTTGCGCTCTTTTTCAGCCAATCAGGATCCACGGACACTGTAGGCAACGTGATGACATAGGCACGGGTCACCACCATCTTTCAGAAGGGCATGCAAGTGATTGGCTTGCTTTGATGGGCGTCACAGGGGGTATAAAAGGGCGTGCACGCCGACCGCCATCTTACTTCTGCCGATCTTAGTATAGGGAGAGGTTGCTGCTGATTCTGTAGGGAGAGCGTTAGGCAGGGAAGACGACAAAAAAACTGCTTCTGCTGCTAGCGATTTGGCCTGCACAACACACCAGTCACTGTGTGTGCAGTGCAAGGGGAGGCTATATAGTGGTGTATCAGTGGTGTTGGTTGTTGGGCTGCCTTCTAAGGCTTCCTGACATTCCTGCATTGCTGTTTACCCACTGCTCCACAAACTGCTTTTTTAAAAGCAATCCCAATTTTTTTTTTTGTCCTGCTGAGAAGAAAAAAAAACTGCTTCTGCTGCTAGCAATTTGGCCTGCACAACACACCAGTCACTGTGTGTGCAGTGCAAGGGGAGGCTATATAGTGGTGTATCAGTGGTGTTGGTTGTTGGGCTGCCTTCTAAGGCTTCCTGACATTCCTGCATTGCTGTTTACCCACTGCTCCACAAACTGCTTTTTTAAAAGCAATCCAATCTCCCTTATCCTCTAGTCACTTTTGTCACAGCTGTGCCATCGAGCCTGTCACATAGCGCTCAGATATCAGTGGGCCTCACACAATCCAAAAGTGTCTAGTGTCCAAAAGTGTGTGCAGAGATTCAAAATCTCCCTTATCCTCTAGTCACTTTTGTCACAGCTGTGCCATCGAGCCTGTCACATAGCGCTCAGATATCAGTGGGCCTCACACAATCCAAAAGTGTCCACTGTCCACAAGTGTGTGCAGAAATTCAAAATCTCCCTTATCCTCTAGTCACTTTTGTCACAGCTGTGCCATCGAGCCTGTCACATAGCGCTCAGATATCAGTGGGCCTCACACAATCCAAAAGTGTCCAGTGTCCAAAAGTGTGTGCAGAGATTCAAAATCTCCCTTATCCTCTAGTCACTTTTGTCACAGCTGTGCCATCGAGCCTGTCACATAGCGCTCAGATATTCATTGGGCCTCACACAATCCAAAAGTGTCCAGTGTCCAAAAGTGTGTGCAGAGATTCAAAATCTCCCTTATCCTCTAGTCACTTTTGTCACAGCTGTGCCATCGAGCCTGTCACATAGCGCTCAGATATCAGTGGGCCTCACACAATCCAAAAGTGTCCACTGTCCACAAGTGTGTGCAGAAATTCAAAATCTCCCTTATCCTCTAGTCACTTTTGTCACAGCTGTGCCATCGAGCCTGTCACATAGCGCTCAGATATCAGTGGGCCTCACACAATCCAAAAGTGTCCAGTGTCCAAAAGTGTGTGCAGAGATTCAAAATCTCCCTTATCCTCTAGTCACTTTTGTCACAGCTGTGCCATCGAGCCTGTCACATAGCGCTCAGATATCAGTGGGCCTCACACAATCCAAAAGTGTCCAGTGTCCAAAAGTGTGTGCAGAGATTCAAAATCTCCCTTATCCTCTAGTCACTTTTGTCACAGCTGTGCCATCGAGCCTGTCACATAGCACTCAGATATCAGTGGGCCTCACACAATCCAAAAGTGTCCAGTGTCCAAAAGTGTGTGCAGAGATTCAAAATCTCCCTTATCCTCTAGTCACTTTTGTCACAGCTGTGCCATCGAGCCTGTCACATAGCGCTCAGATATCAGTGGGCCTCACACAATCCAAAAGTGTCCACTGTCCACAAGTGTGTGCAGAAATTCAAAATCTCCCTTATCCTCTAGTCACTTTTGTCACAGCTGTGCCATCGAGCCTGTCACATAGCGCTCAGATATCAGTGGGCCTCACACAATCCAAAAGTGTCCAGTGTCCAAAAGTGTGTGCAGAGATTCAAAATCTCCCTTATCCTCTAGTCACTTTTGTCACAGCTGTGCCATCGAGCCTGTCACATAGCGCTCAGATATCAGTGGGCCTCACACAATCCAAAAGTGTCCAGTGTCCAAAAGTGTGTGCAGAGATTCAAAATCTCCCTTATCCTCTAGTCACTTTTGTCACAGCTGTGCAATCGAGCCTGTCACATAGCGCTCAGATATTCATTGGGCCTCACACAATCCAAAAGTGTCCAGTGTCCAAAAGTGTGTGCAGAGATTCAAAATCTCCCTTATCCTCTAGTCACTTTTGTCACAGCTGTGCCATCGAGCCTGTCACATAGCGCTCAGATATCAGTGGGCCTCACACAATCCAAAAGTGTCCACTGTCCACAAGTGTGTGCAGAAATTCAAAATCTCCCTTATCCTCTAGTCACTTTTGTCACAGCTGTGCCATCGAGCCTGTCACATAGCGCTCAGATATCAGTGGGCCTCACACAATCCAAAAGTGTCCAGTGTCCAAAAGTGTGTGCAGAGATTCAAAATCTCCCTTATCCTCTAGTCACTTTTGTCACAGCTGTGCCATCGAGCCTGTCACATAGCGCTCAGATATCAGTGGGCCTCACACAATCCAAAAGTGTCCAGTGTCCAAAAGTGTGTGCAGAGATTCAAAATCTCCCTTATCCTCTAGTCACTTTTGTCACAGCTGTGCAATCGAGCCTGTCACATAGCGCTCAGATATTCATTGGGCCTCACACAATCCAAAAGTGTCCAGTGTCCAAAAGTGTGTGCAGAGATTCAAAATCTCCCTTATCCTCTAGTCACTTTTGTCACAGCTGTGCCATCGAGCCTGTCACATAGCGCTCAGATATCAGTGGGCCTCACACAATCCAAAAGTGTCCAGTGTCCAAAAGTGTGTGCAGAGATTCAAAATCTCCCTTATCCTCTAGTCACTTTTGTCACAGCTGTGCCATCGAGCCTGTCACATAGCGCTCAGATATCAGTGGGCCTCACACAATCCAAAAGTGTCCAGTGTCCAAAAGTGTGTGCAGAGATTCAAAATCTCCCTTATCCTCTAGTCACTTTTGTCACAGCTGTGCCATCGAGCCTGTCACATAGCGCTCAGATATCAGTGGGCCTCACACAATCCAAAAGTGTCCAGTGTCCAAAAGTGTGTGCAGAGATTCAAAATCTCCCTTATCCTCTAGTCACTTTTGTCACAGCTGTGCCATCGAGCCTGTCACATAGCGCTCAGATATCAGTGGGCCTCACACAATCCAAAAGTGTCCAGTGTCCAAAAGTGTGTGCAGAGATTCAAAATCTCCCTTATCCTCTAGTCACTTTTGTCACAGCTGTGCCATCGAGCCTGTCACATAGCGCTCAGATATCAGTGGGCCTCACACAATCCAAAAGTGTCCACTGTCCACAAGTGTGTGCAGAAATTCAAAATCTCCCTTATCCTCTAGTCACTTTTGTCACAGCTGTGCCATCGAGCCTGTCACATAGCGCTCAGATATCAGTGGGCCTCACACAATCCAAAAGTGTCCAGTATCCAAAAGTGTGTGCAGAGATTCAAAATCTCCCTTATCCTCTAGTCACTTTTGTCACAGCTGTGCCATCGAGCCTGTCACATAGCGCTCAGATATCAGTGGGCCTCACACAATCCAAAAGTGTCCAGTGTCCAAAAGTGTGTGCAGAGATTCAAAATCTCCCTTATCCTCTAGTCACTTTTGTCACAGCTGTGCCATCGAGCCTGTCACATAGCGCTCAGATATCAGTGGGCCTCACACAATCCAAAAGTGTCCAGTGTCCACAAGTGTCTGCAGAAATTCAAAATCTCCCCTGTCCTATAGACACCTTGTACCTTGTTTTACATTACTATATAGTTTGTTGGATTTTGTCTACATTTCTACCAAAAATGAGGAAGGCTGGTGGAAGAGGCCGTGGAATTGGGCGGGGGTTGGCAGCTGGTAATGATGGTGTTGGTGGTGGATCTGATGGTAGTGGCAAGAGCAAAATAGGACCGAATGCAGGAGGTGCTGACCCTGCATCATCGTCTGGCTACATAAGGCCTCGAACGCTTAGTTTTCTAGGAGTTGGCAAACCGTTTTTAAAGCCAGAGCATCAGGAAAAAGTTTTGTCTTACATTGCTGACTCAGCCTCCAGCTCTATCGCCTCCTCTTCTTCAGTTGTAAAAAGTAAAAGCACTGAGTCATCATTGGAGGCTCATGTTCATGAACCACACCTTTCCTTGTGTCCTTCACCCCAACCAAGATTGAAGGATGACGCAGGCCATACTACTGATTACTCCATGGAGCTGTTTTCACATACCATGCCTGGATTATCAAGTGAAATGGTGAATTACCCAGGCCAAGATGAATCTGACATGGAGTGCACTGATGCACAGCCGCTGATGGATGATTCTGCTGGTACATTCACTCAGAGCACTACATTGTCCTCGCAGTGTACAGAGCCAGATTCTGACCCTGATGAGACTCAGGTGCCCCTTCCCGCACACTATACCACCATACACGGTGACACAGAGGAAGGTGCACATGACATAGAAGAGGAGGTGATGGATGACCCAGTTGTTGACCCAGATTGGCATCCATTGGGGGAAGAGGGTGCTGCTTCCAATAGCTCAGATGAGAAGCATCCACAGCAGACATCGACATCGCAACAGCTGTTATCTGGCAGGCCCGGAGCACTCCAAAGACAGGTTCCAAACATCAAAAGAGTTGCTGGACAGCTTGTCCAGAGGGTCAAAAGATCACAGCGTGCTAGGCCGCAAAATGTCTGCCAAAGTAGGAAGAGTGCAGTGTGGCACTTTTTTGACCAAAATCCTCATGATCAGGCCAAGGTTATCTGTAAGAAGTGCGCAAAGACCTTTAGCCGAGGGAAAAATCTGAAAAATTTGAATACCAGTTGCATGCTTAGACATTTAACCAGCATGCACTTGCAAGCATGGACACAACACCAAACCTCAAGTGCCACATGTGCAACTGATCACAACGAAGGTAGTCAGCAACGCTACATTGTTTCCCCCACTGTATGCCCACCGGTTAGCACAGCAGCAAATGTTGAGGTGTCGTTGCAAGACCACAGCAGTCAGGGAATCCCACTGTTATATCAACGAAAGACTGATTCTAGGCCATCAGAAAGAACACCAACTCCATCACCATCATCAACCCTCTCTCAGTCCGCCCTGTCCACCGCTACTTCCACCATATGCAGCTCTCAAGTCCAGCTCACCCTCCCAGACACTATGAGTAGGTCAAGAAAGTACTCAGTCTCTCATCCGCGTACACTGGGTTTGAACGCCCACATTGCCAAACTAATCTCGTTTGAGATGATGCCCTTTCGGTTGGTGGAAAGCACAGCTTTCCGCGAACTCATGGCCTATGCAGTACCACGCTATGACCTACCCAGTCGCCACTTCTTCTCTCGCAAAGCCATCCCAGCCCTCCACCATCATGTGAAAGACCGCATTGTCCATGCACTCAAGCAGTCAGTGAGCGGAAAGGTGCACCTCACAACTGATGCATGGTCCAGTCGGCATGGCCAGGGCCGTTACGTGTCCATCACTGCGCACTGGGTTAATGTGGTGGATGCAGGGTCCACAGGGGACAGCGGTGGTGGGACAGTGCTGCCTAGCCCACGGTATAGGAAACAGTTGGCTGTAGGCATTCGACCCTCCTCCTCCTCCTCCTCCTCCTCCAGAAGCGAAAGCTCGTCCACAGAGCGCAGTCGTACGAGCACTCCATCTGCAGCTGCCACTGTTGCACACGATGTGTCCCCCTATCGAGCAGCTAGTGGAAAGCGTCAGCAGGCTGTGTTGCAGATGATGTGTTTGGGCGACAGACACACCGCCGAGGTGCTGGCCGAGTACTTTCAGCGACAAACTGAGTCAAGGCTGGGCAGTGTACATCTTGAGGCAGGCAAGGTAGTTAGTGATAACGGCCGTAATTTTGTGGCAGCCATAGCCCTTTCAAAACTCAGCCACATACCTTGCTTGGCTCACACCTTGAACCTGGTGGTGCAGTGCTTCCTCAAAAATTATCCGGAGTTAACAGCCCTGCTCCAGAAGGTACGAAGACTGTGCGCGCACATCCACCGGTCGTCTGTACACTCCGTTCGTATGCAGAAGCTGCAGCAATTGCTCCACCTTCCCAACCACCACCTCATTATCGACATTGCAACAAGGTGGAACTCCACCCTGCACATGGTGGAGCGGCTGTGCGAGCAGAGGCAGGCCATAATGCATTTGTGGGAGGATACACGGCCAGGCACTTTGAGAGCAGACATGGAGTTGACAGGTGTGCAGTGGTCGAAGCTGAAAGACCTTTGTAAAGTCCTTCAGTGTTTTGAGGAATGCACACGGCTGGTAAGCGCAGACGACGCCATCCTAAGCATGAGCATCCCACTTATGCGTCTGCTCATGCAAACTTTGACGCACCTTAAGGAGCAGGCGTCTGCAGCCAATGTTGATGAGGAGGAAGAGGAGGAGGGAATCCTTGATGACATTCAGCCATTGTCTGCTCAGGGACCTCTCCTGGACGAGGTGGAGGAAGAAGAGGAGGAGGATGATGGGGATGATTACTTAGGGGAGGAGGATGCATCTCGTGGGGTAAGTGAAAATGTTGGCGTGGCAAGGTCTGGTACAGGGTTTGTGCGTGACTGGAGGGATGTGGATTTGCCAGAAAGTGCTCCTCCACCCAGCACTCGCAGTGCATCATTGACACCGGGAACATTGGCCCACATGTCAGATTATGCCTTGCGGATCCTAAAAAGGGACCCCCGCATTGCCAAAATGATGAACGATGATGACTACTGGTTGGCCAGCATCCTGGATCCACGCTATAAAGGCAAATTACAAAACATCATGCCACAGGAGAACCTTGACCTAATATTGGCTAATAAACAAGCAACTCTGGTAAATCGGTTGCTTGAGGCATTCCCAGCACACAGCAGCGGTGATGGTTCTCACACGAGCCGTACGGGCCGGGGGCAGCTTGGCAGAGGTGTTCGTGGTGCACACAGCAGAAGTGGCGTTGGAGACAGGGGTTTCATGACAATGTTGTGGACTGATTTTTCAAATACCGCTCACACAACTGGTAATACTGCATCGATGGAAAGTGACAGGAGACAGCAGTTGTCAACTATGGTTACAAACTACTTTTCCTCCCATATCGATGTTCTCCCACACAGGTCATTCCCCTTTGACTATTGGGCCGCTAAACTGGACACCTGGCCTGAATTGGCCCAATATGCCTTACAGGAGCTCGCTTGCCCAGCTGCAAGTGTGCTATCGGAAAGAGTCTTCAGTGCAGCTGGATCAATCCTGACAGAAAAAAGGACCCGTCTGTCAACCCAAAATGTGGATGATCTAACCTTCATTAAAATGAACCACGCATGGGTTTCCAAGGATTTTGTCCCACCTTCCCCTGATGACACATAGGGTGACAGAAAAATGGCTTGCTTTGGTCCACCTCTTCCTGGTACTTCACCTATTTCGCCTTTTGCATCAGCTGAATGTCCAACATCAACATATGCCACTTTCTAAAACTCCCTAACTGTGCTGCCCCCCCCCCCCATGGCCGGGGTCACCACCTACCGCACGACACCGTGCGAGTGCCGTTGCCCTGGACAGGTGGGTAGGCCGACTCTTGGGCGCGGGCACTGGCACAGGGTCCCTCATAGTGCAATCAAGTGTCTCTGACGGTGGTGGTGCACACCCGCCGTCAGACACACCGCTGTACTATGAGGGGCCCAGTGCCAGTACCGACGCCCACGAGTGGGCCCCCCTTGCTTGGGCAGGGCCCCAGCATTTGCAATCTTTACCTCTCCCTGCTCCTCCGCTGTGTAATCTGGGCCGTCAAATCCATACTGTGCCTGACACCGTCTGAGTCTGCCTCCTGCTGTATAGACATATATTTTGAATGTGTACGCTATCCATACATGTTATCCAGGGATACGGTACCCTTTCTAACCTTTGTGCAATCACGTGCAATCCATACTGGGCCTAACACTGTCTGAGGCTGCCTCATGCTGTATAGACATATATTTTGAATGTGTACGCTATCCATACATGTTATCCAGGGATACGGTCCCCTTTCTAACCTTTGTGCAATCACGTGCAATCCATACTGGGCCTAACACCGTCTGAGCCTGCCTCCTGAGACATATATTTTGAATGTGTACGCTATCCATACATGTTATCCGGGGATACGGTACCCTTTCTAACCTTTGTGCAATCACGTGCAATCCATACTGGGCCTAACACCGTCTGAGCCTGCCTCATGCTGTATAGACATATATTTTGAATGTGTACGCTATCCATACATGTTATCCAGGGATACGGTACCCTTTCTAACCTTTGTGCAATCACGTGCAATCCATACTGGGCCTAACACCGTCTGAGCCTGCCTCATGCTGTATAGACATATATTTTGAATGTGTACGCTATCCATACATGTTATCCAGGGATATGGTCCCCTTTCTAACCTTTGTGCAATCACGTGCAATCCATACTGGGCCTAACACCGTCTGAGCCTGCCTCATGCTGTATAGACATATATTTTGAATGTGTACGCTATCCATACATGTTATCCAGGGATACAGTACCCTTTCTAACCTTTGTGCAATCACGTGCATTCCATACTGGGCCTAACACCGTCTGAGCCTGCCTCCTGAGACATATATTTTGAATGTGTACGCTATCCATACATGTTATCCAGGGATACGGTATCCTTTCTAACCTTTGTGCAATCACGTGCAATCCATACTGGGCCTAACACCGTCTGAGCCTGCCTCCTGAGACATATATTTTGAATGTGTACGCTATCCATACATGTTATCCGGGGATACGGTACCCTTTCTAACCTTTGTGCAATCACGTGCAATCCATACTGGGCCTAACACCGTCTGAGCCTGCCTCATGCTGTATAGACATATATTTTGAATGTGTACGCTATCCATACATGTTATCCAGGGATACGGTACCCTTTCTAACCTTTGTGCAATCACGTGCAATCCATACTGGGCCTAACACCGTCTGAGCCTGCCTCATGCTGTATAGACATATATTTTGAATGTGTACGCTATCCATACATGTTATCCAGGGATACGGTCCCCTTTCTAACCTTTGTGCAATCACGTGCAATCCATACTGGGCCTAACACCGTCTGAGCCTGCCTCATGCTGTATAGACATATATTTTGAATGTGTACGCTATCCATACATGTTATCCAGGGATACGGTACCCTTTCTAACCTTTGTGCAATCACGTGCATTCCATACTGGGCCTAACACCGTCTGAGCCTGCCTCCTGAGACATATATTTTGAATGTGTACGCTATCCATACATGTTATCCAGGGATACGGTACCCTTTCTAACCTTTGTGCAATCACGTGCAATCCATACTGGGCCTAACACCGTCTGAGCCTGCCTCCTGAGACATATATTTTGAATGTGTACGCTATCCATACATGTTATCCGGGGATACGGTACCCTTTCTAACCTTTGTGCAATCACGTGCAATCCATACTGGGCCTAACACCGTCTGAGCCTGCCTCATGCTGTATAGACATATATTTTGAATGTGTACGCTATCCATACATGTTATCCAGGGATACGGTACCCTTTCTAACCTTTGTGCAATCACGTGCAATCCATACTGGGCCTAACACCGTCTGAGCCTGCCTCATGCTGTATAGACATATATTTTGAATGTGTACGCTATCCATACATGTTATCCAGGGATACGGTACCCTTTCTAACCTTTGTGCAATCACGTGCAATCCATACTGGGCCTAACACCGTCTGAGCCTGCCTCATGCTGTATAGACCTATATTTTGAATGTGTACGCTATCCATACATGTTATCCAGGGATACGGTACCCTTTCTAACCTTTGTGCAATCACGTGTAATCCATACTGGGCGTGAGAACGGCTGGCGAGCTGTTAAGCAAGCTACAGCACCTGTCCAGACAAGTACAGGGATTCCCTAGCGAGGAGACTTATTTGATTGTTTTCAATGTTGGGACAGCAATTTTTGGGGAGCACTATACTCTGGAGAATGATAGATGGGGCCCACCATACACTGGAACATTCCAAAGGTGGACATCAGACACTGGAGCAGCATTTACAGGGCCCATTATACACTAGAGCATTAGAAATGGGGCCCATTATGTTTGGAGCATTATTTGGGCCCATAAGACAGTGGAGCTTCATCCATGGGGACCAACATATACTGTAGCATTATGTGGAGCTCATCATATACTGTTTCAAACATTATATGGGACCAATGATTCTGTATGGAGAAATAGATGGGCCTCGTCATGAGATGTAAAAAGTGAGGTATTTTTCATTGTACTATACCGCTATTTCTCTGCCGTATCGGAGCATGATGAGTTGTGGTATGTGTTAAAGGGGCGCTCTTTCGCCCAGGGGACATGAAAACCTGCAGCCAGCCCTCCCCCCCCACAACTTTAGCCAAATAACCCCCATTTTTCAGTGCGTAACTTGTATTATGAAGTTAATTAAGGTTGACAAGCTTAAGAAAGAAGAATTGATGCTTTTGGCATTCAAATGGGCACTGTAGGTGTGTTTCCTGTCCTCCTCTCACTGCCGACTTTTATTCCCCATTGACTTACATTGGGTTTCGTGTTTCGGGACGACCCCGACTTTTCCTTATAATCGGACGATCTTGCTCGACCCGACTTTTGGAAAAGTCGGGTTTCACGAAACAAAACGCGACCCTAAAAAACCAAAAGTCGCTCAACTCTAGTGCTCACTATTACTTCTCCGGATAATCATTCTACCGATCGTTCCAAACAATCTGAAGGGGGCTTCAGCGAAAATAACTTTACCCCAGTCCTCTGAAGTCCAATCACTGAGCTTTCTACAGAGTTAGTGCAGTCTTACTTTAGCTTTTATATGAAACAAATCCAAAGTGGAAAAAAAGCCGGGCTGAATAAACCGTGCTGACCAGAAAAAAACACACCTTCGGCAGTCCATATAATAAAAAACGTATTTAATAAGCCTACGCGTTTCGTGGCAAAACCAGCCACTTCATCAGGGCATAAAAAAACATCACAAATTCAGGATATAAATACAATCACAAACTGTTTCAATACACCTTTCTTTGACATCATTTCCTGTGGAAATGCCCATATATCATATAATGTATATAAATAAAAAATGCTTAAAAATTGTGATTAAAATCCAATAACATGGTAAGAACCTTCCCAGAATTGTCTACATAAATAATAATAATCTTTATTTTTATATAGCGCTAACATATTCCGCAGCGCTTTACAGTTTGCACACATTATCATCACTGTCCCCGATGGGGCTCACAATCTAAATTCCCTATCAGTATGTCTTTAGAATGTGGGAGGAAACCGGAGTACCCGGAGGAAACCCACGCAAACACGGGGAGAACATACAAACTCCTTGCAGATGTTGTCCTTGGTGGGTTCGAATCCTTGGTGGGTTCGAAACCGGAGTACCCGGAGGAAACCCACGCAAACACGGGGAGAACATACAAACTCCTTGCAGATGTTGTCCTTGGTGGGATTCGAACCCAGGACCTCAGCGCTGCAAGGCTGCAGCGCTAACCACTGAGCCACCATGCCGCCCATAAATAATGAGATACAAAAAAATAACACTCTGCTTATCAACCAGTGGAATCAATTTTATACCCCAACAATTATTAGTCACCCCATTTAGAAATTTATTGACATTATTCCCTTCATTATTATAAATGACAATAATGTCATCAATAAAGCATTTATATAACACTAATTTTGCCCCATAATCAGCACGGAGGACATGCCAGGACTCGAAGACAGCCATAAACAAATTTGCATATGGCTGTCTTGGATCTCATTATTTATGTAGACAATTCTGGGAAGGTTCTTAACAGAAATTATTTTAAAAAGGTTGATGCCAATGGCTATGTTCACTATAATAGCGGCCATTATAAGCCTTGGCTTAGAAATATTCCCCGCAATCAATATACTAGGATTAGAAAAAATTGCTCCTCAGATATAACCTTTGACGAGGGGAGCAAAGTTTTATTAAATAGATTTCAAGAATAAAATTATCCTTCTAGACTGATAAAAAGAGCATATAAATCAACAAAAAATTTGACTCAAAAGGATTTAATTTATTCCCGTAAGACTGATAGAGGTGTGGATAATTATGATGGGAATTTTATAACCACTTTTTCTGTGCAGAATTCTCAGATCCGTAACATATTGGAAAAGCACTGGAAAATTGTTTTAAATGATCCAGTTCTGAATAAGGTGGTGGATCAGAAGCCGGGGTTGATTTTTAGGAGGGCTCCCACCATTAAGAATATTTTAGCCCCTAGTGTTATCTCCTCAAGGGATATTTCACTAAACAGTAGTATACTACATGAGAAAAAAGGCGCTTTTCAATGTAACAGGAAAGGCTGTCTGTGTTGTAGATCTGTTATTGATTCTACTGATAGATTTCACTCCCTTAGTTATCCCAGTGGGGAAATTAGGATCAGATATAGGATGACGTGTATGACCAGTTTTGTCATCTATCTGATTCAATGCATATGTGGGAAGCAATATGTAGGTAGGACATCTCAACCATTACATAAGAGGATTAATTCCCATAGATTTAACATTCGGAAGGGATATATGAAACATGGTTTGTCCCGTCACTGCACAGTGTTCCATCAGGGTTCTGTGTCTCTGATGGTGCTTCCCATAGATCATGTATCCGAACATACCCTGAATAGAATACAAAATTTAAAAAGAAAGGAAACTTATTGGATATATAGATTAAATACACTCCAACCAATGGGTTTAAATGAAATTAGTGACCTTTTTTTAGATATATTCTGGTGAAATAATAAAAAAAAGGAATGGGGTATTTGTTAATTATATATGAGGATCTGAGGGGGTATGTGGATTTGGTGTGATCTAGTGGGCTAAGACACGTGAACTTCATTTTTGAGTTGTGGTGCGTTCGAGTTTATATTTTTTTGCATTTTATTTTATAATATATTTTTTGTTATTTTGGTGTATAATATTTCCATGATATTGATAGAAATGTTATTGGATTTTAATCACAATTTTTAAGCATTTTTTATTTATATACATGGTTTTATATTATATATGGGCGTTTCCACAGGAAATGATGTCAAAGAAAGGTGTATTGAAACAGTTTGTAATTGTATTTATATCCTGAATTTGTGATTGTTCTTGATGCCCTGATGAAGTGGCTGGTTTTGCCACGAAACGCGTAGGCTTATTAAAGAAGTTTTTTATTATATGGACTGCCGAAGGTGCGTTTTTTTCTGGTCAGCGCGGTTTATTCAGCCCGGCTTTTTTTCCACTTTGGATTTGTTTCATTCACTACCAGCGGGCTACCAACGACGACCGGACTTTTATGAGTGATTCCCAGTTTGTTGTGACTCACACAACTTCAGCAGGTGAGTCTAACTGATTGGGCTTGCTTGCTATTGTGGTTCTTCTAGATGATACACCCTATGTGCGCTTTCCATCTTTGTTTTTTTAGCTTTTATAGTAATTTTCTGCATTTTTGCATTTTTTTGCTGATCATGGGTGTTAAGAAAATGAGCAATGATATTGCTAAACAGAAAAGAAAATTGCTTCACACCACCATTGAGCAATAAAAAAGGAATAGGCAAATTAGTGCGCAGTATACACAAAACTGATCTTGCTAAGGAATACTTTAGGTCTAGTAGAATGGTCTCAGCCATCATTAAAACCAAAAAGTAATAAAAAGACTGAAGTTGTGAAAGTGTTTAAAGCAGATATAAAGCAGCATTCTCAAACACTCAAGTTGAAAAGCTGTTAATTTGGGCAAAGGAAAAGCAGTTAGCTGCAGCCATGATATGTGATAAAGCGAAAGAGTTGCATAACAATCTTTGGAAAAACAAACTGGGATTGAGTCGTGAGAGTTTTGACGTTTTTAAGGCCAGGCACGGATAGTTTGATAATTTTTTAAAAGGAGAATCAGTAGTATTGTGAGTCATGTCCTGGCAGTGAGTGCTAATAAAAAGACTGCTGATGAATTTCTCAGTGAATCTCAAGACTACGCAGAGCTTGAGGGTTTTATTCAAGCTTTTAACCATCTATTGGTGTAGAGGTCGATGATGCTGATATTGAAGCATTAGTGTAGTTGTAAGGAGGTAGACCAGATCGCGGGTACCTGCATGCTGGGTCCGGAACTGAAGGGGCTGCATCCTCTGTCTCCGGGGGAAGCCTTAGAGAGGCGGACCTTCCCCTTCTGCCGGTGGGAAGGATGAGTGAGACGGGACTTCCTGCTGACAGGAGGGGGCAGGGAGAGCCAAGAAAGGGCACGCAGCAGCAGAGGGATAAAAGGAAAAAGCGTGCACAGGAGGGGAGATTGGCGCTAGGGCAGAGCAGAGCACAGTCGGGTGAGGAGAGATGGTACTTTGAGAAGAGAGGAGCCGCACCCAGAGCCAGACAGAGCCATAACATTGGGTGCCAAGAAGGGATGGAGAAGGGGTCGACTGTCTACAGTGAGATGTCTGCGTTGGTCGGGTGCGTGGAGGAGAGCCTGGTGGAACTCCAATTTGGATCCAAAGGTTCCATCTGTGAGCCTCAGCCCGAAGGGAAGGAAGGGACGTCCATCCAAGGAGACCATCAAAGTATTTTGCTACCTTGCCTACCACAAGTTCCCAAAGAAGGGGAGAAAGTGCCAAGTGATCCTGTGACACGCGCTCCCCTGGTTGCCGATGGTGCGGAGGAAGAACCACTTGCTACATTCTCTAAAGTGGAAAGTTTGCCGCCCGCCAGCTCACAAGATCCTGATCGGATGGAAGAGATGAAGCAGCTGTGTGAGACAGAAAGTGAGGCTGAAAAGCAATGGGGACTGACGCTCACAGAACACAGCGAGGATGACAAAGGGTCCGGCCTGCATGGTGTTAATTAATTTGATTCTAGTTCTGACGGGAATTCGCCTGTCAAAGAGTGGGGGAGCTATGGAGAAGAATTGCTAGTAGTAAGTCCCCAAACTGAGGAATCCAAGCAGGAAGTCACTAAGGTTTTCACTGATGATAAACCAAAGGGCGAACCGTCTGCTCAAATGTCTGCTGGCAGCAAAGCTAAGAATAAGAAAAAGAAGAAGAAAATGATGGATGCAGTTGTACAACCCAAGGTCACAAAGCAAAGTGTGTCTGAAGACTTCTTTACCACAGCTGTCGAAGATGGCGAGGAACAGGTCTCGGAGATTGCTGTTCTAGGGGACCTGGATGAACTCACGTTCCCTACCACTCCACCCAAAGTTCAGAGTGACCCTTATGAGCCTTACTGGAAGAAGATGGAGCCAGAGAGGCAGGAGTGGTTGTGTAAATTGTGGGCATCTGTCGGCCCCAGAAGAGCATCATGGAGTATGACGAATCCTCGCCCGTGGAATGGTGAGCTAAAAAAGAGGAGGAATGTAAGGAGATAGACCGGACCGTGGGTACCCGCATGCTGGGTGCAGAACTGAAGGGGAAGAGGTTGAGGGTTTTATTCAAGTTTTTAACTATCTATTGGTGTAGAGGTCGATGATGCTGATATTTAAGCGTTAGTGTAGTTGTAAGGAGATAGACCGGACCGCCGGTACCTGCATACTGGGTCCGGAACCGAAGGGGATGCATCCTCTGTCTCCGGGGGAAGCCTTAGAGAGGCGGACCTTCCCCTGATGCTGGAGGAAAGAATGAGTCAGACGGGGCTTCCTGCTGACAGAATGGGGCAGGGAGAGCCAAGAAAGGGTGCACAGCAGCAGAGGGATACAAGGAAAAAGCGTGTGCAGGAGGGGAGTTTGGCACCAGGGTAGAGCAGTGCTCCCCATCCTGAGACAGAGTACTGGCGCTGCGATGGGCTGTGCTGCAGTTGAACAAAAGGTCCGGGACATTGTTTTGCAGAGAGAACCGTGGAGAGTGGAGCAAAGCCATACAGAGCAAAGCCATGCAGAGCAGAGTCATGCAGAGAAGATGTGTGCAGAGCCATGCACACAGAGCGGAGCCGAGCCGGGTGTCGCAGCAGCCACAGAGTGGAGTGATCCGGTTGGGAGCATTAGCGCCAAGCAGTTCAGCGTCACACGCTGCCAACAGCGGCAACCCCCAGGAGAATGGGACGTGCGGTGTATTGTCCAGTGACCGCCAGAGAGAACCAGGTGCCGTACACTACATGACCGTGAGTACCGCACGCACGCTGCCCAAAAGAGACCTCATATAGAACTGACACTTGCGCCCTGACGTCACGTGGACACAGTATAGTTGTCCTGACTCTTGTTATCCGACTACACCAGTTAAGACAGTTAAGGAGCCACGTTGGGCTCGTACAGGTCTGTGGCCCGTACTTCTATTAGCCACATCAGTATATGGACAAGGGGCAGTGGAAGGTACTGGAGATCGACCACTGCCGCCAGAAGCCAGACCATCGTTCCACAGTGTTTTCCTGGAAAGGACACCGCACCAGCCGTTGCCGGCGCTATTGAGTTCGCAGCAGGAGCTGCAGTTTAAGGACTTCCTGACACAAGTGCTAACAAACTGCCTTTATCTGAAATGTTATTCTTCACCTCACCATATCCTTTGCCACTTACACTGTTTTATCCACTGGTCAACCCTGCACCTCCTTGCATGGAGTATTCCCCTGTAAATAAACCTGTTAACCCTTGATCTGCCTGCATCCCGTCACTGCATCCAGCATTCCTGCTGGCCGAATCCTACATAGTTAGGTTCTATTCATCTATCCTTGTAGTTTTAACTCCATCTAATAAATGTGAAGCTTTATTGTAGAGCTCCTCTTTCTGGACATTCTTTTCTCGTACCTATGATCAATGAGGCCACCTTGGCTGGTCTATACAAAGTCTCCTGCTGCAGCTAATTGCAGATACGCGCCTGGTGAGCTGACACCTTTCTTTGTCTACAACCATAAGCCTGCATGTAAAGAGGTTATGGATGTGCAGGATATTATGTCTTTTGTCCAATCCATTGGTGTGGAGGTTGATGTTGCTGATGTTGAGATGTTTGTGTAGTTAGGTTCTATACATCTATTCTAGGAGTTTTAACTGCATCTAATTAATGTGAAGTTTTATCATAGAACTCCTCTTGTTGGACATTCTTTTCATGTTCATATGTTCAATGAAGCTACCCTGGCTGGTCCATGCAAAGTCTCCTCTTGCAGCCTAATTAAAGATACCGCGCCTAGTGAACTGACACCTTTCCTTGTCTACAACCATAAGCCTGCAGTTACAGAGGGTAGAGATGTGACATTGTATCTGTTAGCCAATCCATTGATGGAAGTCAATGTTGCTGATGTTGAGAAGTTCGTAGAGGAACGTTGTGAAGAGTTCAGTACTAATTATCTGCCAGAACTACAGAAGGAATAGCAACAAGAGGTTGCTGAAGAGATTCCTTCAGGTGAGAAGGAGATAAGAGCAGTGGAGCACCTTAGTAAAAGAAATGTCTGCAAATGGGCAGACGTTCAAACCCTTATAGAGAGGTACAATCTGGACAAACCTCTGATAAACAGAAATATGAATTTATTGAATAACCAATTTCATACTTTTGAGGAATTATGAAAAGAAACAGAAGCAGCCCTCAGTTTTTAGTGACGGTGAGAAAGTGTGTCAGAACATGTGTTGCAAATTGAAAAATGGCAGAAAAGAGAAAGAATACCTGAAGTGCAAGTGTTCGATGTTCCATAGGAGGGGAAGTAACACTCCTTGCAACTGCCCCTTGTCACCACTTTCCTCCCAACATCCCGTTAGGACATGGACTCTTCTTAGTATAGGTGAAGTAACGTTTAAAATTGCATTTATTCTAAGCACTTATAAATGTTTAAGTTTATTTCTCAAGTAATGATATACAATCCTATCTTTTAGATATTACCTTAAAAATGTTCATTGTCTTTGGTTTGGTAACTTATTACATTTCTTTACATTATTACTTATGAGAAAATTATGTTTGATTCTTGTAATTTTTGGTACATGTTGCACCTCCCAGAACCAATTACAATGAGTACTGAGGCATCGCTGATATTTTTAGATAAGCTGATTTGTTTATTGTCTATGCACCACATTATCTTTTGAATGAGATCAAATTTTCTGAAAGTAAAGTGACCATTTAAATTTCATACAAACAATAGAATTGTACAAAACATCTTTGCTTATTATGGATGTACTCCACCTTAATGTTTCATGTTAGGCCTCTAACATTGAACTGTCAAATATGTTTCATTAAGGCTGTGTGCACACGATGCAGATTTGCAGCGGATCCGCAGCGGATTTTACCGCGCAGAAACGTTGCATTTCTGCATTGTGATGTACAGTAGCCTTAAAATCAATGAAAAAAAAAATGCTGTGCAGACGCTGCGGATTTTTCCGCGGTACAAAATCCGCAGCATGTTACTTCTTTTGTGCGGTTTTCCATCTCCTCTGTCACCAAATCCGCAGGGGGAAAACCGCGATGGAAAACCGCACAAAAACCGCATGAAAACCGCATGAAAAATGGAAGAAATCCGCAGGAAAAATGCAGGTCATTTGACCTGCGGATTTCTTCCATTCTGCGCGGAAAAATCCGCAGGGCCAAAAAGTACGTCTGCACTCAGCCTAACAGAATTTCTGTCTTTGAGGTATGTTACCTGCATCATACAAGACTAATTACACTTCCGCATAGAGACTGTGCAGATGACAAGTTGACACCAGGTTACTAGGCAGTAACCATAGTGTGTAATTCCTAGACAACTCACATGATGTCAATCTGACAGCCATCAAGCTTTGGCTGTCTTAACCCAAACCCACACACATCAAATTCAGTGAGCATCTGTTTAAGTGAGCAAACTTGTTGAATGACTTATATTCAAACACACCGATTGCAGCAGGACAAGCCAACAATCAAATATTCTATGAGGGTTATTAATCATGACTTTTGGATCTTGGACGGACCCCCACTCCTTACAACAACCACAACTATAGTAAAGCTAGGCACTAGAATAAATACACAAAACATTATTTTGGTTGTCAAAATGGCCACAGCTTTATTTAAATCACAGGATTAAACAATCACATTAGGAGTCAGGTGAAGTGCTTATACATTGGGATTCACAAGTACTGTGACATCCCCAGCTGTCTGACATGCAGCAAAACTATAAAGGGGCGGCACACACTGGCTTGCCATTCAAGCAGAGCCAGTAGACTTTCAGGGCACCAATGACCCCATTATCCTCACTCCTGTGCTTAATCAACGTGCCCGCCCCAGATTGACGTTATCATTACAACGTCATTGAGGCTGGCCACCAAAGCCGAGCCTGTTCACCACCATGAGGTTTTACAGCCTCTATTAGTTAAAATGAGTCCATCTTAACTTGTCCGCAACTTCCACCTGACTCCTAAACCGCAAAGCTGTGACGGGTTATAAATTCCAAGTCACATATGACACTTTTAGCCATTTTTTTAATAAATCACTTTAGTTAATTAGAACACACTGCAAAAGCATTAAGGCCATGTGCACACGCTGCAGTTTTTGCTGCGGTTCTGCTGCGGTTTTGGCCCTGCAGAACTGCAGCAGTTCCGCAGACATTGTACTTTACCATGTTAGCCTATGGGTTTTCAAAACCGCAGTGCTCACGCTGTGGTTTTTTACCTGCGGAAAAGCTGCGGGTTTTTTTCCGCAGCATGTCAATTGTTTCTGCGGATTCTGCTGCAGTTTCACACCTTTAACATAGTAGAGGTGTGAAACCGCAGGGCAAAACCGCAGGCCAAACCGCAGCAAAACCGCAGGTCACTTTACCTGCGGTTTTACCTGCGGTTCTGCGGGAAAAAACCCGCAGGTGAATCGGCAGTGTGTGCACATAGCCTAAGGGGACTAAACTTGGCAAACCTCCGACTCACAAAGAGTCATCCTACAGCGCTCAGGAGAGGAAAAAAAACACTGTGGTGGAAACCTCTAGGGACCCATGGCGGAAGGATTGCCCTTCCCTTGGGCTTAGAAGTTAATGCTAATGTTAACTCTTTATTGACATGATAAAATTGAACCTGGTACAAGATATACAATGGCTAATTAAACAAATAAAGCATTCATCATTATACAAGTAATAATTAAATAAAATGTTTTAGGACAGTGATTATAACAGGGGTGGGAGGGCAATGATGTTTCCTCAAGTTTGCCTGGTGAGAAAGAGGGAGAGACAGAGAACTACCTCCGCTGTATAAGCCCCTCACAGTAAAGGTACTGTCACACTTAGCGATGCACCAGCGATCACGACAACGATATGGATCGCTGGTGCATCGCTAAGCAGTCGCTAGTGAGCTGCCACACAGGCAGATCTCACCAACGACATAGCAGGGGTCGCTACTTACCTGTCAGACGCGGCGATCCTGACGTCCTCCCGCCCGCGTCCACGCGTCGCTCGTCGGCACCACAGGAAGCCCTGCAGGAAGCTGACAACGAGAAATGGCCCAGGGGAGCCGGTCGGAGGTAAGTAACACACATAGCAATATCGCTAGCAATATCGCTGCTGCGTCACAAAACCAGTGCCGTTACAGCGATATTGCTAGCAACATCGCTTAGTGTGACGGGGCCTTAACACACCAGACACAGACATACTGCGTTCCTTCATCTTAAAGAAACATCAATCTTGCTTAAAATCTACACTGCTATACAAACAAAGTCGCAGGAGTTAAATGTTTACCCCTCCCAAAGTCATGTCCTCCTCTGCTCAGTGATCTTGATGAGGAGGGGTGTTGGAGCGGACGCTACTGATTCATTAAGAGTGGCAAGGTGCCCAGTGGTGTGCACCGCTTTATGGAGTGAGATTTGTGATGAATTGAGGAGGATGCCAAGCACTGTCCTGCCCCAGGTCTGCCCACTTTGTTCAAGCTGGGGCGTAAACAGAGTGAAAACACAAGTCAACAGGCTGTGAGGCAGAATAGTCAAACATTCTGGGGTCAGGTACCAAGAGAGCATGTCATCAGCAAAAGGGAACAGACAAAGGCAAAGTCAGGTCATGGTCTGAAGTCAGAATATCAGGAGAAAAGCGGATCAAAGAAATGGGGTTGAGCAAGAGGATAGTCAGAATTAGGTCCAAAGTTAGGCAGCAATAAATCATTGAACAGACCACAGAATACCAGGCAAAAACACCACAGAGTGAATACTATGATTGGCAGAGATCTGGGCTGAGCTCAGCTAAGTAGCAAAGGAATTAATTAGAAACAGGGAACACCTTCCAGAAGCCCAGCACCTCCCAGTCTCATATTGGATGACTGAGCTGTCAATCAACACACTAACTACTTAGTACACCACTGCACCCAATTAGATGACTGAGCTATCACCCATTACACACTGAGGGGATGAATTGTGATAGCAACCTCACATTGAGCAAAAAAATGTGACTTTTCCAAGATTTTTTTCACTAGCAATCTGGCAAAAAAAGCATTGATTCCCCCCTATAATTATTCTTTTCCACTCTCCTCCTTTATATTAAGAATGGCATTCTGGAGCATGCATGTATAAGTGAGGAGATGAAAGGCTCATTCAAATGTGAGATTTTCACATACAAGTTCTATCCATGTTTTTCACAGATAGAACATGTAATGATTTTAATCTATGAGGCTTCTCACATGTCTGTGTATTTTTGTGGACCAAGTGTTCTGCAGAAAACCAAGGAGACTTGTCAGATTTTGATCTGACTCACAGATCAAACTCGTCAATGCAAGTGTATGGGACTGTGAAAAAAAACGGACAGCTCTCAGATGCCATTTGTGCGCTCTCTTATTTTTCACAGATTGTTTGATGAGAAGTTTGAGAATCTTTCATAATTTTTTTTTTCATACTATAAAAACTGATGAAACACTGATGGTAAAAACTGACTCACTGATCAAACTCTGATGAAAGTTATGTAAAAAAAAATCCTGATAAAATTCAGACCATTTTTTGCGTATGAGAAAATTCACTGACATCTGTATGTTTGGCCTACTCTTATTTGTTATTCAAGGGCAGGCAATTGCAGGAGACAGCACTGGGTGGGGAATAGAACTGGAGTGACAGAGGCTTCAGATCTTCAAATAGTTTGTCAGTCTCATGTGCATATCAATTGAATCGCCAATTTCTCAGTAACAGAGGAATGGACAGGTCATGTAAAAGTATTGCTGGACTTGTTATTTAAAGAGCTACATGCTCATATAAATAGGTTGGGGCGGTAAAATTCTGATGACAGATTTCCTTTGAGTATCCCCTTCCGCTCCTGTGCTTTGCTTTCGATTTGAAACTCTGCCAAGGATTTTTGGACATAACATTTATTTCAGAAATAGCACCATTCTTGTCAATGGATTGTACCCGATATATAGAACTGAGTGGGGCTGAACTGCAATACCAGGCACAATCTGTAGAAGGGTGTGACACCGTTTTTTGGACAAAAGCCATGGTTTTCTAATCCTGGAGAACCCTTCTAACTTGTCTGTATAGTGTAAGCTTTGACAGTATAGAAATCTTACTGGCTCAGCCCTTATTAATGATGTTGACACAATCAGTTCTATACACACCCAAAACCTCACTTATGTATTCTTTGGAAGCCCCATGTTCTTATATGCTGCAATTACTGCACCTTTGTCAGACTGGTTCTTGCTCATAAGGGCTGGTGTTTCCTTATTGCACTCAGTATATCAATGACATAGCTACAATTGTGATATATTACTGTACATTGTATTATTTTATCTACATCACAAGGTATGAAGTGCCAATAAACTTTTTATTCGCATGAGGTTTGTCTGTCAGGTTGCTCATCATACCGTATAATTATGGACACCTGACATGATAATGATACATGAAATAGCCACATCTTAAATGTGTTGTTTGAGGATTCGAAGCATTGGTGCATTTAATACTAGATTGCTTATCACATTCAACTGTTCTAAATCTAAATTGGGGAATAGAAATCAGTGAATCTTCCATTTATTCACTATAGTTTAAAGATCAGACTTGTTTCTACTGTAACTGAACTAGTAGCACCTAAAACCACTTTTTTTGGATGCTCGAAGTTGGGCTCAGTAGCACCTGGCAGGGTCCGGATCCCACAGTAATAATGCCATGTTTCTTCAAATGCCATATAACTAGTGATGGGAGAGCACTAAAATTCTCAGGGTGCTCGTTACTTAAATCGAGAAAATCGTAAGGCTCGGGTGCTCGTTTCGAGTAACGAGCATGATGGAAGTCAATGGGAAATGACATTTTCCCAGCAGATGTTAAATCTGGGGGGGGGCTCTAAAAATCATTGAAGTGGATAGAAACACCATTGAAATGGAATGGGAACTGCTTGGGGAAGACCACTGAACGCATCTCTGACTCCCTGGTCAGTGCTGGAAAAATGTTGTCAGAGGATCACACCACTTTTCCGACTGACAATAAAACATACAAAACCGAAGGTAAAATGGATTTTTCTGGAAAAAAATGTTAGGAAACATTCTTTCCTATAAAATGACTTGTATATAATGCAAAATAAAAAAGAGAAGAAAAAGACAAAAAAGCACCATCTGTCACCATTTTTCTCTGTAATTTTTAGCAATAAATAAATAATAGCGATGAGCAAACGTACTCAGATAAGGTGTTATCCGCCATGCTCATGTGCTAATGGAGTCTCTTCTGCGTGCTCGAATACTATGTTTGAGTTGCCGCGGCTGCATGTATGTACAACTAAATGCAACTGTTCGACAGCCGCAAGACATGCAGGGATTGCTATTGAACAGCCTCGACACATGCACACGCGGCAACTCGAACATAGTATTTCAGCACGCTGAAGGTACTCTATGAGTCGGAAAACACCTTATCCAAGCATATTTGCTCACCACTAATAAGTAATATTAAAAAAAAAATGCGTGGGGACCACTTATTTTTCAATAACCAGCTAAGGCAAAGCTGACAGCTGTAGGCTAATATTGTCACGCAGTTAAGGTCCTTGGTTATTGGACCCTATTCAGCCTAAAAATATCATCCCTCTGCTGCCCCAGAACTGGCACATGACATTAGATGCGCCAATTCTGGCACCCTGTCTCATCTCTTCCCGATTGCCTTGCTGCAGTAGCAATATGAGGATTAGTGGTTGATGACAGCTGTGATTTGTCAAAAATCAAAGCTGCCATCAAGCCCTGGGGTTATAAATCAAAACTGTCATGTCCTCACTAAATGAACGGGATTCATATAGCTTAACAAGCAGCTAAACTGCTATACCGGGGTCCAATAAGGGAGACTGTAGTTGAATCTGTGATTTATTGAACGTAGATATAGATGTGTATGGTAAAACTACAAATAGAAACAGATACAAAGAATCAGTATAGGATTCATGGAAATATACATTATACATAGCATACAATCTGAGCTACTAGCTGAGCAGGGGTTGTAACTAAGCTAGCTAATATAAGACAGAATATACAGGGAGAATAATTACATACCACCGATGCTAACGCAGGGGAAAAGAAAGTGATGAGGTGCTTCCAATCTGCAGGCTTGAAAGAAATGGCCGACTGAAGGAAAGAAGGGGGCGGGATATACCATGATCCCTTGCAAGGTTACCCAGAATACATTAGGTATTGGAGGGAAATAATACAGGAAATACAATACATAACATTATGCAGTAATATCTTTTGGCCACTAGATGGAACTAAGGAAACAAGAAACATTATCTAAGGAAAAACTGAATATCCTGTACATACAGCAATATGGTTATATGTTATCAGAACAGATGATTAAGAGTCATTTCTTATGTTGGAGACAGAACACTCCCCGTCTGGCATTGAACGGATGCCACCATTACTATCCTCTGAAGACAACAATAGGACCAGCTCAGTCACTGGTCTGGAGAATGTCTTAGGTCCATCTCCTTTGGCCATCCTGAGTTCGACTTTGCGGACATGGCTATCTTTACTGGGAAATGTAGTAGTCACTAGTCCAAGTGGCCACTGGTTCCGATGGGCCTGGCAGTCTTTAACAAGGACGAGGTCACCAATCCGAAGATTAGGCCTGGTAGATTGCCACATTGTCCGTGGCTGCAAGGTAGACAAATATTGTTTGCGCCACCTGTCCCAGAATGTATTGGCAAGACTTTGTACCTGCCTCCATTGGCGCTTGTAGAGGTCCTTAGCGTCGAATCCTCCTGGAGGGGCACTGGATAGTCCTGTTTTCTGGGTTAGAAGAGTAGCTGGAGTCAATAACAAGGGCTCCTCAGGGTTATTAGGAACTGGAACCAAGGGCCTTGCGTTGATTATAGCCGCGGCTTCTGCCATGAAGATGGTTAGACTTTCGTGAGTAAGTCTCGCTGCTCCTTCCTGAAGAAGAGTAGAGTCAAGAATTCTTCGTACTAGACCAATCATTAGCTCCCAAGATCCACCCATATGCGAGGAGTGAGGTGGGTTGAATGACCATGTGCAACTTTGGTCACTGAGGAACTTCTCGAGAGTCTTATGGTCTAGATTTGAGGGTATGCACAATTCCTTCGCTGCACCAATGAAGTTGGTACCTCTGTCTGAATGTATATGTTTGATAGGACCACGGATGGCAATAAAACGTCTCAAAGCATTGATGAAGCTTGAGGTGTCAAGTGACTCAATGAGTTCTATGTGGACGGCTCTGATTGACAGACAGGTAAACATGACAGCCCAACGTTTACTATTGGCTTGTCCGCCTCTCGTGTGACGAGTAACAACTGACCAAGGTCCAAACACATCAAGACCAACGTTGGTGAAAGGAGGGTCTGGGCTGAGTCTATCTGCTGGTAGGTCAGCCATCTTTTGGATTTGAGTGGAACCACGAAGCTTACGGCAGGTAATACATTTGTAGATGACACACACCACAGATGAGTTTCTTTGCACCGACAATCCACAGGCCAGCAGTTCTGATGGCTCCTTCTGTAAATAGTCTTCCTTGGTGTTTGACCATATTGTGATAGTGTTGCACGATTAGGTGAGCAACATGACATTTTCCAGGAATGATAAGAGGGAATTTCTCTTCAAACTCTATTTTAGCTTCTTTAAGGCGACCTCCTACTCTCAGCAGGCCGTTGTTGTCAATGAATGGGTCGAGTTTTCTCAATGAGCTGCTCGCAGGCATTGAAGCTCTGTTAATGAGACATTGGATTTCCACAGAGTAAGTTTCTCTCTGAACTGTAGAGATGATGTGGTTTCTGGAAGATTCCAAGTCGGAGGTAACATAGGTGTCTTTACAAAGATGCCAACCTTTACATTTTCCTGTGTCACGAGCTCTGGTGGTCTTGAATGAGCGAGCTATATGAGTCAGGCAGGTAATGGCTCGAGTAAATGACTTCCAACTTGAAAATTTGTCGAATCTGTGGGATCCAAGCTGAATAGCAGAAGTCATTGTATGGAGTGTGGACACCTGAGGGCGGATTTCAGCATCTGAGTCCTTTCCTATCAGTTCAAAGGTGTCTGGACAACGCTCCTCTGTGTACAATAGTTTTGGTCCTGAGAGCCATATTGTGCACTCTAGTCGACTTGCGTCAACTGCTCTAGTTGCATGGTCTGCAGGGTTTTGATCCGTGGGGATGTAGTGCCACTGCTTTGGATGAACTGATCTCCTAATTCGTAGCACTCTGGTGTTGACATAAACATAGAATTGCCTGGTTTCATTGTGAATGTATCCCAGGACTACCTTGCTGTCTGAGTATAACTTGGCTTGTGTCAGGTCAATATCCATCTCGGATGTGACGAACTCTGCTAACTCGACGGCTAAGACTGCAGCACAAAGTTCTAACCTTGGTATGGTGTGCTCTGGTTGTGGAGCAAGTTTGGCTTTCCCCATGACGAATCCAATGTGGCTCTGACATTTGGAGTCCACAGTTTTGAGATAGGCAACAGCAGCAATTGCTTTGACAGAAGCATCTGCAAATACATACAGTCTATGGCTCTGTATCTCTGTAGACGGCACAGGGGTGTATGGCCTTGGCACATTTAGGTTGGAGAGAGCTGCTAAAGAGTTCTTCCATGCTTCCCACTGGATTCTCTTGTCAGGTGGCAGAGGTGCATCCCAGTCAGAAGTCGCCTTGGTTAAGTCTCTTAGTATGGCTTTGCCTTGTATAGTAACAGGAGCTGCGAAACCTAAGGGACTGTACAAGCTGTTGATGGTAGACAGGACACCTCTGCGTGTGAAAGGCTTTTCTTCCTGGTTGACCTGAAAGGTAAAAGTGTCTGACTGTAGATTCCAGAGAAGCCCGAGCCTGCGTTGCTTTGGTGTGGGTTCTGACCCTAGGTCCAGGTCTCTGAGACCATTACACAAGTCTTGTGAAGGGAATGCTTTCATGAGTTCATGGCTGTTTGAGGCTATTTTGTGAAGCCTGAGGTTAGAGCAAGCAAGCATCTCTTGGGCTCTTTTGAGAAGACTGATGGTAGTCTCATTTGAAGGCATGGCTTTCAGTCAGTCATCAACATAAAAGTCTTTTTCTATAAATTGTTTGACATCTGACCCGTATTCTGTTTCTCCTTCTAGAGCTGACCTTTTGAGTCCATAGATGATGACTGCAGGAGAAGGGCTATTGCCAAAGATGTGCACTCTCATGCGGTACTCTGTGACATCTTTAGTAGCATCATTGTCTCTATACCAGAAGAACCTTAGGAAGTTCCTGTCTCTCTCTCTCACAAGGAAACAATGGAACATTTGCTGGATGTCAGCGAAGAAGGCAATGGAATCCTTACGGAAGCGCATAAGTACTCCCAGCAGTTTGTTATTGAGATCTGGTCCTGTCAGTAGAACATCATTCAGGGAGACATCATCAAACTTAGCACTGGAGTCGAACACCACTCTAATCTGGCCTGGTTTCTTAGGATGGTATTCTCCAAACATGGGTAAAAACCAGCATTCTTCAGAGTCTTTGAGAGTGGGAGCTAGTTCTGCATGGTAGTTCTCAAATATCTTCAACATGAAGGAGAAGAAGTGATCTCTCATCTCTGGTTTCTTCTGCAGATTAGGTTTGAGAGAGGAGAAACGTTTGAATGCCTGATCTCTGTTGTTTGGTAGACGTGGTCTGTGGGTTCTGAAGGTAAGAGGTGCGACCCAGCTGTTGGTCTCATCTTTTACAAGTCCCTTGTCCATTACCTCTAAGAACAACTTATCCTCTATTGACATTGCTACTTGGTTGTCTTGCTTAGTTCTCTGGAAGACTGTGCACCCCAGATGATCCTCATAGCTTCGTGACACCATATTGCTGTCATGAGCAAAGTCTATTAGGTGATTGGGTAGTTGGATGCTGTGTGGTAGTTCCTTGACATGGAACTCGTTGTTGCAAGGTTGAAACAGAGATGGGCGTCCTTTCTCCAGTGTATTTGTTCGCATGCTTGTCACAGCAGATGGGGCGTGCATGTGTCCCAAGCATACGTTTCCTATTATGACCCATCCTAGGTCTAGCCTTTGGGCATAGGGAGCATTGTTGAGTCCATTGATATGACTTCTCACTTTATGAACCTGCAGGATGTCTCTTCCCAACAGCAGTATTATCTGTGCCTGTGGGTCGAGTTCCGGTAATGAGGTGTGCTATGCGTTTTAAGTGAGCATGATGGATTGCCACATCTGGTGTAGAGATTTCAGACCTGTTGTCTGGGATCTGATTACACTCGATGATTGTAGGTAGTGGCAGGCAGAATTGTCCGTCTAAGGACTCAATTTGGTAGTAAGTGGCTTTCCTACCCGCTGTTGTCACAGTACCTGCACATGTCTTTAATTAGTAAGGAGTGCTTGGTCCTTTAATGTTGAATAGGTCAAAGAATGTTGATCTAGCCAGGGATCGATTACTTTGATCATCCAAGATAGCATACAGTCTCACAGCTTTGTCTCTATGGCCCTTTGGGTACACTCTGACAAGGCATATTTTTTAACAAGACCTACTGTCTATTGCCCCTTTACAGACTTCAGTACATTGTGAAGTGATCTCTGGCGTAGCTGTCTCAGTGCTCTTTTCCTCCCCGCCATGCTCACTGTAAGCTGGCGTGTTTTGTGCACCCCATGGAGCTGGGCCAGGGTGTAGTGCAGTGTTATGATCCGTGGTACCACATTCTGTGCATTTAACACTGACCTTTTGTGGCGCCCCTGAGGCTCAGTCGCCACAGAGGAACTGCACCTTCTCCTAAGGTGTGGTTCCCCACCATCCAGGTAAGGTGGGAACTCCTGACCACGCTCCAACACTCGCACCCCACACAACAGGGTAGTTCAGCAAAGCCACATTGTGGCTCCTTGCTTAGAGTGTAGCAGAGCACCTTTGGTGGCTCTCTGCTTGGAACACGAAACGTGCTGGGAGGTGGGTGGAGTTGAGAATACATAAAAGAGTGGGAAGGCTAGGGATTTAAGTCAGTCAGTCAGTGAGTAGGAGAGTCTGAGGGAGGAAGTCACTCAGAGAGGAGTGAGGAAAGAAGATCCCTGAGAGAGGGATGGAGGAAGGAGTGCTGCAGCAGACCTGAGTGACCCGGGTCTGCTGGCACAGGGAAGGAAAGAAGGAGAAAGACATTGAACTGAAGCCTGAGCTTCCATAGGAAAGAAAGACAAGTACGGAACGTAGGAGAATAAGAGAACACAGAGGACGTGGGTTAGAGGAAGAACCTTGCCTAGAAGTTCTAAGCGCAAGGCCGGGGCCCGGTCCCCAAGGTTGTATGGCCACTAATGGTTCTGCAGCAGACACCGGTGGAGTAGTGGGCTGTAAATGCACTACTCCCATCTAAGACTTGGGGCACAACAGCAACACGGATAGAGAGCCGGGACTCAGGAGTAAGGAGTCCCCAAAGCAGGCTACAGCTGTCTGCCGTACAAGTAGAGTTCTTGGGAACATCTGTTAGGAGGAACTCCAGTGTAACTCAGTGCTAGGAGATCTTCACACTAAAAGGCGCTATAAGAGAAGACGTTCAGAAAGGCACATGTTGGCGGAGCGTTGGAAGGGAGCATTCCATCTTGCCTGGAGGATGGCTGAGTCCCTGACCCGGAGGACATGGCACGGAGGCCGGCACCTGTGTGTACTACAGACTGTGAGTAAAGCTTTGGAACTACAAGCCCTGGTGTCCTCCATTGATTCTTGCGCCAACACACCCAGCACCTCTACATCTGGGTACCAGCTTCTACACCGCCTGCGCCTCTCCTCTTCCCCTACATCTAAACTGCCCTGGGGCTACAGCTCCACCTGTGGGGAGTTTCACCATCTCGGCTGCAACCCATCACCAGCCCCAGAAGATCTGCAAGCAGCGTCGGACTAACATCTCACTTGCCGAACACCACAGGTGGCGTCACGAACTATTCCAACTAACTACATTCCACCATTCACATTTCCCCATTACTTGGGCGCGCCATTCCTCAAAACACTGAAGGACTTTACAGAGGTCTTTCAGCTTCGATCACTGCACACCAGACAACTCCATGTCTGCCTTCAAACTGCCTGCCAGTGTATCCTCCCACAAATGCATTACATCCTGCCTCTGTTTGCACAGCCTCTAAACCATGTGTAGGGTGGAGTTCCACCTTGTTGCAACGTTGATAATTAGGCGGTGCTTGGGAAGGTGGAGCAGTCGCTGCAGCTTCTGCATACGACTGGAGTGTGTGAATGTGCGAGCACAGTCTTCGCACCTTATGGAGCAGGGATTATTGAGGAAGCACTGCACCACCAGGTTCAAGGTGTGAGCCAGGCAAGGTATGTGTCTGAGTTTTGAAAGGGCTATTGCTGCCACAAAATTCCAGCCGTTATCATTAACTACCTTGCCTGCCTCAAGATGTAGACTGCCCAGCCATGACTCAGTTTGTCGCTGCAAGTAGTCGGCCAGTACCTACGCGGTGTGTCTGTTGTCGCCCAAACACATCATCTTCAACACAGCCTGCTGACGCTTACCACTAGCTGTTCGACAGTGGGACACTGAGTGTGCAACACTGGCAGCTGCGGATGGAGTGCTCGTGCGACTGCGCTCTGTGGACGAGCTTTCGCTTCTGGAGGAGGAGGAGGAGGGTCAAACGCCTAAAGCCAACTGTTTCCTATACCATGGGCTAGGCAGCACTGTCCCACCGCCACTGTCCCCTGTGGACCCTACATCCACCACATTAACCCAGTGCGCAGTGATGGACACGTAACGGCCCTGGCAATGCCTACTGGACCATGCATCTGTTGTGAGGTGCACCTTTCCACTCACTGATTGCTTGAGTGCATGGACAATGCGGTCTTTCACATGAAGGTGGAGGGCTGGGATGGCTTTTCGAGAAAAGAAGTGCCGACTGGGTAGGTCATAGTGTGGTACTGCGTAGGCCATGAACTCGCGGAAAGCTTCGCTTTCAACCAACCGGTAGGGCATCATCTCTAACGAGATTAGTTTGGCAATGTGGGCGTTCAAACACTGTGTACGCGGATAAGAGGATGAGTACTTTCTTGTCCTTCTGAGAGTCCCTGGTAGAGTGAGCTGGACTTGAGAGCTGCATATGGTGGAACTAGCGGTGGACATGGCGGACTGAGAGAGGGTTGGTGATGGTGTTGGTGGTCTTGCTGATGGCCTACATTCAGTCTTTCGTAGCAATAACATTGTGATTCCCTGAGTGCTTTGGCCTTGCGACGACACCTCAACATTTGCTGCTGGTGGTGTGCTAACGCTTACAGTGGGGGAAGCGATGTAGCGATGTAGCGTTGCTGACTACCTTCATTCGGAGCAGGTGCACAGGTGGTACGTGAGGTTTGGTAGTTCGTCCACGTTTGCAAGTGCATGGTGGTTAAATGTCTAAGCATGCAACTGGTATTCAAATTTCTCAGATTTTTCCCTCGGCTAAAGGTCTTTGCGCACTTCTTACAGATAACCTTTGCCTGATCATTAAGATTTTCCTCAAAAAAGTGCCACACTGCACTCTTCCTACTATGGAAGACATTTTGAGGCCTTGCATGCTGTGCTAATTTGACCGTCTGGCCAAGCTGTCCTGCAACCCTTTGGGTTTTTGTAAAACTGTTTTTGGACTGCTACGGGCCTGCCAGATAACAGCTATTGCGATGTCGATGCCTGCTGCGGATCCTCCTCCTCCTCTTCTGAGCTATTGGCAGCGGCACCCTCTTCCCCCAATGGATGCCAATCTGGGTCAACAATGGGGTCATCCATCACCTCCTCTTCATTTTCATGTGCACCTTCCTCTGTGTCACCGTGTAAGGTGGTATAGTATGCGGGAAGGGGCACCTGAGTTTCATCAGGGTCAGATTCTGGCTCAGTACACTGCGAGGACAATGTAGTGCTCTGAGTGAATGTACCAGCAGAAAAATCTAGCAGTGGCTGTGAATCAGTGCACTCCATGTCCGATTCATTTTGGACTGGGGAATTCACGATTTGACTTGATAACCAAGGCATGGTATGTGAAAAGAGCTCCATGGAGTAATCTGTAGTGTGGCCTGCCGCATCCTTCACATTTGGTAGGGGTGAAGGACACAAGGAAAGGTGTTGTTCCTGACCAGGAGCCTCCACTGACGACTCAGTGCTTTTATTTTTTGAAACTTCAGAAGAGGAGGCGATAGAGCTGGAGGCTGTGTCAGCAATGTATGCCAAAACTTGTTCCTGAAGCTCCGGCTTTAAAAGTGGTTTACCTACTCCCAGAAAAGGGAGCCTTCGAGGCCTTGTGGAGCCGGACGATGACGCAGGCTCAACACCTCCTGCCTTAGGTGCTATTGTGCTTTTGACACTACCAGCAGATGCACCACCACTCCCACCACCATCAGTACCAGCTGGCAACCCCCCCCCCACTTCCACGGCCTCTTCCACCATACTTCCTCATTTTTTGAAAAATGTACCCAAAATACCACCAGCTTTATGGTACTGTAAAACAAGGTACAAGGTGTATATAGTATTGGGGAGAATTTGAATCTCCCTAGAGATTTTAGGAGGCTGGATCAGTGGCGTATCTAGGGGGGGCAGCCGGGGCATTTGCCCCGGGCGCAGCCAGCAGGGGGGCGCAGTCGGGCCGCCTAATGCAGCGGTCCGCAGTGTCCTCCCTGGCGGCTGCGTTCTGACGCCCCCCGCCTGAGAGTCGGCGGTTCTCTGTGTCGGCTGTCAAGCTGACAGCCGGCGCAGAGAAGGAGCGCGTGCCGGCTCCCAGGGAGCAGTTGTACTGGCGTCTATACAGACACCTGTACAATTGAAGCTCTGACCGCCGGGCCAGAGCGACGTCAGCAGCGTGACATGTCATGTGATCACGCTGCTGACGTCACTCCCCGGCACCCAAAGCAAACGCTGTTGGTAAGTGTGCTCCTCTGTGGAGCTGAAGAACCACCGAAGATGGGAGATGAGTTAATGAGTGGAGATGGGGGGGATTTGTAGAGGGGATGGCGGTTAATGTGTGGGGGTATTTAGAGTGGGGATGGCGGTTAATGAGTGGGGATGCCATGGGGTTAATGTGTGGGGGTATTTAGAGTGGGGATGGGGGTTAATGAGTGGGGATGCCATGGTGTTAATGTGTGGGGGTATTTAGAGTGGGGATGGAGGTTAATGAGTGGGGATGCCATGGGGTTAATGTGTGGGGGTATTTAGAGTGGGGATGGAGGTTAATGAGTGGGGATGCCATGGGGTTAATGTGTGGGGGTATTTGGAGTGCTGATGGGGGTTAATGAGTGGGGATATGGTTAATGTGTGGGGGGGTTAATGAATGGGGATGGGGGTTAATGTATGGGGGCGTTAATGAGTGGGGTTGGGGTTAATGTGTGGGGGGATTTGGAGTGGGGATGGGGGGTTATTTAATGTGTGGGGGGGATTTGGAATGGGGATGGGGGGATTTAATGTGTGGGGAGATTTGAGGACACAAAATAAAGAGTATGTATGAGGAAACAGTATGGGGTATTGGTGCAGACAGTATGGGGAGCGAATGGGTTAATGTATAGGTGCAGACACAGTATGGGGAGTCGGGGGTATGTGTGAGCAGACAGTATAGAGAGTGAGGGGGTAAATATATGAGGAGACAGTATGGTGAACAGATGGGATGTTAGAGGAGACAGTATGAGGAGGGAGGGGAATAGTGTGAGGAGACAGTATATTGCAGATATTTGTATTTAGGAGCATTATAATGACACTTCTATCTTTAAGGGCGTCGTGTGGAGATTTGCTGCAGAAGACCGGAGAAGATGGAAGTCTACAGAGACGAGATGTGGATGAGAAAACTCATCAAGGGATCTAGAAGAAAAGGAGACTGACTGCAGAGACGACATCATCTATAAGGTACTTGGATGTAAATGTTATTTGTGATACTGACTAATTCTCATGTTTTTATTTGTTAGGAACATTATAGGGGTTGTCCAGGTTTGTACGGAGTCTGCAGTCATTCTATGTGACTGCAGGCGTCTGAATTCTCACAGTGCTCACTGAACGCTGTCAGGATTCTCTCGTGCCGGTAATTTACATACATACGGTCACATGCTGACTAGACATGTGTGGCCTCACTCAATGAAAGTGAACGGAGCGAGGCCGGGCACGTCTAGTCGGAATGTGGCCAGAAGTATATAAATCACATACTTGTGCTGACATGACTGTACATCGGCAAGGGAGAATCCTAAATGTGTGCAGTGCATTCGTTGTGAGAATTCAGAAGCTGCAATGTCAGGATTCAGCTCTGCAGGTTCCAGCAGTCATCACATGGACACTTCACTCATATGCGATTTTCATACTTGACAACGAGCTTCTCTTCCTGCTTCTCTCAGTTTTTTACTGAACATTGAGAGCATTAGGAGGAGCAGCTCGTGGGTACATGGCTAAGTGTGCAAGTCGCATATGCACTTGGGGGGGGGCGCCGAACCGAATTCTTGCCCCGGGTGCCAGAGAGCCTAGATACGCCTCTGGGCTGAACTATTATCTCAGGCCCACTATAGATTACACCTCAATTTAACAGGCTGAAATTGGCTGGTGTATGACAAAGTACAAGGTGTATATAGTATTGGGGAGAATTGGAAGCTCCCTAGAGATTTTAGGAGGCTGACAATGATGCTCTCAGTCCAAGTATGGCAGTAGGCAGCCTAATAAGCAGGACTGCTGCACACAAAAGTGTGGAAAAATGAACGCTTGGAACGCTTTGTGCAGAAAAGAGGAAGAAAAGTATTTTTGCTTTTAAAAAAGCAGTTTGCACAGCAGTGTGCAAACAGCAATACAGCTATCAGGGAGCCTTATAAGGCAGCCTAATAACCAACAGAGCTGATGCACATAAAATATAACCTCCCCTGTCACTGCGCACAAACTGTTGTGTTGTGCAGGGAAAATCGCTAACAGCAGAAGCAGTTTTTTTGTTCTTCTTCCCTGCCTAACACTCTCCCTTATTCAGAATCAGCAGCAGCAGCTCTCCCAATGCTAAGATCGGCAGAAGTAAGATGGCGGTCGGTGTGCACGCCCTTTTATAGCCCCTGTGACGCCACACAAAGCAAGCCAGTCACTTGCATGCCCTTCTCAAAGATGGTGGTGACCGATGCCCATGTCATCGCGTTGCCCACAGTGTGCATTCTCCATCATTAGCTGAAAAAGGGCGCTGGAAACATCATTTGAAATGCGACTTTGGCGCTCTGGTCACTGACCTCGTGGCCAACCTCATGCTATGGTCGGGTTTCGTTTTATGAAACCCGACTTTAGCGAAAGTCGGCGACTTATGAATCTGACCGACCCGTTTCGCTCAACTCTAGTGGTGGCACAACTAACAGGAGTGTCTGCACATACAAACTGCAAAGGACCATAAACAAAATTTACCATATAAATAAATTTGTAAAAAATGACATCCAGGTAAAAACTGGGAAAAAAAAATAAGTAAAATATAGCGTAATATAATGGAGTCCAAGAGGACAAGTCTTGCCAGGTGTAAGACAAGTAAATATTGTATGAAAAATATATCAATAATTGTGCTAAGGTGCTAAGGTATATAGAGAGTAATAGCACAGAGGTAATTATATATCAGAGCCAAAAGGGGCACACAAAGGGTTAAATGTACAGCACATGTAGGAACCTAAATGCAGATGTTACAGTAACAGCATATCACACATGGCATAAAACTAAACCTAAGAGCAGAGATAGTAAACCCATATCATGAAATGGGTAGGTAAGATTACCTGGTGAACTGTGTAGGCGTGGCACGTACCCCTGGGGTGAGTATTGGAGAGCTGTTAGTCTTTCACCCACATTACTTACCCTATAAGTAAAAATCAACAAACACACAAATAAAAACTCCAGACACCCTCTTTCACCAATTTACTTTCCCCAAAAAATCCCACTCTGGCCCGTCGTAGACCAATGGATCCACCGTACTCCATATCGATGTCCCACGAGGATCCCCGTCCAAAATTCCAGCATATGAATGGAGCTTCACAAGCAGTCACACCAGCACACACTGCTGGATCTTGCAGCACTCCACAAAAGCCAGCAGTGTCTATGGCAGGTGGGGACATCAGTAAGGTTACCGCCGGTCACATACGCTGTTTTCCACACTGTCACATAGCGTCTGTGACTGGCGGTAACCTAACCTTCCTAACGTCAGCGCTAGAGTTGAGCGACTTTTGGTTTTTTAGGGTCGCGTTTCGTTTCGTGAAACCCGACTTTTCCAAAAGTCGGGTCGAGCAAGATCGTCCGATTATAGGGAAAAGTCGGGGTCGTCCCGAAACACGAAACCCAATGTAAGTCAATGGGGAATAAAAGTCGGCAGTGAGAGGAGGACAGGAAACACACCTACAGTGCCCATTTGAATGCCAAAAGCATCAATTCTTCTTTCTTAAGCTTGTCAACCTTAATTAACTTCATATTACAAGTTACGCACTGAAAAATGGGGGTTATTTGGCTACAAACTGGGGCGGGGGGGGGGCTGGCTGCAGGTTTTCATGTGCCCTGGGCGAAAGAGCGCCCCTTTAACACATACCACAACTCATCATGCTCCGATACGGCAGAGAAATAGCGGTATAGTACAATGAAAAATACCTCACTTTTTACATCTCATGACGAGGCCCATCTATTTCTCCATACAGAATCATTGGTCCCATATAATGTTTGAAACAGTATATGATGAGCTCCACATAATGCTACAGTATATGTTGGTCCCCATGGATGAAGCTCCACTGTCTTATGGGCCCAAATAATGCTCCAAACATAATGGGCCCCATTTCTAATGCTCTAGTGTATAATGGGCCCTGTAAATGCTGCTCCAGTGTCTGATGTCCACCTTTGGAATGTTCCAGTGTATGGTGGGCCCCATCTATCATTCTCCAGAGTATAGTGCTCCCCAAAAATTGCTGTCCCAACATTGAAAACAATCAAATAAGTCTCCTCGCTAGGGAATCCCTGTACTTGTCTGGACAGGTGCTGTAGCTTGCTTAACAGCTCGCCAGCCGTTCTCACGCCCAGTATGGATTGCACGTGATTGCACAAAGGTTAGAAAGGGTACCGTATCCCTGGATAACATGTATGGATAGCGTACACATTCAAAATATATGTCTCAGGAGGCAGGCTCAGACGGTGTCAGGCCCAGTATGGATTGCACGTGATTGCACAAAGGTTAGAAAGGGTACCGTATCCCTGGATAACATGCATGGATAGCGTACACATTCAAAATATATGTCTCAGGAGGCAGGCTCAGACGGTGTCAGGCACAGTATGGATTGCACGTGATTGCACAAAGGTTAGAAAGGGTACCGTATCCCCGGATAACATGTATGGATAGCGTACACATTCAAAATATATGTCTATACAGCATGAGGCAGGCTCAGACGGTGTTAGGCCCAGTATGGATTGCACGTGATTGCACAAAGGTTAGAAAGGGTACCGTATCCCTGGATAACATGTATGGATAGCGTACACATTCAAAATATATGTCTATACAGCATGAGGCAGGCTCAGACGGTGTTAGGCCCAGTATGGATTGCACGTCATTGCACAAAGGTTAGAAAGGGTACCGTATCCCTGGATAACATGTATGGATAGCGTACACATTCAAAATATATGTCTATACAGCATGAGGCAGGCTCAGACGGTGTTAGGCCCAGTATGGATTGCACGTCATTGCACAAAGGTTAGAAAGGGTACCGTATCCCCGGATAACATGTATGGATAGCGTACACATTCAAAATATATGTCTATACAGCATGAGGCAGGCTCAGACGGTGTTAGGCCCTGGCCATGCCGACTGGACCATGCATCAGTTGTGAGGTGCACCTTTCCGCTCACTGACTGCTTGAATGCATGGACAATGCGGTCTTTCACATGATGGTGGAGGGCTGGGATGGCTTTGCGAGAGAAGAAGTGGCGACTGGGTAGGTCACAGCGTGGTACTGCATAGGCCATGAGTTCGCGGAAAGCTGTGCTTTCCACCAACCGAAAGGGCATCATCTCAAACGAGATTAGTTTGGCAATGTGGGCGTTCAAACCCAGTGTACGCGGATGAGAGACTGAGTACTTTCTTGACCTACTCATAGTGTCTGGGAGGGTGAGCTGGACTTGAGAGCTGCATATGGTGGAAGTAGCGGTGGACAGGGCGGACTGAGAGAGGGTTGATGATGGTGATGGAGTTGGTGTTCTTTCTGATGGCCTAGAATCAGTCTTTCGTTGATATAACAGTGGGATTCCCTGACTGCTGTGGCCTTGCAACGACACCTCAACATTTGCTGCTGTGCTAACCGGTGGGCTTACAGTGGGGGAAACAATGTAGCGTTGCTGACTACCTTCGTTGTGATCAGTTGCACATGTGGCACTTGAGGTTTGGTGTTGTGTCCACGCTTGCAAGTGCATGCTGGTTAAATGTCTAAGCATGCAACTGGTATTCAAATTTTTCAGATTTTTCCCTCGGCTAAAGGTCTTTGCGCACTTCTTACAGATAACCTTGGCCTGATCATGAGGATTTTGTTCAAAAAAGTGCCACACTGCACTCTTCCTACTTTGGCAGACATTTTGCGGCCTAGCACGCTGTGATCTTTTGACCCTCTGGACAAGCTGTCCAGCAACTCTTTTGATGTTTGGAACCTGTCTTTGGAGTGCTCTGGGCCTGCCAGATAACAGCTGTTGCGATGTCGATGTCTGCTGTGGATGCTCCTCATCTGAGCTATTGGAAGCAGCACCCTCTTCCCCCAATGGATGCCAATCTGGGTCAACAACTGGGTCATCCATCACCTCCTCTTCTATGTCATGTGCACCTTTCTCTGTGTCACCGTGTATGGTGGTATAGTGTGCGGGAAGGGGCACCTGAGTCTCATCAGGGTCAAAATCTGGCTCTGTACACTGCGAGGACAATGTAGTGCTCTGAGTGAATGTACCAGCAGAATCATCCATCAGCGGCTGTGCATCAGTGCACTCCATGTCAGATTCATCTTGGCCTGGGTAATTCACCATTTGACTTGATAATCCAGGCATGGTATGTGAAAACAGCTCCATGGAGTAATCAGTAGGATGGCCTGCGTCATCCTTCAATCTTGGTTGGGGTGAAGGACACAAGGAAAGGTGTGGTTCATGAACATGAGCCTCCAATGACGACTCAGTGCTTTTACTTTTTACAACTGAAGAAGAGGAGGCGATAGAGCTGGAGGCTGAGTCAGCAATGTAAGACAAAACTTTTTCCTGATGCTCTGCCTTTAAAAGCGGTTTGCAAACTCCTAGAAAACTAAGCGTTCGAGGCCTTATGTAGCCAGACGATGACGCAGGGTCAGCACCTCCTGCATTCGGTCCTATTTTGCTCTTGCCACTACCATCAGATCCACCACCAACACCATCATTACCAGCTGCCAACCCCCGCCCAATTCCACGGCCTCTTCCACCAGCCTTCCTCATTTTTGGTAGAAATGTAGACAAAATCCAACAAACTATATAGTAATGTAAAACAAGGTAAAAGGTGTCTATAGGACAGGGGAGATTTAGAATTTCTGCACACACTTGTGGACAGTGGACACTTTTGGATTGTGTGAGGCCCACTGATATCTGAGCGCTATGTGACACGCTCGATGGCACAGCTGCCTGTGACCAAAGTGTCGAGAGGATAATGGAGATTTTGATTCTCTGCGTACACATTTGGACACTGGACACTTGTAGATTGTGTGAGGCCTACTGATATCTGAGCGCTATGTGACACGCTCGATGGCACAGCTGCCTGTGACCAAAGTGACGAGAGGATAATGGAGATTTTGATTCTCTGCGTACACTTTTGGACATTGGACACTTGTAGATTGTGTGAGGCCTACTGATATCTGAGCGCTATGTGACACGCTCGATGGCACAGCTGCCTGTGACCAAAGTGACGAGAGGATAATGGAGATTTTGAATCTCTGCGTACACTTTTGGACACTGGACACTTGTAGATTGTGTGAGGCCCACTGATATCTGAGCGCTATGTGACACGCTCGATGGCACAGCTGCCTGTGACCAAAGTGACGAGAGGATAATGGAGATTTTGATTCTCTGCGTACACTTTTGGACACTGGACACTTGTAGATTGTGTGAGGCCCACTGATATCTGAGCGCTATGTGACACGCTCGATGGCACAGCTGCCTGTGACCAAAGTGACGAGAGGATAATGGAGATTTTGAATCTCTGCGTACACTTTTGGACACTGGACACTTGTAGATTGTGTGAGGCCTACTGATATCTGAGCGCTATGTGACACGCTCGATGGCACAGCTGCCTGTGATCAAAGTGACGAGAGGATAATGGAGATTTTGAATCTCTGCGTACACTTTTGGACACTGGACACTTGTAGATTGTGTGAGGCCTACTGATATCTGAGCGCTATGTGACACGCTCGATGGCACAGCTGCCTGTGACCAAAGTGACGAGAGGATAATGGAGATTTTGAATCTCTGCGTACACTTTTGGACACTGGACACTTGTAGATTGTGTGAGGCCTACTGATATCTGAGCGCTATGTGACACGCTCGATGGCACAGCTGCCTGTGACCAAAGTGACGAGAGGATAATGGAGATTTTGAATCTCTGCGTACACTTTTGGACACTGGACACTTGTAGATTGTGTGAGGCCTACTGATATCTGAGCGCTATGTGACACGCTCGATGGCACAGCTGCCTGTGACCAAAGTGACGAGAGGATAATGGAGATTTTGAATCTCTGCGTACACTTTTGGACACTGGACACTTGTAGATTGTGTGAGGCCTACTGATATATGAGCGCTATGTGACACGCTCGATGGCACAGCTGCCTGTGACCAAAGTGACGAGAGGATAATGGAGATTTTGAATCTCTGCGTACACTTTTGGACACTGGACACTTGTAGATTGTGTGAGGCCCACTGATATCTGAGCGCTATGTGACACGCTCGATGGCACAGCTGCCTGTGACCAAAGTGACGAGAGGATAATGGAGATTTTGAATCTCTGCGTACACTTTTGGACACTGGACACTTGTAGATTGTGTGAGGCCTACTGATATCTGAGCGCTATGTGACACGCTCGATGGCACAGCTGCCTGTGACCAAAGTGACGAGAGGATAATGGAGATTTTGAATCTCTGCGTACACTTTTGGACACTGGACACTTGTAGATTGTGTGAGGCCTACTGATATCTGAGCGCTATGTGACACGCTCGATGGCACAGCTGCCTGTGACCAAAGTGACGAGAGGATAATGGAGATTTTGAATCTCTGCGTACACTTTTGGACACTGGACACTTGTAGATTGTGTGAGGCCTACTGATATTTGAGCGCTATGTGACACGCTCGATGGCACAGCTGCCTGTGACCAAAGTGACGAGAGGATAATGGAGATTTTGAATCTCTGCGTACACTTTTGGACACTTGACACTTGTAGATTGTGTGAGGCCTACTGATATCTGAGCGCTATGTGACACGCTCGATGGCACAGCTGCCTGTGACCAAAGTGACGAGAGGATAATGGAGATTTTGAATCTCTGCGTACACTTTTGGACACTGGACACTTGTAGATTGTGTGAGGCCTACTGATATCTGAGCGCTATGTGACACGCTCGATGGCACAGCTGCCTGTGACCAAAGTGACGAGAGGATAATGGAGATTTTGAATCTCTGCGTACACTTTTGGACACTGGACACTTGTAGATTGTGTGATGCCTACTGATATCTGAGCGCTATGTGACACGCTCGATGGCACAGCTGCCTGTGACCAAAGTGACGAGAGGGTAATGGAGATTTTGAATCTCTGCGTACACTTTTGGACACTGGACACTTGTAGATTGTGTGAGGCCCACTGATATCTGAGCGCTATGTGACACGCTCGATGGCACAGCTGCCTGTGACCAAAGTGACGAGAGGATAATGGAGATTTTGAATCTCTGCGTACACTTTTGGACACTGGACACTTGTAGATTGTGTGAGGCCCACTGATATCTGAGCGCTATGTGACACGCTCGATGGCACAGCTGCCTGTGACCAAAGTGACGAGAGGATAATGGAGATTTTGATTCTCTGCGTACACATTTGGACACTGGACACTTGTAGATTGTGTGAGGCCCACTGATATCTGAGCGCTATGTGACACGCTCGATGGCACAGCTGCCTGTGACCAAAGTGACGAGAGGATAATGGAGATTTTGATTCTCTGCGTACACTTTTGGACACTGGACACTTGTAGATTGTGTGAGGCCTACTGATATCTGAGCGCTATGTGACACGCTCGATGGCACAGCTGCCTGTGACCAAAGTGACGAGAGGATAATGGAGATTTTGAATCTCTGCGTACACTTTTGGACACTGGACACTTGTAGATTGTGTGAGGCCCACTGATATCTGAGCGCTATGTGACACGCTCGATGGCACAGCTGCCTGTGACCAAAGTGACGAGAGGATAATGGAGATTTTGAATCTCTGCGTACACTTTTGGACACTGGACACTTGTAGATTGTGTGAGGCCCAGTGATATCTGAGCGCTATGTGACACGCTCGATGGCACAGCTGCCTGTGACCAAAGTGACGAGAGGATAATGGAGATTTTGATTCTCTGCGTACACATTTGGACACTGGACACTTGTAGATTGTGTGAGGCCCACTGATATCTGAGCGCTATATGACACGCTCGATGGCACAGCTGCCTGTGACCAAAGTGACGAGAGGATAATGGAGATTTTGATTCTCTGCGTACACTTTTGGACACTGGACACTTGTAGATTGTGTGAGGCCTACTGATATCTGAGCGCTATGTGACACGCTCGATGGCACAGCTGCCTGTGACCAAAGTAACGAGAGGATAATGGAGATTTTGAATCTCTGCGTACACTTTTGGACACTGGACACTTGTAGATTGTGTGAGGCCCACTGATATCTGAGCGCTATGTGACACGCTCGATGGCACAGCTGCCTGTGACCAAAGTGACGAGAGGATAATGGAGATTTTGATTCTCTGCGTACACTTTTGGACACTGGACACTTGTAGATTGTGTGAGGCCCACTGATATCTGAGCGCTATGTGACACGCTCGATGGCACAGCTGCCTGTGACCAAAGTGACGAGAGGATAATGGAGATTTTGAATCTCTGCGTACACTTTTGGACACTGGACACTTGTAGATTGTGTGAGGCCTACTGATATCTGAGTGCTATGTGACACGCTCGATGGCACAGCTGCCTGTGATCAAAGTGACGAGAGGATAATGGAGATTTTGAATCTCTGCGTACACTTTTGGACACTGGACACTTGTAGATTGTGTGAGGCCCACTGATATCTGAGCGCTATGTGACACGCTCGATGGCACAGCTGCCTGTGACCAAAGTGACGAGAGGATAATGGAGATCTTGAATCTCTGCGTACACTTTTGGACACTGGACACTTGTAGATTGTGTGAGGCCTACTGATATCTGAGCGCTATGTGACACGCTCGATGGCACAGCTGCCTGCGACCAAAGTGACGAGAGGATAATGGAGATTTTGAATCTCTGCGTACACTTTTGGACACTGGACACTTGTAGATTGTGTGAGGCCTACTGATATCTGAGCGCTATGTGACACGCTCGATGGCACAGCTGCCTGTGACCAAAGTGACGAGAGGATAATGGAGATTTTGAATCTCTGCGTACACTTTTGGACACTGGACACTTGTAGATTGTGTGAGGCCTACTGATATCTGAGCGCTATGTGACACGCTCGATGGCACAGCTGCCTGTGACCAAAGTGACGAGAGGATAATGGAGATTTTGAATCTCTGCGTACACTTTTGGACACTGGACACTTGTAGATTGTGTGAGGCCCACTGATATCTGAGCGCTATGTGACACGCTCGATGGCACAGCTGCCTGTGACCAAAGTGACGAGAGGATAATGGAGATTTTGAATCTCTGCGTACACTTTTGGACACTGGACACTTGTAGATTGTGTGAGGCCTACTGATATCTGAGCGCTATGTGACACGCTCGATGGCACAGCTGCCTGTGACCAAAGTGACGAGAGGATAATGGAGATTTTGAATCTCTGCATACACTTTTGGACACTGGACACTTGTAGATTGTGTGAGGCCTACTGATATCTGAGCGCTATGTGACACGCTCGATGGCACAGCTGCCTGTGACCAAAGTGACGAGAGGATAATGGAGATTTTGAATCTCTGCGTACACTTTTGGACACTGGACACTTGTAGATTGTGTGAGGCCTACTGATATCTGAGCGCTATGTGACACGCTCGATGGCACAGCTGCCTGTGACCAAAGTGACGAGAGGATAATGGAGATTTTGAATCTCTGCGTACACTTTTGGACACTTGACACTTGTAGATTGTGTGAGGCCTACTGATATCTGAGCGCTATGTGACACGCTCGATGGCACAGCTGCCTGTGACCAAAGTGACGAGAGGATAATGGAGATTTTGAATCTCTGCGTACACTTTTGGACACTGGACACTTGTAGATTGTGTGAGGCCTACTGATATCTGAGCGCTATGTGACACGCTCGATGGCACAGCTGCCTGTGACCAAAGTGACGAGAGGATAATGGAGATTTTGAATCTCTGCGTACACTTTTGGACACTGGACACTTGTAGATTGTGTGAGGCCTACTGATATCTGAGCGCTATGTGACACGCTCGATGGCACAGCTGCCTGTGACCAAAGTGACGAGAGGATAATGGAGATTTTGAATCTCTGCGTACACTTTTGGACACTGGACACTTGTAGATTGTGTGAGGCCCACTGATATCTGAGCGCTATATGACACGCTCGATGGCACAGCTGCCTGTGACCAAAGTGACGAGAGGATAATGGAGATTTTGAATCTCTGCGTACACTTTTGGACACTGGACACTTGTAGATTGTGTGAGGCCCAGTGATATCTGAGCGCTATGTGACACGCTCGATGGCACAGCTGCCTGTGACCAAAGTGACGAGAGGATAATGGAGATTTTGATTCTCTGCGTACACTTTTGGACACTGGACACTTGTAGATTGTGTGAGGCCCACTGATATCTGAGCGCTATGTGACACGCTCGATGGCACAGCTGCCTGTGACCAAAGTGACGAGAGGATAATGGAGATTTTGAATCTCTGCGTACACTTTTGGACACTGGACACTTGTAGATTGTGTGAGGCCCACTGATATCTGAGCGCTATTTGACACGCTCGATGGCACAGCTGTGACCAAAGTGACTAGAGGATAAGGGAGATTGGATTGCTTTTAAAAAAGCAGTTTGCGGAGCAGTGGGTAAACAGCAATGCCAGCGTGTCAGGAAGCCTTAGAAGGCAGCCCAACAACCAACACCACTGATACACCACAATATAGCCTCCCCTTGCACTGCACACACAGTGACTTGTGTGTTGTGCAGGCCAAATCGCTAGCAGCAGAAGCAGTTCTTTTGTCTTCTTCCCTGCCTAACGCTCTCCCTACAGAATCAGCAGCAACCTCTCCCTATACTAAGATCGGCAGAAGTAAGATGGCGGTTGGCGTGCACGCCCTTTTATACCCCCTGTGACGCCCACCAAAGCAAGCCAATCACTTGCATGCCCTTCTGAAAGATGGTGGTGACCCGTGCCTATGTCATCACGTTGCCCACAGTGTCCGTGGATCCTGATTGGCTGAAAAAGAGCGCAAAACAAACTTTTGAAACGTGAGTTTGGCGCGTAAGTCGCCGACCTCGTGGCCGACCTCATCCTAGGGTCGGGTTTCGTTTTATGAAACCCGACTTTGCCAAAAGTCGGCGACTTTTGAATTTTTTCGACCCGTTTCGCTCAACTCTAGTCAGCGCTTATCACAGCGGCTTTCTCTGGATCTATCCTCAGAGTGAAAAGCGGCAGCGGCTGCTACAGCATATCAAGTTTTGTGCTGTGAACGAGGCTTCATATGCTACAGAGGACTGAGCGATGTTTGTGGTGCTGTGGACTACATCAGACCTGCATGGGACCTTTACTTTCTAATAAATGGGTAAATTAGGGTATTGTCGTGGATGTTATTTTAAATAAAGGATTTTTGTGTGAGTTTGTTTTTAAATAAGTCATCTGCCAGTTAAGCAGATGTATATGCTTAATGAATATTCACTGCATGCCCAGCCTATCTCTTGGCACCAAAAAATGGGCAGGGGATGCAGCTATTATTCATTCTGATTTCTGAGTTCAGTGGTCCGAGCATTGGGTCACCAGTTCTTAAATAGGTTTGAGGACACGTTGCAGCAGGCCTATCACAGCAATGCCAGTAGCTAGCATGACTACCATTCATGTTGATTGGCTGCCTAACGAAGCCGAGCACCCTAAAACTAGATCGAGTAATGATCAATGTCGAGCATGCTTGCATATCACTGCATATAACTTGTTAGGGGGTTATGGACCCACTAGATTACTCTTAGACTTGCCTTATGGTCTACGTATTATTATTATTATTATTATTATTTATTGTTATAGCGCCATTTATTCCATGGTGCTTTACATGTAGGGAGGGGTATACATAATAAAAACAAGTACAATAATGTTAAACAATACAAGTCATAACTGGTACAGGAGGAGAGAGGACCCTGCCCGCGAAGGCTCACAATCTACAAGGGATGGGTGAAAATACAGTAGGCGAGGGTAGAGCTGGTCATGCAGCGGTTTGGTCGATCGGTGGTTACTGCAAGTTATAGACTTGTCGGAAGAGGTGGGTCTTCAGGCTCTTTTTGAAGGTTTCGATGGTAGGTGAGAGTCTGATATGTTGTGGTAGAGAGTTCCAGAGTAGGGGTGATGCACGAGAGAAATCTTGTATGCGATTGTGGGAAGAGGAGATAAGAGAGGAGTAGAGAAGGAGATCTTGTGAGGATCGGAGGTTGCGTGCAGGAAAGTACCCGGAGACGAGGTCACAGATGTATGGAGGAGACAGGTTGTGGATGGCTTTGTATGTCATGGTTAGGGTTTTGTACTGGAGTCTCTGGGCAATGGGGAGCCAGTGAAGGGATTGACAGAGGGGAGAAGCCTGGGAATAGCGGGGGGGACAGGTGTATTAGTCGGGCAGCGGAGTTTAGAATAGATTGGAGGGGTGCGAGAGTGTTCGAGGGGAGGCCACTGAGCAGGAGGTTGCATTGTTCAAGGCGATAATGAGGGCACGGACTAAGGTTTTTGCAGATTCTTGGTTGAGGAATGAACGGATTCGTGAAATATTTTTGAGTTGAAGTCAGCAGGAAGTGGAAAGGGCTTGGATATGTGGTTTGAAGGAGAGATCAGCATCAAGGATTACCCCGAGGCAGCGAGCTTGTGGGACTGGGGAGAGTGGGCAGCCATTTACTGTAATGGATAGGTTCATTGGGGGGGTCATGTGAGATGGGGGGAAAGATGATGAATTCTGTTTTGTCCATGTTAAGTTTCAGAAATCTGGCAGAGAAGAAGGATGAAATAGTGGACAGACATTGAGGGATTCTGGTTAGCAGGGAGGTGATATCTGGTCCAGAGATGTAGATCTGTGTGTCATCAGCATAGAGATGATACTGAAAGCCATGAGATTCTATAAGCTGTCCCAGGCCAAAGGTGTAAATGGAGAAGAGCAGGGCTCCTAGGACTGAACCTTGTGGGACTCCGATAGATAGGGGGCGAGGTGAGGAGGTGGTGTGTGAGTGGGAGAAGCTGAAAGTCCGGTCTGTTAGGTATGATGAGATCCAGGATAAGGCCAAATCTGTGATGCCAAGGGATGAGAGGGTCTGTAATAGTAGGGAATGGTCCACTGTGTCAAAGGCAGCCGACAGGTCCAGGAGGAGGAGGACAGAGTAGTGTCGCTTGCTCTTGGCAGTTAAGAGGTCATTGGTGACCTTAGTAAGGGCAGTTTCAGTGGAGTGGTGTGACCGGAAGCCAGATTGTAAGAGGTCGAAGAGGGAGCAAGAAGAGAGATGGGAGGACAGTTCAAGGTAGACGTGTTGTTCCTGTAGCTTAGAGGCATAGGGGAGAAGTGATATAGGGCGATAGCTAGATACAGAGGATGGGTCAAGAGAGGGCTTTTTGAGGATAGGTGTGATTGAGGCATGTTTAAAGCTTCAGGGGAAAACACCAGTTGTTAGTGATAGATTGAAGAGATGGGTTAGGGTTGGGATGAAGTGGGAAGGGATCGGGTCAAGTGCACAAGTGGTGAGATGTGATCTTGAGAGTAGAGTGGAGAGTCGATCTTCTTTAATGGTGGAGAAGTTGGTTTTGGAGGTGGAGGGCTGGGAAGTCGGGAGGAGGGGCTCTGGGGGTTGTTGACCAAAACTGTCTCTGATGTTATCAATCTTCTGCTTGAAAAATGAGGCAAAGTCTTCAGCTGAGATGAGTGGGGAGGGAGGAGGTGCAGGGGGACGGAGGAGAGAATTGAAGGTGTTGAATAACTGTTTAGGTTTGTGAGACAGGGAGGATATGAGCGATGAGAAGTAGGTTTGTTTAGCTGTGGCGAGTGTGGTCTTGAAAGTAGTGAGAGACTGTTTGAATGCGATGAAGTGCTCGTTGGAGTGGGATGTTTTCCATCTGCGCTCAGCAGCCCTGGAAGCTCGCCTCAGTTCTTTGGTCAGGCTGGTGTGCCAGGGCTGTCTGTTGATTTTGCGAGCTTTGGTATGTGTAAGTGGGGCAGCAGATTCCAAAACTACAGCTATTGTGGTGTTATTAAGGGATTGTGTGTTCTATTCCCTTAACCCTCTCAAGTGGGTACAATGTTCCCACCAGGAACAACTTACAACCTACTAGTACCCCTTGAGTAGCCTTTGTTAGCAACATCTGACAGGTAAACAAGACAGAAGGCTGGAGTTCAGATATTAGGAGACTTCAGGCAGAAGTCTGGATGGGCAGCAAAAGAGAATGAGGTCAGGAAAAGAAGCAGGGTCAAAACTGGAAGCATGGTGAAACAACAATACCTGCCTCCTCAGCTCCACAACTTGTATGTGGAAAAGATGGTTGAATTCATGAAATTGTGTTGCCGTAAGGGATGGTAGGCGGTCAGAGTGGCATGGCCCACTGCCACCAGAGATATAGAGTTCTTGGAGGAAGAGAATGCCCAGGCCAATGCCCAGTGAGTGTAGGCTAGTCAGACCCAGTCAGTGCTCTCTAAGAGAGGTGAAACCCAGAAAGAGGCTATTTGACTGTCATAAAATCGAGCTGAGGAAGAGGGAGGGAAGGTCTGTCCAGTTCAAATGAGCGGGGGAGGAGAAGGAGGCCACCACCTGGGACAATCCAACAAAACATCCAAGTGACCAATTATGGCCCTGTCCTCGTGAAATGCAGCCCAGACAATGGAGGATCCAGGGCAGGCCAAATATCCTGACCAGCCGTGGTAGTGGAGGAGGCTACCTTCCCTGGCAACCTGGGAGAAGTTTATGGCAACCCACAAGAAGTCCTCTGGGAGGCTGCAATTAGGGCAAGTGCTATGGGTGGAAGAGCCCTTCTTTGCAGACTGGTTCCTGTTTGTCTGAAGTAAGCAATGTTCATAGTCAGTCAAGTTAAGTGGAACTCCCTTATAGGAGGCTGGAGGTCTCGAGAAGAAGTAAGTTAAGATGAAGCGCCGTTGTTCAGAGGGACTGTTGCTGTAAACCCTCATGGCCATATGGCCTGTGAGTTTAAAAGAATAGCTGTAAGGGCTGTTCCATACTCTTGTAGCCAAAGATGGGCCTGATATAGCCAAATAGACTCCAGTTTTATTTTGTTTTTTTGTTGCACATTTTTCTGCTGGACTTCAGGGCTAGTGAACCCATGAGGGTCTGATACCCTCTTTAAAAGGATCTGTGATTTTTATGGACTCTTATGTTGCTCCAGGGTTCTTACCTATGAGGACCAGATCCAGTGGTGTTTTATGGACTGTGAACATTGTGTGGGAGTGGGTTATTTGTTCTTCTGTGAAGGACCGGGCACTGTGGGGATGCCGGCGGCTGTAAAGAAGACGTCCTAAGACAGCAAGACTTCAGTCCAGAATGTAATTTTTAACTTGAATTAACCTCTTTACTGTAGGTCCTGAATTGTTGTGGACGGCAATCATTAAAGAAGAGGTGTGGGTAAAGGTGAAGAAGATGGCTAACACCCCTCTCTGAAAATCTCTGTTGATTTATTGTGTACAAATTGTATTTTAGTGCATGTTTTATCCTCCTGAAGGCTGTTAGTTAAGGGTGACAGGGTTAACTGTAGGGCCGGTCCATAGATGGGGAACAGTAATGGGGACCAGTGTGTGAGTTTCTGGTTTTAGAAGTGATGTGATATTTGAGAGAGAGCAGGAGAGGAAGAAAATACACCCTCAGAGAGTTCTGTCATCACTTTGTGTGTGTCGAAGTAACAGACCAGCAAGGGAGCACGTTATTCAGCAAGCAATCTACAGTGGAGGCAGTTATCCTCACAGCAGGCAGGTTGGGGCACCTTGTCAAGAAGAGTCAAAGCAAGTCTCAATGTTAGCCAGACCAATAGATCCGCAGTAAAATAAAATGGGATCAGCCAGGCTGCAGCACATCAGTACTGTGGAAGCTAGTAAGAGCTCCCTAACACCATTCCTTTGACTAGGGTATTGAAAATTATTTACAGCATTAATTAAATAAATGACATGACACTGAGTGATGATGGAAAATAATGGACACAGCAGCCTTTATTAATTACAATATAACCATAACAAAAACTTAAATCACCTTTTTTCTGAGGAGATCCTGGATGACCAACCGGAAACACAATGAGCAGTACAAACTCAAACTCTCTCCAGTCGCACTGCTCCAACTCTTGGTTGATAAACTCTCATAGTACTGCCCACACAACCATTTCTCTGTTCCCCAGAAACCGCGCCAGCAGGAACTAACCACACTGATTGATTAAGGGTCACCATCCCTCTGATGTGCCCAAACCCCAATTAACCAAATCCATCCCTGACCTCCTCACCTCCAGCTGTAATGACAAGACAAACATAACAAAGGAATCCCACACTACACCACCGAATTTGGTCAATGATAACTAACCAAAATTAGGGGTGGGTGGGAGAGATGTTCACTGGTCCCGGAGCCTGGAAAGAAGTAGTTGGTCTGAAATCTTTCTCTTCTTATAAAGGCGTTTTTAACCAATCAAGCCCACATGCCCCATGTGTGACCTATGTTTAACCCACACTCCCATTTTTTCAACTTTACATGCCAATGTGCAAAAACTACCAGTTAACGCCTTCCTTACCTCCTACTTTCAAACTCATGTCATGTCCAGGATTCCACTAACTGCGCCCTTTCCAGCCCTATCTATAGTGCAACTAAGGTAGAGCGTAACACATTGACCCGTATGTCAAAGTAGCCCCCCAGCGTAAGCTGTAAAGCATTTGTAAGGTTCCCCACAAGTGACATGACGCCATCCAATACAATTATGCACAAACCTCTGTCATGTAAAGCAGAAGAAAAACTCAGGCTTTGTTCCTGCTACCACATATAGATGTGTTCAGCCTCAGTAAACAAAACTGCTTTCTTCATCTTGAAGTTAAAGGGGTCCGTAACCGAATGCACGCACCCAGGGACCACTATGTAAGGTGTTTATGGGCGCGGAAATAGATGTCGGCCAAATTCACACCTTACATACTTATTGCCTAATGTGCTGTGTTATCTTTTCCAATCTCTCCTTGACATATGTCGCTGTGCTCTGCAGTTGCCATACATTTTTCTGTCACCTGGGCGCAATTATATAATACTGTTTAATGAACCTAATTTATTTGACAGGGGATTATGACAGCTTCTGTGTGCGGTGCACGGCATGTATTCTAATCCTCCATTTTCCTGGCTGATTTGCGGTGGGGTGCATAATGCTAATTTATGATTGAGTCTCTAATATTTCCAATTGACCAAATGACATCTGGCAACATATTTCAGAAAGATTACTAGTATGCATTTGATTAATGCCGGAAATCAACATAGCTTTTTATTATTTGTATTATTATTAATTTTTTTTCTTCTTCTTCTTCTTCTTATTATTATTATTATTACATTATATAACGTTGAATGTTAGTAATTTCTGCTAGGATGCATTTTTCAGCCATACAATGCTCTGTACACACTAGCAACACAGTGATGACAGCTATAGCTGATGTTTTGCCCAACAGATCACAACTAATCCTCATTGATCCCAATGATTCATAATGTGGCAGAACTTGTGTTTATCAAGTTTCTATCTGGCTCCTACTACAACTATGATCAAAGATAGCAAAAAAAGTCAGGTCAGAAACAGAATAGGGAAAAAGGATAGAATTGGATTTAAAAGGTAATCATGTATACTGGGGTCAGTGTATAGGGGGCAGGCAGAATTAAAGGCACAGAGAAGTTAGGCTTTCAAATAGTCAAACCAGTGAGAGGTTAATTGTAATAAAGGTGGCCAAGTAATCAGGTGAAAACACTAAATAGCAATCCAAATGTATAACAAGGTAGTATCCAAAAGTATGGAGTCATGCAACAGACTACAGGAATTTGAAAAGGGCACTATGAGTGCCTGAAGGGGGAGGCTGAGATGGCCTGCCTCAGGAGGCTTGTAACCTCCTTGAATTTTATTATGGATTGTATAGAAGTAGTGATACTTAAGCATTGCATATCACCATCATTAGATTGCCGATCTTTACGCTGATCTCGATGAGGGTTTGGGGTGGAGTGAAAGGCTCCTGATTCATCAAGATTCGAGTGCCTCAATAAATCAGGAGTTTTTGACAAGTATAATGCTGCTCTATGTGCGACATGCCACAGATCCTACACAAGTCAGTGCTGGTGCCCCTATCCCTCCTTACCTCTGCCCACTTTGTTGGCACTGGGAGAAATTGGCATGAGAACACTAAAAGTCATAAAATTTTAGTGCATTCTTGAGTTGTGCCAACATTTTACAACTTTTCAGAATTCTGGTGTAAAGGTTTTGATGAATCAGGCCCGATATGATGGTATGTACATGGTATGGTGCAGTTATTATTATTATTATTATTATTATTTATTTATATAGCACCATTGATTCCATGGTGCTGTACATAAGAAGGGGTTACATACAAATTACAGATATCACTTACAGTAAACAAACTTACAATGACAGACTGATACAGAGGGGAGAGGACCCTGCCCTTTCGGGCATACATGCTACAGGATGGTGGGGAAGGAGACAGTAGGTTGGTTGCAGCAGTTCTGGTGTTGGTTGAGGTGATATCTCCGGTAGTGGTGAGGGAGAAGGAGGTAGCGGGGTCATTGCAGGCTGTAGGCTTTCTTGAAGAGGTGGGTTTTCAGGTTCCGTCTGAAGGATCCAAAAATGGTTGATAGTCGTACATGTTGGGGCAAAGAATTCCAGGGGATGGGGGCTATTCGGGAGAAGTCTTGGAGGCGGTTGGGTGAGGAGCGAATAAGTGTGGAGGAGAGAAGGAGGTCTTGGGATGACCGTAGATTACGTGAGGGAAGGTATCGGGAGATTAGTTCAGTTGGAAGTGATGTTGCTAGCATGAGCCTCAGACGTCTTACCTGGTGCCCAATATCTGACACTTTGAAATATATCAGCTGATATGTCAGCTTGATGCCAACATAGTTTGATCCTGGGGTAAAGCAGGGATCAGTGAGGCCCCTGCCCTACCATCCTCTGTTCTGATATGTCTCATTTGATGATTACACTGAATACTCCTTTTTTTCTAACACTTTCTGTCACTATAGTGGGTCGCCCTCACACCCAGGGCGGCGGGGTACTCGGTACCGGGCCCGTTGATCTCCACGAGTGGGGTTGTTGTCACGGCAGCTATGACCTGGTCCGTGGCCCTGGGCGCCCATTGTAAATAGCGGAAATGTTCATTGAATGATTCGTGACGCCACCTGTGGTGTTTGGCAAGAAAGATGTTAAGCCGACGCTGCAAACAAATCCTCTGGGACAGATGGTGCAGTGCAGCAATGATGTTGTAGCCCTCCACAGGTAGGGCAGTAGTCCCAGGGCAGTGTAGGTGAAGAGATAGGGGAGAGACGTTGATGGTGCAGTGTCGGGCACAGAGATGTAGCAGTGCTGAGGGTGTTGGCGCAGGAATAAGCGGAGGACACCAGGGCATGTAGTTCCAAAGCTTTACTCACAGTCTGTTGTGCATACAGGTGCCTGCATTCGTGCCGTGTCCTCCGGGTCAGGAGCTCAGCCAACTTCCAGGCAAGATGAAGTACTCCGTTCTAACACTCCGCCAACATATGTGCCTTTTCTGAATGTCTCCATTTTGCACCTATAGTGAAGTACTCTCAGTACTGAGTTACACTGGAGTTCCTCCTGTCAGATGTTCCTATGAACTCTACTTGTACGGCAGACAGCTGTAGCCTGCTTCGGGGACTCCTTGCTACTAAGTCCCGGCTCACTCACATTGCTGTTGTGCCCCCAAGTCTTGTGTGGGAATAAAGTGGTGACAACTTCTATTCCTCCGGTGTCTGCTGCAGGACCATTAGTATCCATACAACCTCGGGGACCGGACCCCGCCTTGCGCTGTGAAATTAGGAAGGGTTCTGCTCTAACCCTAATCCTCAGTTCTCCTCTTCTCCCCGTCAGACTGACTAAATCCTAAACTCTTCCCAATCTTCTGGTGCAGGCTAAGCTCCACCCACCTCCCAGCACTCTTCGTATTCCAAGCAGGGAGCCACCAAAGGGTGCTTTGCTACACTACTATGTTGTGTGGGATGCAGGTGTTGGAGTGTGGTCAGGTGTCTCCACCTTACCTGAATGGTGGGGTACCACACCTCAGGAGGAGGTGCAGAACCTCTGTGGCGACTGAACCCTCAGGGGCGCCACATACCCCCCTGTTAAACACAGCACGTTCGCGGGCTGCAAGTGAACAAAGATGGACAAACAAAGGAATATACAAAAAATTTTGAATGCTGATAAACAATTCTTATCTAAACTTCCCAATGTGGGAGGCACTCACTCTTGATCATTGCAAACAACTTAACTAACTATGATTTATTGCATTGCATTATTTTAAAGAGCTAATCAATACCCTTTATCACATTTCACATTTCCACTTCTTTTTAACTATAAGTGACTACCGCTGGTACCTGGTTCGTCACCTGAATATTCTTTATTTAAATTTTTTTCTCTTTACTCCTAATCAGATACCTAGTCATTACTATCAGTTTAAACTTTATATAAAAGCTATTCTATAACTATGAATACTCTCATTATATAACTCTTCACATTAAAACATCACAATTCTTGTAAGTGCTGGACACCGCTCCCAGCCGGGATTTCTTGCAGTGTCCTTAGGTTGGAGCAATGATCCAGGTTGAGGTAGTCTTCACTCTTAGAAAGTCTACGTAAAACAAAGAAAGGACACCTAAAGAGGCGCAACTATATACAAGAAAGTTTGTGATTCACTCCAAGTTCATGATCACTGCAGTTCAGTAAAAATGCTGCCAACGCAACTAGGCAAAAATGAACATAATTGTAAACGATGGGGCACAACGGTGCCAATACCCTCCTGAGTAACAGTTAGTTAGTTTGGGGCATGTTCTTTAATGTTGGTTCCCTCCTGGGGTGATGGAAGATGGTTTCTTGAGCTTGAGAGTGCTTGAGAGAACTTGTGGACATCCTCTTCCTGCTTGTGGGTTAACATACAATGAAGTGGCAATTGGGGTAACTGCTGCCTGTGGTGTAGTAGGGGTAACAACCTGTACTTTGGGGTGCTGCACTGGAGTGGAGGTGGTTTGCTGTGCTTTGGCACGTACGATTACCACTGTGGGAGGTATTCCTGCCGGGGGAACATAGGCTTTTTCTTTCTTATAAGCCGATATAAAATCCTCAGGAATACGGTGCACGTTCATAGCATACCAGCTCCGTAGCCCCTCATGCCGGGTGAAAGTGACGTATTCTCCCGGTTGCAGATCATGAGCAGGGTGTCCCCTCCGGAGGTGAGATTCCACTTCCCTCCTGCTGAAGAAGAGGTCAGAGATCCTCTGGGGGTCTGAGATGAAACCAAACCCCCACTTATGGTTGACATTCAGGACCTGATCCCATCCTGCCGAGTCCCGGGGATCATAGTGACCGGCACGGACCCTTTCTTTCCGGTCCATGTCAGGGCCTAGCACTGCCAGTCTCTGCTGTTCCCGTTCTCTCTGCTCGGCTGGCAGATGGTCGCTTGGCATCTGGCCTCTGTCTCCTCCTCCTCCCGGGATCGGCCTCTATCCACCGTGGACAGGGGCACCACTGCTAGGGGTTTAGGTGTTCCCCCGAAGGACTCGAGTCCAGGTCCCAGACCAGGTCTAGCACGACCTGCCCGGACGCTGCCCCGAGGCCTTCCCAGGTGCAGGGGCAGCGGTCATACCTGGTGCCTCCTGGCATGATGATATCGGCTCCGGTGCAGGCTCTGGAGGCTACCGGTGGCAGCGGTGGTGACGGAGGCTGCCCGGTCCAAGGTTGGAGATGGTGGTGGAGCACATGGTGGCTCCAGGTTCACAGGGGTCTCCGGTGGGACCTGCGCAGCAGCGCTAGCTCCAGGCAGGAGCATAGCTTCAGCTCCCAGGCCCTCCGATAACTCCTCCAGACAGGCAGCGCCTAGCGGCGGTTACAGCGTGGAGGTGGTGACAGACGCGGCCAGTGGTGTCTCAACAGCTGCGGGATCCACAGGTGCTGCCTGGGGAAGAACTGTAGCAGCGACGGCGGGTACCGGCGGTGGGGGTACCGGAGATATAGGGCCCTCATGGGCATGCCGCAGGTTCAAGGCCCAGAGAGCCTCTTGTCTCAGCCGCAGGTGGTGTGTCAGCTGGGCAATCTCATCCTCCAGCTGTTAGGAGTCTGATTTCTTCCTTCCCTATGAAGAAATCTAGACCCTTACATGCTGCAGTCTACTGTATTTCATCTGTGGTAGAGGAGATTGCAGAGGAGAGTGCCTTGTGGCAACTCTCTCCAGAGGCTAAGTCCTCTGTTCCCTCCACTGAGCATGCTCATGGGACGAGCTCCCATTGGAGTTCGGGAGTCACATGCTCAGGTCCTGTGTCTAATCCTATTGGCTTCTCCTGGAGCCTTGGAGACTTCCCGAAGGTCCCGTTTGGTATAAAAAGCACGCATGGCTGTTCTGCCATGCGCTAGTATTTCATACTTGCTGCTGTATGTATGGTGATGGATGCTTGGACTGGTGACTGACTTATTAAGAAACCCCTTCCCTTTGATAATACGATTGTGTGAGTTTTTGCGTTTAGCCAGCAGCAGCGCTAGCGCCAGCGCGCATATGCTCCATCTTGCTCAGCAGCTTAGCATCTGCATTGCGCCAACGTTATTGCAGCGCCTTGCCAGCGGCTCAGTTCTTGCCGCGCTGCAGTTGCAGCTTTCTCTGCGTCTGCGGTTGCAACGCTTCGCACCTTGTTTAACGGTAGGTCTAGACGGAGTAGTCCTGCTGTTTAAGGCTACTCCTGTGACCGCGGATACCGCGACTGTATCGCTGTGGGTCTGTGACTCTGAACAGACTCAGTGTCTTATTTGAGCTTATTTGCCTGCAGCTCTGTGAGTAAAACAGAGCTTGCTTTTGTACACTGGGTGCCGTCTAACCCTTGTGCACATTACCACCTTGTGCTCTGCCTCTCTAGCAGCAGTTTTTCCATCCTCCGCACGGTGGACCCCGGGTGGCGAAGGCACTTTATTTATTTTTTATTTAGTGTTTTCCGCCACTCCTAACATAATACTAGCGCCAGGGTCTGACTTGAGATGGCAGATTAGCAGCAACTGGTGCAGTGTGTGCAACAGTTCGAGGCTCGCTTGGCTACCCTTGAGAGGTCTCTCGCAGCTGCGCAGGCCGCAGATGTTGCTGTTCAGGCACTCACAGATGCCGTGGAGCATATGTCCGTGTCCTCCCTTGTGCCGACAGTTACCCGCCTCCCGTTGCCCGAAAAATTCTCTGGGGATGGCGCCTCCTGCAGAGGTTTCATCAGCCAATGCTCTATACACTTGGAGCTGCTGGCTGCGCAATTCCCTACAGAGTGGGCTAAGGTGGCCTTCATTATCTCCCTACTGTCGGGCAAGGCTCTGGAATGGACTACGCCTCTATGGGAACGTGGTGACCTCGAGATTCGGACTGTGGCCAACTTGCTAACAGCCATCAAGCAAGTATTTCTCGGTCCTCGGGTCATGCACGATACGTCTCTGCAGCTGCTCGCCCTTACTCAGGGGTCGCTCTCGGTTAGCCAGTATGCCGTCCGTTTTCGGACACTGGCGTCCGAGTTGGAATGGTCCGACAGAGCGGTTATCCCCGTTTTTTGGCGAGGTCTAGCAGAGCACGTGAAGGATGCTCTCTCCACTAGAGAGATCTCCACCAGTTTGAAAGAGCTAATTTTCATCTCCTCCCGTTTCGACCTCCGTTTTTCGGAGCGCGGTATGGAGAGGGCTCACTCCAAGCGAACAGCTGCCTCAGCTCCTAAATTTTTTGTACCTCCTGACCTGTCTGAGCCAGAGGTTATACCCCCTGAGTCCATGGAGGTGTCTCGTACCGATCTCAACACAGACTCTGATCGGGAATCCATTTGCGGTTGTCCCCATGTATGTGCGGTTTCTCCGGAAGCCAGCTCCCCGCAATGGTCAGAATCGGAACCGGTCACCAAGACTTTTGTCCCTCCCCATCTTAGGCCTCAAGTTCTCGCATGGGTGCATGTCTCTCATGCGCCTCAACATCGAGGTTACATGCAAACCTCGAAGCTCTTGGCCGGAGCGTATTGATGGCCTCATAGAGCTCGGGATTAGAGTTGAGCGAAACGGGTCGAAAAAATTCAAAAGTCGACGACTTTTGGCAAAGTCGGGTTTCATGAAACGAAACCCAACCCTAGGATGAGGTCGGCCACGAGGTCGGCGACTTACGCGCCAAAGTCGCGTTTCAAAAGTTTGTTTTGCGCTCTTTTTCAGCCAATCAGGATCCACGGACACTGTGGGCAACGTGATGACATAGGCACGGGTCACCACCATCTTTCAGAAGGGCATGCAAGTGATTGGCTTGCTTTGGTGGGCGTCACAGGGGGTATAAAAGGGCGTGCACGCGGACCGCCATCTTACTTCTGCCGATCTTAGTATAGGGAGAGGTTGCTGCTGATTCTGTAGGGAGAGCGTTAGGCAGGGAAGAAGACAAAAAAACTGCTTCTGCTGCTAGCGATTTGGCCTGCACAACACACAAGTCACTGTGTGTGCAGTGCAAGGGGAGGCTATATTGTGGTGTATCAGTGGTGTTGGTTGTTGGGCTGCCTTCTAAGGCTTCCTGACACGCTGGCATTGCTGTTTACCCACTGCTCCGCAAACTGCTTTTTTAAAAGCAATTCAATCTCCCTTATCCTCTCGTCACTTTGGTCACAGGCAGCTGTGCCATCGAGCGTGTCACATAGCGCTCAGATATCAGTGGGCCGCGCACAATCCACAAGTGTCCACTGTCCACAAGTGTACGTAGAGATTCAAAATCTCCATTATCCTCTCGTCACTTTGGTCACAGGCAGCTGTACCATTGAGCGTGTCACATAGCGCTCAGATATCAGTGGGCCGCACACAATCCACAAGTGTCCAGTGTCCAAAAGTGTACGCAGAGATTCAAAATCTCCATTATCCTCTCGTCACTTTGGTCACAGGCAGCTGTGCCATCGAGCGTGTCACATAGCGCTCAGATATCAGTGGGCCGCACACAATCCACAAGTGTCCAGTGTCCACAAGTGTACGCAGAGATTCAAAATCTCCATTATCCTCTCGTCACTTTGGTCACAGGCAGCTGTGCCATCGAGCGTGTCACATAGCGCTCAGATATCAGTGGGCCGCACACAATCCACAAGTGTCCAGTGTCCAAAAGTGTACGCAGAGATTCAAAATCTCCATTATCCTCTCGTCACTTTGGTCACAGGCAGCTGTGTCATCGAGCGTGTCACATAGCGCTCAGACATCAGTGGGCCGCACACAATCCACAAGTGTCCACTGTCCACAAATGTAAGCAGAGATTCAAAATCTCCATTATCCGCTCGTCACTTTGGTCACAGGCAGCTGTGCCATCGAGCGTGTCACATAGCGCTCAGATATCAGTGGGCCGCACACAATCCACAAGTGTCCAGTGTCCAAAAGTGTACGCAGAGATTCAAAATCTCCATTATCCTCTCATCACTTTGGTCACAGGCAGCTGTGCCATCGAGCGTGTCACATAGCGCTCAGATATCAGTGGGCCGCACACAATCCACAAGTGTCCAGTGTCCAAAAGTGTACGCAGAGATTCAAAATCTCCATTATCCTCTCGTCACTTTGGTCACAGGCAGCTGTGCCATCGAGCGTGTCACATAGCGCTCAGATATCAGTGGGCCGCACACAATCCACAAGTGTCCAGTGTCCAAAAGTGTACGCAGAGATTCAAAATCTCCATTATCCTCTCGTCACTTTGGTCACAGGCAGCTGTGCCATCGAGCGTGTCACATAGCGCTCAGATATCAGTGGGCCGCACACAATCCACAAGTGTCCACTGTCCACAAGTGTACGCAGAGATTCAAAATCTCCATTATCCTCTCGTTACTTTGGTCACAGGCAGCTGTGCCATCGAGCGTGTCACATAGCGCTCAGATATCAGTGGGCCGCACACAATCCACAAGTGTCCAGTATCCAAAAGTGTACGCAGAGATTCAAAATCTCCATTATCCTCTCGTCACTTTGGTCACAGGCAGCTGTGCCATCGAGCGTGTCACATAGCGCTCAGATATCAGTGGGCCGCACACAATCCACAAGTGTCCACTGTCCACAAGTGTACGCAGAGATTCAAAATCTCCATTATCCTCTCGTCACTTTGGTCACAGGCAGCTGTGCCATCGAGCGTGTCACATAGCGCTCAGATATCAGTGGGCCGCACACAATCCACAAGTGTCCAGTGTCCAAAAGTGTACGCAGAGATTCAAAATCTCCATTATCCTCTCGTCACTTTGGTCACAGGCAGCTGTGCCATCGAGCGTGTCACATAGCGCTCAGATATCAGTGGGCCGCACACAATCCACAAGTGTCCAGTGTCCAAAAATGTACGCAGAGATTCAAAATCTCCATTATCCTCTCGTCACTTTGGTCACAGGCAGCTGTGCCATCGAGCGTGTCACATAGCGCTCAGATATCAGTGGGCCGCACACAATCCACAAGTGTCCACTGTCCACAAGTGTACGCAGAGATTCAAAATCTCCATTATCCTCTCGTCACTTTGGTCACAGGCAGCTGTGCCATCGAGCGTGTCACATAGCGCTCAGATATCAGTGGGCCGCACACAATCCACAAGTGTCCACTGTCCACAAGTGTACGCAGAGATTCAAAATCTCCATTATCCTCTCGTCACTTTGGTCACAGGCAGCTGTGCCATCGAGCGTGTCACATAGCGCTCAGATATCAGTGGGCCGCACACAATCCACAAGTGTCCAGTGTCCAAAAGTGTACGCAGAGATTCAAAATCTCCATTATCCTCTCGTCACTTTGGTCACAGGCAGCTGTGCCATCGAGCGTGTCACATAGCGCTCAGATATCAGTGGGCCGCACACAATCCACAAGTGTCCAGTGTCCAAAAGTGTACGCAGAGATTCAAAATCTCCATTATCCTCTCGTCACTTTGGTCACAGGCAGCTGTGCCATCGAGCGTGTCACATAGCGCTCAGATATCAGTGGGCCGCACACAATCCACAAGTGTCCACTGTCCACAAGTGTGTGCAGAAATTCTAAAACTCCCCTGTCCTATAGACACCTTGTACCTTGTTTTACATTACTATATAGTTTGTTGGATTTTGTCTACATTTCTACCAAAAATGAGGAAGGCTGGTGGAAGAGGCCGTGGAATTGGGCGGGGGTTGGCAGCTGGTAATGATGGTGTTGGTGGTGGATCTGATGGTAGTGGCAAGAGCAAAATAGGACCGAATGCAGGAGGTGCTGACCCTGCGTCATCGTCTGGCTACATAAGGACTCGAACGCTTAGTTTTCTAGGAATTGGCAAACCGCTTTTAAAGGCAGAGCATCAGGAAAAAGTTTTGTCTTACATTGCTGACTCAGCCTCCAGCTCTATCGCCTCCTCTTCTTCAGTTGTAAAAAGTAAAAGCACTGAGTCGTCATTGGAGGCTCATGTTCATGAACCACACCTTTCCTTGTGTCCTTCACCCCAACCAAGATTGAAGGATGACGCAGGCCATACTACTGATTACTCCATGGAGCTGTTTTCACATACCATGCCTGGATTATCAAGTCAAATGGTGAATTACCCAGGCCAAGATGAATCTGACATGGAGTGCACTGATGCACAGCCGCTGATGGATGATTCTGCTGGTACATTCACTCAGAGCACTACATTGTCCTCGCAGTGTACAGAGCCAGATTTTGACCCTGATGAGACTCAGGTGCCCCTTCCCGCACACTATACCACCATACATGGTGACACAGAGAAAGGTGCACATGACATAGAAGAGGAGGTGATGGATGACCCAGTTGTTGACCCAGATTGGCATCCATTGGGGGAAGAGGGTGCTGCTTCCAATAGCTCAGATGAGGAGCATCCACAGCAGACATCGACATCGCAACAGCTGTTATCTGGCAGGCCCGGAGCACTCCAAAGACAGGTTCCAAACATCAAAAGAGTTGCTGGACAGCTTGTCCAGAGGGTCAAAAGATCACAGCGTGCTAGGCCGCAAAATGTCTGCCAAAGTAGGAAGAGTGCAGTGTGGCACTTTTTTGAACAAAATCCTCATGATCAGGCCAAGGTTATCTGTAAGAAGTGCGCAAAGACCTTTAGCCGAGGGAAAAATCTGAAAAATTTGAATACCAGTTGCATGCTTAGACATTTAACCAGCATGCACTTGCAAGCGTGGACACAACACCAAACCTCAAGTGCCACATGTGCAACTGATCACAACGAAGGTAGTCAGCAACGCTACATTGTTTCCCCCACTGTAAGCCCACCGGTTAGCACAGCAGCAAATGTTGAGGTGTCGTTGCAAGGCCACAGCAGTCAGGGAATCCCACTGTTATATCAACGAAAGACTGATTCTAGGCCATCAGAAAGAACACCAACTCCATCACCATCATCAACCCTCTCTCAGTCCGCCCTGTCCACCGCTACTTCCACCATATGCAGCTCTCAAGTCCAGCTCACCCTCCCAGACACTATGAGTAGGTCAAGAAACTACTCAGTCTCTCATCCGCGTACACTGGGTTTGAACGCCCACATTGCCAAACTAATCTCGTTTGAGATGATGCCCTTTCGGTTGGTGGAAAGCACAGCTTTCCGCGAACTCATGGCCTATGCAGTACCACGCTATGACCTACCCAGTCGCCACTTCTTCTCTCGCAAAGCCATCCCAGCCCTCCACCATCATGTGAAAGACCGCATTGTCCATGCACTCAAGCAGTCAGTGAGCGGAAAGGTGCACCTCACAACTGATGCATGGTCCAGTCGGCATGGCCAGGGCCGTTACGTGTCCATCACTGCGCACTGGGTTAATGTGGTGGATGCAGGGTCCACAGGGGACAGCGGTGGTGGGACAGTGCTGCCTAGCCCACGGTCTAGGAAACAGTTGGCTGTAGGCGTTCGACCCTCCTCCTCCTCCTCCTCCTCCTCCAGAAGCGACAGCTCGTCCACAGAGCGCAGTCGTACGAGCACTCCATCTGCAGCTGCCACTGTTGCACACGATGTGTCCCCCTATCGAGCAGCTAGTGGAAAGCGTCAGCAGGCTGTGTTGCAGATGATGTGTTTGGGCGACAGACACACCGCCGAGGTGCTGGCCGAGTACTTGAAGCGACAAACTGAGTCATGGCTGGGCAGTGTACATCTTGAGGCAGGCAAGGTAGTTAGTGATAACGGCCGTAATTTTGTGGCAGCCATAGCCCTTTCAAAACTCAGCCACATACCTTGCTTGGCTCACACCTTGAACCTGGTGGTGCAGTGCTTCCTCAAAAATTATCCGGAGTTAACAGCCCTGCTCCAGAAGGTGCGAAGACTGTGCGCGCACATCCGCCGGTCGCCTGTACACTCCGTTCGTATGCAGAAGCTGCAGCGATTGCTCCACCTTCCCAACCACCGCCTCATTATCGACATTGCAACAAGGTGGAACTCCACCCTGCACATGGTGGAGCGGCTGTGCGAGCAGAGGCAGGCCATAATGCATTTGTGGGAGGATACACGGCCAGGCACTTTGAGAGCAGACATGGAGTTGACAGGCGTGCAGTGGTCGAAGCTGAAAGACCTTTGTAAAGTCCTTCAGTGTTTTGAGGAATGCACACGGCTGGTAAGCGCAGACGACGCCATCCTAAGCATGAGCATCCCACTTATGCGTCTGCTCATGCAAACTTTGACGCACCTTAAGGAGCAAGCGTCTGCAGCCAATGTTGATGAGGAGGAAGAGGAGGAGGGAATCCTTGATGACATTCAGCCATTGTCTGCTCAGGGACCTCTCCTGGACGAGGTGGAGGAAGAAGAGGAGGAGGAGGAGGAGGATGATGGGGATGATTACTTAGGGGAGGAGGATGCATCTCGTGGGGCAAGTGAAAATGTTGGCGTGGCAAGGTCTGGTACAGGGTTTGTGCGTGACTGGAGGGATGTGGATTTGCCAGAAAGTGCTCCTCCACCCAGCACTCGCAGTGCATCATTGACACCGGGAACATTGGCCCACATGTCAGATTATGCCTTGCGGATCCTAAAAAGGGACCCCCGCATTGCCAAAATGATGAACGATGACGACTACTGGTTGGCCAGCATCCTGGATCCACGCTATAAAGGCAAATTACAAAACATCATGCCACAGGAGAACCTTGACCTAATATTGGCTAATAAACAAGCAACTCTGGTAAATCGGTTGCTTGAGGCATTCCCAGCACACAGCAGCGGTGATGGTTCTCACACGAGCCGTACGGGCCGGGGGCAGCTTGGCAGAGGTGTTCGTGGTGCACACAGCAGAAGTGGCGTTGGAGACAGGGGTTTCATGACAATGTTGTGGACTGATTTTTCAATTACCGCTCACACAACTGGTAATACTGCATCGATGGAAAGTGACAGGAGACAGCAGTTGTCAACTATGGTTACAAACTACTTTTCCTCCCATATCGATGTTCTCCCACACAGGTCATTCCCCTTTGACTATTGGGCCGCTAAACTGGACACCTGGCCTGAATTGGCCCAATATGCCTTACAGGAGCTCGCTTGCCCAGCTGCAAGTGTGCTATCGGAAAGAGTCTTCAGTGCAGCTGGATCAATCCTGACAGAAAAAAGGACCCGTCTGTCAACCCAAAATGTGGATGATCTAACCTTCATTAAAATGAACCACGCATGGGTTTCCAAGGATTTTGTCCCACCTTCCCCTGATGACACATAGGGTGACAGAAAAATGGCTTGCTTTGGTCCACCTCTTCCTGGTACTTCACCTATTTCGCCTTTTGCATCAGTTGAATGTCCAACATCAACATATGCCACTTTCTAAAACTCCCTAACTGTGCTGCCTCCCCCCCCATGGCCGGGGTCACCACCTAGCGCACGACACCGTGCGAGTGCCGTTGCCCTGGACAGGTGGGTAGGCCGACTCTTGGGCGCGGGCACTGGCACAGGGTCCCTCATAGTGCAATCAAGTGTCTCTGACGGTGGTGGTGCACACCCGCCGTCAGACACACCGCTGTACTATGAGGGGCCCAGTGCCAGTACCGACGCCCACGAGTGGGCCCCCCTTGCTTTGCCAGGGCCCCAGCATTTGCAATCTTTACCTCTCCCTGCTCCTTCGCTGTGTAATCTGGGCCGTCAAATCCATACTGTGCCTGACACCGTCTGAGCCTGCCTCCTGAGACATATATTTTGAATGTGTACGCTATCCATACATGTTATCCGGGGATACGGTACCCTTTCTAACCTTTGTGCAATGACGTGCAATCCATACTGGGCCTAACACCGTCTGAGCCTGCCTCATGCTGTATAGACATATATTTTGAATGTGTACGCTATCCATACATGTTATCCGGGGATACGGTACCCCTTCTAACCTTTGTGCAATGACGTGCAATCCATACTGGGCCTAACACCGTCTGAGCCTGCCTCATGCTGTATAGACATATATTTTGAATGTGTATGCTATCCATACATGTTATCCAGGGATACGGTACCCTTTCTAACCTTTGTGCAATGACGTGCAATCCATACTGGGCCTAACACCGTCTGAGCCTGCCTCATGCTGTATAGACATATATTTTGAATGTGTACGCTATCCATACATGTTATCCGGGGATACGGTACCCCTTCTAACCTTTGTGCAATGACGTGCAATCCATACTGGGCCTAACACCGTCTGAGCCTGCCTCATGCTGTATAGACATATATTTTGAATGTGTACGCTATCCATACATGTTATCCGGGGATACGGTACCCCTTCTAACCTTTGTGCAATGACGTGCAATCCATACTGGGCCTAACACCGTCTGAGCCTGCCTCATGCTGTATAGACATATATTTTGAATGTGTACGCTATCCATACATGTTATCCGGGGATACGGTACCCCTTCTAACCTTTGTGCAATGACGTGCAATCCATACTGGGCCTAACACCGTCTGAGCCTGCCTCATGCTGTATAGACATATATTTTGAATGTGTACGCTATCCATACATGTTATCCGGGGATACGGTACCCCTTCTAACCTTTGTGCAATGACGTGCAATCCATACTGGGCCTAACACCGTCTGAGCCTGCCTCATGCTGTATAGACATATATTTTGAATGTGTACGCTATCCATACATGTTATCCGGGGATACGGTACCCCTTCTAACCTTTGTGCAATGACGTGCAATCCATACTGGGCCTAACACCGTCTGAGCCTGCCTCATGCTGTATAGACATATATTTTGAATGTGTACGCTATCCATACATGTTATCCGGGGATACGGTACCCCTTCTAACCTTTGTGCAATGACGTGCAATCCATACTGGGCCTAACACCGTCTGAGCCTGCCTCATGCTGTATAGACATATATTTTGAATGTGTACGCTATCCATACATGTTATCCGGGGATACGGTACCCCTTCTAACCTTTGTGCAATGACGTGCAATCCATACTGGGCCTAACACCGTCTGAGCCTGCCTCATGCTGTATAGACATATATTTTGAATGTGTACGCTATCCATACATGTTATCCGGGGATACGGTACCCCTTCTAACCTTTGTGCAATGACGTGCAATCCATACTGGGCCTAACACCGTCTGAGCCTGCCTCATGCTGTATAGACATATATTTTGAATGTGTACGCTATCCATACATGTTATCCGGGGATACGGTACCCCTTCTAACCTTTGTGCAATGACGTGCAATCCATACTGGGCCTAACACCGTCTGAGCCTGCCTCATGCTGTATAGACATATATTTTGAATGTGTACGCTATCCATACATGTTATCCGGGGATACGGTACCCCTTCTAACCTTTGTGCAATGATGTGCAATCCATACTGGGCCTAACACCGTCTGAGCCTGCCTCATGCTGTATAGACATATATTTTGAATGTGTACGCTATCAATACATGTTATCCGGGGATACGGTACCCCTTCTAACCTTTGTGCAATGACGTGCAATCCATACTGGGCCTAACACCGTCTGAGCCTGCCTCATGCTGTATAGACATATATTTTGAATGTGTACGCTATCCATACATGTTATCCGGGGATACGGTACCCCTTCTAACCTTTGTGCAATGACGTGCAATCCATACTGGGCCTAACACCGTCTGAGCCTGCCTCATGCTGTATAGACATATATTTTGAATGTGTACGCTATCCATACATGTTATCCGGGGATACGGTACCCCTTCTAACCTTTGTGCAATGACGTGCAATCCATACTGGGCCTAACACCGTCTGAGCCTGCCTCATGCTGTATAGACATATATTTTGAATGTGTACGCTATCCATACATGTTATCCGGGGATACGGTACCCCTTCTAACCTTTGTGCAATGACGTGCAATCCATACTGGGCCTAACACCGTCTGAGCCTGCCTCATGCTGTATAGACATATATTTTGAATGTGTACGCTATCCATACATGTTATCCAGGGATACGGTACCCTTTCTAACCTTTGTGCAATCACGTGCAATCCATACTGGGTGTGAGAACGGCTGGCGAGCTGTTAAGCAAGCTACAGCACCTGTCCAGACAAGTACAGGGATTCCCTAGCGAGGAGACTTATTTGATTGTTTTCTATGTTGGGACAGCAATTTTTGGGGAGCACTATACTCTGGAGAATGATAGATGGGGCCCACCATACACTGGAACATTCCAAACGTGGACATCAGACACTGGAGCAGCATTTACAGGGCCCATTATACACTAGAGCAGTAGAAATGGGGCCCATTATGTTTGGAGCATTATTTGCGCCCATAAGACAGTGGAGCTTCATCCATGGGGACCAACATATACTGTACCATTATGTGGAGCTCATCATATACTGTTTCAAACATTATATGGGACCAATGATTTTGTATGGAGAAATAGATGGGCCTTGTCATGAGATGTAAAAAGTGAGGTATTTTTCATTGTACTATACCGCTATTTCTCTGCCGTATCGGAGCATGATGAGTTGTGGTATGTGTTAAAGGGGCGCTCTTTCGCCCAGGGCACATGAAAACCTGCAGCCAGCCCTCCCCCCCCACAAATTTAGCCAAATAACCCCCATTTTTCAGTGCGTAACTTGTATTATGAAGTTAATTAAGGTTGACATGCTTAAGTAAGAAGAATTGATGCTTTTGGCATTCAAATGGGCACTGTAGGTGTGTTTCCTGTCCTCCTCTCACTGCCGACTTTTATTCCCCATTGACTTAGATTGGGTTTCGTGTTTCGGGACGACCCCGACTTTTCCCTATAATCGGACGATCTTGCTCGACCCGACTTTTGGAAAAGTCGGGTTTCACTAAACGAAACGCGACCCTAAAAAAGCAAAAGTCGCTCAACTCTACTCGGGATATTAAAAATTTTTTCCAGGCTTGCACTTCATGTGTCCAGGTTAACCTTCCTAAGCGGAGAGTGGTGACGGACGCTGATTCGCGGCGGCGTTCAGTTGCATCGCCAGCTCCTGCCATCTCCCAGGTGTCTCTGTTAAAACCTGGTGTGTCTCTGTTAAAACCTGGTGACTTTACTTCCACTGATGCCTTCCAGGTGTCCCGGTTTACTGTAACACCTGCCAGGACATCAAGCTCGCCTTCGGGTGAGTTTGAGCCCAGGTTGATGGTTCAGAAGGCTCAGGGAGGAGGGGGCCCTAGGAGGGGGTAATGATAGGAGTCTGATTTCTTCCTTCCCTGTGATGAAATCTAGACCCTTACATGCTGCTGTCTCCTGCGTTTCATCTGCGGTAGAGGAGATTGCAGAGGAGAGTGCCTTGCGGCAACTCTCTCCAGAGGCTAAGTCCTCTGTTCCCTCCACTGAGCATGCTCATGGGACGAGCTCTCATTGGAGTTCGGGAGTCACATGCTCAGGTCCTGTGTCTAATCCTATTGGCTCCTCCTGACTTATTAAGAAACCCGTTCCCTTTGATAATACGATTGTGTGGGTGTTTGGGTTCAGCCAGTAGCAGCGCTAGCGCCAGCGTGCATATGCTCCATCTTGCTCAGCAGCTTAGCGTCTGCATTGCGCCAGCGTTATTGCAGCGCCTTGCCAGCGGCTCAGTTCTTGCCATGCTGCAGTTGCAGCTTTCTCTGCGTCCGCGGTTGCGACGCTTCGCACCTTGTTTGACGGTAGGTCTAGACCGAATAATCCTGCTCTTTAAGGTTACTCCTGTGACCGCGAATACCACGACTGTATCGCTGTGGGTCTGTGACGCTGAACAGACTCAGTGTCTTATTTGAGCTTATTTACCTGCAGCTCTGTGTGTAAAACAGAGCTTGCTTTTGTGCACTGGGTGCCGTCTAACCCTTGTGCACATTACCGCCTTGTGCGCTGCCTCTCTAGCAGCGGTTTTTCCATCCTCCGCACGGTGGACCCCGGGTGGCGAAGGCACTTTAATTATTTTTTATTTAGTGTCTTCCGCCACTCCTAACACCAGTTGCTGGCGGTCCATTTTGGAAGCAGGGTCGGAGCCTTCAGCTTCTGCGCCGGGGAAGTTCTGCTCAACTTCCCCGCACTCTTCGGGCCTCCTTCCTTCTTTCATCATGGCGTCCTGGCGTTCTTCTTCCTTCCCGGGCTTCTTTCCCGCCACTGGGCTTCGCTCCTCCTTCTGGGGGCGGCGTCTTCTTCCTACTCCTCCATACCAAGCCAGTATACTGTACGAACCCCTCTGGGGGTGGGCCATGTTGCTGTAGCATAGAAGTTAAGGCAGAGGAGGCCCAGGATTGTCCGTGCTCTTTTCTTAGGACCACCCATGTTATCACGCCCTCCTTCACCGCGCCAGCGGCCATTTTGAGAGTCCATTTTACAGTCTATTAATTTGGTTATTTTGCACATTCTCAGCAGTTAAGTCCAATAAATCTTCGGCACACAGAACCCGGTGGTACCGGGCTTCGTTATCCTGTTTGTGATGCCAAGTTGGGTCGCCCTCACACCCAGGGCGGCGGGGTACTCGGTACCAGGCCCGCAGATCTCCACGAGTGAGGTTGTTGTCACGGCAGCTATGACCCGGTCCGTGGCCCTGGGCGCCCATTGTAAATAGCGGAAATGTTCATTGAATGATTCGTGACGCCACCTGTGGTGTTCGGCAAGAAAGATGTTAAGCCGACGCTGCAAACAGATCCTCTGGGACAGATGGTGTAGTGTAGCAATGATGTTGTGGCCCTCCACAGGTAGGGCAGTAGTCCCAGGGCAGTGTAGGTGAAGAGATAGGGGAGACACGTAGATGGTGCAGTGTCAGGCACAGAGATGTAGCAGTGCTGAGGGTGTTGGTGCAGGAATAAGCGGAGGACACCAGGGCATGTAGTTCCAAAGCTTTACTCACAGTCTGTTGTGCATACAGGTGCCCGCATCCGTGCCATGTCCTCCGGGTCAGGAGCTCAGCCAACTTCCAGGCAAGATGAAGTACTCCGTTCCAACACTCCGCCAACATACTGTATGTGCTTTTTCTGAACGTCTCCCTTTTGCGCCTATAATGAAGTACTCTCAGTACTGAGTTACACTGGAGTTCCTCCTGTCAGATGTTCCTATGAACTCTACTTGTACGGCAGACAGCTGTAGCCTGCTTCGGGGACTCCTTGCTACTAAGTCCGGCTCTCTCACGTTGCTGTTGTGCCCCTAAGTCTTGTGTGGGAATAAAGTGGTGACAACTTCTATTCCTCCGGTGTCTGCTGCAGGACCATTAGTATCCATACAACCTCGGGGACCGGACCCCGGCCTTGCGCTGTGAAATTGGGAAGGGTTCTGCTCTAACCCTAATCCTCAGTCCTCCTCTTCATCTTACGTTCCATTCAAATCTATCTTTCTTATAAAGAGTCAGGCTTTCCATCTGTGTCTCTTTCCTGTGTCAGCAGACCCAGGTCACTGAGGTCTGCTGCAGCACTTCCCTCGTCCATCCCTCTCCGGGGATCTTCTCTCACAGACTGACCCCGTCAGACTGACTAAATCCTAAACTCTTCACAATCTTCTGGTGCAGACTAAGCTCCACCCACCTCCCAGCACTCTTCCTGTTCCAAGCAGGGAGCCACTAAAGGGTGCTTTGCTACACTACTATGTTGTGTGGGATGCAGGTGTTGGAGTGTGGTCAGGTGTCTCCACCTTACCTGAATGGTGGGGTACCCACCTCAGGAGGAGGTGCAGTACCTCTGTGACGACTGAACCCTCAGAGGTGCCACAATAGTGCCAGGTCAGTGCCTGTTGTACGTTCAGAAGATTATGACAAATACTGCGCCCACAATCATCTTCACTGCTGCAGCACTGCACTCTTCTATGCTTCTGGCACTATAATGACAGGAAGTGACAGGAGTGAGGAGTTCTCGGCGTGGTCAAGTTAAGCATATCAAGTCTCACCAGATCATGCTGAAAATGCCTGATGTCATACTCTCTGTGGACTTTTGCTTTTTTCCCCTCTCTGGGAACTGCCTTCTTACTTTCTTGCATCATACAAGGGGAAAAGTAAACGCCCCAGAGAAGAATCTCTGTTATCATCCCTTTGGTTGAAGGGAAAATTTGCATATTTGGCTCAGTAAAATTCAGGTAAATAAAAAAGGAGTGAAAAGTCTTCTTTAAGTGGTGGGGAGCAAGGGAGTCTGTGTGTGCGGAGATGAAAGAGGGCACCCAAACAGGGGCTGGAGCACAGGTCTGGGCTCATGCACTGACCCTTGCCAGTGATTTGGGCAGATCCAATGCTCGGTACATGGGTTGTGCAGGTGCAGGTGGGTGTTTCAGCTGATTTCTGTGCTTCCTCCTTCCACCGAGCTACCTCTTCAGGAATAGAGGGGCGCATGACACCCACCACATACCAGCCTTTGCAGCACCACACTTTGTAAAAATTGACCTTCTCGCTAACATACAAGATGTGCAGGCATTAGGGCAAAGTCTTTCTTTTCACCATAGCCCTATTTACGTAAACTTCGTCTTCTGTGCCTTGCTCATTAATGAAACCAAAGCCTTTTGTATGGTTAAAGTAGACAACCCTTCCCCTCCGTGCACTGTTCCTTGAATTGGGCCCACTTCGGCCCCTCCTGGGCCAGATAGTTGGCCTGTATTTTTTCCTTAACCATGTTGGGAAGCTCTCGCGGCCGGCGGAAGCCAGAGGAGGTCAGCCTCTAGAGGATCTGGGTGTCCCACCTTACCTGTTCCCAGTTAAAGGTTTCAGTCTGAGCCCATGGAAGGGGAATGGGAGCAGGCAGAGGAATATCCTTTTCCTCCTCCTTCTCATTTTCTACAGCCACTTGGGGGGAGATGGACGACCCAGGAGGAGTGCACTGACCTTCCGGAGGTACATACTCCAAGGCCGGCAACTTCTCTTCTCCGTCCATCTGGCTCCAAAATATGAGCTGGACATCGTGTTGGATGAGGGCCACCATGGCCTCTCAGTAGATGGCAGCTGCCATGGGGACTTCTTCGGTTTTATGTAGACTCTTTCCGGCAGCGATCCCTTGGGTAGTAATGAATATCACCTCCTCATCAGAGGAAAAGTACATGCTCTCAGCCTCTGGTGCTGCTCATTGTCAGCAAGTCTCTCAACACGCCCCCTCTCACTCTCTCATGAAATGCTGGAAGGAAAATGGTGCCGGTGAGTCACTTCTGGTACGCTTCCCACCCAATAGGCTCCACTGTTGCTTATCTCGACTCCACCTCTAGATGCACTCTCTGATCTTGTCATCTCTTACCAGGAGAGGCGTTTGTCTTCCTGGTTTGCACCTTGCAGGCTTCTTGCAGCTGCCGGGTAATCTCGTGTGCCTGCTATTAGAGATTAAATAGACACTGCTCTCCACGCCCATGGGAGTGGGGGGCAGTATATATTAATTCTCTTTAATAGTGGGTACACCTGATCGCCTGGCAGCTGCAAGAAGCCTGCCGCTGCAGCTACCACTGTGCTCGCTATTAAAGAAATTGAATGTTCACTGTTCTACGCACCCATAATCTTAAGTGTGTAGTGCAGTGAGTATTCCAGCAGCTGATCTCAGCATGTGAGAGGATGGGGATGCGAGCCATGTTTTCCCAGTATTGGGGGTGGCATGTATATCAGGATGGGGATAAAGGAGGCCATGTATACCAGGATGATGAATGGGGGCCATGTATACCATGATGCCGATGGTGGCCAGCAGGATGGGGATGGTGGCTGAGTATACCAGGATGGGGATGGTGGTCATGTAAACCCAGATGAGGATGGTGGCCATGTACACCAGGATGCGGATGAAGGGCCATGTATACCAGTAGGGGGATGGAGGGCCATGTATTCTAGGATGTAGATAGTGGCAATGTATGCCAGGATGGGGATGGTGGCCATGTATACCAGGATGGGGACCATGTAAACCAGGATGGTAATTTTTTTCTACTTTCCTCCGTCTTATAGTCTGAAAAATACGGTAATTAACTCTTTTAGCTTCTAGTTTCTTCTATTTCCTTGCTTTCTTAGGTTTCCATGTTTTCTTCATTTTTCAGGGCCTTACCATGCTTGCAGCGACACTTGAAGGAGGGCACAGAGTCGAATGCTGTTGGCCAGAACAGAGCTCTGGTTGACCTGAAACCCCTCTTCTAAACAGGAGTCAGTCATGAGTGTGTGGTGCGGTGGAGTTGGTTCTTTACTTACTGCTCCTTCAGGAGTACCTTCTACCTCCCCATACATGGGATCAAATACGGGTGTAGCTTCAGACAAAACAGGAGACACTGGGTCCGGTTTAACAGGTCCAACTATATTGTGCAATTCGGTTACACAAGGCTGCAGCATACAGAATAAAATGTAGTCCCATTTTAGTGGCTACCTTTGTTTTTCTAGCCTGTCAATCTTCATCTCCTTTCATCTTTCTCCCAACTTGTCCCTGGCCCCACTGTCCTAGCTCGCCCTAGGGACTCTCCTTCTGGCATAACAGCTTCCTTGAAGATCACTATCCTTTCCTTTCTCTGCGACCCGACTGACATCTTCCTCACAGAGAGGACAGGGGTATGGCTGTCAATACATCTTCCGGACCTCAAGCTCAAGACTGTCCCAGCATCCAGACGAAACTTAGAATGGGTCCTCATCTCATGCTGTGGGGAAACTTGACCTGACAGCACCGGTACAGCTCTGCTGCCTCTGACCCTTCTTGCTCCTGCTAACACTGTCTTGTCCAGCTTTTACTCTCCACTCCACACTCCTTTACTGAGTGAGTCTTGAACTCTGACTAACTCAATGACTGAACTGAATTATCTGACCTGGAAAAAAACCTTTTCTTATAAAACTGATCTAAAACTCTCCCAAACTGTGGGCTAAACTCTACTCTATTGACTAACTAATCCTTAGTGTAGAGCAACTATATCACTATCTTCTGTATGGTTCCCCTAGTGGATAGACATCCCACACTCTTAGAGACTGCCTTCGGTATAGCCTATAGGAGAACAGAACACACAACACCGGCCATAGGGGTAAAACGTAATGTAACTTTTATCATATACATAACATTAATATATAAAATTTCACACAACATCCTAACCCCTTTGTCTCCACGACGTCTTCGTCATCCTAACCTCTCACCTACAGAGACATAGAATCAGAATCATAGAATCGTAGAGTTGGAAGGGACCTCCTGGGCCAACTGGTCCAACCCCCTGCTCAAAGCAGGATTTGCTAAATCATCCCAGTCAGATGTCTGTCCAGCCAGCACCTGATCCTTAAAGACCCCCAGTAAGGCTCCTGGTAGGGTGGCTATTTAGGCACTGTATTATTTTTATAACATTTGGCAACGTAAGACAACTGTATGGAAGTTTTATTTTGCTGTTTTATGGCATTGGAGGCTGTATGGTGCTTATAATTAGCTACCATTTGGTATAGTTTGTCTTGTTACAAATTATGAAATGATGAAAATAACCACATGTTGAAGGGAGGCAATAACAGAAGGCAAAGCATTGGGTCCCAGTGTCAGGTAATAATGCTGAAAGATCCAAATAAATAGATTTGGATAAATAGGGCAAATATTATTAAGAACTAACTGAAAAAAACCCTTAAAAAATAACTTTTAATGTAATTTACTAAAATTATTTATTAATTATACAAAACCCTTAAAAAATGGGAACTATAATACCAGGAAAAAATAGTATACACGGACTAAAAGTCCCTAGTAGGCCCTATAGACCTGTTCACCTACCTAACCGCAGAGGTTGGCACCCTAAACAGTCGACACGGTGCCCCTCCGCTCAACGTCGGCAGCCCCTGATAACTCTAGTGTCCCCTATACTGAACAAACACAAGATCACAATGACAAATACAGTACACAAACACAAAAACTAGATTACTAGGACTCTTCGCAAGAAAAATTTAGAAAAATTGGTGGGTATATAATGGTCGCCATGCATATCTTTCATTGGTTCCAATTAATAATGCTGACATGCTGTATGTGAATGCCATGTCTACAGAGCGTCAGCAACGTAATATGTAAGTTTGGCAACCAGACATTGTTTTTCACGTATTACCTGATATGTGACACTGGGAGTCAAAAAATCTGTTTGTGCTAACAACTACATAGAATGAAACATGATTATCATTTTAAAAATTCTTTCCCAACTCCCTGGTAAGTCACTCCACATACTTTTCCTCTATAGGTTTTATTGTTTGTGTGTCAAAAGTCAATTAAATCAGGATCTGGAAACATTACGGAAGAATGAGTGCCACGTGACACATGTCGGAAATATGGTTCGTGCAACCACAAGCCATTGTGAAATGACGTCGTGTATGGTGCTGTAACTCGCTGAGGAAAGAATCCACCTATTATTTCTATGGATGGGTGATTATCTAATTATCTTTCATCAAGTAGATGAGATAATCTCCTCTGATTTTATTGTAACCAAAATTGTCCAGGTTGTTTTAGTAGCAAGAGATTATAAAATGCAGAATGTATTCTAAAGGAATCTGTCACCACCTGCCCTATCTAGGAGAAACCCTGATTCCAGTGCTGTGTCACTTACTGAAGGTCTTGTAGTTGTATACAGAAAATTATGGAATTCATTATTCCCTGTACTTCAGTTTTCTGGCATCGAAAAGATGCAAAATTTGTCACATGTTGTATTTGAGCAAAGTTTTGAGTCGCTTCCACTACCAACAACTGACTACAATACACTGTGCTAAAGCTGAAAAAAGAAAGAGTAGTCTGACAAATTAAAAAATTATATTCTCAATGGTAGACATGCAGAAAGAAGATCAGGGCAAGATGCCGATGGGTTGACCACGTTGGAAGCAAGCTGAGACAATGCCAAGAGGACAAATCAACAACCATCTTTGCAATGATCTGGAAACTAATGGACATTACAGCGTAGGTCCACAGCAATGGGGGAGAACACTCATTAATACCCTGGTGATAGGAGATTAACACAGAGTATCACCACTACTGGCCCTTCAGGAAAACCTGAAGCCACCCATATGGGTGACTAGTGAAGGAGACAGGCAGCTGAAGAAAGCAATGGTGGATTGAGCAGGACCACAATACTCATGGAGATGCAGGAGGGCTACTATAACCTGAGAGAGGTGACTACACAAAAAAGGATGAGAAAAGCAGCAGCAGCTGGAGACATACTGTGTTATCTGTCTTCAGATTTATTAAAGGGACTTTGCCTTAATTAAAGGGGTTGTTTCATCATCTTAAGTGGGCACATTTTTAAAGTGCTTTTAAATCAAGTAACTTTGCAGCTTATTTCTTGTAAAAATAATCTCCATTCTGCACTTTTAATTTTACTGCTTGTTGCCTAGGCAAAAACCCAAAAAGAATAGGACCAAGGAGCAATATAAAAAATGTATAATGATTTTATTATTAGAAATGAAGGATAAAATTGATATATAATACAACAGATGTAAATAAGGGAATCAGCGACACCTAGATGCCACACTGAAACCAGGTCGATATAAATTAATAAATTAAATCCATATATATCACGTATGACCATAACAATGATACAAAAATTAATAATGAGCCATATATGAAACACCCATATAAAATGGAAATAACAGCCAGATATAAAGTGTGATAAAATGTATATATATACGATACACACATGTATATAAATAATAAATATGGTAAATAAAAACCTACATGAAATATATATATACATGTGAGTGAGCAAATATCTCTAAAAAAATGAATAATAACAAGTATGAAGTGCAGTAGTGCAAAACAAGTGAACCAAATAACGGACCTACTTAAAAGTATATAGAGAAAAATGCAAACTAGCAGCAGGGCTTACGGATAAAATCTAGTGATTCAGTGGTTCAAAAAATACTGGCCATAATAAATATGTCAAACGGTGCATATATCAAAAAACAACCTGGCTGAAGTGTGGGCAGAAAGACCCCAACGCGCGTTTCGCTTTGATGCTTCTTTGGGGGGGTGTTATCTTAGTATATTGCTCAGATTTTTATATATTAGTGGGCGGAAGTCCCTCGGAGCGGTATAACGTGGCGCTTCCCGTCATGCGGTGAGGGGTCAGAAGCAATGGAGTCGGCATCTGACGTCACTGATGCACGCCCACCACTGAAATGTCAGTGGGGTGGGCGCAGAATCAGTGACGTGTGGAAACGCATAACCAAGGCAATGAACCCGTGGTGTGCATGCATCAGTGACGTCAGACGCCAACTCCATTGCTTCTGACCCCTCACCGCATGACCGGAAGCGCCGCCTTATACCGCTCTGAGGGACTTCTGCCCAGGGAGGGAGGGAAGTGTGTGGGTGTGTGGGGTGTGTGTGTGAGTACGTGTGTGTGTGAGTACGTGTATGTGTGCGTACGTACATGTGTGTGTATGTACGTACATGTGTGTCCCGCAGCTGCCTGCCCACCCACCTCTGTGCAGTCACAGCCGGCAGGAAAGAGGGTGGTTTGCGGCCTGTGCTGTAGATGTGAGTACATGTGTGTGTATGTGAGTACGTGTGTGTGTATGTGAGTACGTGTGTGTGTGAGTACGTGTGTGTGTGTATGTGAATATGTGTGTGAGTGTGTGTGTGAGTACGTGTGTGTATGTGAGTGTGTGTGTGTGTGTGAATATGTGTGTGTGTATGTGAGTACGTGTGTATGTGAGTACGTGTGTGTATGTGAATACGTGTGTGTGTATGTGAGTACGTGTGTGTGAGTACGTGTGTGTGTATGTGAATACGTGTGTGTGTGTATGTGAGTATGTGTGTTTGTATATGTGAGTACGTGTGTGTGTGTATGTGAGTACGTGTGTGTGTATGTGAGTACGTGTGTGTGTGAGTACATGTGTGTGTATGTGAATACGTGTGTGTGTATGTGAGTACGTGTGTGTGTATGTGAGTACGTGTGTGTGTATGTGAGTATGTGTGTGTGTGTATGTGAGTACGTGTGTGTGTGAGTACATGTGAGTACGTGTGTGTATGTATGTGAGTAAGTGTGTGTGTATATGTGAGTACGTGTGTGTGTATATGTGAGTACGTGTGTGTGTATATGTGAGTACGTGTGTGTCTGTATATGTGAGTATATATTTATATGTGTGTGTGTGTGTGTGTGACATATATACACCTATTCTATGTGTATATATCTACTAGAGGTGTGCCCGATGCTATCGCATCGGGAGGGAAGTGTGTGTTGGGGGGTGAGTACGTGTGTGTGTACATGTGTGTGTGAATACATATGTGTGTGTACATGTGTGTGTGTGTGTGAGTACATGTGTGTGTGTGTGTACGTACATGTGTGTGTGTGTGTACGTGTGTGTGTCCCGCAGCTGCCTGCCCACCCACTTCCATGCAATCACAGCCGGCAGGAAAGAGGGCGGTTTGCGGCCTGTGCTGGAGATACTGTATGAGTACATGTGTGTGTGTGTATGTGAGTACGTGTGTGTGTGTGAGTACGTGTGTGTATGTGAGTACGTGTGTGTGTGTGAGTACGTGTGTGTATGTGAATATGTGTGTGTATGTGAGTATGTGTGTATATGAGTATGTGTGTGTGTGTGTATGTGAGTACGTGTGTTTATGTGAGTATGTGTGTGTATGTGAGTATGTGCGTGTGTGTGAGTATGTGAGTATGTGTGTGTGTATGTGAATACGTGTGTATGTGAGTATGTGTGTGTATGTGAGTATATGTGCGTGTATATGTGAGTACGTGTGTGTGTGTATGTGAGTATGTGTGTGTATGTGAGTATGTATGTGTGTGAGTACGTGTGTGTGTATATGAGTATGTGTGTGTGTAGGTGAGTACGTGTGTGTGTATTTGAGTATGTGTGTGTGTATGTGGGTACGTGTGTGTGAGTACGTGTGTGTGAGTACGTGTGAGTATGTGTGTGTATGTATGTGAGTACGTGTGTGCGTATATGTGAGTACGTTGTGTGTATATGTGAGTACGTGTGTGTGCCTGTATATGTGAGTACGTGTGTGTGTATGTACATGTGTATGTGTGTACATGTGTTTGTGTACATGTGTGTGTACGTACATGTGTGTATGTACATGTGTGTGTATGTACATGTGTGTGTGTGTGTGTATGTACATGGTGGGCAGGCAGCGGCGGGTCTGGCGGGGGGGCCTGGTGGCGTGGCCAGCAGCGGCGGGTCCAGCGGCGGCAGTGGGGGGGGGTTCAGAGGCGGAAAAATCCAGCGGCGGGGGGTCCTGGCAGCGGTTAGCAGGCAGGAAAGACCGCGGCTTGCGGCCTGTGCTGGAGATGGGGTGCAGCGCCACCAGACCACCAGAGAGCGCCCGCACCCCATCTCCAGCACAGGCTGCAAGCCGCGGTCTTTCCTGCCGGCTGTGACAGAGGTGGGTGGGCAGGCAGCGGCGGGTCTGGGGGGGGGTCCGTCGGTGGCGGGTCCAGCAGCCGTGGCAGGGGGGTCCGGCGGCAACGGGGTGGTCCCGGCGGTGTCTCGCTGGTGTTACTGTGGAAGGGCCTGGTACCACCAGCGGGTGCCATATTGGAATACCCATCACTTGGGTATTTCAGTATGGCAGTCGGCGTACTTTCGGTCGGCGCGGTGGATTATGGGATTCGGGGACATCCAGATGGAAGTGGATGACGGACAATTTAAGGCAATTATATATTCTATCTATTCTATTCTAACCTATTCTATTCTTTACTGTATGCGTCATCCGCCGGCTTTTACTATATCTAGCTATATATCCATCTATGCACATATACAGTATATACTGTGTATATATATATATATATATATATATAACTATAGAACTGCTCTATGTAAAACCTCATGTTAAAATCGCCTTGAATACGGATTGCATACGGATGTCATACGCATGTCAAACGGAAAAATCGCATGGAAATCGCATGACACTCGCATGACACTCGCATAGCACTCTTCCGAATTTTTGATCCTCAAATTGGACCGCTTTTTTTTATCGCAAATGGGGATGAGCCCTAAGTTGACAGATCCCTCCAGCAGATGTCAGGTCAGCTTCAAGTTTATCTTCAGCCTTGGACACACACTTCCACCTGTCCAGGCCACAAACTGTTCCACAGCTGCCTCTCAGACAATGCTTTCTATCCCCTCTGCTGGGAAATTCAGAGAGATTTTGGCTCCATCTACAGGTCACTGCAGGTACACCACTCTTATATGTATCTTACATGAATTAAGCCATTAATGGGACTTATTCTAACTACAGACATATATTTTCCTTATTTCTTTGTTTTTTAGTGGGTTGTCTGGCGAGAATGACCTATCCCTATGGTAGATCTTCAAAATTAGAAAGGCGCTTCTTTCCAGAAACCCTTAAACTTTTGAACGAGCTGTGCTGTACAATGCTGCTCAATGTTTACCTCCAGCCACCCTACAGATAATAACAGGTTATTGATCAGGGAGCTAGAATTGGGACCACCACTGATCTGATATTAATGACTTTGTCACTTGGCTTCATCTCTCCATCAAGGGTCCTAGTAAGTACAAGAAGCACCCAGAAAGAGCAGTGCCGGGTGCACTACAGTATCTTTTCCCATTAAAATCATTTGGAAACTATTCAGAGTATTTGATGCTATTTTTGATGTGGATTCAGGAGCAGAATCTATTTCTAAGACTGCTGTAAGTAGAATTTATATAGACATTTATGGTCTATACTTTCCATTTGCCACATATGTCACAGAAAGTAATACCCCCTTTAATTTTCATTGTGGTGTCTGGATTTGTTCAGTATGACAATGTGGCCACTGGACCAAAAAACGTCCTGCCGCCCTGCTTTGGAGATATCTAAAAATGGTGAGCAGGGGATCTTTGTTAGTTGCCAGGACCCCATTTTCTATTAATCTGCGCTGCAGCACCATTCATTGTCTGTGGGGCTGTGGAGATACCTACGAACAGTGCAGCCATCGATCAATTCTGATGGGGCACTTCAGTGTCCTGTTCCTATCATTGGTGGCGTGGTCCAGCAGATGTGGATAGATGTTAACTGACAGTATTGTGAATAACCCTTTAAATGGAATCTGTCAGAAGGTTTTTATCATGTAATCTGAGAGCATCATCGTGTAAGGACAGAGAGCCTGATTCCAGCAATGAGTGATATACTGGACTGCTTGGTACAGTTTTGAAAAAATTTTCATTTCACTGCTTTAGAAGTAGCGGTGTTATGAATGCTGAGCTCTTTATAACCCACTATTCACTCACCACTTTCAAGACCTGGTGGCCTAGAGACAGTTTTGGTATGGGCAGGTGGCATGCAGCAGGCTGAGAGGAGTGCTCCATCCCCAGAGCACCGGTGCTGCGAAGACCTGCGCTCGTTAATCCCAGCCACCAACAGCGGGGACTTGATAGAGGTGCAGGGTGCCCAGTGACAACCAGAAAGCAAAGTGCCATACATTCTGTGTCCATGAGTACAGCGCATGTGCCACATAAGAGAAATTGGGTACAGGACAGACACTTGCACTCTGATTTGCCAGTTTATACTTGTCGGTCTATGCTGGACCCGGACAGTGCTGTGGCCTTAATTAACTCGGCCGCATCAACTTATGAACTAGGGGCTCAGTGTAAGGTACTGGAGACCGACTGCTGCCGCCAGAAGACAGATCCTTGTTACCTACAGGACCTTCCTGGATAAGCACTGCGCCAGGCATTGTTGGCACTATTGACTTCCCAGCAGGAGACATAGTGTTAGGCGTCGGGTTCCTGCAGCGGCACAACAGGAATCCAGAGCCTCACATTCTGCGGTCTCCCATTCTCTATTGACCACAGAGGAGATTGCTCAGCAGCCCCGTCATTCCAGACGCTCTGCCCAGACCTGCTCTGTGGGTCTGGCTGTTGCTGCCACCTTTGGGTCAGCAATAGCAATGCAGGCTGCTCAGCAGCAAATCGCTCCAGAGGCTAAGTCCCTCCGTCGCTCTGCTGGGCATGCTCACGAGAGGATCTCCCATTGGAGATCGGGAGTCACATGCCCAGGTCCTTCTCCAGATCTGATTGGTCCATCTCAGGGATCTGGAAGCTACCGGAAGGTCCCGGCTATAAAAGGTTTGCATGGCCACTCGGGCCATGTGCTAGTATAGACTCTAGTTGCGAACTGTGTGAATGATGATGGATGCATGAACCTGCGAATGACTCATTAAGATCCCCTTCCTCTGATATTATGTGTGTGGATAGGGACTTAGGTTTAGAGTCAGCGCCAGCCAGTGGCAAGGTACAGGCCACAATAAGCATCCTCCACAGTGCTAGCGTCCGACAGTGCGCCTGCTACCTAGCATTGTCAAATAGCGGCAGTGTCTGTCGCCGCGCTGCAGTCTGCAGCTCCTCTTGGCGTCCGCAGATTCCAGCAGGCTCAGCATTTATGTTTATGCTTTAAGCGCCTCTGTGAAGCTACAGAGTACGCTCAGTGCACGCCGGGTAACGTTCAACCTGTGTGCGATATACCGGCATATTGTGCGTCTGCCATTATATAGCAGCAGTTTAACACCTCTACACGGTGGACCCTGGGCAGCAAACGCACTTTCCATTATTTAGGATTTAGTGCGTTCCGCCGTCCCTAACACATAGTCTGAGGAACTTCTGATACGTTAAGTGTTTCACAAGAACTGCCGTTACCTGATTCATGAGCTCTGCATATCCTTTGCAAATTAAACCGTTTATGCCTTCATTTAACTGTTTACCTCCCTGCTTGGAGTATTCCCCTGTTAAAGTAAAGTTATTAACTCTTGCTCTGTCTTTTGTCTGTCACTGCATCCCGTAACCTGCTTAGGCTGGTTTCACACTTGCCTTTTTTTGCGCTGTTTTTTAGCGCAAAAAAACGCATGCGTTTTTTCCCATATCTTTTACATGGGTGCGCATACACATGCGTTTGTATGCGTTTGTATGAGCATGCTCTTTTTTGTAGTGTGCGCTCGGGCGCACAAAAGGCATCCTGTTGCTTTTTTTGTGTGTCCAACTTGCCCCAAAAAAACGCATGCGCACGCAATGCATTTTTTTTACAGCAAAACACCCATTAAAGTCTATGGGTGCGCATTGTAATGTGCACGCATGCGCAAAAAACGCATGTGTTTTTTTAAAAAAGCCACCAAAACCCGCAAAAAAAGCACACAAGCGCATGATGCGCTTTTTTCATGCGTTTGTGTGCGCAAAAAACGCACAGCGAAAAAACGCAAGTGTGAAAGTAGCCTTACACACAGAATATCTGCACTGCCTGAGACGTGAGACCTAGTCAGTCAGTGATAATCTCCTGCTGATAAAACACTGCTTGTGTTGAAAATTCAGCACACAGGGTAATACATGACACATCCCTGGAATCAGGCTTTCTAACCCTACCTTATGCTGCTCTCAGACCACATAGAAAAATGCTGCTGACCGATTCATTTTAAGTTCATAATCAGTCCTCCTAAGTGATGTATAATCAGTTGAAAATATAATAGTTACAACAGGTCCAAAAGCCAACGAATTTGGCTGAATCCCCCTAGTGATGTCAGCAATCACACGCACTGTTCATATAAATGTGCTCATTGGCTTAAATACTGTCTGCAAAGCCACAAGTGATAAAAATATAGCGCAGCTATGGAAGTGTCGTAAATAACATGTGCTTACTAAAAAGCTAGTATTATACAAGATAGCAAGATTGTGGTACTGAGCTTCCTGTGTGCGTCCATCAGCAGATGTGCCTGCCATATCTCTGGGCACAGGAACAGGCGGTAAGTTATGCCCGGCAAGATTTTCCTAAACAATTTGCACAGAGGCCTGAAAGTTAATTGCTATTAATTAGTATTCCACTAATGACAAAATGTTAAACATTGCACCTGATGGATGAATTTGCAGATGGATTCCACAGTATGTCACTGCTGTCACATCTCTGAATCCACTCTTTCCAAACTCACTTACGAGATAGCGATAGCAACTAATATCTGTTCATCATTTCAATCTTCAACTCAATCCAGGAGGAATGCCAAATTAGTGAGATTATAGCCAAACTGCAGTTCTGTATTGTTCATGTTGAGACTTAGGGGATACGCAGTATGTGTCCTCATCTGAACCCAACCGGACACCTATGGGGGATTCTGAAGGGACATGTTGCTATCACTCTCCATCATGCATCCATTCTCTAAAAGAGCTCGTGATTGAACAATGGAAAAAGACAGAAGTTGCAATATGTAAGACTTGGTGCTGGCTTTAATAATCATGGCAGACATACAAAACATTAGATGTAGTAGTTTTTGATGTTGGCTTTATTCATTTTTGCATAAAGTCGTTTGAGTAAACCTGAAGATTTTGTAATGAACTGTCATATCATTAACCTTACTTTCATGTTATGGGTTAAAAATGTTCTATGTAACTCTATCTTGTGTGAATCTTGGAAATTGTTCTTGTAGTGAAGAAAGTATAAGGATCCACACCAGCTACGTATCAGCCCACTTTTTGGAGCCTTTCTCAAGCTGGCTCCATAGTAGAGAGGGCTGGACTGAAATGTAGCTGGTGTTGGTGAATAATGGATCCTTACACTTTCTGCACTATTTCTAATGTGCTGCTACATTTTGAAGATTTTCATGTACATAGGACAGAAGAGTGAGCCAGTCACCTTGGAGGAGTATTGCACTCAATTAGGCTTGTTTCACAATAGCGTTTTTGTGCGCAGTGCATCGTGCGCATGCATCATGCGTACCTATGTTTAACATGGCGTACGCATGGTCTTGCATTTGCACGCATGTGTTTTTTCAAGGTGTGAGTCTAGACGCACCGGTCGCAACCTGTTGCATTTTTGGGTGCGCCCAAAGGCGTCAGAAAACGCATGCATACGCTTGCGCACGGAATGTGTCAAAACAATGCATTACGGGCTATGGGAACGCAGGCGTGCGCATGGACATGCTTACTCCTGCATTTGCATACGCATGCGTTTTACGAGTAAACATGTGTAGACTCTGGTTTAACACCTAGAGAACGAATGCGCATAAAAACCGCATATGCATGCAAAAACGCATGATGCGTTTCTACTTGCGCACGATGCGCTGCGCACAAAGACTCAAATGTGAAACTAGCCTTAGGTTACTTTCACACTTGTGTTTTTTTGCGCTGCGCACCGTGCGCAGTGCAAACGCACATAAAAAACGCATCATGCGTTTGTGTGCGTTTTTTGCGGGTTTGGGTGCTTTTTTTGCGCATACGTGCGCATTACCAAGTGCACATAGGCGCACCTATAGACTATAATGGGTGTTTGGGTGAAAAAAAACGCATTTTTGGGGCAAGTCGGATGCACAAAAAATGCAACAGGATGCATTTTGTGCGCCCGAGCGCACACTACAAAAAACGCATGCGCATACAAACGCGTACAAACGCATGTGTATGCGCACCCATGTAAAGTATAGGGAAAAAAAAGCATGTGTTTTTTGCGCAAAAAAACGCAAGCGTGAAACCAGCCTTAGACTGTACTACCATTTTTTGGAATATATATATATTTATATATAATTTTAATGGTTGTCTTATATCAATTGTTTTCAGCAATCACAGTTTCTACAACCCATGAAAATGAGCATCCTCTCATCTGCCAGGCGTTTCGCCTGGTCAAGGTCACTTCATGTGAACGATAGCGTGGAAGTGGAGGACTCACTAGCAATGATAATGTCAATGCCAGAATTCACATTCCAAGATGTGGATGATGATTTTTTGGAAGGTGAGTATGGAAAACTTAATGATCTCTAATTTTTCAAGCACTTTTTGCTGGTTTTCTGACACAAAACTGTATGATATGCTGTAAAAAATGTAGTAGATTTTGACATTTTAAGCCCAACCTTCTTCATAAATGTTTTGATGGTGAGCATGGCTTGAGCAAGATGAAAATTTGTTGAGCGCACCCAACAAATCCATCATAACTTATAAGTGGCGCAACTCAAGCCAGAATTCTCCGCCAGCCCCTTACTAGCCTACATTTCTGTCCCTTGCACAAGGCAGCTGAAAAAAGTGGCAAATTCATTAAGAAGCGCACACCTGTTAATCAATTTAGTGCACCTTACTCCAGTGCACTGTTCATTGTACATAACTCCAGTTTTGATGAGCCGGAGTCATAGTATTAGGTGTTTTTACATGTTACAGATTTGCTCCCATTCTGATGCTGCAGTGACTTTCAGGAGCTTCAACATTCACAAAGTTCACATGAAAAATTCCTGTACAAAATTGACCATTTTAAGTGTGTTTTCAGGGAGGTTGGCCAACCATGTGCTGTGTTTGGAGGCCTCCTGACGTTTCCCTCTGAGATGATGTTGGGGTACATAACTATAAGCTTGAATTCTAATTAGAGATGAGCAAACCCGAACTGTAAAGTTTGAGGTTCATATGGGGACACCGTGCTGAACTCCGAACATGGACTTCTCGTGGAAGTCCGTTTTACAGTTCAGGCGTTCGGGAGGAGTGGGAGAGAGAGATTTTCCAGCTTCAAAGTTCAGGTCCCCATTGATTTCTATGTGGTTTGGGTACAGGTTCAAGTTCGGGTACAGTTCTGGTACACAAACCAAACTTTGGACCAAAGTTCAGTCGAACCTGATGAACACGAACTTCAACAGGTCCACTCATCCATACTCCTGATGCCTTTCTTCTCCTTCTAGATGCCATCAGTTTTTTTTGGAAGTGAGTTACTCCACAGTTTAGAGGTGTAATTATAGTAGGTGCAAGTGTTGCAGTTGCACCCAGGCCCTGCAGCCTGAGAAACCCAAACTGTCCCTTTGATTCATATTATAAGATCAATACTATCACAGATCCATGATAGTTAGGGGTCCTGTAAGAAATTTTCCTTTGGGGCCCACAAGCTTTGAATAACACCATTTCCACTCTCTTCCTATCCGTCATGGGCCATTCATGTAGTAGGAGAGTTACCTGTCTCATGAGTATGGCCACCTTAAGGCTCCTTTCACATTCCAAAATAGAAAGTCTTTTTACCAATACATCTTTTTAAATCAAAATGTGAAGCATATGGCACAATGTTATACTCCATGTTTCATTGTCCTTTGAGATACTTATTGCATCATTATAATCTGTGGACATAGCATGAAATAAGGGGAAGAGTACATAATATGACAGCCAACACAAGTTTTCTCTTTCTTTTAGAGGATTGTACTACGGAGATGATACAAGACTGGTTAAAAAATTGCAGGTAAGTGAGCATGGTACTGCTAGTCCTCCTGACCAATTTTCAGCAACTGTGACTCCTCTATAATGAGGATAACAGAAATAAAAAAGTAAATACAATTTCACAACTCAAGAATTCATAGCAAGAGAATGAACCCACTGCCGCCAGCACGCTCCGGTCCGAATGCTGGCGGCAGTGCCAGGTGTTCATGCGAGAGACATTATAACGGGAAGGATGAAGCAAGCCAAAAGTCTGACAATGGCAGCCATACAGTTTTATACATTGCAAGTAAAGGATTGTTACCAGGAATTTAGAGAAGACATAGTCAAAGTGAAGAACCTGGAGCTAAGATATTTATAGAAAATAGCCAAATGTTTTAGAAACTTTCTGCAGTTTCGGCTTGTCTTTTAGATTAATATTGGTCAATATCGTTGAATGTGAATTGACGAGGAGAATCACAGAGCCTCATAAACATAACTATTGAAAATTGCATCTCTCATAAATTGTTACTATTGGCAGACATGGGAAATCCGCCTGTCATTGAAAAGAAAATAACATCTATTCATATTGTCCTGCAGTTCATGTCCTGAAAACTCTTCTGAAGATATTCCATTAAATCCTAAAAAGGCAAATACACTCAATGTTTGTCTGTAAAACTATCACTCTGCACATTTATCACTCAATCTGTTTCACTTACATCTCTATCCATCTTTTTAAAATATTTTCTGTATTGACTTATCATTAACCCCTTTAGGATTGGGCAATTTTTTGTTGTTTTCTCCTTCCCATCTTCCAATAGCTATAACTTTTTAATGTTTTTTTTTTTTAAAGCTGAGGGCTTGTTGTTTGTGGAATGAGCTGTAGTGTTGAATGACACCATTCAATATAACATTAAATGTAGTGGAAAAGAAGAAAAAAATTCCAAGGTCAGTGAATTACCGCTATAACTTAAAGATGGGTTTGTAACCTCGGGCTAGTGGAAACCCATGGCAGAACTGCTCACTTTACAGGTTGCGCAAGTTGCTAGCACAACACTTGAGGTGAGTCCAGGCATTCATGTAAAATACCTTAAATAAAGTATATATACAGTGGTATGAAAAGTGTTTGCCCCCTTCCGGATTTCTTGTTCTTTTGCATGTTTGTTATACTTATATCTTTCAGCTCAAAAAAATAAATTTAAATATTAGACAAAGATAACACAAGTAACCCCTAAAAACAGTTTTTAAATGAAGATAAAAAGAAATTCAAACCTACAGGGCCCTGTGTGAAAAAGTGATTGCCCTGCCTAAAAACTGGTTTGGCCACACTTAGCAGCAACAACTGCAATCAAGAGTTTGTGATAACTGACAATGAGTCTTTTACAAGACTTTGGAGGAATTTTGGCCCATTCATCTTTGCAAAATTGTTGTACTTCAGCCACATCGGTGGGTTTCCGAGCATAAACCGCCTTTTGAAGGTCATGTCACAGCATCTCAATCGGGTTAAGGTCAGGAGGTATTACAGGAACCGTTTCTATTTAAAGTCTGGCTGGTTTATTGTAGTCTTCATAAACCACATCATGGTAAACTCAAATACAGCACTTGTCCAGCTCAAAGTACAACATAAAGCATCAAGTTCATACAATAGTGCTGGTTAGCCCACCTGGCTTAGAGTCCAGCTTCTTAGTCCTTTAGCAAAAGTATTCAATCTAGGAGATCTCCATACACACAAGGCCCAAGGGTAGAGATATGGTAAGGAACAGTCTCTCACAACTCTTCAGCTGCCAATCTGTCATGGCCGATTAACCCCTTTTAGTCCTATATGTTCCAAATCATTACATCAAGTTTATCTCCCAACCGCTAGGTGTCTGACAGCCATTATAATATATGTGTGTATATACAGCTCTGGCAAAAATTAAGAGACCACCACATCAAAACCCTGTCATGGGCAGCCCATTCTCCAGACCTGAACCCCATTGAAAACCTCTGGAATGTAATCAAGAGGATGATGGATAGTCACAAATCATCAAACAAAGAAGAACTGCTTACATTTTTGCACCAGAAGCAGTGTGAAAGACTGGTGGCAAGCATGCCAAGACGCATGAAAGCTGTTTTTAAAAATCATGGTTATTCCACAAAATATTGATTTCAGAACTCTTCCTGAGTTAAAACATTAGTATTATTGTTTCTAAATGATTATGAACTTGTTTTCTTAGCATTATTTGAGGTCTGCAAGCATTGTTTTTTTTTAATTTAGACCATTTCTCCTTTTCAGAAAAAAACAAACAAAAGTTTTTGCTTGGAAGTTTGGAGACATGTTGTCAGAAGTTTGTAGACTAAAAGAACAATTTACAGCTTACTCAAAAGTATACCTATAAAGAGAAAAATCAGGCAAAATGAATATTTGGAAGTGGTCTCTTAATTTTTGCCGCAGCTCTATATTTACTTAATATATGTGTGTGTATATATATATACAGTATATATATATAATATAATTTACATTTAGACTATATAATGTATATACTTCTGATGATTTCTTCCTTTTATGTGTTGAAACAAATTTAGAGATTCGTAAGAAGAAATGGATGTTGCAATACTTACTATGTTTGTTTTTTATTTCTAAATATATTATAGGGAAATTGAGGGTTTGTTTTTTTGCTTATATATGTATATATACATATAAATACACACACACAAATATATATATATATATATATACACTGTTCAAAAGAATAAAGGGAACACTTAAACAACAGAATATAGCTCCAAGTTAATCAAACTTCTGTGAAATCGAACTGTCCACTTAGGAAGCAACACTGATTGACAATCGATTTCACATGCTGTTGTGCAAATGGAATAGACAACAGATGTAAATTATTGGCAATTATCAAGACACCCTCAATAAAGGAGTGGTTCTGCAGGTGGGGACCACAGACCACATCTCAGTACCAATGCTTTCTGGCTGATGTTTTGGTCACTTTTGAATGCTGGTTGTGCTTTCACACTCGCAGTAGCATGAGACGGACTCTACAACCCACACAAGTGGTTCAGGTAGTGCAGCTCATCCGGGATGGCACATCAATGCGAGCTGTGGCAAGAATGTTTGCTGTGTCTGTCAGCGTAGTGTCCAGAGGCTGGAGGCGCTACCAGGAGACAGGCCAGTACACCAGGAAACATGGAGGGGGCCGTAGGAGGTCAACAACCCAGCAGCAGGACCACTACCTCAGCCTTTGTGCAAGGAGGAACAGGTGGAACCCTGCCAGAGCCCTGCAAAATGACCTCCAGCAGGCCACAAATGTGCATGTGTCTGCACAAACAGTTAGAAACCGACTCCATGAGGATGGTCTGAGTGCCTGACCTCCACAAATGGGGGTTGCCGTGGTGATGCAGGGTACCAGGGTCGCTGCTGGAGGAGGCAAGAGTGGAGCGTTGCTGCAGGCCACAGGCTGGGATGAAGGGGTGTTCCAATGGGCGCCACTGTGGGTGTTTGGTGGTGTGGGAGCCCTGCCGTCATTTTATAAAATCCCAGAGCCCCTGCACTTACAAGGTTTACTGTGTGGTGGACTCCGGGAAAATGGCTGCCGGGGCATGCGCAGATGGAGATCTCGGCACCAAGATCTCGGGAGATGAGATCTCAGTGCTGAGATGCACGCACCCAGTGGGACACTTTTGGTAAGCAGAACTGGCGCTGCGGGATGAACCTGACAGCACCATTTATTTGTTTAACAGCATTGCGTGATGTTGTTAGAGACAGATTTTTTCTGTGTAAGGTTATGTCCTCATGTTCAGTATTTTGCAATGTTTCTGCAGCATTTTGTTTGATTTTTTTTAGGCATTTGAATGGGTAAAAGACGCTTCAAAAATGCTGAATTAATTGGCATATTACAGATTTGAAAAAAATTTGATTGTGATTTCAGAAATATAATTCACATTGCTGGTACTGTAAAATGTTGCAAAAAACACACAAAATAAACACAGCGACACGCAATGTGTGAACAAGCCTTAACATGGCCAGCATCCACCCAGTATAGTTACTGAGCCTGTATCAAACACGGTGACCTTACATTGGGTATGCTATAGTTTTGTTAAAATCACTGTTTCATTAGGAGATTAACATTAGAAGACTAGTAAACCTGCTGCCAGGTAGTCCTCCATAATCATGAGCTCTGTATAACCCCTGCCCTCACCACTGATTGTCAGCTCAGACCGATTTACATGTTTATGTGAGGATGTGAACTGTCTTACCCCATCCCTACCCTGAAGACAACCACCGTGCATAAAGTGCAATGTGAACAGTGCTATACGTTTTATGCATTTAATGTGTATGTGTATAATCCCTATAAAATATGCTATGGTAATGTGTAGAATAGTGGGGCAAATGCCAAAACTCATGATAGTGTATAAAGATAAGCGTTTATAGATAAAAGCAAGAAAGGATTATTAGTAACATATGGTAAGAGAAAGGAATAGATAAGGAATAGTTAATGCTAGGTAGTGGTCCACAGATGGGAGGGGAATAGTGTTAATAATAGGAGAGATACTATGGGTTGTTGAGAGTAGTGGAAGGTCTAAGCAAGTTCTTGGAGTTCAAGTGCAGTGGGTTGCTAGGGCTAACATGGGCCTATCACTCGGGGCTGTAGGATTGCATACATCTCCTCCATGTGGATCTACAAGGGCCCCGTCTCATCTGCTCACCGGGCCCCTACCGGCATGCTAAACCAGGCCCTTAGCGGCGCTGCGGCAGCTGAACGCTATTGACATGCGGGCCCGTCGGCCTGCACGTCAATAGTTAACAGCCGCCAGCCAATCGGAGCCTGGCAGCTGACGTCAGCCGCAGCATGCCCGATGCCTGCGTCTGACGTCACGTTCAGTTGCTGGCGAGTGCGCGCTTCAGCAGCGTGGAGGGAGCGCGAGCGTTGCAGCTGGAGCGCTGCCAGGTAAGGAAGAACTTTTTTTTTTTTTTAATTGAAAGCGGCGATCCGGGGGGCCCGGGGCAGAATGCTGGACTGGACATGATGGGGCACATTGCTGGACATGATGGCAGAATGCTGGACATGATGGGGCAGATTGCTGCACATGATGGGGCAGATTGCTGCACATGATGGGGCAGAATGCTGGACATAATGGGGGCAGAATGCTGGACATAGTGGGGACAAATTGCAGACATAATGGGGGCAGAATGCTGAACATGATGGGGCAGATTGCTGGACATGATGGGGCAGAATGCTGGACATGATGGGGCAGATTGCTGGACATGATGGGGCAGATTGCTGGACATGATGGGGCAGATTGCTGGACATAATGGCGGCAGAATGCTGGACATGATGGGGCAGATTGCTGGAAATGATGGGGCAGAATGCTGGACATAATGGGGGCAGAATGCTGGACATGATGGGGCAGAATGCTGGACATGATGGGGCAGAATGCTGGACATGATGGGGCAGATTGCTGGACATGATGGCAGAATGCTGGACATGATGGGGCAGATTGCTGGACATGATGGCAGAATGCTGGACATGATGGGGCAGAATGCTGGACATGATGGGGCAGAATGCTGGACATGATGGGGCAGAATGCTGGACATGATGGGGCAGATTACTGGACACGATGGGGCAGAATGCTGGACATGATGGGGCAGAATGCTGGACATGATGGGGGCAGAATGCAGACATGGGGGCAGAATGCAAGACATAATGGGGGCAGAATGTGACAGTGAGACACAGGAGGAGGCAGAATGTGAGGCACTGGGGCAGAATGTGGCAGTAAGACACAGGAGGGGGCAGAATGTGGCAGTAAGACACAGGAAGGGTGCAGGATCATGGGGCAGGATGGATACGATGGAGACAGATGGGGAGATCATATGGGGCACAATGGATACTCATGAGGGCGGGATGGGAGAACATATGGCTGAAGCCAGGAATGAGACACACGGGAGCCAGGATGGGGAATATTATTACCATAGGGGCTAATTAAGGGATATTATTACTGCAGTGATGTCTTTATTTTATTTTTTGAGTATACTGTTTTAAATGGGGGGATGGTCCTGTTACTGTGTAGAGTGACACTATGTCGCCTTTTTTTCTTCATGTGATGTAATGTAGAAGTTGGGAAAAAAATAAGTAATGTGTTCTGCAAGCGGAGCTCTAGATAACTGTGTTATTTCCTGCAGAGACGAGTCCTGGCTGGAAGACGTGATGGCGATCTGTGCTGGATGAAAGATGAAAAGCAAAGATGAAGGACTTCACCTAGATACATCACTGGTGAGTTAGTGTGCTACCTATACACTGACACTATATACTGTATACTATATACAGAGGTCCTGTGTATAATGTCACCAGTGATCACTGTATTACCTGTACATTATATACAGAGCTCCTGTGTATAATGTCATTGATCACTGTATTACCTGTACAGAGACACTGCATACTAAGTACAATTCTCCTGGTATAATGGCACTTATGGTGATGGTATTGTTTTTTTATTACTGATCAGCATTGTAGTATTCAGTCCCTATGTGGTGGTAATATGTGGTCTGGACATGGTGTTGTGGTATTTGTCCCTTGTATGTGCTATTATTTGGTCACTTTGTGGTGGTAATATGTGGTCTGGTCATGGTGCGGTGGCATTTGTTCCTTGTATGTGATATTATTCGGTCACTATGGTAGTAATATGTGGTCTGGTCATGGTGTGGCAGTATTTGATCCTTGTATGTGGTATTATAGGTCGCTATGTGGTGGTAATATGTGGTCTGGACATGGTGCATTGGTATTGTCCCTTGTATGTGATATTATTGGTCATTTTAAAAATAGAAAAATAAATAAAAATATACTGTACCTAAATTGTATTGCATATTTTAACAAATATTTAATAGGTTACAATAGAGTAGGGCTCGGCCAAAAGAGTCTACAGTGTTGTGATGGCGGCTTAAAAAATCTTTTGTCCAAAGCAAAAGCTGCCGGCTATATGTGTGATCTGGTGATGGGAACTGTTAATGTGTGATTGGTGAGAAGTGGAGTTTTTCCAAGAGAGAGTGGTGGGACTTTGGACAGTTCGAGGGGTGGAGGCGGGGCCGGGGTGGAGCCTGGGCGGAGTCTAAAGAGGGCCCCCGAAAATTTTGCCAGTGTGGGGCCCCTAAATTCCTAGTGGCAGCCATGGGATCTACTCGAGATTGGCGGCTGTGACATTGGGCACATCGCACCTGCAGGTCTGCAGGAGAAGATGGACAAAGATCCTCAGAGGAGGAGGATGATGGAATCCAGGTTCACTGCCATCGGTGGAGAGGAATCCTTAGAAGTAGTGGAGACAGCAGGAAAAGAGATACTCTATCAGGAACGATTGCTAGGGCTGAACTTATGTCCGGTATCTGAGGGAAATACTGTAACCTGCTGTGCCCTATCCCACATGCTCCACTGTAATGACTGCAAACTGTTCAGTAAAAGTTTGACTGTTGAGTGCTTGGTGTCCCCTGGATTGTGTGCTGTGGTTCCTGAAGATGGTAGCCTGTAGTTAGCGGAGGCTTATGGCCCACAAGTGAGTGTGATGCAACCCACAACTAACAGCACACTGAGAATGGGACACAATTTTCTTGTAGGGTGCCAGAGCAAGCAGGAGCTACCGCTCACCCATGACTACTCCGCTGAGGCACCTTACATCTGCATGAGCCCCTAGACTACTCATAGATATAAGCTTAACTTTAAACTTGAACCTAAGCCTTAACCCATCTCATTCCAGTTTTGGATCAGAAACTGAGCAAAAACTTAAACTTTTTTTTAGAAGTTTTGAGTTTTTGAGGAGGATATAGAATGTTTCTACTCAGTTTCTGCTAAAGAAAAATCCTAAAAAAATATCAGTGTGCACATACCCTCAGGATTAAAAAAAGTGTAAAAATATTGATACGTGCAAACTGAATTTTTTTGTGGGGAGTTTTTGCTGAGTTTTATCACTTCCTGAGCATTTCCTGAAGTGGTTTTAAAGAGTTTTTCAGACATTTTTGCAGAGTTTTTTTCTGAAGCATAATTTCAATATTTTGATTGGACAATTTGGAATTTTTCAGAAAGGAACCACTCCGAAAGACTTCTCGAAAAGTTTGTGCACATAAAGTAAAAAAGGCAGCTCTTAGTGATGAATGAAAATTGACACTGAATAATCTCACATCTAGAATACTGTGCACAATGTTGGTCTTCAGTGTACAGGAAGGTTGAACTCGATAGACTCAAGTCTACATTTAACCTAAAAAATATGAAACTATGTATGAGCACTGCATTCGCAATACTGTCTTCATTCATTAGCTCCTCATCTTTTGTCACCTTGGTTGCTGCTTATCTCGCCCGTTGCGCTCTGCATTAGAAGTTCTGGTTGGGCTCTCTGTGCCGTCCCAGTTGGCAGTGGTGATTGCTGGTGCCAATCACTTGACATTGACGGAGATGTGGTGGAAGGGAGCATGGGATAAAATTTTACTCCTCCATAGACTTCGGCACCTGGGGTGACCACTCCCCTGCCCCCTCAATGCTCTGCCACTGGTACACACACATGCACTTAGGTGTTGCACTCACACCACTCATATACAGGACATATTGCAGACGCCATTACACATACTGTACATAATAGGACTCGCATGTCTGCCTAAAGCTATGGCACAGGATGACTTCAAACGTGCAAAGTCTGCAAAATCACATTGCAACCATGGCATTATTGTTGCAGTTTTCTGGATTTTTTGTCACAAACTTCAATGCTATTTGCTTTTGACTGTTTCATTTGTGGCATGTCAGTAAGTGTCTTCGAGAGTCTTTTGGGTGCCTCAGATCCTAAGTTGCAGATAACAACGAAATTATAATTTTTTTATCTTATCATGCAACTTGCATGCAACTTAGTCATCATCTGCGGTTCTGGCTTTCTTTTGTGGTCCCCTCAAAGTTTTTCCTGCACAATGATAATTCTAACCTCTGGGCAGAGAGTTGCAGCCCAACCTCCTTCTTCTGCATGGAACTGTGTTATTATTGCAGCCGCAGAGAAAATTGCAACTCCATCAATCTAAGAATCGGATTATTGTTTGTATCATGTAGGTAAACGACACATTTTGCTGAATATTTTCTATGGTTTGTAGATTCACATAGTCCTTATATGAAATCTCTTTGGTTTATGAGAAATGATAAAAATAACCCAAAACAGGAAATCCTTTCTGCTTCTTGCAACTGTCAATATTCATAAAGATAACCACTTGCCAAAATATCTCTGCTGACGGCTTGGTTTTCTGGGTACTTATTATCTCACATACTGTGCTTTAGACAATTCTGTATAAACTGATTATCAGTTTGATTAGAATTATATATACAGCTCTGGCAAAAATTAAGAGACCACTTCCAAATGTTCAGTTTGTCTGATTTTTCTCGTTACAGATATATTTTTGAGTAAAATGTAAATTGTTATTTTAGTCTACAAACTTCTGACAACATGTCTCCGAATTTCCAAGCAATATACTTTGTTTTTTTATTCTGAAAAGGAGACATGATCAAAATTCAAAAAACAAAACAAAACAGTGCTTTCAGACCTCAAATAGTGCAAAGAAAACAAGTTCATAATCATTTAGAAACAACAATACTAATGTTTTAACTCAGGAAGAGTTCAGAAATCAATACTTTATGGAATAACCATGATTTTTAATCACGGCTTTCATGCGTCTTGGCATGCTTGACACCAGTCTTTCACACTGCTTCATATCACGGATCCAAGGTGGGGGGGCGGAACCCAGGGGGAGTATCACCGCGACTCTCCGAGGCACCTAGCAGAGTGCCAGGGAAGGTAGGGCAGAGAGGGGACTGAGCGACAGACGCCGACAAGCTCAATAACAGAAGCAGAGCCAGGTGCAAAGCGAGGGTAAGAAAACCAGACGGACCAATACTAATATACAGGAACGAGACAAGAGAATAGCCAGAGGACAAGCCTGTGTCAAAAAGCCAAGAGGGAGCAGACAGAACAGAATCACTAGACGGATGGCACGTGAGCGACAGACCGGGTCAGAAGCAGAATATACACTCAGACTTAGGTATAAAGGCACAGACACACAGCGCACAGGGGTCACTCAACTCAGCCAAGGGCAGGAGTATAACCGACGAAACTACCAGCCACCCGAGGCTATAAAAAGCCCTCCCCTAATCAGAGTGAGGCTGCCAGAATTAACCCCTGACACCCAGGTCTACCATGGGATCATGACACTTCTGGCACAAAAATTTAAGCAGTTCTTTGTTTGATGGCTTGTGACTATCCATCATCCTCTTAATTACATTCCAGAGGTTTTCAATGAGGTTCAGGTCTGGAGAATGGACTGCCCATGACAGGGTTTTGATGTGGTGGTATTGACAGTTGCATTAAAGGGGATAAGCAGCAGTGATCGGCGCAAGTGCCGGTCGCTGGCCGCTAAATAGCACATCTGGCAACTGCAAGGGATTGTGTGGGCACAGCCTCTAAATCTGGAGATAGAGGAAATCCAATGTCCAAACCTTCATAATAAATAGTAACTTATTAGAAAAATAAATAAAAATACATACATGATAAACAAGACTAGATCGGGAAAAATGTCCACCACTATGATTGTGGGGGGTTTGACTACAGGCAGACGCATTTCGGAAATGATTCCTTAATCATTGCATGCTAGACCAACACTTTATACACCTGCATCTGGCATGTGACATACATGTATGTCACTTGTCAGACTGGGTTTAATAGTTTAATGGACCATGTGAAAAGACGGCTGTCTTAGTTATCGAAATGTCTCCAGCTCTATATGTGATAACTAGAGTTGAGCGAGACGGGTCGAAAAAATTCAAAAGTCGCCGACTTTTGGGAAAGTCGGGTTTCATGAAACGAAACCCGACCCTAGGATGAGGTCGGCCACGAGGTCGGCGACTTACGCGCCAAAGTCGCGTTTCAAAAGTTTGTTTTGCGCTCTTTTTCAGCCAATCAGGATCCACGGACACTGTGGGCAACGTGATGACATAGGCACGGGTCACCACCATCTTTCAGAAGGGCATGCAAGTGATTGGCTTGCTTTGGTGGGTGTCACAGGGGGTATAAAAGGGCGTGCACGCCGACCGCCATCTTACTTCTGCCGATCTTAGTATAGGGAGAGGTTGCTGCTGATTCTGTAGGGAGAGGGTTAGGCAGGGAAGAAGACAAAAAAACTGCTTCTGCTGCTAGCGATTTGGCCTGCACAACACACAAGTCACTGTGTGTGCAGTGCAAGGGGAGGCTATATTGTGGTGTATCAGTGGTGTTGGTTGTTGGGCTGCCTTTTAAGGCTTCCTGACACGCTGGCATTGCTGTTTACCCACTGCTCCGCAAACTGCTTTTTTAAAAGCAATCCAATCTCCCTTATCCTCTCGTCACTTTGGTCACAGGCAGCTGTGCCATCGAGCGTGTCACATAGCGCTCAGATATCAGTGGGCCGCACACAATCCACAAGTGTCCAGTGTCCAAAAATGTACGCAGAGATTCAAAATCTCCATTATCCTCTCGTCACTTTGGTCACAGGCAGCTGTGCCATCGAGCGTGTCACATAGCGCTCAGATATCAGTGGGCCGCACACAATCCACAAGTGTCCAGTGTCCAAAAGTGTACGCAGAGATTCAAAATCTCCATTATCCTCTCGTCACTTTGGTCACAGGCAGCTGTGCCATCGAGCGTGTCACATAGCGCTCAGATATCAGTAGGCCGCACACAATCCACAAGTGTCCAGTGTCCAAAAGTGTACGCAGAGATTCAAAATCTCCATTATCCTCTCGTCACTTTGGTCACAGGCAGCTGTGCCATCGAGCGTGTCACATAGCACTCAGATATCAGTGGGCCGCACACAATCCACAAGTGTCCACTGTCCACAAGTGTACGCAGAGATTCAAAATCTCCATTATCCTCTCGTCACTTTGGTCACAGGCAGCTGTGCCATCGAGCGTGTCACATAGCGCTCAGATATCAGTGGGCCGCACACAATCCACAAGTGTCCACTGTCCACAAGTGTACGCAGAGATTCAAAATCTCCATTATCCTCTCGTCACTTTGGTCACAGGCAGCTGTGCCATCGAGCGTGTCACATAGCGCTCACATATCAGTGGGCCGCACACAATCCACAAGTGTCCAGTGTCCAAAAGTGTACGCAGAGATTCAAAATCTCCATTATCCTCTCGTCACTTTGGTCACAGGCAGCTGTGCCATCGAGCGTGTCACATAGCGCTCAGATATCAGTGGGCCGCACACAATCCACAAGTGTCCAGTGTCCAAAAGTGTACGCAGAGATTCAAAATCTCCATTATCCTCTCGTCACTTTGGTCACAGGCAGCTGTGCCATCGAGCGTGTCACATAGCGCTCTGATATCAGTGGGCTGCACACAATCCACAAGTGTCCACTGTCCACAAGCGTACGCAGAGATTCAAAATCTCCATTATCCTCTCGTCACTTTGGTCACAGGCAGCTGTGCCATCGAGCGTGTCACATAGCGCTCAGATATCAGTGGGCCGCACACAATCCACAAGTGTCCACTGTCCACAAGTGTACGCAGAGATTCAAAATCTCCATTATCCTCTCGTCACTTTGGTCACAGGCAGCTGTGCCATCGAGCGTGTCACATAGCGCTCAGATATCAGTGGGCCGCACACAATCCACAAGTGTCCAGTGTCCAAAAGTGTACGCAGAGATTCAAAATCTCCATTATCCTCTCGTCACTTTGGTCACAGGCAGCTGTGCCATCGAGCGTGTCACATAGCGCTCAGATATCAGTGGGCCGCACACAATCCACAAGTGTCCAGTGTCCAAAAGTGTACGCAGAGATTCAAAATCTCCATTATCCTCTCGTCACTTTGGTCACAGGCAGCTGTGCCATCGAGCGTGTCACATAGCGCTCAGATATCAGTGGGCCGCACACAATCCACAAGTGTCCACTGTCCACAAGTGTACGCAGAGATTCAAAATCTCCATTATCCTCTCGTCACTTTGGTCACAGGCAGCTGTGCCATCGAGCGTGTCACATAGCGCTCAGATATCAGTGGGCCGCACACAATCCACAAGTGTCCACTGTCCACAAGTGTGTGCAGAAATTCTAAAACTCCCCTGTCCTATAGACACCTTGTACCTTGTTTTACATTACTATATAGTTTGTTGGATTTTGTCTACATTTCTACCAAAAATGAGGAAGGCTGGTGGAAGAGGCCGTGGAATTGGGCGGGGGTTGGCAGCTGGTAATGATGGTGTTGGTGGTGGATCTGATGGTAGTGGCAAGAGCAAAATAGGACCGAATGCAGGAGGTGCTGACCCTGCGTCATCGTCTGGCTACATAAGGACTCGAACGCTTAGTTTTCTAGGAGTTGGCAAACCGCTTTTAAAGGCAGAGCATCAGGAAAAAGTTTTGTCTTACATTGCTGACTCAGCCTCCAGCTCTATCGCCTCCTCTTCTTCAGTTGTAAAAAGTAAAAGCACTGAGTCGTCATTGGAGGCTCATGTTCATGAACCACACCTTTCCTTGTGTCCTTCACCCCAACCAAGATTGAAGGATGACGCAGGCCATACTACTGATTACTCCATGGAGCTGTTTTCACATACCATGCCTGGATTATCAAGTCAAATGGTGAATTACCCAGGCCAAGATGAATCTGACATGGAGTGCACTGATGCACAGCCGCTGATGGATGATTCTGCTGGTACATTCACTCAGAGCACTACATTGTCCTCGCAGTGTACAGAGCCAGATTTTGACCCTGATGAGACTCAGGTGCCCCTTCCCGCACACTATACCACCATACACGGTGACACAGAGAAAGGTGCACATGACATAGAAGAGGAGGTGATGGATGACCCAGTTGTTGACCCAGATTGGCATCCATTGGGGGAAGAGGGTGCTGCTTCCAATAGCTCAGATGAGGAGCATCCACAGCAGACATCGACATCGCAACAGCTGTTATCTGGCAGGCCCGGAGCACTCCAAAGACAGGTTCCAAACATCAAAAGAGTTGCTGGACAGCTTGTCCAGAGGGTCAAAAGATCACAGCGTGCTAGGCCGCAAAATGTCTGCCAAAGTAGGAAGAGTGCAGTGTGGCACTTTTTTGAACAAAATCCTCATGATCAGGCCAAGGTTATCTGTAAGAAGTGCGCAAAGACCTTTAGCCGAGGGAAAAATCTGAAAAATTTGAATACCAGTTGCATGGTTAGACATTTAACCAGCATGCACTTGCAAGCGTGGACACAACACCAAACCTCAAGTGCCACATGTGCAACTGATCACAACGAAGGTAGTCAGCAACGCTACATTGTTTCCCCCACTGTAAGCCCACCGGTTAGCACAGCAGCAAATGTTGAGGTGTCGTTGCAAGGCCACAGCAGTCAGGGAATCCCACTGTTATATCAACGAAAGACTGATTCTAGGCCATCAGAAAGAACAACAACTCCATCACCATCATCAACCCTCTCTCAGTCCGCCCTGTCCACCGCTAGTTCCACCATATGCAGCTCTCAAGTCCAGCTCACCCTCCCAGACACTATGAGTAGGTCAAGAAAGTACTCAGTCTCTCATCCGCGTACACTGGGTTTGAACGCCCACATTGCCAAACTAATCTCGTTTGAGATGATGCCCTTTCGGTTGGTGGAAAGCACAGCTTTCCGCGAACTCATGGCCTATGCAGTACCACGCTATGACCTACCCAGTCGCCACTTCTTCTCTCGCAAAGCCATCCCAGCCCTCCACCATCATGTGAAAGACCGCATTGTCCATGCACTCAAGCAGTCAGTGAGCGGAAAGGTGCACCTCACAACTGATGCATGGTCCAGTCGGCATGGCCAGGGCTGTTACGTGTCCATCACTGCGCACTGGGTTAATGTGGTGGATGCAGGGGACAGCGGTGGTGGGACAGTGCTGCCTAGCCCACGGTATAGGAAACAGTTGGCTGTAGGCGTTCGACCCTCCTCCTCCTCCTCCAGAAGCGACAGCTCGTCCACAGAGCGCAGTCGTACGAGCACTCCATCTGCAGCTGCCACTGTTGCACACGATGTGTCCCCCTATCGAGCAGCTAGTGGAAAGCGTCAGCAGGCTGTGTTGCAGATGATGTGTTTGGGAGACAGACACACCGCCGAGGTGCTGGCCGAGTACTTGAAGCGACAAACTGAGTCATGGCTGGGCAGTGTACATCTTGAGGCAGGCAAGGTAGTTAGTGATAACGGCCGTAATTTTGTGGCAGCCATAGCCCTTTCAAAACTCAGCCACATACCTTGCTTGGCTCACACCTTGAACCTGGTGGTGCAGTGCTTCCTCAAAAATTATCCGGAGTTAACAGCCCTGCTCCAGAAGGTGCGAAGACTTTGCGCGCACATCCGCCGGTCGCCTGTACACTCCGTTCGTATGCAGAAGCTGCAGCGATTGCTCCACCTTCCCAACCACCGCCTCATTATCGACATTGCAACAAGGTGGAACTCCACCCTGCACATGGTGGAGCGGCTGTGCGAGCAGAGGCAGGCCATAATGCATTTGTGGGAGGATACACGGCCAGGCACTTTGAGAGCAGACATGGAGTTGACAGGCGTGCAGTGGTCGAAGCTGAAAGACCTTTGTAAAGTCCTTCAGTGTTTTGAGGAATGCACACGGCTGGTAAGCGCAGACGACGCCATCCTAAGCATGAGCATCCCACTTATGCGTCTGCTCATGCAAACTTTGACGCACCTTAAGGAGCAGGCGTCTGCAGCCAATGTTGATGAGGAGGAAGAGGAGGAGGGAATCCTTGATGACATTCAGCCATTGTCTGCTCAGGGACCTCTCCTGGACGAGGTGGATGAAGAAGAGGAGGAGGAGGAGGAGGATGATGGGGATGATTACTTAGGGGAGGAGGATGCATCTCGTGGGGCAAGTGAAAATGTTGGCGTGGCAAGGTCTGGTACAGGGTTTGTGCGTGACTGGAGGGATGTGGATTTGCCAGAAAGTGCTCCTCCACCCAGCACTCGCAGTGCATCATTGACACCGGGAACATTGGCCCACATGTCAGATTATGCCTTGCGGATCCTAAAAAGGGCCTAACACCGTCTGAGCCTGCCTCATGCTGTATAGACATATATTTTGAATGTGTACGCTATCCATACATGTTATCCGGGGATACGGTACCCCTTCTAACCTTGGTGCAATGACGTGCAATCCATACTGGGCCTAACACCGTCTGAGCCTGCCTCATGCTGTATAGACATATATTTTGAATGTGTACGCTATCCATACATGTTATCCGGGGATACGGTATCCTTTCTAACCTTTGTGCAATGACGTGCAATCCATACTGGGCCTAACACCGTCTGAGCCTGCCTCATGCTGTATAGACATATATTTTGAATGTGTACGCTATCCATACATGTTATCCGGGGATACGGTACCCCTTCTAACCTTTGTGCAATGACGTGCAATCCATACTGGGCCTAACACCGTCTGAGCCTGCCTCATGCTGTATAGACATATATTTTGAATGTGTACGCTATCCATACATGTTATCCGGGGATACGGTACCCCTTCTAACCTTTGTGCAATGACGTGCAATCCATACTGGGCCTAACACCGTCTGAGCCTGCCTCATGCTGTATAGACATATATTTTGAATGTGTACGCTATCCATACATGTTATCCGGGGATACGGTACCCTTTCTAACCTTTGTGCAATGACGTGCAATCCATACTGGGCCTAACACCGTCTGAGCCTGCCTCATGCTGTATAGACATATATTTTGAATGTGTACGCTATCCATACATGTTATCCGGGGATACGGTACCCCTTCTAACCTTTGTGCAATGACGTGCAATCCATACTGGGCCTAACACCGTCTGAGCCTGCCTCATGCTGTATAGACATATATTTTGAATGTGTACGCTATCCATACATGTTATCCGGGGATACGGTACCCCTTCTAACCTTTGTGCAATGACGTGCAATCCATACTGGGCCTAACACCGTCTGAGCTTGCCTCATGCTGTATAGACATATATTTTGAATGTGTACGCTATCCATACATGTTATCCGGGGATACGGTACCCCTTCTAACCTTTGTGCAATGACGTGCAATCCATACTGGGCCTAACACCGTCTGAGCCTGCCTCATGCTGTATAGACATATATTTTGAATGTGTACGCTATCCATACATGTTATCCAGGGATACGGTACCCTTTCTAACCTTTGTGCAATCACGTGCAATCCATACTGGGCGTGAGAACGGCTGGCGAGCTGTTAAGCAAGCTACAGCACCTGTCCAGACAAGTACAGGGATTCCCTAGCGAGGAGACTTATTTGATTGTTTTCTATGTTGGGACAGCAATTTTTGGGGAGCACTATACTCTGGAGAATGATAGATGGGGCCCACCATACACTGGAACATTCCAAAGGTGGACATCAGACACTGGAGCAGCATTTACAGGGCCCATTATACACTAGAGCATTAGAAATGGGGCCCATTATGTTTGGAGCATTATTTGGGCCCATAAGACAGTGGAGCTTCATCCATGGGGACCAACATATACTGTAGCATTATGTGGAGCTCATCATATACTGTTTCAAACATTATATGGGACCAATGATTTTGTATGGAGAAATAGATGGGCCTCGTCATGAGATGTAAAAAGTGAAGTATTTTTCATTGTACTATACCGCTATTTCTCTGCCGTATCGGAGCATGATGAGTTGTGGTATGTGTTAAAGGGGCGCTCTTTCGCCCAGGGCACATGAAAACCTGCAGCCAGCCCTCCCCCCCCACAAATTTAGCCAAATAACCCCCATTTTTCAGTGCGTAACTTGTATTATGAAGTTAATTAAGGTTGACAAGCTTAAGTAAGAAGAATTGATGCTTTTGGCATTCAAATGGGCACTGTAGGTGTGTTTCCTGTCCTCCTCTCACTGCCGACTTTTATTCCCCATTGACTTACATTGGGTTTCGTGTTTTGGGACGACCCCGACTTTTCCCTATAATCGGACGATCTTGCTCGACCCGACTTTTGGAAAAGTCGGGTTTCACGAAACGAAACGCGACCCTAAGAAAACAAAAGGCGCTCAACTCTAGTGATAACAAAATAAAATGCCCTCCCGTGTTTTGTACAAACCAGAAGTGGAGTTACCAAGCCTGGAGTTGGTCAAGCTGAAGACTGGGACATCTTTGTAAATGTAAACATATTACTAATACATACAGTATTACACAATTATTGATAATACTAGTATTAGTACATTATTAAGTTGTAATGTAACATTCTTTCTTTGTATCTACATATATCAAGGACACATCTAACAATAGTTTATTTGAAGAGGACAAAATTTCTAAATAGCAACAGTATTTTAAATTCATGTGCCCCAGTAATCGATTACAGGTTCTTCATTACTCTCTTTGGTAAAAAGATTGATAGAAACAAACACAGTTATACATTAATGTACTTCCATGTCAAAATTTCCCTTCAAGTATTCTCTCTTCTTACATGTTGAATATGGTCCTGTGTGTATATCTGATGTTCAGTTAATGTCTACGTGCAGAGGAAGTGACTTTTGGGCAGACGTCAACGATCCAGATAAAAAAAAGAAAACTAAAATGTAAATGAGACAGAACCTATAAAACTGGAACATTGTAAATAATAAGTGACCATACGCTTTTTTTTCAGTCCAGTATAGTAAAGGAAACAGCTTGGACGATGACTTTACTGAAGGTAAGATCAGATAAGTTTGCATTTAAACAGGACATAAAGAATTAAAAGAAGTTATTGTTGTTTTCCAGAAAATACCAATACTTGTTCATGGATAATGCCTGGTATTTCAGCTAACCCCTGACTTAGTGGATAGTTATCTACCTGACACAGACCATGTACAAGAGTGGTGCTGCTTCTGATAAGCAGAGTAGGCTCTAATGTCATGCAACTCCATTACTGTCAAAGGGAATCTGCCAAGAATCATAGACCTTTCCTTATTACTTCAACTATAATTTGCATTATTAAGACGGAAGTGACAGGCCATATTACGTTTGCTTTATGTTCTTTGAATGTAGCAGTATACGTAGTGCAATGGGTGGTCCTTATCACTTTCAGGGGCTATGCAACATTCTCACACTTTTTACCACCCATAGCAAGAGGTGTCAGTACCCCATCTCATTGCACTTTCTATAAGGCCACATTATTGATCTGATAATGACACCCATTAGTGTGTGGTTGAGATTAATCTTAAATAGCTTTCCTGTCACTAGGGTACTCAAACCAGTTACATGGGGCACCTAAATAGTACATTCTCCAAAAATACCAGGGAGCAATATATGAAATTGCTTTTTTATTCCTCCTCGACTATGGGGAAAGGTATTATTTCGTCTTCCAATAAGAACAGGTTATCCCCTATACAAGATAGATGATAACTGCTAGATTAGTGAGGGTCTGACTGCTGCGATCCCCATCAATCAGCAGACCAGAGCACTTGTGTCACCCATAAAGATGGGGTCATGGTATCGCATATGTGCTACCACTCCATTCATTCTCTGTAGGACTACTGGAGAAAGCTGAGATTTGTGTTTAGATATCTCCTTCAGTTTAATAGGGACATAATGGAATGGCAGCACATATGCACGACCACTGGTCCATTTTAATGGAGGATACAATTGTTTTGGTGATAAGTAGGGGCCTCAGTGGGAATACTGACAAATCATGTGACAGTGGCTGCAGAGAATAATAAAAATGGAGTTTGCTTTTTTAATTTTTTCTCTCCAGTGCAGAGATATTAGCTTGCAAAATTTAGGTTTTAATTTATGAAAAGTTCTACTGGTTATTGACAGGGATTTGTGTCTGGGGGTATATACTTCTTCCCCTGTATGAAGTTGACCAATTATAAGCAGGCAGCGTCATGCAGAGGACAAAAGAACATGACCTTCTCTCTTTGCTGATCTATACTCTGTAGACACGCAGCAGAGCTAAACTATGTATCATTATAAACACTTCCAGATCTGATTTCATGGCAGTTAATGTAATGGGAGGGTAGGAGCTAACAGCGTTGTGACATGAGATCTGGAAGTGTTTGTATTGATACCTAACTCTACAGCTACTGTGTAGAGATACAGCTGAACTGGGCTATGTATGATTAGAAAAAATTCTAGTTCTCATTTCATAGTAGTCAGTGTGGGGAGTGAGAGAGTTTGCAGCATTGTGAGGTGAGATCTGGAAGTGTTTGTATTGATACATAACTCAGTTCTGCTGTATCTCTACAGAGTAGCTGCAGAGATCAGTAAAGATAGGAATGCAAGTTCTTTTGTCGACTGTATATTGCTGCTGGCTTATGATTGGTCAACCTTGGTCAGGGGGAAGAACACACACACAGAGGCAAATCTCTGGTAACTTAACAAAAATTATAACCTAAACTTTACAAGCTAACATCTTCACAACAGTGCGGAGAAATTACAAAATAAAAACTACATCTCACTCATCTCTGCAGCCATTATTCCTCGAAGTGGTCAGTTTGACATGCTAAAACTGATGAAAGGTCCTCTTTAATCTTGGGTAGATAAAATTATTTTCTGATTTATCTTTTCTGTTTTAGCAGCTCTTTCATCTAATCACCAAAGGAGAAGTATAAGGTAACTAATAAACACTCCATGTGCATGATGCCACATTGTCTATGTTCTTGACTAGGGATGGGCGAATCCTGAAATACTCGGAATCGCTAGACTCTAATGAGTCCGACTCGGAAACTCGCTATTCGTCGCAAGTCTAGCGAGTCCAATGTTAATGAATGGGGATGCGAGTATTGCAGCGATTCCTGTGCTGCCATTTTTTTACTCTTTACTCTCGCAAGTGGCCCCTAGGTTAGCGATTTAGAATTCATCCCTAAAGCACAGAAAATCGTTTCTACATCACGCTAGAAGCTAAACAGGAAGTCGCCTGTGCTAACCGATTTACTGCACAGGCTGATCTGATATTCTGCACACACAGGCAGATCTGATCTGCACACACAGGGCGATCTGATCTGCACACACAGGGCGATCAGATCTGCACACACAGGCCCACCAAAGATGTGTAGCAGACGTGATACAGAGAGGCTGATCGGCCTGGTTGAAGAGTGGCCCCAGCTGTGGCAGCCCACCCACCCTGGCTATGGTGATGAAAGACAGCGAAATATGGCTTGGAGGTCCATCGCCAGAAGTATGTTCCCGTCATTTGATCACGCTGGAGAAGATGGGCAGGCAAACATGGGTAAGAGTTATGTGATGTCATTTCTTCTATTTTCTTTTACTGTACCCTTTTTTGGATTAGGAGAGAGTGAGATTTCTTGTGTCACCATTGGCGTCTGTGACGCACTGAAACCGTGGTACCCAGCACCGGGCCGGGGTCTGCTTCACTGGGGGATGTGATGTGACCCGTGCTGTAGTCTCAGGGGATGCACAGTGCAAAGGGGATAACTACAGGGGACTGTAATAGGAGGACAATCAAGGCTAGTGATGCGTATTGGCACAGCAGGAAGGTAACGTGCATGCTATTAGCTGGTAGCAGAGAAGCCCTGCACTCTCCCTGAAAAAATTGTTTAGTGCGCAAAGGCAGTCACCTAGGTGGACTGTGGTGCTGTCTGCGTCACCGCTCTGGGGTGAAGTGCGTGCTGTAACTTAGCAGAGAAGCAACGCACTCTCCCTGAAAAAATTGTTTAGTGCACACAAGCAGGCAGCGTGCGTGCTATTAGCTGGTGGGATAGATAGCAGCAACGCACTGGTCTGCCACAGAAACAATAACGCTGCAGGGGTAAATATGACCCCAATAATATCTGGTGGAAAAAAAAAAGAAAATTTGCTCAGCTATGCTTCTGATTTCAGCTCTGATGGAAGCTGAGTGAGTAAGCTAAGCTCTGAGGATGGTGCTGTATGCACTGTAAGGCTGCTCCTGCCTTTCTCCCTGCCTACAGTCCTCTACAGTACTCCTCCGTCCTGGTAGTTCTGAAAAGAACTTTTGTGTTATATGTGAGGAATCTTGAGGTCCTACACTGACTAACAGTCCCTAGATCTGCTCTATGTCTCCAACTCGCCCTGCACTAGCTCAGATCGTCACAGGAATGTGCCCAAAATGGAGGGGGCAGGGTTTATATATAGCCTTGCCTGTGATACATGACATAGGCATCACGATGGACAGCAGCCAATCATAGTAGTGCTCTTCACAGTTTTCTCACCTAACAAACTAGGCTGTCTCTGAAAATTAACATATTCTGTATTCTGCGAGTCCCGAATACAGTATATAGGAGTCCTAGACTCGCTAAGACTCGCTGCTGACAGCGGGACACAAAATCGCTAAGAAACTAGGATTGCTTGTATTAAACTCTGAAAATATTAGGATTGCCATTGATTTGCATTGGACTCGTTACTGTGCGAGTAATCGCTTGGAAACTCGCAGAGTACCGACTCCTGCGAGTCCCCTACTACTCGCAGAGTAACGAGTCCTAACGAGTAGATTCGCCCATCCCTATTCTTGACGCTCTGTATGGTGCATGATATGCTTCTCTATTGTGGGGATATAATGGAGCTGTAGGGACATACATTATGATGCATATTAGGTGATAGAAGCAGTATACAAAGGGAAAAGATTCCTTAAAAGGGTTGTCCACCTTTGGGGCTATTTTTTAAATTAAATGCATGTATTTTTGGCTTAACATTATTGGTGCGCTCTTTAGCTTTTACAGATTTTGTTTCCCTGCAAATTCAGCTTTGAGGTGGTTCTACAGACAACCTTAAACCTTTTTGTGGATTGTATGTGAAAGTGTAAGTAGGGATGTTGGTTACAGACTCAGAGATAATGAGAAAGAAGATGTCAGGTGCTCTAAAAAGTAATGCTCCTATAATGTTCATATAGAAATGTAAGTCTATTTTCACACAGAATTTTTTTTAAAGAGTTCAAAAGACATGAGTTTTTCAAGAGGAAAGCTTTTCAGGAAATTTGCCTGTTTTGGGGAGTTTTTGGAGAAGTTTTTTTCTTCTTGAGGTGTTTACTAAAAAGATTTTTGAAGAGGTTTTCAAGAGTTTTGGAAGGAATTTTTTTTCCTGAAGAATTCTTTACAGCCATTTGATTGGATAGTAACTGGTTTGAAGAGGTTTCTTTAAAGGGGTGACTAGCACTTTTCTTCCATCAGACAATTTTCAAACTCCCTTAGGCTGCTCATAAGGATTTCCCATAGAAATGTATTGTAAACATTTTCCAGGGGGGTTTGAAGCTCTTTTTGAGGAGGATTTTGGTGAGGATTTGCTGCAAAAAAACTGTATGTGAATATAGAAGCAAACTTTTACAACATAAATTCATGGTGAACATTATGTTAGTCTTCTGTTGATGTTACTTTGTTTTATTATCAGTGTTACATTAGACATCCCAGATCTCAACATCATGAACACGCATAAAAGTATAGCCTCCAACACTACCACTAAAACCAGTTCCAGGTAAGACATGTTATTTGCTACTGTACACAAAGTAAAGCTATGCTACATGTAGATTATACTGTATAGTCAGAGATATATATTATGTGTGACTACATATACGGAGAGGACTTAGACAATGTTCACACTGCTTCTTTTTCTGCCATTTTTCTTTGTATGCGTCCACTTAAAAAAATATGGCAATGAAAAAGTGCTAACAAAATAATCCAAAGGCTGGTCCTATTAATTTGTATGGGAAAATGACTATAAAATACTTCAGGCTTTCAAAGACACTAAACTTTCTTTTTATTGTTTTAACAAAACTTATATAATAATAGTAATAATAATAATTTTATTTCTATAGCGCCGACATATTCCGCAGCACTTTACATTATAGAGGGGACTTGTACAGACGATAGACATTACAGCATAACAATAAGCACATAGATCAAAACAGATACCAAGAGGAGTGAGGGCCCTGCTTGCAAGCTTACAATCTATGAATTTTATTTTATCTTATTTGAGATTTAGCTTTACAATACACATTTTTAAAACAAAAAGTACACTACTCAACATTAAAATTGGTAACGGTATGAAAATGATGAAAGATTGAAAGAGAAGATACTATCATCACTCAGTACCCTTGGTAGACGTGCACTTTTCCAACATGACGATGATCCAAAACACACATCTGTTGTATTTCTGAAGAACAGGGTGAAATTCATTCAGTGGCTAAGTGTGTCTGCTGATCTGAACCCACTCGTCAGGGCCAGTGTCAGCACCCGGCGCACCCGGGCAAGTGCCGGGGCCCTGGTGAAACGGGGGGGCCCACTCATGCTGTCTGGCATACAGCGCACCGCACAGTGCAGTGACTGTCCGCCTCCGCCGCACACACCTGAAAGACGTAGTGTGTGCGGCGGAGTAGATGTATCCCGACATGCACTGCTACGCCAGAGACACTCTGCACTCTCCCTCATCGTGGAGCTTGTCTGCATGCACCTTTTCCTCTATGGTTCTTCAGTTAACCGGAAGTGCATTACCTTCCGATCCCAGAAGTTCCGACATATTACCGGTGACCCTGAGAGGAGAGGTACAGTGTGAGTGTACTGGAGTGTACTGGACATGGACGGCCCCTAGCTTGGGGGGAGGGTGAGTCTGTGCGGGGACTGCCAGCTCTGGGGCTGTAATGTGCAGCAACAGAGAGGGATGGCTGCACACTGAGGACACGGCTGTGCATGCTGCAAGTATGTGGTCACACACAGCCCTGGGCATGTCACATTGTGCAGTAAACATGTAGGTCATGCCTGCAGCATGTAGATCCATATGCAGTGTGATGCTCCTGTTCTCTGTTATCAGCCTCAGCCTGGGGAGAGACTGAACCCTTGCCAGGACAGCACCCCAGAGATCTCTAGATAGGTCTATGCAGGGATCTCTGGGCTGGTGGCCTGTGGCGGCCTCGGGGCCCTGTGACTTGCTCCAAGATATGTATATATTTTTTTGTTACCCTTGTATGTGAGTCAGTATCGTTCCTTGTGTGTACCTTGTATTATATATAGTCTATATCAAGACCGGCCGAGTGAGGGTCTCCTGACCCAAATGTATGGTTCATGAGGCGATTGCGTTCAGGTAGATAGACCCTCTGCCAGTTTGGACATCACAGTTTGCACTTTGGCTGAGAAAATGTCACTCTTGTCACTCTTCTTGACAATATTACACTTTGAAGTTCTAAAATTAGAAGGATGCTTCTGTACCCAGCAACCATTCTGTGCAGGGGAGCAGTGAAAGAGTGTAGCGCAATCACTCAGTTTGGCTACAAAATAGCTGTTTAACATGTGCGGCCGATCTTAATGGCTACTTGGTTTTATAGGTGAAACGGCTGTTAGTCTCCAAAATTATTAGGCTGAGTTCACTTGTTTTCCTCTCCGGACAACCTCCCTTTTTTTTTTCCACTTCCTAAACGTGATGACTTGACTATTTGGACCCTCACCAATCAGCAGAACAGAGATTTTTAGCCACATTAGAAATTGGAGCAGCAGGTCGAGTGCTCCATTCATTCAGTATAGGGCTATGGGAAAAATCTAAGAGCAGTGCTTGGAAATCCCATAAAAGATTAGAAGGGCTGTCCGCTACTTGGACAACCTCTTTTCAATTGCCATATTCCCCTTTTAAAAACAAACTAGCAAAGAAAAAAAAAAAAGCAACCTGCACTCTCCTCGGGTGCTGGTGCTGTTACAGCGATGGCTGAACTCGCGCTCACATGACCTTCTGTCCTGCAAGCTCTGGAGCCAATCAGTGGCTGCTTCACTCTCCCTTCCTTTGGAAGAAACTGTTATTCTGAATAGGTCGGAGCTGCTGCTCTCTAGCTTTCCTTGAATGTCAGCTACATTCGACAAAAAGGGAGAGTGAAGCTGCAACTGATTGACTGCAGGAAACCCTGGGAGAGCCTGTGCAGTCAGGGCTGGCGTTACCACCTGGGCAAGTGCCAGGGTCCTAAGCAAGCAGGGGGGAATCCACTCATTATTGTGGACATTGGAACACATTGCGCCCCCTGTGCTTTTTAATGTTTGAAATACTTACTGTTAGGCGTCAGGTTCCAGGCGCTGCACAGCGGGAATCCCAAGCCTTGCCATCTGCGGTCTCCCATTTTCCTCCGGCCGCAGTGGAGCCTGCTCAGCAAACTCCACGATCCTGGCATTCTGCCCACACCAGCATCGTGGGTTTGGTTGCTGCTTCTGCCTCTGGTTTAGTTATGGCAATGCAGTCTGTCCAGCAGCAAAAGACTGACTCCAGAGTCTAAGTCTTCCTTTCGCTCCACTGAGCATGCTCAGGAGACAATCTCCCATTGGGGATCGGGAGTCACATGCTCAGGTCCTTCTCCAGTTCTGATTGGCCCATGTGAAGGATCAGGAATGTTCCGGAAGGGCACGGCTATAAAAGGCTCGCATGGCCGCCCCGCCATGCGCTATGATAGACTCTGAGGCTAACGCATTTGGTGTATATGTGATGTTGGATGAATGAGCCTGGTGACTGACGTATTATAATTCCCTCCTCCTTGGATGTTACGTATGTGTTAGGGAGAGGGATTAGAGTCAGTACGTTAGCTCTACACTGTATAGCGCCACAGTGTTGCTCCACATCCACCGTTAGGTCCTAGGACGTCGGCCAGTATAGGCCTCCTTTGCTACTGCTATCGCAGCATCCGCAAGTTACGCCATGCGCTGTAGTAGCACTTTCCAGCCCGGTTATTAGGCTGGTTAGTGGCGTCCGCCAGGACGGATACTGCACACGTTGCAGCAGTGGTTCACTGTTGTGAATTCACTTTCTGGCCTACCTCTGGATACTAGTGAACTTTCCGGGCTCCCTCTGGTAGTTACAGGAGGTAATGGAGCTGATCTAATTAACAGAGGTGTGCCACCTGATAATGAGGAGGACGATTGGGCATCTGGAGTTTCTGATTGGATTTAAGACAGCCGACTCCCTCTATCCCTGCTGGTGATTTTTTTCCTGCCTCCTGAGGTCTTAGTTTCCAGTTCAGTCCCTGCATGATCAAGCTAAGTGTTCTTTTGCTATTGTTCACATTTTATTTGGTTCTGTCTATTTCAGTTTTGTGTGGTCAGCCAGCCCCGGCTGGGGCTGTGCTGAATTTCCATCCTTATGTTACTGTTTGTGCCAGTTTGTTTTTGTCCCTTATTAGATTGGCCTCTCTTTGCTCTGTTTTCAGAATATACCAGAGTGCTGATATAGTGGGCGAACTCTAGTGACTTCAGTATTTTTTCTATCAGACGTGTTGGGCATTTTTTGCAGGGTTTTTTGCATGATTGCAGACAGTATCTTTCCTTTCCTGTCCTGTCTAGTTAGTTTGGGCCCCACTGTTTGCTCAGCCTATTTTCCTACCTGCGTTTGTGTTTTCATCTTGTCTCACCGATAATATATGTTTGGGGGATATCTATTCCTTTGGGGTCTGCTCTGTGGCAGTTTAGATTTCCCCTTTCTTGCTTTAGGCCTTTTTAGTTCTCCATCTGTGTCGAGGCGTCTAGAATCATCGTAGGTACGCTCCACGGCTACTGCTAGTTGTGTGGATAGGATCAGGGGTCTGCAGTCTGCTTAGTTACCAACCTCTCTGGTTTTCTGTGGCTTAGCTTGGTCTTGCTTTCCTCCCCAGTGATCCAATCATAACAGTTCACACCCTGTGACCTGTGATGCTAACAGGTTGCGGTTGTTCGCTGGCAGGCACGTGTTACGTGAAGTAACGGCGCACGTGTCTGTTAGCTCCGGGTCCGGGATTACACACTCGTGTCCAGCTTTACTCCTACATGCCTTTCCCTCATTGTTCAGCAGCAGTTGGTCACCTCTGCACGGTGGGCCCAGGGCTGCGAATGCACCTTATATATTATTTCATCTTTATTATTTGGTGCGTTCCGCCAGCCCCGTAACACTTACCTCTCCTCGTTCCCCATTGGCTGTGGGTCCGGTCTCTTCAGCGTCTCATATCTGCAACGTCTGAGGGCGCAATGACGTCACTACAGCATGCCCACTGTGTTGGGCAGTGCAGGGAGACAGAGGAGGCTGAGGACACCGGAGCTGAGGAGACCGACGCTGCAGCTAGCGAGGAATGAGGAGAGATTAGTATTTGATTATTTATTTTTTTATGTATGGAGCCCATTGTCTATGAAGCATTATTTGGTGCCCAACATTCTATATGGAGCATTATATGGCGCCCATTATTCTGCATGGTGCATTATATGGGGCCCATTGTTTTGTATGGAGCAATACATGGGGCTCATGATACTGTATGGAGCGATATATGGGGCGCATGATACTGTATGGAGCAATATATGGGGCTCTTGATACTGTATGGAGCAATATATGGGGCTCATGATACTGTATGGAGCAATATATGGGGCTCATGATACTGTATGGAGGACTATACTGTCCGGTCTGAGATGAAAACTTTTGAATTACCCCCAGGGAATGCACTGTGCACTGCAAGGATTCAGTGGCTTCTGTTGTAGAATGTACAATAGATAACACTCATGTTACTGTAAGGTAAGAACTAAGCGAAACCTTTGTCATTGTACTATACCTATATTTCTCTGCTGTATCTGCACATTAAGAGTCGTGGTATGTGTTAAAGGGGCCCACTGAGACTTTTTCGCCCGGGGCACACCAAAACCTGGAGCCGGCCCTACCACTCGTAAACCTATGGGGAATTCTGAAGAGACAAGTTGAGCATCACTCTTCATACAGCATCCAGGCATTCTTAAAGAATGAAAAAAGATAAAAGTTGCAATATGTCCCCAGTGTGTTCATTCCATGCCTAAAAGACTTGGTGTTGTCCTTAAAAATCATTGAAATCATACAAAATACTACATGTAGTAGTTTTTGATGTGGGGTGTATTCATTTGTGCATTAACGACTTGAATAAAACTAAGGCTTTTGTAATGAAAGTCATATTATTAATAGTGATGAGCACAAGTGATCGTTACTAGAGTTTGCCAAGTGTGCTCAAGTAATCGCCGAGTATTGCGGGTGATTGAGCATGCTTTGTCGCTGTTAGGCAGCCACAAAACATGCGGCGATTGCCTGACAAACAAGGGTAATCCCTCCATGTTTTGTGTCTAACAGCCGCGAAACATGCGGGATCCGGGATGCGAACATCTTACTCAAGCACCCAATATACTCGGTGCATACCTGAGGACCCTTGGCAAACTCGAGGAATGAACACTTGCGCTCATCACTAATTTTTAACCTTACCTTAAAATTATGCGTTAAAACATGCTCTCTGAAACTCAGTCTTGTCAAAATTCTGGAAATTGTTTTTGTATTCAGTGAGGTGTTAATTACAATCTTACTTTTCAAAGAGGATGTACTCATTTATGCTGAGCACTGTAGATTATACTTTATAGCCAATGATATACTGTACAATATATTATACTTGACTAGAGGTAAAGATAGCACTTAGGGTGTGTTAACACTGATTCTTTTTAGACCTTTTTTTAGTGACTACATAAAATTTGGAATAACTGCCAACAAAATAACCGAAAGAATGGTCCTATTAATTAGCATGGGATAACGACTTGCTGTTCATATGTATATTTAGGTTTTTTATTGTCTTTTAAACACTTCAGACTTTCAAATTCACCAAGCGTTTTTTTAATAGAGTTTATTAGTCTTTACTTTACAATGCACTTTAAAATCAATAAGATAAACCATATATGCAATCATGCTTAAAACTCATCTCAGCACTCCAACCTTCACCACCATCTGAGTCGTCAAAAAAGAAAAAAAATACACTACTTAACATTGAAATTGCAACATGATGAATTATAAGTCATGGAATTATAATATAATACTAATACATTTTATTTCTATAGCGCCGACATATTCCGCAGCACTTTACATTTCAGAGGGGACTTGTACAGACAATAGACATTACAGCATAGCAATAATCACATAGATTATAACAAATACCAAGAGGAATGAGGGCTCTGCTCGCAAGCTTACAGTCTATGAGGAAAATGGGAGACACGAAAGGTGGGTGGTAACAGTTGCCCTGATTGTTTGGACCAGCCATAATGTTAAGTGTGTAACAGTACAGACACAGAGGGCTAATGTGGGAGCATGATGCAGGGAACCTGGTTATGGTAAAACTTTTGGCTGTGCCACACAGGGATAGATTAGGTTAACCCCTTACCTACAATTGACGTAATATTCCGTCCATGTGACCATGGACCTAATTACCATGGACGGAATATTACGTCACCATGATCAGCGGCGCCCACGTGGTGAGCGCCGCTGATTGCGGCCGGGTGTCAGCTAATTATCATAGCTGACACCCGGCACAATGTGTCAGGGGCGGTCACGGACCGCCCCCGACACGTTAACCCCTTGCACACCGCGATCAAACGCGATCGCGGTGTACCGGGGGTTAAAGGGACGCATCGGCAGGGAGGGGGCTCCCTCCGTGCTTCCCTGAGCCCCCCACAGCAGCGCAATGTGCAGCGCTGCTGCGGGGGGCTCCTTTCCTCCAGGCCCCCGAATCCAAGATGGCGACGGGGGCCTTCGGGGGCCTGAGGAAGCTGGCTTCCTCAGTGCCTGCAAAGCGCAGGCATGAGGAAGTCTGCAGCAATGCCTGTGACAGATCACTGATCTGTCACAGTGATCTGTGATGTGACAGATCAGCGATCTGTCACAGGACAGTGATGTCCCACCTGGGACAAGGTAATAAAGTAAAAAAAAAAAAAAAAAGTGTTAAAAATAATTAAAAAAAAAAATCGCTAAATAAATTAGTAAAAAAAAATAAAAATATTCCCCAATAAATCCATTTTTTCAAAATAAAAAAAAACAAAAACAATAAAAGTACACATACTTGGTATCGCCGCGTCCGTAATGACCTGCCCTATAAAACTGTCCCATTAGTTAACCCCTTTAGCGAACCCCTTAAAAAATAAAAATAAAAAACGAAGCAAAAAATAATGATTTATTATCATACCACCGAACAAAAAGTGCAATAACGCGCGATCAAAAAGACACATATAAATATCCATGGTACCGCTGAAAACGTCATCTTGTCCCGCAAAAAACGAGCCACCAAACAGCGTCATCCGCAAAAAAATAAAAAAGTTATAGCTCGCAGAATAAAGCGATACAAAAATAATTTTTCATATAAAATTGTTTTCATTGCAAAAAACCGACAAAACATAAAAAAACAACCTAAATGAGGTATCGCTGTAAGCGTACTGACCCGAAGAATAAAAACGCTTTATCAATTTTACCGCACGCGGAACGGTGTAAACGCACCCCCCCAAAAGAAATTCATGAAATGCTGGTTTTTGTTCATTCTGCTTCCCAAAAATCGGAATAAAAAGCGATCAAAAAATGTCATGTGCCCGAAAATGGTACCAATAAAAACGTCAACTCGTCCCGCAAAAAATAAGACCTCACATGACTCGGTGGGTCAAAATACGGAAAAATTGTAGCTCTCAATATGTGGTGATGCAAAAACTACTTTTACAATAAAAAGCGTCTTTTAGCGTGTGACAGCCGCCAAACATAAAAACCGCCATAAATAGTAAATCAAACCCCCCGTTATCACCCCCTTAGTAAGGGAAAAATAATAAAACTAAAAGAAAATGTATTTATTTCCATTTTCCCGCTAGGGTTAGGGTTAGGGTAGGGTTAGGGTTAGGGCTAGGGTTAGGGTTAGGGCTAGGGTTAGGGCTAGGGCTAGGGTTAGGGCTAGGGCTCAGATTAGGGTTAGGGGTGTGTTGAGGTTAGGGTTGGAGTTATAATTGGGGGGTTTCCACTGTTTGGGCACATCAGGTGCTCTCCAAAGGCAACATGGCGTCTGATCTCAATTCCAGCCAATTCTGCGTTGAAAAAGTCAAATGGTGCTCCTTCCCTTCCAAGCTCTGCCATGCGCCCAAACAGTGTTTTACCCCCACATGTAGGGTATCAGACTACTCAGGACAAATTACAAAACAACTTTTGGGGTCCAATTTCTCCAGTTACCCTTAGGAAAATAAAAAATTGGGGGCAAAAATATAATTTTGCGGAAAAAATGTTTTTTTTATTTTCACGCCCAGGCGTTATAAACTTCTGTGAAGCACTTGGGGGTTCAAAGTGCTCTCCACACATCTAGATAAGCTCCGTGGGGGGTCTAGTTTCCAAAATGGGGTCACTTGTGGGGGGTTTCAATAGTTTAGGTACATCAGGGGCTCTCCAAAAGCACATGACACCCGCAGACCAATCCATCAAAGTCTGCATTCCAAAACGTCACTACTTCCCTTCCGAGCCCTGACGTGTGCCCATACAGTAGTTTTCTCCCACATATGAGGTATCAGCGTACTCAGGCCAAATTGGACAACAACTTTTGGGGTCCAATTTCTCCTGTTACCCTTGGGAAAATAAAAAAATTGGGGACTAAAAGATGATGTTTGTTGAAAAAATACGATATTTTTATTTTCACGCCCGGTCGTTATAAACTTCTGTGAAGCACTGGGGGGTTCAAAGTGCTCACCACACATCTAGATAAGTTCATTAGGGGGTCTAGTTTCCAAAATGGGGTCACTTGTGGGGAGTTTCCACTGTTTAGGTACATCAGGGGCTCTCCAAAAGCAACATGACACCCACAGACCATGCCATCAAAGTCTGCATTCCAAAACGTCACTACTTCCCTTCCGAGCCCTGATGTGTGCCCATACAGTAGTTTTCTCCCACATATGAGGTATCAGCGTACTCAGGACAAATTGGACAACAACTTTTGGGGTCCAATTTCTCCTGTTACCCTTGGGAAAATAAAAAAATTGGGGACTAATTGATCATGTTTGTGGAAAAAATACGATTTTTTTATTTTCATGCCTGGGCATTATAAACTTCTGTGAAGCCCTTGGGGGTTCAAAGTGCTCACCACACATCTAGATAAGTTCCTCAGGGGGTCTAGTTTCCAAAAAGGGGATCATTTGTGGGGGGTTTTTACTGTTTAGGTACATTAGGGGCTCTCCAAAGGCAACATGACACCCACAGACGATTCCATCAAAGTCTGCATTCCAAAACATCACTACTTCCCTTCCGAGCCCTGACGTGTGTCCATACAGTAGTTTTCTCCCATATATGGGGTGTCAGCGTACTCAAGACAAATTGGACAACAACTTTTGGGGTCCAATTTTTCCTGTTATCCTTGGGAAAATAAAAAAATGAGGACTAAAAGATGATGTTTGTGGAAAAAATACGATTTTTTTATTTTCACGCCCGGACGTTATAAACTTCAGTGAAGCACTGGGGGGTTCAAAGTGCTCACCACACATCTAGATAAGTTCCTTGGGGGGTCTAGTTTCCAAAATGGTGTCATTTGTGGGGGGTTTCTAGTGTTTTGGTACATCAGGGGTTTTCCAATCGCCACATGGTGTCCGATCTCAATTCTAGCCAAAAACGTCAAATGGCGCCGCTTCCCTTCCGAGCTCTGCTATGCGCCCAAATAGTCATTTACACCCACATATGGGGTATTAGTGTACTCAGGACAAATTGCACAATAACTTTTAGGGTCCTGTTACCCTTGGAAAAATAAAAATTGGGGGTGAAAAGATCATTTTTGTGGAAAAAATATGATTTTTTAATTGTACCGCTGTACGTTATAAACTTCTGTGAAGCCCTTGTGGGTTCAAAGTTCTCACCACATATCTAGATAAGTTCCTTGGGGGGTCTAGTTTCCAAAATGGGGTCACTTGGGGGGTTTCCACTGTTTAGGTACATCAGGGGCTCTCCAAACCCGGCATGGCGTCCGATCTGAATTCCAGCCAATTTTGCATTGAAAAAGTCAAATGGCGCTCCTTCCCTGCCATGCGCCGAAACAGTGGTTCCCCCCCACATATCAGGTATCAGCGTACTCAGGACAAATTGCACAATAACTTTTGCAGTCCAATTTCTCCTGTTACCCTTGGTAAAATAAAGAAAATTGAACCTGAAGTATTTTTTTTGTGAAAAAAAGTTAAATGTTCATTTTTTTTTTTAATATTCAAAAAATTCCTGTGACGCACCTAAAGGGTTAATAAACTTCTTGAATGTGGTTTTAAGCACCTTAAGGGGTGTATTTTTTAGAATGGTGTCACTTTTGAGTATTTTCTATCATATAGACCCCTCAAAGTGGCTTCAAATGTGAAGTGGTCCCTAAAAATAAAATGGTGTTGCAAAAATGAGAAATCGCTGGTCAATTTTTAACCCTTATAACTTCCTAACAAAAAAAAATTTTGGTTCCAAAATTGTGCTCATGTAAAGTAAACATGTGGGAAATGTTATGTATTAAGTTTTTTGTGTGCTGTATCGCTGTGATTTAAGGGCATAAAAATTCAAAGTTGGAAAATTGCAAAATTTTCAAAATTTTCGCCAAATTTCCGTTTTTTTCACAAATAAACGCAAGTTATTTGAATGCAATTTTACCACTAACATGAAGTACAATATGTCACGAGAAAACAATGTCAGAATCACCGGGATCCATGGAAGCGTTCCAGAGTTATGACCTCATAAAGGGACAGTGGTCAGAATTGTAAAAATTGGCCCGGTAGTTAACGTGCAAACCACCCTTGGTAGTGAAGGGGTTAATATGTTGAGGCGATAGGCCAGTCTGAATAAATGCGTTTTCAGGGCACGCTTAAATTGTGGGGATTAGGGACTAATTGTATTGACCTGGGAAGTGCATTCCAAAGAATTGGCACAGCACGTGTAAAGTCTTGGAGACGGGAGTGGGAGGTTCTGATTATAGAGGATGCTAACCTCAGGTCATCAGCAGAACGGAGGGCACGGATAGGATGGTATAATGAAACAAGGGAGGAGATGTAGGGTGGTGCTGAGCCATGGAGGGCTTTGTGGGTGAGGGTAATAAGTTTATACTGAATTCTGGAGTGGATGGGTTGCCAGTGTAATGACTGGCACAAGGTAGAGGCATCGGTGTAACGATTGGTGAGGAATATGATCCTGGCTGCAGCATTCAAGACAGATTGGAGTTATGGAAATCACTGGATGAATGGACATGTTAGTGTTATGCAAATGATGAAAAAAGTGGAAACTAAATTTTCAAAACATCAATATTCCGTATTGAGTATGAGCACCATACACAGCAGTGCATGCGCTTGCACTCCTTGGCTGCTATCAGTGAGATTATTAATGGTTGTCTCATTGCTAAGGAAAGTAAAACAAACCCCAAACTAGTCTTTAATTATATAAACAGTAAAATGATTAAAATTGATGGTGTCGGCCCTTTAAAGAACAATGAGGGTGAAATCATAGAGAGCGATGTGGGAAAAGCAAATGTTTTAAATCACAATGATGTGATTATTATGGGAAACTTTAACTACCCCGACATAGACTGGGAAACTGAAACCTGCATATCTCAGAAAGGAAACCAATTTCTGTCAGTGACCAAGGATAATTATCTGTCACAACTTGTGCAGGGCCCAACTAGAGGGACAGCTCTTCTGGACTTAATTTTAAGCAACAGGCCAGATAGAATAACAGAAGTACGAGTCGATGGGCACCTAGGGAACAGTGACCACAATATAATACAATTCCACTTGTCCTTCAGTAAGGTGCCCTGGAAGGGGGTTACAAAAACGCTGAATTTCAGGAAAGCAAAGTTTGATCAGCTTAGAGAGGACCTTCGCCGAATTGATTGGGACATTGTCCTCAAAAATAGGAGCACAGAAAATAAATGGGAAATATTTAAATCAGTTTTACACACCCACTGCGAGTTAGCCATACCGTACAGAAATAAAAGGGCTAGGAACAGGAGAACACCAATGTTGCTAAATAAGGATGTAAAAAGGGCAATAAATAACAAGAACAAGGCGTTTAAGAAGCTAAAACAAGAAGGCAATAAAGAAGCATTAAAAAGTTATAGAGAAAAAAATAAAATGTGTAAAAAACAAATACATTTAGCAAAAGTGGAAACTGAGAGACTCATTGCTAAGGAAAGTAAAAGAAACCCCAAACTATTCTTTAATTATATAAACAGTAAAATCATTAAAATTGATGGTGTCGGCCCTTTAAAGAACAATGAGGGTGAAATCATAGAGAGCAATGTGGGAAAAGCAAATGTTTTAAATACTTTTTTCTCAACAGTGTTCACACAGGAAAAGGATTTGCCAGGGGAAATGCAGAGTGATAATGTAAACTCCCCATTAAGTATTACCTGCCATACCAGGAAGAAGTGCAGAACCGCCTTAGTAAGATTAAAATTGACAAATCACCAGGCCCTGATGGCATTCACCCTCGGGTATTAAGGGAGTTAAGTAATGTGATAGACAGGCCTCTATTCCTTATATTTAAAGACTCTATAGAAACAGGGTCTGTTCCTTTTGATTGGCGGCAAGCAAATGTGGTACCAATATTCAAAAAGGGGTGTAAAAGGAACCTGGAAACTATAGGCCGGTTAGCTTAACATCTGTTGTGGGTAAAATTTTTGAAAGGTTTCTAAGGGATACCATTATGGAATATCTCAATGTTAATAAATGTTTAACTCCATATCAACATGGATTTATGAAGGATCTCTCCTGTCAAACTAACCGATCAGCTTCTATGAGGATGTAAGCTCTCAAATGGACCAAGGAGAATCATTGGATGTTATTTATCTCGACTTCTCTAAAGCATTTGACACTGTCCCACATAAAAGATTGGTAAGTAAGATGAGAAAGCTTGGGCTAGGGGAAAATGTGTGTAGATGGGTAGGCAGCTGGCTTAGTGATAGAAAACAAAGAGTGGTTATTAATGGTGCATACTCAGATTGGGCCAGGGTTACTAGTGGGGTACCACAGGGTTCTGTATTTGGCCCCCTACTATTTAATATATTTTTTAATAATCTAGTGGATGGCTTGCACAGTAAAATATCAGTATTTGCAGATGATACAAAACTATGCAAGGTAGTTAACACAAAGGAGGACAGTTTGCAACTACAGACAGATTTGAGTAAATTGGAGAATTGGGCTGAAAAATGGCAAATGAGGTTTAACACAGATAAGTGTAAGGTTATGCACATGGGAAGGAGAAACAGATGCTACAATTACTTACTAAATGGGAAACTGCTGGGGAAATCAGACATGGAAAAAGACTTAGGCATCTTAGTCAATAAGAAGCTAAATTGGAGTGCCCAGTGTCAGGCAGCTGCCACCAAAGCAAATAGGGTCATGGGATGCATTAGAAGAGGTCTGGGGACACGAGATGAAAACATAATTCTCCCTCTGTATAAATCACTCGTCAGACCACACTTGGAGTATTGTGTGCAATTTTGGACGCCGGTGCTCAAGAAAGACATTACTGAACTTGAAAGGGTTCAAAGGCGAGCTACTAAAATGGTAAATGGAGTTGTTTCACTACAATACCAAGAAAGGTTATCAAAATTAGGTCTATTTACTCTAGAAAAGAGGAGACTTAGGGGAGACTTAATATATATGTACAAGTATATCAGAGGGCAATACAGAGATCTCTCCAATGAACTGTTTGTGCCAAGGACTGTGACAAGTACAAGGGGACATTCTCTTCGTTTGGAGGAAAGACAATTTCTGCACCAGCATAGAAGAGGGTTCTTCACGGTAAGAGCAGTGAGGCTCTGGAATTCTCTTCCTGAGGAAGTGGTGATGGCCAACTCACTGAATGAATTTAAGAAAGGAATGGATTCTTTTCTTGTGAGTAACAGTATAGAAGGTTACCAATAACAGAATATTATAGGTAGATGGTTCACCCAGCTTAGGGGAACAAATTTTTTTTCCCTATGGAGAAAATTGTCTTCTACTCTGTGGGTTTTTTACCTTCCCCAGGATCAACAATGCAGAGCAGCTGCATTAAAAATAGGCTGAGCTAGATAACATAAGGTCTTCCTTCAACCTTCAAATCTATGTTACTATGTTACTATGTCTGAGGAATGTTCTGCCAAGCTAAATATACTTGGGCAAATCATCAAGGTCAGCTGCTGGCAGCGCCAATTTGAATTGTTGACCGATGATGTAATAGATGTGCTAGATGGGATACAAGTTCGGAGATAATAATAGCCATTTAGGTCACGCAGGCTACTCACAGTAGCGCTAGCAATATCTGGCCTTGTATTATTTTTGGAAAACCAGCTCCTGGAACTCTTTGGAGAATGGTCCGTACCACTGATTCCGCTACCGAATCAATGTAATGCCAAC